>NC_086237.1:34090836-34835836 GCF_036321145.2 Pelmatolapia mariae | reverse complement strand
TTTAGTTCATGTCATGTCTAGTCTCCATGTTTCCTGTTTTACTTTGTAAGTCTGTGTCTAATGTCAGTATAGGTAGTTTCACTCTCCCTGTCCTGTCATTAGGTTCATGTGTATCAGCTGTTCCCCCTCATGTGTTTCCACTTCCCTTGATCATCCCTTATGTGTATTTAGTCTCTGTGTTTCATTCAGTCTGTGTCGCGTCGTCTGTGTTCCCACCCTCCATGTCCTCACGGCCAGTCTTTACAGTCATCATCATGGTCGTCTGAGTCGTCTTAGTTTATCAGTATCTGTTTCCCAGTTTAGTTTAAGTTCAGTTCAGTCATGGTGTTTCTGCTTTGTTTGAGACCTGTCATCAGCCATAATAAAGGCTCGCTTTCAGTTTAAGTTTACTCCGGTCTACTCTCTTGTGTTCGCACCTAGGTCCACCACACACACCACCGCACGGTCTGTCTCCTCAGATCCTGACACTCACATATCTGGTAAGCACAACTCCACTTCTGTCAAGTTAGAACCATCCTAACTGGAAACATCACAATCTGGAATGGGTTGTGCAGTCCATGACCTGAGGGGTATTGAGAGGGTGATTGCATGAGAACATGAGCATGACCAGTCCACTATAGACTAATGTGGTGAGGGAGAGTCTGTCCAGAGCCCAAAGGATACTAAAAGACAACACTGACCCCAGTCACAGTCTGTTCACCCTGCTGCCATCTGGCAACCGATGCAGAAGTATTTACTGCAAATGCCACCAGATTTCGAAGTAGTTCCTTCCCTCCAGGCTGTGAGAATACTGAACCGATCCTCCTTACTTCACCATGTAAAGAAAGAAGAGATATTGCCTTCAGTTATCACACTCCTTTCCTGTAGAACGAGTTTGAATGTCATTAACTTGTCTCTCTCCCATAGATTGTGCTTGCTCCTGTTTGTTGTTTTTATTGTCTCTCTATGGTCCTATTTTGTCTTCTATACTTCCTGTATCTGCCAGAGGTTTCTTCTTGTTAAAGGAGAACAATTTATTCTTAACTGAGAACCATTTCTTCCCATAACCAGATAATAGGGGCTCACTCTTTGCAGGACTGTGGGATCTTTAACTTGCAATATAGGGGTTAAAAATTAATGACAAACAGACACTCTCTTCTTTAACTGTGAACACTGAATTCTGCAACATAATGGAATGGAATAGCAAGATCGATGTATTAAATCGCCCTTTGAATCAGATCAGCACAAGGGTAAAGCAATGAGGTATGTGGTCATCTATAGAGTCCTCTGTTTTAAATCTGACCAAGAGGCTTCACTCACATTTTCCTATTTACAAATCCCTAATCCCCGTGCCTAGAAATGGGACACTTGAACAGACTTCTCGACTATGTAATCACAGTACAGTACAACAAACTGTAATCGCATTGGATCTATGTTCTCTAAAATGTACTGTAAATGCCTAAATACAATTTTTGACACACAGCACAACCCATAAAGCCTCTTCACGTCTTCTTTTTACATCTTTGTCACTGTGACTGTTTACTTTTTGACAGTTGCATGAACCCTCTCCTCATTCTTATCTCCTTTCTATCCTTATCTCAGCCCTTCAATTCCCCTTAACCGTTCCAACCAATATCCCTGTAGATTCTTTGACACACACTAGATAGCCTCTCAGACATCCACTGTTGTGTCTCCTTCTAATGTCTTTGCGCAGTGGACTTTGAACTGCGGATGCCCCGAGCACCCAGCAGAGACCTGAGAGGGCCTGTGGTTTGGCCTCCAATCTGTCATATCTTACCTGCAGCCATGGAGAAACAACCACTCTCAGTTCAGCTGTTGGACTCGATACACACTAATACACATCACAAGTATAGATCCCTTCAACAAGCCATTGAACCCCAGTGCTTCTCAGATTGCTGTTATATTGAGCTTCTGTGTGGAAAAAGATATTATGACAGCACTTCAAAACATGTGGCTTAGCCATGTGGTAAATGTGAGGTGACATTTATCAATACTGGAACCAAACACAATGTAGTCTAAACTATTCTACAATATATTGCCAAAAGTATTCCCACACTCATGGCCACATGTTTATAAAATTAAGCACCGAGGGATGCAGACTCTACAAAGATTTCTGAAAGAATGCCTAAGCTCTTGAGAGCAACCCAATGTCAGCATGATACCATGATAGGATGCCACCTGTACAACAAGTCCACTTGTCCTAGCTACTAAATGTTCCACGGTCAACTTTTTGTAGTATTATCATAAAGTGGAAGCAACTGGGAACAACAGTGCCTAGAGACCTTCATGGAATATGTTTCCATGGCTGAGCAGCTCCATTCAACCCTTATATCATCAAGTGCAACACAAAACATCAGATGCAGTGGAGTAAATAATGCACCCATTGGATTCTAGAGCTCTATGGAGTGATGAATCGCTCCCTCTGGCAAGCCAAAAGGCAAGTCTGGGTTTGACCCCAGGTAATTTTTCAGAAGTTGGACTCTGCCCCTTAGTTTCAGTGAAAGGTAATGCTTAATGCTTCAGAATACCAAGAGATGTTGGACAATTTCATGCTCCCAACTTTGTGGAAACAGTTTGGGGATGGCCCCTTCCCGTTCCAACCTAACTGTGCACAAGTGTGCAAACCAAGGTTGATGAAGACATGGATGAGCAAGTTTGATGTAAAAGAACTTGACTGGCCTACACAGAGTCCTGACCTCAACCCAACAAAACACATTTACGATGAAATAGAGCAGAGGCCTGCTTTTTCCACATTAGCATCTGTGTTCACAAATGCACTTCTGGAAGAATGGTCAAACATTCCCATGAACAGACTCATAAATCTTGTGGAAGTCTTCCCAGAAGGGTTAAAGCTGTTATAGCTGCAAAGGGTAATCTGACATATTAAGTCCTATGGATTGAGATGGGTTGTCACTCAAGTTCATATGCATGTCAAGGCAGAAATAATAATAGTTAAAACGATTACTTATTTCCCAGAATGTTTAAAGGCTTGATTTAGTTTACATTCCCTTTCAGACCTGAAGCATGTTTACATTCAAATGGAAATTTACAGTTTGGGTTTTTTCTTTGTTTGTTTACACTTTCAGTGGCCTGTTGCAAGTAAATAGTGATAACTGTGAGCTTTTTTGGATAATGTTTTATACAGCTTATACTGTACCTCTTTTAAAAATTATATTCAGACAAAGGGAACTTCCAACCAAAGGCATAAGCTTTCCCAAAAACATACAAAAGGACAAAGAAAAGTAAAATATTTGAGCTGAAACTACCAGCAACATAAGGCAAGGATGGGATGAGATACTGGATAAAGCTTTGGATAAAAGCCATGGAGTTGTCTTTTAAATCAATTTGTTATGAAAACCAAATTCTCTCAGCATATTAGCAGAGCACTAATAATAGCTCTCTTTCAGCGCCGCTTAGGAAGAGAAAACCCTTTTGAGATTGAATCATTCCATTTTGAAAACTTTGCTACTGGCAGAAACCCAGCTCTTCCTGAGTGAGGTCTAATTGACTCTGTTGTATTAAAAGGAGTGCCTATAAATGATCCATTAGTATCTCCATGTGTGATTTATTGAGCCTGTGGAGACTTATGCTGAGGTTTAATGTAACAAGTAGACAGTGAAGACCATATTTAGCCACAATATAACTGAGTACATAGAAAAACTGAAATCCTAAAAAAAAGGAGATGGTTCTTTCTTTCTTATCAGGTTTTATACTTTGTACCAAAAATGTATGGCTTTTTTCATTCACAGTCAATAACTGATATCCTGGTAGTTATATAAAAGTGCAATTACAACATGAACAATAATTTTAGCTATGAAAGTTTTCACCTTGACATTTTGTGCCCCAATCTATCATATACTAATTAGCATAATGCACCAGATTTATGCCTCTGTGAAGGTTGCGCTGTCCTCCTCACAAACTTCGACAACTCCACACCACTCGTCTGATCATCCATTCTGGAGGCAGTGCTTGGCGTTTGAAAATCAACTGCCTGTAAACCTTCCTGACAGGAGAATGAAGACATATTTCCCCTGTCTGTCCATGTATCCCTGGTGATTGTCTGGGAGGATGAGAAAATCATCAATAACGAAACTTTAGAAAGCAGAGGGTGGCAGTTGCAGTGGTTACACAAACCTCCCACTGACACCTCCATGGGATGCAGGGAAATTAAATTAAATCAGAAGGAATCACTGCGCCACTCATGCTGGCTCACACACACACACACACACACACACACACAGACACACAGACACAGACACAGAAACACACACACACACACAAAGCAAATGTGATCTTCGTATTTATTTACCCACACAAAAACAGAGTCTGGGAAAGCTCCATCTGCTCTACCTGCCTCAGTCACTGTCCACGTGAAGGGCCCTCAAATTTCCAAATTCATCAACACGAGAGGAGCGTCCATCTGTTTCCAGTCTACATACGTGGCCAAGTGTGCGTTTGCCTTTTGAAGACATGCCCCAACTCAATGCCGGCAAATTACAAAGAAAGAGAGAGGAAGGAATTGAAGGCTCAAGCCATTAATTTCCCTGGAGAAAGTGTGCACTCTGCTTGGAGGGCCAGCCTGACCTTTCGCTGACAACACTGGAGCTGCAGAGACAGGAGCAGTGGACAAATGAGATATTAGAATACACCAGCAACTGGGGATGGAGGTGAATACAGACAGCCAGGAATGGATAATCACTGTAAGTATGTGTTCTGAGTCAAATATACAAGGAAATTTGAAGTATATGGTAATCTGATGCTTTGCCTTTGGATTATATTGCAATGCTTTGTTATTCATTTAAAATACCTGTGCTGTGTTCTGGTAAATGTATAAAATAAATATTATTTAGCAGGTGCATTTTGTTTAGTCCTGATCATTATCATTTGACTGGAAACAAAGAAATCTCTGCATAAAGCAAACAATAATCCAAAGCATTTTCTATTTGCATCTTTGAGCATATTATCTGTCAATCACAAAGTGAACTGGGGGCACTCAGACTGCTTTAGAGCTTTGAACAGTGCAGTTTTAAAATAGTAGCAGTTTGCTTTTCTGCTGCTGAAAAATATATCCAGCCATTCAGAAGCCTTGTCAGTTAACATGATGGATACATTACTGTGTTTAAGTCAACCCTGGTGTTACGGGATTAACCAACATTAATTACAGTTTAGCTACACTGTTGGATTCTGGTCAACGTGTATCATGCCCTTCACCCTGTAAGAGCTGGGATAGACTGCAACTCCCTAGATAAGCAGCTAAAAAAGTGGATGACTTTAGATGTAGTATTCACTTTAAATATTGTGTTTGCTTTTAAGAGGGAAGGAAACCAACATTCCAGACTAACTCCCTTTCTGAGGTGAGACACTTATTGAAATGACTACCAAGTGCGCCTCAAGAAATTATGATTATTTTGCAACAATGCTGTTCAAGTGTGGTTCTCCAAGTAGCATGTTGGAGAACCACGTGAGAGTTTATGCAAATATGTGTATACAGAACAATATAACTCAGAAAAAGAAATCAGAAGAGATAAAACAAAATGGGTGATGGTGATGGGGCAGGGTTATAAACCTGTTCATCTCAAAGTAAACAGACACACACACACACTAGTAAAATGAGCATGATGAAAAATAAAAACGCATGCCTTGTTGGTTTGCAGTTCCTATGAGGCTCAAGTAAGAAAAAAATATAATAAAAGTGAAAGCAGCAGACCAATAAAACTGGAATCTAAGCCCATAACGGTTTCTTGGTCCATGAACATGAGGCAATTTAATGGTTGTGCAGCATGTGTCATTTTGATGGACAAGGTCACTCTAAACAGGATACGAGTCTGTTGGAACTTTCCTTCATTTTTCTAATGCAGAGATCTCCTGTGAAATTTATGTGCATTGTTTGCTTTGGGACCATACTTACCTGAAAGAGCTGAGGCTGAGAAAAGTAATAAAGGGAAGAGGTATGAGGCCATTGTGAAAGTTATAACCAATCTTTGAATGTAGGCCAGGCTGTAGCTCTGAAGTCTGGCCTCATAGTGGTATCAAAGAAGACTGATTTCAACTGGACAGTCCTTTATTTCATGCAGGATTTATTTGAAAGATGATGTTATGCCTCTCTCTCTTTGTGTGTGTATGTGTGTGTGTTGTTGGACAAAATATTCAATTGCTCACTTTTATTTAATAAACAATATATGTGCAATTTCAGGAATGATTTGAACAGGGCAGCAGAGTGCTTTGGTTCTTGGTACCCTCCTGTGTGGTTTTTGCATATTCCCTATGCCTGGATGGTTTCTCTCCCACAGTCCAAAGACATATATGTTAGATTAACTGGTGATTCTAAATTCCTCATAGGAATGATTGTGAGTGTGACTTGTTGTCTGTCTTTCTGTGTTTGGACTGCAACAGACTGGCAGCGTGGCCAGGGTACACCCTGTTTCTCATCATATGAAAGCTGGGACTGGCCCCAGCCCCACTGTAACCTTACCAGAAAAAAAATGGATGGATGGATTAATAATTTGAATTTTGAATTTAAGGCATCAAATCAACTATAAATCCTGGTGAGAGTCAATGACTAAAACACATCTTTTGCAACAACCAAGTCTAACTTATAAGACATTAAATAATAAAATGCCAGAAGGCTTTCTGGAGAATGAACAAGCATAACAAAGCACCTTGTTCAAGGGTACATTAGAGAGTTTTCATGGGCTAAAATCCAGTAAGCTTTCAGCCAACCTGCAGTCCTGTATTAATTATAACTGTAAGGATGTGAGGATCACTGCAGTAATCTCATAATATACATACTCTACCCACACACAGAGAAAATCAACAGCAACCCCAGCAGTGACTAATGACTAACACCCACTTGCTTGGTCTAAAGAACACAGTAGCCACTTTAATTCAATGGATATGGTGCACTAATGCGCATTGCTTTGTTGAGTGCAGAAAAAAGACAGGCTGAACACTGGAAAATAGCTGAGCTTCTTAGACCAGAAACCTAAAGCTTTCAAATGCTCATAATCATTCACTAAGTAGTGTCATATCAGTGGGGACCTCAGACCTGTCACTCATGGTTTTACCATTACATTGATTTTGTCTGACACATTTTCATCTAGGTACCCACAATTACAGTTAATAATACAGGGTTCAATAACTGGACAGAGTTCAAAGTATTGCATTTGAGTTTTAGCACAAGACTCTAGTGGATTAGAAGTTAGGCAAACGTTGTAATTGTAAGCTACATTATATTGCCAAAAGCATTCACTCACCCATCCAACTCACTGAATTCAGGTGTTCCAATCCCTTCATGGCCACAGGTGTATAAAATCAAGCATCTAGGCATGCAGACTGGTACTGTGATAGGATACCACCTGTTTAACAAGTCTAGTCATAAAATTTCCTCACTACTAAATATTCCAGTCCCACAGAGTTGGAACAGAGCTTCCACAGAGTGGGAACAATAGCAACTCAGGTACAAAATGGTAGGCCACGTAAAATCACAGAGTTGGGGTTGGTGGATGTGCCACCACTGGACTCTAGAAGAGTGGAGATGTGTTCTCTCGAGTGAATATTCACAATTCCATGTCTGTCAATCCAATGTACGAGTCTGGGTTTGGTGGTTGCCAGGAGAGTGGTACTCGTCTGACAGCATTATGCCAAGTTTGAGTCCAGGGTTTGGTCCAAGTCTGCCCCTTAGTTCCAGTGAAAGGAATTCTTAATGCTTCAGCATACCAAGACATTGTGGAAAATTTTATGCTCGCAACTTTGTGGAAACAGTTTGGGGATGACTCCTTCCTGTTCTAACATGACTGTGCACCAGTACACAAAGCAAAGTCCATAAAGACATGCATGAGTTATTTAGTTGTGGAAGAACTTAATTGACCTGGACAGAGTCCTGACCTCAACCCAACAGAGCACCTTTGGGATGAATTAGAGCAGAGACTGCGAGCCAGGCCTTCTTGTCTAACATCGGTGTCTGACCTTTCGAATGCACTTCTGGAAGAAAATTCCCATAAACACTCTTAAATCTTGTTAAAAGCTTTTTCAGAAGGGTTGAAGCTGTTATTGCTAAGAGTGGCCTGACAGCATATTAAGCCTATGGAATAAGAATGGGATGTCACTCAAGTCCATATGCATGTGAGGGTATGAGCAAAAACTTTTGGCAGTATAGTGCATATCTGGGTTTCGAACGAGAAAAAGCAATGACTGCCAGTACATATATGTGTCTTAAATGTACCAGCCAGTTTTTTTTTGGTCTGTATTTACCACTGCAAAAATACATCCAAGTGAAGCCCTAAACATCTGACTGCTGGATTTGAACAGTCACATTAGCTTGTGTTCAAGCGTCTGCTAACTCTTAACTACATTTAAGTGTGTAAATAATATACTGAAAATAAATCCAGGCTCTTAATAAGGCTGTCTCAAAAAAATAAAGGTTCAAAATGACATATTTACAAAAATAACTTTTATTTAAAAGCCATAACTGGAATATAAAATTTCAGGGACTTTTGACTTTTCTAACTATATTCTTCTAACCTCAGAAAAGTTCCTTTGCCATTACAACATTCAGGATTTGATGTGCAATGTAAAAATGAAATGAAAATTGTTTAAAAAGGAAGTTATTTAACATTTGACCCTCACCTCTTAAATTATGTGAGAAATGATGCACATGCACACGAATCATTCGATATGAAGGTGAGTTGCTTGGAAAACAGCAACACTTACTGTAAGACACAAAGTGTTCTCAGATGTGTTTGTGGTTAATAAACTTAACAAGCGAATGTAGGAAGACACACATTATGCACTTACATACATAAAGCAAGTACTGTATGTTAGTTGTATGAAACACATTTAAAACATCATTGTTTAGGAAAGAGCCTATAATTGGGTCTGAGTGTATTGACTAACGCCTGCATTACGGATAGTTGATGCACCAGTTGTAGCGGTCAAAGGTGAACTTGCACTCCTGCCCAAACCCTCTGTTTCATTTTTCTGCTTGAGAATCATGCATCCATTTGTCTATTACGAGCAAATGTTTAAAGAGATAGAACCACTACATTTAGTCAGCTAGTCCAGCCAAAATTTGACAGCTATTTCTACCCTTTCTCTAAAGCAGTTCAGCTTGTTTAAAGTATTAACCTATGCTGATATATTTTGATGCAAGGATAATAAAAAGCGTTTTTTGTTTGCTTGGATGTCTTATTGTATAGTCAACTTTAAGGATAGCGGTAAAAACAGGTTCTATTTGTCTGAAGTAGATTTCTTTTATATTTCAAAGAAAACTTTTAGCATTTTAAGAACAGAGTTTACAAAAGAATGTCAGTGAGCAAAGAAACATTTTCTAATTACAGCATAAATTAAAGTTGTCAGCCTTAGAAAAGCTTCCCAAATACTACCAGTTCAGAAATGTACCTTATATTACCTTCTAATTAATTCATTTAAAGTTAAAATGCTCCACTTAAAGAACATAAATTTTGCCTGACTAAGCAGCTGCATTATGTTGTATAAATTAAACTTGATGAAAGGAAGATGATTCACATTCATTCACAAACACGTGTTCAAATATTCTAGTTGTTCCATTTGTGCAGCGTGTTCTTTGATCTCATGAAAATAGATCACAAAGCTAAGACTGTTGTTTACTAGCATTAACAATTAGATGGAAATATGCCTCCTCCATGTGTCAAAAAAAAAGAGGAGAGGTGGAATTGCCATTTTGTGTACTATCACGGTGGAAAAACAAACAAAACTAAAACTGCTAAGATGAATAAAAACGCTATGGTACATAAGGGTGTATACATTAAGGTATTCTGCAACACATTTCTTTTGTGAAAAAACATGAGTAGTAACTGTCCTGTTTGTGGTTTCGTCCAAAAGATTGATTCTAAAACGTCAGTGTTGTGCTATTGTATGTATAACGACTTCTAAGCTGTACATTACCCTGTTTAGCTGGTGTGAATCACGCCTGAAATGACCTCTTTCATTATCACAGCATAATTGCAGTCAACAACATGGCATGATTAATCAAAGTGTTTCTCTGAACCAGCTGGAATTGCCTCTCTCTCATTTAGAGGAGCACATCCAATCATGACATCACAGGCACATCACAACAAATTAGACGAGGAGGTTTCCATCTAATGATGTTTATCGCTTGATGTGTAGATGTAGGGACTTAATCACATTTCCTTCACTTGGTGTGAAACTAAGTGTTTATCCTTGAGCCCGGCTAATACAATTGGTTTTAGGGATGCTGTTAGTGCATCATGAGTGGAAACTTATCTACAGAGAACGTTCAATTACATCCTGACAAGTAGGGAGGTTTCTCAAACTCCACGCAATGCTTTTCTCCTTTAACCCAATTAAAGGATTTGACGAAAACACTACTTTCATTATTCATCATAAAGCATGTCAGCCTTGTCAAGTAGGACTGCTCACAACCTGATCTAAGTGCTGTTAAACAAAACATCACTGTGAACAGTGAAACATGTTAGAAACACAGATACTGGCCGCGGGTGCTGCCGGCTTGTTTTCCCCAACCCCTTCCAAGGATTTAATCCTGTGAAGATGGCCTGCTGAGATGACGGTAATTAAACTCCACATTTCCATTGATCTCCTTCATCTCTTCCTACATCCTCCCTACCTCCTCCCTCATTCCAGTTCTTATCCCAAGGAAGGATCCTGAATAAGTAATGGCTCTTTCTGAGTGTGGGTGTGTTAATTGGCCTGTCTTTATGAGCGTTGAGTGTTCGTGCTGACCTTTTGCAGAGATAGCCTTTAGCCCAGGGCCATAGGCTTACAGAGAGACAAAGTGAAAGCTGTTAGCCATGGGATTATATCGAGGTGGTAGCACAGTTTTTCTACTCATTGGGGAAGAAGTCCGACCTTTGAGCTTGTTGTGTTTAGAAAACATCAAACAACCAATAAAAGCTTAGTTTAATTTGTTTTTGATCAGGACAACAAATGATCACATCCATTATTGCATGTATGTGCTTGCTCACTGAGTTGATTATTTATGCTACGTAAAAATACTAATGCTATTGCTACAAAGTTATCAAAATGCTAAGAAATTACTTTTTCCTATTGGTTGGCATGACTCTATAAATGAGGAAAAGCTGTGACTGTAAGGTACATGAAGGGTTTAACATGTTGACATGTGAGAGATGATTTTTAAATGATTTTGACACACACAGAGAGGAATATATCACTCCTTGACAGAAGGCATTTTGGACCATTTGTCAGTTTATTTTTGGGCTAAATTTGTACAAAAATATTTGCGCTTATGTGGGGTGCTTGAGGGTTCTCCACCTCATCATCCTATTAGGCATCAGATTGTATCATATCATCAGATATGCAGCCTTAATATTCTGAAAACTCTGGCAAAGAGAGGACCTGAGCTGTCCATTGATCACCAATGCTGGATGGGGACAATGCTGGATAGACCTGGCACTAGGGATGGGTACCGGTGTCCGGTGCCATGATGGCACCGGTTCTGACATAAACGGTAGTAACCAGACCGAAAAGCAGCGCACATTTCGGTGCTTTATTTTGGTGCTTTTTTTTTTTCCCTGAGCCAATTCTAGCCAATCATTTTACGTTTCCGAGGATAGTAGGCGGGCCCAGGTACGTACGTTCTTTTAGAGCAGAGCTACAGATTAAAAATGCCCAAGGCGAAGCGGTCAAAGTCTGGCTGTACTTCACAGCAAAAGATGCAAACTCAGCAGCCTGCAACAAGTGCTTTAAGCTGATACTGTGATACTGTCAAAGGAGGTAACACCTCGAATCTGATGAAACACCTGGCGAAGCGTAGCGGTTTTTTTAAAGCCGAGAAATGCACCGTATTTCATAGCTTGCTGCCAGACCTCAGACCGTGCGCATCTACTGCGGGTGTGGTGCCTGTTATCTGACCGGAGATAGCAACATCCCCCAAAAACCCGAAGAGTAGAGTCCTGGCCCCTAGCCCTGCCAGTGTAGCAGAAATGATGATGATGATGATGGCAGCAGCAGCCGTTCTTCCCTGCTTGAGTAGCTTAATGTTGTTCGTGTGTAATTCACGTTGAGTAGGCTAACCACGTTGTTACATTAATGCATGTAAGGTGAACTAGCAAACACCGTCGTAGTTACATGCGGCTGTCTTCTTGTTTGATGGCAGATACTCCCTTCACCCTGGCCAAAAAGGCTAAAATGACCAAAGAAAAAGTGGAAAACAGTTAAACATGAGAGGTTTTAGGACCAATTTTGTGTTTTTTCCATTGTTTAAGCACTGCTTCCAGCCAAGAGTGATACCATATATGCCCTATAGCTGAAGAAAAGGCTTTAATTGTTATCTTTTTACAAAAAAACAGGTAAACATGAGAGGTTTTTGGACCAATTTGGTGTTCTCCATTCTTTAAGCACCGGTTTGAGCACCGTTTAAGCACCGGCACCGTTTCAAAAGTACCGGTTTGGCACCGGTATCGGATAAAACCTAAACGATACCCATCCCTACCTGGCACATGTAAACATATTTTAAGGGTGTTACGGGAACACCTGGCAGAGGAGGCTGGAGACATTGCTGAGGCTGCTGCAAGGAACTGCAGTTGGTGCTTGTTGTGGTAATACCCAAATATGTGTATACCAGAGGTGAAGGAAGTCATCAAGCTGAAGAAAGAATCCTATTGGGCTTGGTTACCCTGTGAGACTCTTGTAAACAGCTGATGGGTACTTGCAGGTCAAGTGGAATGCAGCTTGGGTGGTAGCTATAGCAAAAATTCAGGTGTGGGGGGAATTCAGGGAGGCCATTGGGCAAGACTTCTGCCTTGATGCAATTCAGGCAAACCGTCAGGTGACTCAGGAGGGGAAAGTGGTTCTGTGATACATGGTGTATAGTGAGGGTGGAGTGCTGCTGACCTCAGCTGAAGATATAGTTAGGTGGTAGAAGGAATGCTCTGAGGACCTCTTTAATCTAGCTTGACAAGCCTTCTATAGACGAAGTGGAGTCTGGAGATGAGGGGAATGATTTGCCCATTACTGACTGCGAGGTCAATGCTTCAAACAATTCCTTGATGACCAGGTACCTGGGGTGGACAAGGTTCACCTGGAGTTACTGAGAGGTCTGGATAGAGTAGGGCTGTGTTGGATAAAATGACTTTGCAACATCATGTGGAGATGTTGGGTGATGCCTCTGGATAGGGGGAAAGGCCATGCCAGCGTACTGGAAAGGAGAGTTTATCTGTTAGTTGGCCCTTGGATGCAATAGGAACAATGCGGTTTTCATCCTGGTCATAGAGCACTGAATCCGGTCTTTAGCCTCTCAAAGATATTTTAGGGTGCGTGGGAGTTATCCCAACTAGTCTACATGTGTTTTGTGGACATTCATCTGCATCCCTTGGAGTGTCCTGTAGAGGGGTGCTTCAAGACTATGGGGTGTCTGGCGAGTTGCTAGGTGCCTTTCAGGCTCTGTACAACCATTGCAAGAGATTGGTCCGCATTTCCAGAAATAATTCAGACTCATTTCTGGTGGGCGTTGGACTCCACTGGGGCTGCCCTATGACGCCAATTCTGTTCATAATTTTTATGGACAGAATTTCTGGACATAGGTGGAAGTTGGAAAAGGTTTCCACTTTGGTGGCCCCAGAATTTCAACTCTTGCTCATAGGGTGTCATCTTATTGTTGGGGTTTCTCTGTATTGTTGTAGGGTCCTTATCTTACAATATTAAGTGGCTCTAGGCAACTGTTGTTGTCTTTTGGAACTTGCAAATAAAAGTGAATTAAATGGATGGATGGAAATTTGTTCAGTTCATGAATTTGTCTATAGAGTCTTTTTTGTTGGCTGTTATCAGCAATGCAGATTAAAATTCAAGCACTAAGCTCATTGGTGCTCTATGTTCAGAATATTAGAAGACCAGTTGCTCATTCAGAGATCATGTTAGTGTGAGCAAAAGTCCCTATTTCTCTTAGATAACTGCATTGTATATTGTATTTGTTCTGTCTGTTGTAAAATGCCAGCTGGAGTCACTAACATTTTAAATGTCTTCTATAAAAAATATCCTTAACTCACCCTCTTCGTAGAGTGTGCCACTTCTTGGATAACCAAATTGAGATCCCTGGGGCTAAACCCCTTGTGATTTTCTATCAATTTCATAGGCAAAGCTGGAAAAGTGGGCAGATGTGTCATGCCATGCTCAGGGCTACCCAGCTTCCTCTTTCATTTCCTGCTGAGGGCTACTTTGAAGCCCCTTGTAGATGTGCAAGTTCCTTCAAATGAAATTGACTGCCTTATCTGAAATTCATTTGGACAGAGTACCTGTAAAATGGATAAGGAAGATCTGCACTGTATTTCTGGGGGGGAAAAAAACAAAAGACGTATATTTATATGTTCCAGTAAGAGGCTTTTCTCTTTTTTGATTGGAAGAGAAGATTTCTGAAGGAAATGAATAGTTTAGCCTAGACTGGTAGATTACAAACAATCAGGGAAATACAGCATGTTTTGTTTTATTTTTTATTTTTTAGGTTAATCACTGTACAAGGGCCATTCTTTCATGGGCCAGCAATCTTAATGCTCGTGTATTATCTTTAAGCTTAAAGAAGGAAGATCTTGATTCTATGCAAGATTGATTATACTCTTTCACAAACTTTCAATATCCTACAGAAAACTGTTATTGTGAAAGAATTACAAACAGACCAGATTTAAACTGGAACATGCCACATTGGACACGCCATCAGGCAATCAATCTAGGTCTGTACCACACATTACTGATGCTGTACTATGATACCATCTATATATATCTAGAGAGTAAAAAGATCTCATTATATGATTTCACATTATAAACGTAGTAACTGAGTAACACACAAATTTTAATTTTCGACTGAGATGGATTGAGAGATTTTGACTGATAAAGCATACTGAAATAACTTTGTGGTATATTGTGTTACATTTACTGAAAAGAAATGACTTTCGATGGTAATTGTCTTGAGAAATACATGAAATCTGATTGTGCTGGAAAAAGCACTGCATCATTGTACTCCTTGTGGTGCTTTTCCTCAGACAAATACAATGAGAGAGAGGAGAGAGAGAAAGAAAAGATTAAGGTCCTAATCCAATCTAATTCAGACAATGACATCTCAGCTTGTGAACAACAGAAGCTTCAAAACCGCTTGGAATTTAGTGGCAAATCTGAACACCCTTAATATTTTGATATGGAAATGAGTTAACCATTGTGTCTTAACCATTTCCTCTATGCCAGCTGTGGTAGAATCTTAGTGGGATTTACACATTTTAAAAAGAAAGGTGTCTTAGTTACCTAAAATGCCATAACCTGAACATGTCATAAACAGTTTTTTGGGGTTCAGGATAGGTTACATGCAATAGAAGAAGAAAGCAGTTGGCATAATGCTGGTAATAGAGATTCCACTGAGGGAAATGAGGCAAATTGCTTAATTCAATTAAGAGATTTGTCTAATTGACTTTATCTATCATGGAATCATATCAGATTTAGAAATAATCAGGAATGAGAGGGACTTTAAAAAAGAATTAAGAAAGCTTGTTTGTCAGCTGACCTTGTAGTTTTTTAATCTGACCTATATTTACTTGCAATCCAAAGGAGAACAATGTGGCATCTTTATGTAAGACTGACTTGCTGCTTTTTCAGGGCAAGTCAGGACAATTTGTCCTGCTGAGTGACTGTTATACAGTAAAACAAAAAGGCAACATAAAAAGACATGTGTTTGATCTCAAGGGTGGTTGAGTAGGTTGTATGCAGTGACCCTGTACTGTTATATATGACTAAGAATAAATCTCTGTCCTTTATGAATAAAATATGCTGAATAAGTCAGCCTGAGACAAAGTTCTCAGTAAGTACAGGACAGAGCTACTGTATGTGCTCATGTACGGCACATACAGTGAGGAGTGACGGCAATTAAAAAAACAACATTTAATTGTACACCTTCCTTTTTGGATAACACATTACAAGGTGAATGAGTCATTCAACGACATTGACAGTGAGACGCACAGAGATTTTTTGAGTGAAGTCCTTTAAACCTTATTGGATGGATTTTCATACAATTTAATACATTTATGATAACTGCAAGAATATTAGTTACACCTGACTTTTCTAATAGTAAAATCACCAGTTCACAATTATTTCTTCCAGTCCTTTGATTCATGACTCACTACCTACAACATTTATGACACTTCCACCTGCTTCAGTTGCACATTGGTAGTAATAAGCAAATACTAGCATGTTAACATTTCCTCATAGTCCCACCTCTGTGAGCTCTGAGGGAGTGTTACATATTCAATCTTTTCTTTGCTATCAAAGCTATATGCCCGATCTGTGTCTTTTTTGCTGGCTTTCTGCCTTTGATAAAAGGAGGTGTCTTCTGTGGGCTGCTGCTGTGAACACTTTCTCACTACTGACTGCCTTTGTGTTGCAAAGTTGTTACCTCTCAGGACCGTGAGCAGCATGTTTTCCAAGTACCCCAACATCTCATGGAGAGCTGGTAGTTCTGAAGGCAGAAAAGTGCCAATTTCACACCCATTTTGTCTTCCCAAAAGGTTACATTTGCTAAAGGTGAAGCGAGGATAGATCCTATCAAATTCCTGCCAGTGAGAGATTGAACCCACTCCCTGAGCTGGAAGGAGCCATAGTGGGCCCTTAGATTTTCAAACTTTTATAGCAGCCAGGCTACAGCAAGGTATCGTGACTTCTGATAGTTCTTACCTTAAGTTTTAAGTGGTCCTATGAGGTTGGATCTCATTTCTTCAGAGCCCATCCTGAATTCTACTAACACCTCTTACCAGTTTGCAGTTATGTTTGATACTTTACCCAGAGTCATATCATGATATTGGGAACAGAGATTGACATAAGCATCTTTGATTAGATGGGCCTGATCATTGTTTTATTGTTTTACTGTGTGAAGTAAACAAAAACCTTGAAGGAACCTTATTAGGATGTCTAAAAGATTTTAGTATAAGAGAGTTAAACTTGGTACTTTACTATAGGCCTACCTCAAAGAATGGTAAGGTAGACGGGCAAAGAATGATGAGCTTTTTGGAACATTCCAAAAGGTCCTGTGCTGGAGGGGTAGCACACAACAAAGGTTACCTGTCACCCTGGGATACCTTGTGTACCTTTCCTGGTGGCTGACAATGGAGCGGGACACCAGAGCGTTTTTCACAGCCCACCCAGTGAGAGGAAAGCAAGTGACCCATTCAAACTAACGCTGCCTTACCTTTCCTCTTGTGAAAAAAGTAGCACATCACTGTTCATGACCAGCTTTCCAGTAACTGATAGACAAATTTTCTAATTATGCTCAGTGTATTCTTCATTCTATACTGCACTAAGGTAATGACATAGCTAAAGTTCAGATCAGAAGAGGTGCTCTGGCTTCATGTCCTGGCGGCTGCAATGCTGTGGGCTTCAGTTTATCTCTCCTTTCTTTCTGTGAGGGGTTTTCTGTCCACCCATCGGTTCCTACACTCTGTATAAGAATTTCTTTGATTTATGTATTATTCACATTATTTTATTGTATAATGCCTTGGTGCCACTGGATTTTAACATGTCTCACACTCATACAGTTAGACAGATGGTGGGGGTCTGGTAAGGAAGTTGGGGGGAAGCAGACAACTCCACAGGAAGAATCTTTTGTCTCTTCGATGACTCTGGGAGGTAGCAAGGGAGTGCGAACCTTAAGGTGTGAAACAGCTGTGTACTGCCTTTTGTTCCTGGAGAAGGTATTTAACTGAGAGCCATGTTAGGCTCGGTGAGACTCTGCTGACCGTCTGCCCCACGATCATGCAGGCTCTCCACCAAGCTAGGTTTTCTGTTCTTTGTTTTGATTAAACAATGTTAGCTACCCCTCACCGCTTGTCTGCAGGCTTTATTTAAATGGAAAACTTCCACAAAACTCACAGACTTATGTACAGCCTGAGAGGGAATACAAACTGGATTCTACTCCATGGTGTTTTGTCTCCCAGACTCCTGTATATACTCCACACACTTGGAGTAGGCCCACATTGCTCAGCTCTGCTTAAGGTGTATTGCAGTTATTCTATTGTTATCATTGTCAGGCACCTGTGCCCCTTTCCCAGGAGCATGGTCTGAAAGGCACTAAATTCCTAATCATATATGTGGAGGTGGAATTGTACATGATAATGTGCTAAAATGGCCCTAGCATCAGAGACTTGCCAACCACCTTTAATCAGCCACATTTATTTACAAGGCTGTCCAAAAGGGACCTACTACTGTGAGTACTGGCTCATTCCCTGTGGTAAAGCTTAAGCACCTTTACCACAGGGAATGAGGGGGGGCTGGGAGGAGGTGTTGGCAGTCCGACTGGGATCTGGGTTGCGGGGCCTCCCTGCTGCTGCGGAGCCGGGGCGGTCTGCTTGCCTCCACCCCGGGGGAAAGGGTAACATCTCCTGGGTCTAGGTGCCGTTTCCCCCTCTGGGGGCGAGGGTACCTGTACCCGGGGTATAGAGTGTGTTTGGGGAGTGTGATTGTGTGTACAATGTCCATTTGTGTCTATCTTTACGTTGGGTGAGTGCTGAGTATTTGTATATGTGTGCATGAGGGTGGGAATGCATGTTTGTGTCTGTGTGTGCCTGTTTGTCTGTGTCTATATGTCAGGTCGGGTCTTAGACTCCACCTCTCTGGGAACACCCAGGCCCTCCAAAGTGTGGAGGTCTATCTCCCCTCACCACACTCCCTCCCAGTGACTGATGCCCTCAGGGGTTGGTGCGTTGGTGGTTCTTGGTGTCCGGGGCTGGGCGCTCAGGTATGTACCAGCTCACTCCCGGTGGCTACTTGGCGGGGCCTGGCGCCTGTTGCTTGGTCAGGCCTCTTGCGGGGCGTAGGGGGCCCTCGGGCCTCCGGCCTCTGGGCCTGCGGCTCGGTTCACTCTGGCACAGCTGGCTGCCGGCACAGCTGGCTGCCGGCAGAGCCGGCGGGCGCGCCAGTGCAGCCCCCTCTGGCTTCTGCTCCATGGCTGCTGGGTGACCCCTCGTCTGGGGCTCTCCTCAGCTCTTCCCAGGAGGGTGGCACGGATGCCCCTCCGGTGGTCCACCTTGGGCTCTCGCACTCTGGGGCCTCTGGATGTCTGGGGCCTGGATCTCCTCCATGCCTGCTTCATGCCCTGGGGGACGGGGCTATGGCTCCCTACACCCTCTAGCAGACCATTACATGGGGAAACCTTTTGAATACAAGCGCACTGATCCACACAGGTGTGCACACGGGTGTTCACTGTTCATAGACATAAACTACACCTTTCTTGGCTGCTACCTCAAAGCACATTGTGTGCTGTCGGTCCTGCATGCTGCACCACAACATTCAATATTTAGTATTTACTGCTGTTTACACTTAGCTCGATTAATGCGATGGTGTTGTGTTTATTATGTTGCTCTCTTTATTTGCTTGTTTTCTCTTCTTTTTCTCTCAACAGGTGATCCAGGAGATTTTTTCTTTCTTTCTCTTTTTAAGTGCCCTTTCTCACTGTCCCTCTTCCCCTCTGTTTTTCTTTCCCTTCATCTTTCTTTCTCCCTTTCCTATCCCCTAGTCATGTCAGTCCCGTCTGTAACAACTGAAAATAAAATAAATAATAACAACAAAGGTCGATCAAATGGACCAATACGGCAAGGCCGTGATGATCCACTTGGTAAAGTAAATCCATTGGGTATCGTTGTTGGCCTTCAGACAACAATTCTGACGGCTAAAGAACCAAATGGGACAGGCAAAAAAAAAAAAAAAAAAAAAAAAAAAGGTGCTTAACCTTGTAGCTTCCAGAGTCTGCGGGACTATCCTGTGTTCCATGTGTCTTGTGTTGATCCAGTTTTCTGTCATCCCCTCGTTTTCCTCTTTCTTTACCACCACTTGCATGGATCATTGATGACGCGCTTTCTTACTTGTACTTTCCTACATCTTTGATGCTCATTTCAGGAAAAGTTGAATGCCCGGAAAAGTTGAAGAGTTATGTTCTAGATGATGTATTCTCATTTCCCCAATGCAACATCTTAAATTCTGCATTTAAATTTTCACCATCCAGTGAAACCTGGCAGGAGCCTAAAGGTGCTGGATATCTGATAGTATTGCACTAAGACAGTGTTTTTCTGTCATCCCAGAATTTTTGTATAAATGCCATTTGCCTGGTTAATTTTGGATCTCTCATTCTCTCACTCTTACTGCCTAGGGCTGCATACAAACAGCCATTTTTGCTTGAGAAGAATGCTAGCAATAATAAAACCTGGAAATTCTATAAATCCTTGTGAAAGTTGCTTTAGTAACTTCCTTTTTTTCACCTTCCTTAGCGGAGAATTAACTTGAGCATTCTTTATAAAAGGAAAAGAAATAATACTGTTATTTCAGCATCCTTGAGCCCAGGGTTAGATTCGATTTATCATGTTCTCTATTGGCTCCTGTTTTGTTTATATTTTTCCAGTTTAACTTTTCATTAATATCTTGAACAAGTAATTTTTAGTTCCAGCATTTTTTTTAATTTATTTTTTTTGTAATTAGAGTTCCCGAGACTGTGATTAGACTTTATTATTTTCATTTACTTTGTTTTCTTTTTCAGCTACTCCCAGTGTTCTACTGTGTCAAGTTCGTTTTAATTGCTTCCTGATTTACTTTCTTACTTCCTGTTTCTTGGGCCCTAGTTTTATATTTACTTCCTGTCTACCATTGACTCAATTAGTTTCACCTCTGTTTCATTCCTCTGAATAAACGTCAGTATGACTGTG
This sequence comes from Pelmatolapia mariae, assembly GCF_036321145.2. Taxonomy (NCBI): domain Eukaryota; kingdom Metazoa; phylum Chordata; class Actinopteri; order Cichliformes; family Cichlidae; genus Pelmatolapia; species Pelmatolapia mariae. Next base: position 34,815,143 of record NC_086237.1, on the reverse strand, counting down.
ACCATTTAAAACACTGTCTTCTCTTTGTTCTTTGTTGGAGTATCTGTTTGTCCTCCTTGTTTATTTCATTTTGCCTTTTTGCCTTTGTACTGGTATATTTTATGGATTTATTTAAAACCTGAACAGAGGTTCATTTCCTGTTAATTGACGCTTGGTCTCAGAGTTTGCATTTGGGTCTTCCTTTTAAGATTTATTGCATGTTCACAAAAAGATACTGATAGCAATATCTAGGGTGCTACCACAGATTCTTGGAGCATGTGTCAAATTCATGCTACATACTGATACCACAAAAATACACGATGATTTTCACAGTGTTCTCATTTAGTACACAAGTGTTATGATAGAGTTTATCTTGGCTAGTGTGAGAAAGTCATGTTCATTAGCTCATTCAAAAACTGGCCCTCGCTAGTTCACGTGCTGCATGCTTACAGTATAATTGACTTTATATTAATTTAATTTGACATATTTGTCAATATCAAAACCATTTCATACCCATTTATACATACCTGCTTAAAATTATTATATAGTATAAATGGCATGCAAGCCAGCCTTGTCCTACTACACATTTATCCTGTAAAGGAATTCATGCTTTTCATTCCGTATTTAGTGGTGAGTTAAACAAATTACATCCTGGATACATATTTTGGGGACCGTAAAGTTAATTAGGGGTGACATACATTAACGCAAGACACAAAGACAAACAGAGAATGTAATATCGCATTCACATGGGATGATTAAGACGAAAAGCAAAAGAATTTGGATTTATAATAAATCTTTTTTTTTTTTAAACATTCAGATGTCAATAATCGCTGTATGTGTGACAATGTTTGTGCAAAGTTTCGCTGAGATTGGCTAACTCCTTAAGGAGGAGATAAGGAGGAGAAGTTTGTGTACTTACTTACAGGTTCCTACAGAAGTGAAAAAGGTAATTTCACAAGTGCAAATATAATTAATTAAGCAAAAGCTTCTTTTTTTCCATGCCATGCAGTTACATTACTGTGCATAGAGAAATGCAGGAGGAAAAAGCCATGGCTCACATCTGCTATCTTTGCTTATATCACAGTAGACAAGCTCAAATTCGCACGAGAGAGATGCACCAAGCCTGTGTTCATTCAAGCATCACTTTTTCTTTCTGTATCTATCCCCCCAACCCCCCTCCTGGCTATCAATTGAAAAAGAGACAAAATCAAGGTCATGCAACGAAGCACGTGGAGTTGTAGGAGAATAAATTTCCACATTCTTATGCTTTCTCAACTCACTGACAGTCTCAAGGAATGTAGCCTTGTCATGCTAGGTAATATATGACTAGTGAAGACACATGGCATGTTTGCACGGAGACCTCCATTTTCACACTCTTTTCTTGTGCATCTCACACATGACACTCAAATAATATCGGAAATGATGAGTCGGTGGGTGCTTAATTCAGGAGTCAAAAGCATGTCCAAATTGTCAATGTTTGAGCAGAGGAGAATCTAATTAAAACTGAAAATGGAACAAGAAGAGAGAGAGTGACTGAGAGAGGGAGGAAGTGAGTGAATCTGTATAATTACAGCTTAATGCAAACAACTCCACATTGTCTTTATTCCAATGAGTTAATGAGGTTGCACACTAAAAAAAAAAAGAAAAAAAAAAAAACAATTCCATCACCGCTATTGTCTTCTACAGGCCACCAAGGAAAATGAGCTGTCACTCGATCTTAATGGCAACAGGGTTTTCACTCGGGCCAGAATTAATATCTGACTCCAAGGCCTAATGAGCAAGAGCAGGGGGAGCAGCACAAACTCTTTGTCCTGCAAGTTTGGAGAAGAAAAGAAGACAAAGCAAAAAAACATAAAAATAAGAAATGAATGGTGCAGAATCTAATGGCAGTAGCGAGGGAATACATTGCTGTGATTGAATTCTTCTCCTCAAGGGCAATTTCAATTCAAATGTGCCTCATCAGCATGAGGATCAGAGAATTAACAGCATTCTCCAAGTGATTCACTTCACACTGCAAAACTGACATAATTATGTGATAGTTGTAATAAAGTTGATTACAGTTCATTTCAGTGCTGGTGTCCAGCATCTGTGACTGCTGTCCATCAGTCATGTGTGATATACAGTACATCATTGTTGAGTGTCTTTTGACATTTTAGTAATATATGCTTAAACATATTTCCTAGTGATAAACAACTATTGCTTAAGCAAGCATGTATATACTGTGCACACACTAAATAACAACCTTTATTTATGGTTTATGGTTTTGGCATGGTGTCTGCAGACAGCTGTTTCATCTCTGAGCAGCTGGGAATGTAATCTACAAATGTACAACCCCAATTTCAAAAAAGCTGGTAAGCTGTTTAAAATGTAAATAAAAACAGAATGCAATGATTTGGAAATCTCATGTTTTATTCACTGTAGAACACAGAAAACATATCAAATGTTTAAACTTTTACTATTTCATTAAAATGATTTGCTTATTTTGAATTTGACACGAGCAACACATTTCAAAGAAGTTGGAAGAGAGCAACAAAAGGTTGGAAAAATGTCAAATGAGCTTCACCAATCAGCAAAACACTGCCCCTACCCAATGTAGAATAATTTAGTAATAGTGTTAGTTAATGTAAAATTGTGAGAACTTTGACTATTTCCCCATCTACAGTGCATAACGTTGTCAAAGTCTCTTTGCGCAAGGGCAAGCCTGAAAATCAGTATCTGATGCCCTTCAGGCCCTCGGGCAGCATTGCATTAAGAACAGGCATAATTCTGCGGTGGAAATCACTATGTGTGACTGCTCTATCGTCCAAAGAAAAAGCCTTACGTGAATATAATCCAGAAACTGAGGCAAAGTTGAAAACTGTTCAGCTGTTAGACAAAGACAAATTTGAAGTTCTTTGTATGTACGCTGCCTCCTTGACTAATGAGAAGAGACCATCCAGTTTGTTATCCACACTCAGTTTAAAAGTCTGTATCTCTGAATGTACGGGTGTGCATAAGTGCCTGTGGCCTGCAACCATCTGGAAGGGCACCATCATTCCTGAAAAGTATATAGCGCAACATATGCTCCTATCCAGATGATGTCTTTTCAGGGAAGACATCATCTGGATGCTAAATGGCATACTGCATCTATTACAACAGCATGACTACATAAAAGAAATTTTCAGGTACTGAACTGACCAGACTTTTCACCAAATGAAAACATTTGGTACATGATGAAACCAAAATACAACAAAGAAGACAAAAGGGACCAGCTAGAATCCTTTAGACGAGAAGAATGGGAACATTCTTCTCCCAAAAATCCAACAACTGTTCTCCTCAGTTTGTAAGCACTTACAGACTGTGCTGCTAAAAGAAGAGGAGGAGTTATACATTGTCCCAACTTTTTTGAGATGTGTCATTGGCATCAAAGTCAAAATAAGCTAATATATTTAATGAAATAGTAAAATGTCTCAATTTATACATTCAATTGGTTTTCTGCATTCTATAGTGAATAAAATATGAGAATTGGGTCTGGATTTCTTTTATATATCATATCATCACACAAGCTACCTTGCTTTTATTTCTACTTTTTAGTTTAGTTTTTAATTTGCTAAATAGAGTTCCCTAAATACATAAAACAAAGTCTGCTGCTATTTCTTATAGTATTTGAAAGAAAGATGTACAAGTAAATCATCTCTTCACAACGCAATTTCAAAAAAAAAAAAAAAAAAAAAAGTCAGTATATAAGGTAATTCAAGGGTTACATTTTATATAACACCCATTCAGTCATTTTTCCAAGGAACAGAACTAGAACTTTCTTATTCATAATATTTTCCACATACCACTTTTCAAAGTTAAAATGTGTATTTTTAATGTGAAATACACCAATGACCAATTTCAGGATTATGAGACACTTAAAATAACTCTCATTCAACAACTGGTTTTTAAAAAAAGGCAGAATTGCCTTGGATATTCTTTACCTATCATATTTCACAGACTCATACTGTGAAACTCAGCCAGCAGGGATTCTCACCCTGAGGAGGATTTACATTTTCATTCCTTTTCTTTACACATTTTATTTCTTTTTTAGTAAATCCAAGCATTTTTACCCTTCCTAACCTCTGCTGTTGGTTTGGGAAACTTTTAAAAAGCGTATTGCCTAAAGTGACAAATGTACTATTCCAGCTCACATTTAGACTAGCAATGGACAGATAAGGCAAAGAATATTTCATGAAGGTAACCACCCACATCTTTATAACTATTGTAGATTATTTACATATTGTGGAAAACATAAGGAAGCGTTATCAGGCAGGGGAATGTATAAGCCATGGGGTGCCCTAAGGAACCTCCGTGACCTTTTTCAAACTCAAACATAACTTAACAAAAGTATCTTCAAACTGTTCATTCTGTAATCCAAAGTGTGTAAAGGGAATACGCTATAGCTGTCATTCATATACTGTGATTAACACTGGCCCTGCTGTAGTTCCTGTGGCAGTGGAACACAACTAACTTTCCTATTACCAAAGGAAGTCATTTATGCCCCTGTTCTCCTTTTGATCTGTCAGACTTGGGATGAAAAGAATAGTAGAGTCTCAGCCTAGGGATCCACTGCCTTTGAGACTCAACAGCTTGACTCATTTCATTACTGTCATGAATTAAAGATCCCCAATCTCCTTTTTTTTCTATTCGCATGGCAATGATCCACCCTTAGTTAATTTACAGTCACTCGTTGTGCTAGGCCTCCAGCCTCAAAGCTCCCACGACAATTTACCTGCGTCCTTTTCACTTGCTGGTGCATATCATTGTGATATACTGTAATAGGGTTGGCAGAGGACTCAGTAGTAAGCGTGCATGTTGTATAATGAGCAGGGGAAGTGAGAATAATCACTTGCACAGCATCCCTAAGTTCGTAGCACGAGAAGACATCATGACAACTGAACCAAAATAATATTTTTACTGGAAATAAAATTGACTGGGTTTATACTATGGAAATGTCTTGTGACCACGTCAACACTAAATGCTGTGACTTAATTAAGATCTCATTTCATATGCAACTCATGTCTGTTTCATGATATTTTGGCTCGAAGACCTAACACACACTCAACATTCTTGCAGTTCCTGTTGCTGTTAATACTGGGAAATGCAACTTTTTGTCTGCTCATCGTGATTAGTATTATTTTTCTCTGAAAAGCTTCCAAAACAGCACATGAAAAAACAGCACACGAAAAGCATTTTGTTACCATTCACTCAAGGACACAAAAATGCATAACATAGAAGTGCATGGCAGGATTATCCACAAACATGTGTTTGTCCACATGGATGCATTAGGATAAAGCATGAGAGGCAGAGACGACTGTGAAAGGTGACAGCACTTCCTTTCTGGCAGGGTGACCTGGTTCTCAGCGGGTTGCTGAGGCGGCTTTGGACTGTCTCTACTGGCCATCTGGCCCTGACGGTCTCCACTGTGAGCAAATACCAGGCTAGTGGCTCACCGACATATTCTGATAGTGTGATTCAATATTGGTGGTAGATGTAAGCTTGGGATTAGCCTGCTGCATTCTCCATTACACTCAGCTAAACCACCCACCTGGCTGTGGTTTCCATTCACCTGCTCCCCATGGTAATCTTGTATCTTTTATGTCCCCATGTACGTACTATATTGTAATATGCAATGTTTAATCTTGTGCCTGTATGTGCTACGAATCAACAGTTAAACTGCTTTTCCAAATACAAATCTGAGAATGGTATGTGTAATTTTATCAACGTTAATTCCAGAATTTCTTATTGAAAACTAAATATAAGAAATGTACCTTCTACTTTAATTTCAATAGCTTCTGTGCCTGTGCTTACAAATACATTGCCAGTGTGATTGCTTGCTGTATCTAAGGCGAGGTGGGAGACATCATCTCGAGATGAGGCTTCTCTTTCTCTTTCTGTGATGCTGAAAATCAATTTTTGTGTCTGTCGGTAGGGGGCGTGTGATACCTATAGATAATAGCCCGCTGCTGCTCCTTCAATCCTCCAGGGTTTCAGCAAAACCCATCAAAAGTGCAGGCCAAAGACAAGGTGAATTGGTCTTCGAGCCAATCAGCGTTAACAGTGCAGTAGTTAAGTAGTTTAATCCTTTCGTAAAAATAAAGGTTATCACATCCGATACACTGAAAAGGAATTTATAATGTTGGATTCTGTTGAAAGACATGAAAAAATATTTTAATTGTGTTTTCAATAGGCATTTTCACCTAGCACAGTTTTGTTTTCATTTTTCTTTTTCTATATACAAAAGAAAACCTTTCCAGAAGTAGTTAAGGGTCTCAGGTGAGCCTCAGGATTACAAATGTTATTGTAACGGTTCAGTTAACCAAGTGGAACTGAGATCTTTGTTTCTCTCGGCTTTAACAACTACACCTACGTGAGGACAGCCAAACTGTGAAGTCCCCAGGAGGAAGCTTGGGTCCCGCCAGGAAGCCTGGCTTTCAGCCTGTCTTTTGGGGGTGTTTTCGTATGCATGTGCGTGCCTGGCCATGTCCGATCCAAATAGATTCGCCTCACGTCACCTTCCTACCCACCACCAGCCCACCACCCCTGCACATAAAACATTCATTAGAGCACAGCCTAGCACTGTAAGAAATGTCTCTCCAAATAAGTCATTAAGTATCAGATTCACTCTTTAATTCTAGGAATGACACCAGTTACCTACAATTATGATTATTATTGTTATTTTCAGTTCAGTTTTGTTTGAGTCCAGTATTTTCTATAAATAGCCTCGGACATAAAATCCAGTCTTTCTTTTATTTGCCATGATTAATAGCCCATGCACTCAGAATTAGGAGGGATATTTTTTGCAGCGTGATACAGACCCATAAAACATTCATCTTCGAATTCTCTCTCTCCCTCTTTCTGTCTCTTTCCGCCAAACGCCCCTTGCCGCCCCGCCCTCCCTTTCCACCTCTCCGTGGTAAACGCACACTGGCGCGCACCAGTGCGGCCGACATCCGTGCTCATACCACACACTTTTTTTCAGCGTACTTGGGAAATACAGAGGGGCAAGTAATCAGACTGGATATGTGCTGCGATTTCAAAAGATGGATTCAATACTCGGTTTTCGCCTGTGCCGTTGATTCTCCACTTCTGCGTTAACACTTTGAGCTCTTCTCCCGAGCTGTTTGCGCGTCCTATATTTGGGGAGGTGTCGACTGGTGCGTCGAGTCTACTGATCCCAAATTGGATGTTTATTGCTGACTGTTTTTGAATCTCTCGTCCACATGACTGAGCCAGGGTGCAGCTGGAGACGTGGCTCCCCACTCGGGAAGACCTACGGCTAAAGTTTGAAGGGTGCAGGGGTGCTTTAGTCTGCCTGTTTCCCGTCTTGCACTGGATTTGCAATAACCCATAAATTGCAATAATTAGCGGATTTCCTATCTATCTCCGTATACGTGGGATTCATTCTCGGAATTATAAAGCCTCTGGATTTCACTTTCATCTGAATCATGAAGACCGTTATTATTGATGGTGAGTACACATCAGACAGCTGGACACCTTTGTAAAGTTTTCACATATATCAGACAGTAGGATCCCGCTGGGTTACTGCGCACTGATAAAATCCACAACGGTGCAGTGTCACCGCTCTGTGGAGGACAGACAGAAAGATAAATCAGGTGTCCTAATTGGAGTTTACTCCGTTCAACACCCCCGAGGTTTGATTAAAATAAGGTATGGCTATCAGCATGACAATAAAAAAAGAATCGAAAGAAATCGAAAAATAAAGCCTTTATATACAATCAAATATAATTTTATTGTTGGAACGGAAGAAAAAAAAACTAGAAACAGAAGTATCGTTTCGGCTGTAGATGTTGCGGCTGTAAACGACCTTGAATCAGTGGCTCTTAATTGAGTCATAATTCGGATCTTATCTTGTGCGTGTCTTGCTTTCCCTTTTTGTATGCGTGTGTCAGTGAGAGTGCGCATGAGAGAGCGAGAGGCCGTGTACTGTTTGCAGTGGTCAATATGCTCTGCATGATATCGCAACTTAAACCGGGCATCAGCTTCTGCCCGTCTGGACGCTGTGGGCTGAGCGTTTGATGAAGTCTGCAGATGGTCCGCTTGGCGGCCCAGTAATACCGCTTCATTCCCCAGCTCCTTGGCTTATAATTGGTGTTTTGGTGGCATCGTCCCACTCAGGGTGCCGCCAAAGTGACAGGAAATTGGGCCTTGTAGCTTTCATGACTGGACTTGGAGCTATTCTAATGAGGGCAAGAATGCTTTCTCATTCCCGCCAGAAATGGTTAAGAATTTAATTTCTTGTCAGTTGTTTGAGTGTGTGTTTGTGTGCGTGAGGACACTCACGGAGAGCTAGAGGGAGGGTGGGAAAGGAAGGAGGATGCAGCACCTGGTGTGTCATTGTGTCTCTTCCTGCACCTGACTGTAACCCTGTGTTTTGTTTTTGGTTTTTTTTGTGGCTTTTTGTTTGTTTGTTTTGTTTTAGTGATCTAGTCATGTTTACTGCAGTGCAGAGTGTATAACACAGATATGACATGTGCTGTTTGGTCAGCAGCACCGAGGCTGTAACATCCACTTGGTTCAAATAAGATATTGTGGAAAATCTTCATTTCCAATTTGCCCCACCCGTGCATAGACTGCCCCAGCACTGTCACATGCATACACCACTGCCACAGTGCTTATGCAACATGCTGTACACACTCCATCTTCCTCACGTTCATGACTTGGCTAAAACTGCAGGAATAGGGTAAGAAAGCTGCAGATTATTGTGGGGATACAGAATAACTTTGCTTTTCACAAGTAGCAAAATCAAAGAGGCACATCTGCTTGTGCATTCTCTTTGGTATGTCACAGGGTGATGCAAATTCAAGTGCACACCCCTTCATTGGCACAGAATGGCTCTGGGTCCTTCAGACCCTACAGGCAACTTTTCATTACCCAACTGCTGGCATGATTTAGCACCAGGCTTCTGACACACACCTATGTTTGATTTTTATTCATTTATTTTTTGTTTCTGCTGCAATTATAATTGGTATCCATCTCTCAGGCTCCTGATTTGGCTGAGAAAATATGACCTGCCTTTTCTTGTGTTTAAAGTGTCACAGTGAGGAGGGACTTTAATTTACACTCTTTTTCACCCAGTCAGCATATGATCAAATGCCTCTGTGGGAAAGCTGTTGCTTGGGGGTGCCGTCGCTCCCTGTCTACTGCCAGGCAAAGCCAATGAAGCCCAAATGAATGGATAAAACCATTATAGTGGAACTGAACGCTTTCTCTTTGAAACCACTACACATTTAGGGCATTTTTTTCCCTAATTAGTTAACTCTGTTATTTTTTGGCAATGCCTCGCCAAAAGCTCTGCCCCATTTTCAAAAATAGGCCACAAGATGCATCATCTGAGGTGGCAAGATGATTGTTCTGAATGCATTAAGCTATAAGAAAGTGGTGCTAATAAAACAAAACAAATAAACAATAAAAAACCAAAGCTGATTTGCATTGCAGCATTAGGGGAATCCAACATCATGATATAAACTGACAATAAGGCAAGGCATCTTCCGCACCCTGAAAGGGAATGTGAAATTGATCCATCTTTGTGTTTGTATGGATGTTTATACAAGCGCAGGGGGAGGGCTGGAAGGGAATGGAATGTGTGTGTGTGGGTGTAGTGTTCAGTTAGTTTATGGGGAGGTCTGGAGAAAGGAGAGGAAGTTAAGAAAATGAAATAAATGTGTTTTTGTTTTTTTTGGTTTCTTTCATAATGTACTGTATGGATGGTGTGGCAAGTGAGAGAAAAATAATTAGGGATGTTATTTTGAATGCTGTTTACATCCATGTGAGTTATAGAGTTACAGGTTTGTTTGTTTTTTGTCATATTAGTCATTCATGATCAGCAATGAAACCAAACAACACTGTTGTTCTCTTGAGGTATTAAATGAGAAATATGCAAAATCACAATACACCCACTGGTTACATTACTGGTCCACTTTGCTAGTATTGGGTTCTACCCCCTTTTTTCTTAACAACTTAAGCAGGATGTAGATTCAGCAAGGTGGTGGAAACAGCCACCAGAGATTTTTGACTGATATTGAATTGGTAGTGTCATCCATTTGGTGCAGATTTGTCAGCTGCTCCATGATACAGATGTCCTGTTTCACCACTTTCCAAAGATGCTCACTGCATTGAGATGTTGTTTTTAAAGGCCATTTAAGTTAATTTAACTCACTATCGTGTTTAAGAAACTAGTTTGAGATGATTTAAACTTTTTGACACGATGTGTTATCCTGCTGGTCTCCAGAAGGGTACTCTGTAGTCATAAAAGGACAGACATGGTAAGCAACAACACTCAGGTAGGTTGTGGCATTTAAATGATGTTCATGCCCAAATGGGAAAACACCACACCACCACTATGACAGGATGGACCCGTACTTAATGCCAAATCCTGATTCAATGATCTAGATGTCACAGGAGAAATCAAGGCAGTGTTTTTCCCGTATTTTATTGACCAAATTTAGAGATACAGTCAAAAGTCTCAGATCCCTCTTCTTAGCTAACAGGAGTGGTACCTGGTCTGATCTTCTGCTGCCTTAGCCCAATGTGTTCCAAAGTTCAGAGTCTTGTATACCTTGGTTATGACGAGTGGTTATTTGAGTTACTGTTACTTTCCTATCAATTAGAACCAGTCTGGCCATTCTCCTCTGACCTCTCACATCAACATGGTGTTTTTGTCAAGATAGCTGGTGCTCACTAGATATGTGTTCTATTTTACAGACTATTCACTGTAAATGCTAGAGATGCTAATATGGGAAAATCCCATTAGATCAGTAATTTCTAAAATATTCAGATTTATATTTATTAAATATTCTTATTTTGATGTTTTGATGATACACCAGTCCAGAATCTCTCATTTTCGTTCTTTCAGTTGAGATGTGGTGACTGGGATGACCCATAGACAGGGATGATAAGTTAATTCAAACCACTGTAACAGAATGTCCCCCAACAGCATAAAAGAGCCAACTACCCCCTCACTGTAGGCGTGAAACATTGAAGGGTTTTTTTCCTTGAATTCCTGCCCTGTCAGAATAGGAGTCAGAACAGGGATGATAGATCAAGTTTTCATGAATATCTCCACGTCTACAAAATGTTTATGCTCGAAAAGGAGTAGGATGAAGTTATTTCAAAATCCATTATTTACAAATCAGTATTCAGAATTTAACATTATATGATCCATACATGTTTAACTATATACAAGTCTACACTCATATATAATACACACATAAAACAATTTAAACTTGTAAACCAAAACAACAGCAAACTACATTTTTACATAAACTAAGCATAACTGGCAAAATCTGAGCTCTTTCAAAATAATCTCACAAAGCTTAGAGATTTTGCCATAATGATGATAATGATGCATGCAAGAAGTCACTGATTTACCTCAACTGAAGGAGGTAAACAGAAGGTGTTCTTGCCACTTCTTTCACATAGTGACCTCTGGATTGCCACTGCACACAGGGTTTGTGGTTAAATACACTGGTGTCAGCCATTTAGTCATGGTTCCATGTATTTTGGTTGCAACCTTTAGTTTCATCACAAACGAATGTTTCATTCACAGTAAATGAAATTTCAACATTCACCTGTTCAGCCAGATGCATATTTAAATGTCTTAGAAAAATATACTGTTAACTTTTTAATAATAGCTATTTAAATCATGTTGAAAAGACTTTTAATCTCTCTAATTATGACTAAAATTGAGTTGTTCTCTTCATGTAACGCACTGCTGGGTGATGTAATGACATCTTTGGCAGAGTTGTTGAATTAAAATAATAACAAGATTTCACACGCAATTATAAATTTCTATAAGATCTGAGTTTGTGAAACGTTACAATAGATCAATTTTATCATCCAGTTTCTCAACGTCAAAGGATAAAGATGTCAAAGTTTTATGCTACGGAGCTCGGTTGTATTAATGCAATAGTTACAGTGACAGATTCCAGCAGGCTATCTGAAAGTGGATCTGCTATGTTCACTGCATCCTGATGAGCATGCTCCTTGAGGGGCTTCTTTTAATTGGCCGCGCCCTTCAAGTAGATTTGCATTTGTTTATACAGTACATGCACACACACATTCAGACTCCCACTGATGCGCACACGGGCATGCTGGCCTAAGATATCCTTGGAACTATCCGCTCTAGGTTATCCCAGTCTCGCAGCCTTTCACTTCTAATCAGAAAGACAGAGAAACTAAGTGGATAAATGGGCAAAATTCTATTTGTTTATACAGAGGAAGCTAAGGGGCAAAAATATAAAAAAGCAGTTGAAATGAAATACACTATTCCCCCAGATTACCAGTTCTTAATCCTCTCTGTGGGTTATTATTGTACTGTCAGAATGTTTGGCGAGAGAACCAGCAGGAGAAATGCTGCAGTTTTTAACCCCCCACTCTCTACAAGTCTTTTTTCACATAACAAAAAATAAATTAAAGAAATCACAATAAATGTAAGTGTTGGCCCTTGTCTTGAAGATGGTGTGGGGGAAGAAGGAGGGCCAAATGAATTAATGTTATGCGTGTATATGGTGTTGACGCAGGTGGAGTCTTTATGAAGGGATTTAGTTACATCTTTTTACAAAAAATAGAAATCCACTTTGACACTGTATTATAATCCTTTCAAGGTGCCTACGCATAACAGAGCAGATCACACCTTCCACTTTTACTTTACACAACACTTTATAAAATGACAAGTGAAATTTGCACACAATATTCAGTTGTGTTGACCCAGCAGTGATACATACTGATGGGAACCCTTTTTTCCTGAAGATTATATGGATGAAGGTCCTAGTATGCACAAACTGAGCTGCCTAATTTGTTGAACACAGTGCCCATCTCACTCTGCTGCAGTGTCATCTTTCATTCTGTGGTGTCACAGTTGTTCTCGCTGCATCTTTGGAACACACAGTGCCCACTTTTCTGTTTGTGTACTGATGAAAGTTGCATGGATGTGCTAATCCTATTGCAGATGCGAAAGGGTGCGATGAGCTGCTTGAACGTCAGTGACGCTGATTATACCACAATGGGGAGGCTGACTGATGGCCTAGTAAATTGTTAATTAGACAGAGCAGAAGCCGCTCTTAAATTAGACGCATGAATGGAGCCGTTGTCAGCCTTATAAGTCAACCCTCCTCTGCTCCTTTTCTTGCAGGCTACAGTGACATTCAGATAAAGCAGCTGGCTGATCCAAGATGTGAGCAGTGTAAGGCGAAGGGTTAGCATAACAGATCAACACCATAGTGCATATATAGCTAGAATCAGGGTTTTCAGGTTCAATTTTTGAATATCATAGTTTTGAGCTGTAAGAATAACTACAAGGATTGGAGATATAAGTAAAAACATGATAAATCCTGTGGTGAGTGATTCCTGCATGCACAGGTATTGCTAAATGACAAATTCCAGCTCCTATAGATCAACAGCTGAGAGCTTAATTGCTGCAGAGAAGGAGTTCTATCAGTAGGTGTCTTTAGTAAAAACAAACCGACATATAATTAGCAATATTGTGCTTGCATATATGATATGCAATCTGCACACATTCATTACTGGCTGATGTGCATATTCTACAGCAGGACTATAAAATGTAAATGTAAACTCGGTTTTACGATGTAAAAGTTTTAGAGAGAGAGGAGGAACGTCCGATTTCTTTTATCCTGAAAGAATAGATACATTCTTATTTTTCACCATATTCATTTCATAAGCGAGGTCCTTAAATTACCCCTCATCATCCTGATCGAGTCAGCCTGTGTTTGTCATTAGATTGCAAACTTAACAGATGGGAGTTTTGATGCAGAGTCTTACTGAATGTCTGGTACCACATTGTTGAGATGCTTAAGCCAGCGGGGTCACCTTTCTCTCCCTTTATGCATTGTTGGATTTTGTTCTTCCTTTATTTATCTTCATTCAAAGCAAAGTTCTTAACAATCACTCCAGGGTGTTGTATGTGAAGGACAAATACTTTATGTTGAAGACTGCATATATTAGCTTTCTAAATAAGTAAATACGTACCTTGAGTTGACAGTCAGATAGATAGATCGATAGATAGATAGATACTTCTGTTTGAGATAGTGGTAGAACAAAGGCTTTCTGAAATTCTGTGACATATTGTTCTTTACCTTATATTGCAAAACCTTCACAACAGTAATGCGTCTGCCTGTGAGCTTGGTAGTTCACCACTGAAATATGTATGGGGAGCCCTTCAAAAGAAATAGGTCATTACTCCCCGACTCAGGGGAAATTGATCTGTTATAGATGTGAAAGCTCATTCTGTAGGTGCTAAACATATATAATGTGTACCTGTTCTGGCAGCTTTATACAAGAATTCCACAGTTTGGGTTTTTTTTTCGCGTCTGATAACTTTCTTTCATACACAAATCGGTGTCCTCAATGTCTGGTGGGAGTAAAAGGATTTGTAGAGCAGGAAATGCATAATCCTGCAACTGCGGCAGAAGGAAAGAGTTTCTAAACATACTCACAAGCATAACAGTGGAATCAATGAAGATCCCACTCATCTGCTCCAAGAAGAGTACCCTATAACCTTCACTTAGAAAGAACAACACCACTCTTTATCTGCATGTAATTGGACAGGGCTGACCTCACAAAGCAAAACAAAGTATGATGGAGAGGCACCTCTCTCCAAGCTAAGATGTAAGGTCTGTGTTGAAGAATGTTGACAAAGATTTAGGTTTTGCTCTCAAGTCATTTTAAGTCCAAAGTAGATTATTCTTATTAAAATGCAAATCTTACAAGTGTGCTTCACTTCATCTTTTGTTGTTTAGCATTGTGTGCTGAATACATATACCTTTCTATTCCCTTACCTTACGTCTTTCTTTTACTTTTTCTCACAGTGTCTTGGTCATTCTTCTGTCTCTAACTCAATGTCTTTACCGCATACACACTGTGGCGTATATTTCTGTCTTCACTCTCAGGTGTAAATGCTGATTATCTCGTGTAGATATCAGGCCATGGCAAATTAAATGTGACCGCAGCTGGCCTGCTAGGACATCCATTATAATGATATCTGTAATCTGCTGGGTTCAGGGGAAGCGGTGTCGAGGGGTTGGAAGATAGTGGGATGATGATGGAGGGGGATTCAGTATGGTTCCAATGGCTGGCAGGAAAATAGAGCACATGGATTTCCACCACTGATGAGGTTCAAATTGACCATATGTCATCCATGGGTTTTAAGTCCTATGATCAGAATAGCATCCAAGCCTGTAAACACACCGTAAGCTGAGGTTGTGTACAGTATGTTGAATTCATTATACTCATTTGGTCTAAAACTTGTACCATCTAATATATAAATAAATTGTGGTTTCAACTTTTAACTTTTGAATTTTCTGTCATATCGGTCAAGAGTGTATGGACCTCTTTGTTTAACCAAGTGGTCCAAATCCTGATAACCTATTGGTTCCTTAGGTTATATAAAATACAGCATAAAATCTGCATTCTCTGACAGTCAATGGGGAGCAACACCTAGGGCTGAAAAATAACCAAAAACGTATAAATATTTAAATGCAAACTTCCCTAATGACCTATGATCTCAGTTTCTAATTTCAAGTTTAAGTTAATTCAACATGATGGTTATTTCGTAAATAGATGATAAAACAGGCTATGCCTTAGGGCATTTCCACTTTGTGACTGGAAAATTGGTAACATCACAAAATTGCCTAACTGGAATCCAAAAATCAATTGCTTTAAGTAAGTAAATTCATTTTTATGTACATACCATTATTTATTCCAGTTAGAGCTGTTGATAAAATGAAAAAACAAACAAACAAAAAAACCCAAACAAGCAATTTTTTTAAGATTTGAGGAACTGCAAATATTTTCTCTCTACTATATTATCAGTCGGTGAGTTTCCGAATGGAAATTTATCCATCTGAAGGTATTCTTGTTGATCATACTTGGGCACTGTGCAAAATTGAAATAACAGTATTTAAATCCTGCAGTGTTGCATTTTGACACAACTCTAAGTGTAGAATAGAGATTAGATAAGTGTTAAAAAAAAAAGCATGGAGTCCTTTGACATTGAGCATCAGACAGCACAAAGCAAGAATTGATCTGATGAGCGAATCAGAGATATGTCACTTTTGCGGTCACATCAGCTTGGCTGGCTTTCCAAACCCTCTAATCTAAAATGGTGCATGTTTTCACATGCCTGTACGTGTTCCCAGCAAAGCCTATCATCACTGCAATTATTCCGGGGGGAGAGATGAGAACTGCCAACACTCAATCTCCGAGCTGTAAACAAATTATGCCGAGGGGTCTTGATGATGGCTGTGTGAGAAACAAAATAGTCTAAAACCAATCTTGATGGTCCCACTGTGCCATCTTGGGTCTTCAACCAGCAAGAGTGTGCCATCGCTAGAAGGAAACTGGCTGGTTATAGCACTGCCTTCGGAGGTATGGTGTATCTGTGTAGTATTTTTTTTTTTCACGATGTATTTTGCATCACTCATCAGAAGTACAGACCCCCTCCACTTGCTTGGATAATGAGTTTTGACAGATCAGTCCTTTCCTTTGTTAACATAAATCAAAGCTTGAAATTTGCACCTAGCACTTTCAAGAAGTAATTAATAGAGATACAAATTGCCATATGCTTCCTTAAACATTATTTATTTTGACACAATGGCAATAAGTCAGAGAAGGCTCACATCACTTTATAATTAGTTACACAGGTGGTGCCTTGTATTTTGATCTGTCACGTTTAAGCTCTTTTGTCATGTGGAATTTTTTTCAATAAATCTTCCTGCGGTTTTGCTATAGGTAATTGACAAGTTATGTTTTCTTCCCCTCCAAAGCTCCCTAGGAAGGCATTAGCATATTGAGTTTCGTGCCTGACTATGAAGTGATTCCCACCATGCCTTTAAAAGGCATCGCATGAACAGGCAGCACATTATACCAAAGAGAAATATGAGACAAGAGAGAGAGCATGCTCTTCCTCCACTTTTTCTCTCAGCTCATACACACTTTAGCGATACAAGTTCAACACTTGCACACATACATAGCACATACTTGCATGGACACATGTTTGCTGCTTGAATCCCCCCTCCCGCCCCCGTTACTTGCTGACTCACACAAGGTTTAGCAAACGGACCATATTTTCGGGAAGGGTGAGTGGTACATGTTACATTTACATTTCCCACAGTTAACTCTGGAGAAAAAGCCATTAAATAGTTTCACCTTTCTCTCCAAGTTAAAGACACCTGAGCCCTCCCAGGTTTTTCCTTTGTTTATTGTTGTTTACTCTACCATGACACGGAAATTAGAGCTGGAAACTCTATAGACTCCATCAGCAGTTCACAATCACTCAGGATTTATAATACTTGGCTACTGGAAATGCACAGAAATTAAAGTGCTGTAGTACTTTCCGAAAGTCAATATCACAGTTAAAATCTAATGTCAACAGCCCACAGTGTCACAAAATACATTATTGAGCAAGCTAAATACATTATTTCTAAGTGCATGCAGTGTTGGTTTTTTTTAAAGCTTAAGAGTGGGACTTTTCCATTTTACACATTCATATTAATGAATGTTCTTTACATTTAAAGCATTGCACAATTAGTACACACAATGCTGATTGAGTCTGTCAACACCAATAAATCACTAAAATTTCTCATGCTAAGTCTAAAAAAGAAAGTAACAGATAACAAAGACAAATGTGGGCTTTCCTCATTATAAAAACACTTTATTAGCATTTGTTTAGAACTCACACTGCCAGAAGGAGCAGAAGGGGGTGATAAAAAATTCCAAACTTTTAGGATGTCAAGATGCTTTTCAGGGTTTTCACTCACATTAACATGAAGAAAAAAAGAGATGTACTCTTAAGCAGGAATTATACTTTCCATGTCCACGAGGGTCTGCTCAGGTCCTAGTTACGTAAGTTTAGTCAACAGACAGTGCAAGGGTTTGTGCAGATGTCCACGTGCCTGCCCTTTTTTTGTGATCTCGCTTACTTGAATTGCATTACAGTTCCCAATTACACATGCTACCTAGGCTGCTGACTTCCACCAGACACCAAACAAGTATAACAGGAATGAATGCCTGGCTGTCGAGTTTTCACCTGTCCATGTCCAAAATGGAATATCAACTAGGCTTTGCTTCAAATACAGTTATCCTTTCTGTAAATATATTCTTCTGGAAAACTATGAGATGTTTTTTACATTAAATGTAATGCACTACATTAGATAAAAATAACAATGTGAATTAAAACAATGAATGCAACAACAGAATAAAGCTGTGAATAGTTTTCTGTTGAAGCATTTTAGTGGGGGGGGAGTCATAGCTATGTGCCCTCATAATAAGATATGTCCTGCTACATTTGTGATTAGTTCCTTTGTGAGATTTTTAGTCTCTCTTGCATTTAAAAAAGTAAATAAATAATTTGTCAGTGCATGTAAATTACTCTTCATGCTTTGGCTAGCAGCTTTTTATTATCGCACAGGAAACTAGGTATTTAGCTTTGGTCTTCCAGGTTTTATGTTGAGCCTATCCCAGCTACCATAGGGCGAGAGTTAGGGTATTCCCTGGACTTTTTGCCAGTATGCGTGCATAGCTAACACAGACAGTCACAAATACAGCCCACATGTACAGCCAATTTAGAATCACCAATGAATATAACCCCACTAACTGCCTGTCTTTTTGACTTTGGGAGGAAACCAGAGTTCCTGGAAAGAACCCACATACACACAGGGGGAATTAAATTTCAATTCAGTTCAGTTTTACTTATATAGCGCCAAATCACAACAACAGTTGCCTCAAGGCGCTTTATATTGTAAGGTAAAGGCCCTACAATAATACCAAACAAGCATACTCCACACAGAAAGGCCTCGGCCAAATGATGGATTCTAACTCAGAATCATCTTGTTGTGCGGCGCTAATCACTGCACCACCGTACTGCCCAATAGAAGTAATAGTACTTTTTATTCATATAGCACCAATTCAAGTTAACTCAGGGCATTTTGAAGCATTATAATACTTTACATAATTATAAAGGAACCCAACTATTCCCTTTGAGCAAGCTCTTGACAACAGATTAATAAATAGAGACCTCCATCAGACCAAGACTCAGGTAGGGTGGCCATCTATCTTGATTGGTGGGGTAAGGGGAAAGCAAAGAGAGAAATGATGAGCACAAGCAACTTATTAAAAAATCAAATAGTAACCATCCCCAGATTGGGGAGGCCTATAACTGCAGATTAGGAACATGCAGCTTCAGAGCCAGACACACTTACAGAAAGGTACAGGGAGACAGAGGAAAGCACTACAGAAGAGATAATAACACGCAATAGTGGCGATTAAAGGTTTTTATATAGGTTCAATAAGAAAGGTCTATTCTGTCATATTCTATCTCAATTCCTTTTTGTAATATTGACCATTTTTGCTGCTGTTTTTTAACTCCCATTTTTCCATTTAAATGAGGTTGAATTAATCTCTTTGAAAATGTCAACATTATACCAGGTATTGAACAATCTATCTGCCCTTGTTCTCTCAGCCCATCAGGCCCTAGTCTCTGTTAAATTCATTGTTATCTGTCGTGCTCCCTTTCGAGCCATCTGTCATGCAACCTTGCTGTAGTGTTGAGAAGATACATTTCCTAGTGTGTTCTTTTCTTCCCAGTCATGTTACGCAGCTATATTTTTGGTAAACCAGAGATATTTGGGGAAAACACTGGGGCATCTATCTACTAAACTCTTGAATACTGGAATATTACTTCAGAACAATGGCAGATTTTCCAGTCTTCAGCAGCTAGTAGTTAGTATTATTAATCTAGCTCGTAGTCTGCATTGTCAGTTCTCAGTTCATTCTCAGATTCTGTCAATTCTCCAGTCCTTTAAGAGCCCAGCAGTTGTGTTGAACTAGCTCAGAGTTCCCAGACTAGGTTTCTTAGCATCGAAGAAGACCGAAAAATTCACCCTAGCCAAAGCACAAATGCCAAAGTATGAACCACCCAACATCCTGGGCTACCCTTGCCCTTCCACCAGTAAAGCTGGCATGGCACCGTCTCTCTACACCAGGGGTCGGCAACATGTGGCTCCGGAGCCGCATGCGGCTCTTCAGTCCTTATAGTGCGGCTCCGCGTGGTTTGGGAAAATAAATTAGAAGTATTTAGCTGAAGTGTATTTTATTTATGTTAATTCTTTTTTAACTTGTAGTTCTAAATTGGAAGATTATTGTGATATTGAAATAAAAAAATAAAATTATATTCTATTATTTTTTCATCGCTAAAAATAAGCGTCACACTAGCGGAAGCCGGTATGCCCGCCGAAACGCCATGCATTTATCGAGGCTTTCAACCCCAGGTAGGCCAATTATGGCTCTTCGGATCCACATTATGTCAGCAGCTATTCTCCACCGTGAACTATGTTAAAAACAAACACCGCTCACGCCTCACAAATGACAGCTTACAGTCCTGCGTAAAGATGAAATCCCCGATTTGCAGACGCTGTGCGCAGAGGTTCGGGACCAGAAGTACCATTGTAAACATATCACGGCAGACCCGACGATGTTTGCATGAACATGCTTTTCAGCGTCTCTTTATTGATCACTTTTCACACACGGTTGCTGTACGCATACAGCCAGCTGTAGCTTTTCAGCTCACAGCCCGACACATACCAACACAACAGCATAGATAGCACAGACGTAAAGGCAGCGAGGCGTGATTGCGGGTGTCGCTCAGGTGCGTCTGCCTCCCCTGCAGCGGCGCTGCAGACCACGCCCCGCCACACACATTAACCAGGTAAAATACATATTTAGGCAGAATTTTGCAAATATCTATTTTTCATTTTTTAGCAGCATAGTGCTTTTTTCCAATTATTTTTTAAAAGTCAGGTCAAGGCTCCAAAAGCCCAAAGGCGATATAACAGTTTTTGTTTGCTACATGGATCATTTTAGTTCAGCAGGGTGTCTTTCCTTTTGTTATATTTCTTAAAGAGTTCAAAATGTGTTAATTACATAAATAAAATGTAATTTTCTCTGTAGCACTTCATGGATTTCATAAGCAACACACCTTAGTTGTTCACACAAAGCATAAAGGTAAAAAACAATATATACAGTGTTATCTTCATTTTAGATATCAAAAAGTATTTGCGGCTCCCAGTGTTTTCTTTTGCGTGGAAACCGGGTCCAAATGGCTCTTTCGATGTTAAAGGTTGCTGACCCCTGCTCTACACTGTAATGGCATCTGCCCCACTCATCTGGTGATTCTTATCTATGATGTATGATTTCTAAAACATTTCAATAATAAAGGGCTTTCTGTCTTATCTTTCAATGTTATCATTTTTAAACTCTATCTCAGACCTTTTATCGCCATTTAATCATAGTTTGTCCAAATCTTAGTTTATCAGTATTCAGACTGCTCCATCAGAATAGGTGCTGCTACTTTAGCAGCTACACAGGAAATGTTATTCTAATCTCTTAAACATCTGGGTCACTGCTGGTCATGTGTTGCTAACATTTCATGACTCCTGATTCTGATATCAGCCTCTAATCACAAGATCTTTCAGGTTTTAAGATTCCTGGGGTAAGATCAGCATATATTTAGTTGATGTTTATTTGTCACATTTGTCTATTTTCATCATATTTATTTTTGTTTGGTTCACCTGTTTCTCGCTGTCTTACAGTCCTTTAATGACTAACCAGTTACAGTCTCTCGTTCTTCTATCTGCTGACAACCTCTGGGCAAAGGCTGTCATTTCTTTTTCTCTGGCCTCCGACAGTCAATCAGAAAGCTTCATTTTTTACCCTCTGCCTCCTGACATCCTCTAACCAATCAATGGCCTCTTTTCTAGCCTCCAATGGCCACCAGCCAATTAAAGGCTCTAATTTCTCACTTTCTTTGACCTTAAACAGCCTCTGGATGATCAAAGGCTCTATTTTTTTTCTTTCTGGTTTCCAACATCCTCAAGCCAATCAAATGCCCTCATTCTCTCTCTGGCTTCTTTTCAATCAAAGGCTCTTATTTCTTTCTTTCTCTGTCCTCCAATGACTGCCAACCAATCAGAAGCCTACATTCTTCCAATCTCTCTCTCTCTCTTTCTTTAGCAGCCTCTAGCCAATCAACGACTCCCAGTCCTCTGCCTGTGACCTAGTCAGCTAGCCTTCTTTGCAAGATTTCGTCTTCGCTGTCTTTAATCTATTTCTGACTTCTTCTCTCATCATAATTGTAACTGTTCTTTAACTGTCATTTCTCTTGACTTTGCCTGTTTCATATCTTTTCTACTCTGAAGATGAGATTTCCATGCTATGTTAAGACTGCCCCTGCTGTTCTCTTTCAGGTCCCGTTATAATCTCCTACCTTCTTCTGGGATTGTACACTATGATCTATCAAATTGTCAGTAATATTTAAAATTTTGAATCTTCACATTTTTGCTGTTAATATTGCTCTTTTTTTCCAAATGAGCCCCCTTTGCTGAAATTAAGTTTTTATCTATCTTAATTGAGGAAGACCTGTACTCTCACATATCTCTTGGTCATATCTACAATGCTTCATGGCTTTTTTCTCCAATACCTCTCTTTTCCCACAAATTTGAATTGAGCTCTAAATTTTAATGTCACTACTTATCCAAAAAACAAATCTATCTGTGAGCTCTGAGCCAATCAGCCCCTACTCCCACTCAATGCTCCTCCTCATTTCCACCTTATCAATTGTCAAATGTGCGTTGTCCAAGTCTCCATCAGCCATCTGCTTACTCTGCTCCACCACCCCCGTTTGTTTTATTCCAGTCTCCATTGCCTGTCTTCATCTGGGATTTGACTGCAGGATGTCACTTCTCATTGAAGTATAAAATTTTGCATGCTCATATTTTTTCAGCGAGGAAGGGAGGTGGTAAACGAGTTATGAGTAAATGTAAATGAACAGCCAAATTTAATGTAGGGACGCTATTCCCTTAAAGACTCATAAACAGGTAAGAGAGCAAGTATACGTTCATAAATGCTTTGGAGGTCAATTGTAGCATCACAGCATTTCCTGATGACAAATTCTATCCACACACAACATTATAATAGAGAACATTTTATTTCAAAAGCTATAGCATCATGCACTAGAAACCATAAACAGCCATTAGCTTCTTCCAGTGTGAAAGCACTGCACCTCACCACTGGCTAGGCAAGGCATTACTCAGCAAATGGAAACTGGAGACTGGAAACTTTATTGCAGATGAGTGGATGAAAGGAGAAATAGTTTACTGACATGAACTTTATGGGGCTCTTTTCTTCAAGGCTGCCTCGTTTACTGAATCTGCAGGATTTTTACAGGGGAGAGCTTTCATTGGGCAAACATTGTCAAGCAAAGCTGAAATTATGTTGACGTGTTTGACTTGGCTGTGTTACTTTAGATATCTTTCCCTCTTGAAATACTGAAAATATATGCTCTTATTAGGTTTTGTTCAATTCTTACACTTCTGCTAAACCCCTGTTTTTTGTCTTTCACATCATTCCAAGGATATGCTTACTTTATAATTACATGAAGATAGCTCCTTTTTTTTCTCTTGATAACAAACCCTTTCAATGTTTCATCTGCTCCAGTAAAAACTTCCACATTATGTAAGTGACACTGAAACAGCTCTTCTGCAGTGATTTCTCTGCCAGTACAGGAACGCACTAATTGTTATTTTCATATCAGTTCAGTGATTGAGCGCTGTCAGTATGTGATTTTTTTAACCTCACAATGGGTTTATCCAGCCCACTGCCATTACTATGCAAACTATCCTCCTGTGCACCACCTTCTCAGTGAGATAAAGTTGGAGCCGTGCATACTGGGACTATATTACATTATCGACTCCTCATCCACTTAACAGGAGAATCAACTCCGTTTACAACTAATTAAAGCCATTAAAGGGGGCACACAATAATGCATTTTTTGCCAGATAACAGAAGCACGGGTGGCAGTGGCAGCTGGGCTCATTCTACCGGCAGGTCAAGATGAGAACAATTAACTGCATATTAAAGTCGCAGCGTGACATGTTTGAGACAAGTGAAGATGGTGAATTGGGTACAGAGTGCTGATATGGGTGTCATCAAAACTGTAACTGATTGCTTTTCTACTTAGCACCTTTTAGCTCAAAAGCCCTATGTTAGGATCCATTAAAGAGATTCTACATCTGTAAAGAAACAGCATTAAATGTTTTGCCAATCACAGTATAAGATTTGTGGCTCGCTGTGTAACGTCAGTGTTAGTTAGTTTCCAAGCATTAGCAGCCATACTTTTTGAACACTCAGATACTACTGCTGCTTTTGTAGCAGTACTTTGGAGCACGAATAGCTCTTGGGACAAATTATAGGTTACATCCTTACCATTTACATAAAAATGCTTGGCAAGTTTTACCATGCATTATATGTTTCTACTTTATAACATTTTCATTATCTACAATTCTAATGGAGGCTTATGCAGGTTAAATGCACGAAAGACTTGCATAATAGCTGTGACTGTCCACAGACAGATGCTACTTTTCAGCCATTACAACAGTGTTCTATATAATCTACTTTATATATACAGTACATATTCCCATCATAAAAAACTGTGGTGAAGGTGAACATTTTTAAGATCCAGTGGGAAAGGCAGAGTGTGTCTCTTTACAGGGTGGGATGTAGGAATAAGCAGAAATTACATAGGTAAATATTCAGTGTCCAGATGTCGATTAAAAAGACAAAACAAAGCCTGGTTTCTAACATAAGGAGCAAGATGAAAGGAGAGGCTTTAAGAGTTCCTCCACCTAAGGTAAGCTGTTACAAAGCTGAGTCTGCAGTTATCTCATATCCACTGTGCTCAATACAGGAAGAGAGGAAAGGGAAGGGAAAATAAGGGCTCGGCATTCTGTTGCCAGATTGACTCCATCTTCAAAGAGATATTAACATAGCACCAGTTTCCTTTTATCTTCCTTTAATTTCAATGATGCCAACCCAAATTAACATGACTGAAACTCAAAATATCACAAACACAAACGATGGAGAGAAAGATTAGGAATAACAAAGAGAAAGGTATGCATTTTGAAGACAGTGATCTGCCTGCCAAACAGTGTCTTACTCCATCACTGAGCAATCATAGGTCATATTGTCTGAAATTCATCATTTCGTTGACCTAGTCATGTCAAATGATGTTTCTATGATGACATATAAACTATTATTGGGCAAATACTTTTGTATTAGTAAATTCCAGAGGTTCTAGTTTTTTTTTAATAGGATACCCTGGTGACAGTACTGTTTTATTGGTGAGGAAAATGTGCTACAAAAACACTCCAAATAACTGCTGTAATGACTGTTTTCCATGTCGGGGACATAGACTACAGTCTTGCAGCTGTTCTCTACACAGTTTGTTGAAAAATTATCTTCTGATGAGGCAATGTTTCATTCCAAATATGGTGTGGAAATTAAAAAAGACTTAAGCAACTTGTTTGGAATACCAAATAGAGATTTTAAAGAAAATTGAAATAAATCAGTGCAGGTTTCCTATAGGCTGCTTAGATCAGTGGAGAAAAGGAAATACCCTTTTCTGCATCAACTTTCATTGCACATGAAAACATGTCTGCGAGACAATCAATCTCACTATCACTCCCACTCCTTATATATTTAATTGCCCTTATGTGTCTTGGAAAATGTCCTTGAACATTCTGCTCTGTTTGCATCTCAAAACTTGCAGTAAATTTTAAACATGTCATCTCAGCAGGACCAAATGTCCTCCTTCCTTCACTGCGGAGCTACCCAGCAGCATAATGTTAGCGATCGAGTGCCACAGCAGCTTCCTAAGCCTCTCAAAAGAAGATTTCGGCTGCTCTTTCCCCATGCTACATTGCTGTCGCAGACATTGCATGTTTAAGATAAAAACAGGGAATAGAGGATCTTGGAAGATGATGTAGTAGGGCTGGCAATGGCACAGAAGATCAGACTGCAGTGGAGAACTCTGGGAACTGAGAAAGACAGAGTGAGGAAAAGCATGCATACTAATATAGCCCTCAGCATTCTTGTCTCTCTTTCACTACTTTGCATAGAGGTCTTTACTTCAACTTTATATTTCATGGTTTTCATTTAATGATGCCTCCTACACTATATTCCTCCTTTTGTATAACTTCCCCACTGAAGCAGTCATGAATCACAGAGCTGGGGCTTTTTTCCATTCTATGTCATCAATATGTCATCCTAATTCCTATACAACTACCTATACCATAGTGTCAGCCTGACAGAGATGTTGGTACTGCATAGAAGTAATTTACCTGAGGTATAATGTGGGTAATAACTGACACAGCATATTGGCTAGGGTAATTAACTAAGAAATGATGGTAGTCACAAGATAAATGACAGTGTGTCTGTGGTATTTCTATAATTAGTTGCATACTGTACTATAGTGGCAGTCTGAGAATGTGCTTAGCGTGGCTTATCTATCTGAGAAATGATGATGAAAGCAGATGAAAGTGATGGACGCTGGCTCCTCTGTCAGCTTGAAGAAGAATGATGTAAAGTTCAAATGCTCCTATGGTCATATATAGGCTTAGAAGTTTTAGATAAACTCTAGTTTTTTTTATTAATGCCAATATTATCCACCCAGCCATTTTTAGCAACACTGGGGCTAAACTGAGATTCCCAGACCTCCCTGTCCCCAGGTACCTCCTCCCCCAGTTCTTCCAGGGGAATACTAAGGCCTTCCAACACTAGAAAAAAGAAGTTGAGCATGCATTGAGTCTTCTAGTTGGCCACATAATACATCACCTAGGATGTATCCAATAGGCATTGTGGTCAAATACTCGAACGACCATAGCTAACAGCTTTAAGTGTGGAGAAATATTGAAAGAGCTCTCTCTAGATGACTGCACTCCTTATCTTATCTCTAAGTTTGAGCCCAGACACTTTCAGAGGAAGCTCATTTTTGACGCTTGTATCTATGATCTTATTCTTTCCGTCACTAACAGCAGCCTGTGACCAAAGGTGAGGTTAGCAAAGCAAAGAAAACAGTAAACTGATTACTGTCAAATGATGTTTCTATGATGACATATGAACTATTATTGGGCAAATACTTTGGTTTTAGTAAATTCCAGAGGTTCTAGTTTTTTTTAATAGGATACCCTGGTGACAGTACTATTTTATTTGTGACAAAAATGTGCTACAAAAACACTCCAAGTAACTGCTGTAATGACTGTTTTCCATGTTGGCGACAAAGACTACAGTCTTACAGCTGTTCTTTACACAGTGTGTTGAATAATTATCTTCTGATGAGGCAATGTTTCATTCCAAATGTGGTGTAGAAATTAAAAAAGACTTAAGCAACTTGTTTGGAATTGATTTTAAAGAAAATTGAAATACAGCTTTAAGTGTGGAGAAACATTGAAAGCGCTCTCTCTAGATGACTGCACTCCTTATCTTATCTCTAAGTTGAGCCCAGACACTTTCAGAGGAAGCTCATTTTTGACGCTTGTATCTATGATCTTATACTTTCCGTCAGTAACAGCAGCCTGTGACCAAATGTGAGGTTAGCAAAGCAAAGAAAACAGTAAACTGTTAGCTGTCAAATGATGTTTCTATGATGAACTGACAGCTCTGCTTTATGTTTAGCATTCTCGTTACCAAGTGCCATGCCAATTCATCTGTCAGTCTTCCATACTGCTCTTCTCCCACTTGAGACAGGAGCTCTTCCCCAATCCAAAATGGACAATCCACGTAATGTTGATGAATAATAGATAATAGAGCAATATTATTATATTTCGGTCCATAACACTGATACAAAAACACCCATCACAATATTTAGAGTAAAAACCTTGAAAAAAACCCCACTAGTACTGGCAAATATAAAATATACAGTAAGGAACTTCTAACCTAGCAGAATAGCTGTAGCCTATCGCTTTTTATAGCTGTTTAAGTTTTAAATAAAAAAGTTGTTTTCAGCTGTCGATGCCATTCTTTATGATATTATTATATAAACTGCAGTTTTGGCCATCGATCTTTAATAGTAACATGTTAATACATATATTAATAATTTTGTAATTCATATTTTTTTATTTCATAATTTTGTTTTCTAAACAAACAAAATTAATTTAAAAAAAAACCCCAGTTTTGTAGAGCCCACGGTGTCCTTTTTGGCGATTAACAGGTAAAAGCTGAACTATATAAATATAGTTCTGTTATTAAGGAAATATGCAGACTCTTCAAACATTAGTTTATAATTAGTGTGCCATTGCTCATAATGGTTCATATGTTTCTGATTACTCAAATTCAGCCTGTAACAAATGTATTTTGATAGCCAAGTAGAAATAATCCCGATGACAACATTTGTCAGTTTTCCTTAGAGTTTGGAGCAAAGCCAGTTCAACTGTTTGGACACGCTGAGTCGTTTCTCAATTTGGTATCAAATGCCCATGTGGAGGATAATCAACATCAAATTGTTAAGCATACACACAAAGTCCACAGACAAGATAACAGTAACATTTAATAATTTGCCTCATTAACAATGAATTACTTTCACTTTCTATAGCGATTCTTCAGTGTATATGATTTGTTATATTGCGTTCTAATGACTAATACGCTCTAGTAAAAGCAAAATTGGTGGAATGCACCTTTATGTTCAGAAGATTCACTTCTTTTTGACACACCTTTCAGGACTCACAAAGTCCCATTAAAGCACTGAGTAAAACAGCAGTACTGTACTATGTTTACTAGTAACTTTCATATTAAAATGCTTTGCCTATTTACAAGTAGAAAGAAATCCAGCCTGTGAAAGAAGGATGGTATTTTTGAAATGATTACAGTGTGACAAGATTTAACTTGACTTGTTTAGGGAAAACAAGCAAAATCCAAATGGCAGTACTTAACTATTGGGTTTGATGTTGGATAGAAAATGTCAAAATATGGCCCTGAAAAAGAAAGTAAGTCAGAAGATGGCTAGATGGATATCTCAGGCTAAATATGTTCACACCACCAACACACAGTTCCAGAGTTTCCCAACATCATAAGGCTGGCTTTTACGTCACTCACAGGCACATATTCAGATTTTGGTTGACATGCGTAGTCAACAGGTGCAAGAACGCAACAGCTGCTGCTTGCCTGCAATGATGCTGCCCTGGGGAGCCCACTGCCAGAGCTGGTTTGGGTTCATCACACATGCTTTTTTTCCCTTTTCTTTTCCTTTTTTTTAACCAACTGTAGAAGCCATGATTTAAAAAGGGAAAGCAATAGTTTTGTTCCCAGAGATGGGGTAAGTGAACTGATCTTTTGTTACTTTCATTTATTATTCAGGCATCTACGTGACATTTTTTCCCAAAGGCATGAGCAGATATTGGTTTTTGTAAGTGAAAAAAAAACAACTGAAATAAAAGAGTTAATGGCAGAATTCAGCAGATTTTTGGTTTTCAGTAGCAATGGAAAACCCAAACATTAACACCTCTTGACCTCCTCAAATAAGACAGATGGATATGTTCTCCACTTAGCTCCTTTGGTGCCTATTTAAGAAGCCGCCAGTCTGTGCTCCCTGTTTCATCTGAGCCATGGAGGGACAATGGCTATTCGAGTTCAAATGATTGATGTGGTCTCATCTCTCAGACTGTCACACGCTCCTGATGAGCAAATACTTTATCGACTTCATATTGGGGAGTGTGTCTAGTCTTACTCTTTTAAAGACCAGAATCCAAATGGTGACCTCAACCCTGATCTTCAAAGCGTTGATTTAAGTGTAATGTCCCATCAGATAAGTTCTCTTTGTAGGAGAACATAGTCTCGAGGATAAGGTAGAAACCATAAGAAATAGTCCTGTACAAGATCACTGACAGAAAAAGAGATACTAGCGTTTGAATAATAGCATTAGCTAAGGTGACAAGATTGCACTGATATTTGCTTTTGATGTGGCATCTTATTTTCTTTTTGGCTCCTTTCTGCTGCAAAATATATCTTGGTCAGCTTACACTGAACAGCAAGCTTCTTATAGAAATTGCTCTCTTCTTCTATGCACATATGAAAAAGCCAAAGTAGAAGCTATTTCAAACACAAACAGGCCTGATATTACATTTAAATATACAAG
This sequence comes from Pelmatolapia mariae, assembly GCF_036321145.2. NCBI lineage: Eukaryota > Metazoa > Chordata > Actinopteri > Cichliformes > Cichlidae > Pelmatolapia > Pelmatolapia mariae. Next base: position 34,785,151 of record NC_086237.1, on the reverse strand, counting down.
AGGATTTCCTGCTGTTGTTTGCTTATCCTTGCTTTGTGCTTCAGTTTAGGAAAAAAAAATTAAAAACTGTAATCCACAAAGTCTCTCTTTCCCTGCAATAAGGTGATGGCTTTGCATTTTCACTCTTAAGCTCTGTCGGCTGTATCAGAGAGTGGCCTCTACAGAGGAAATTGTACAAACCCATGTAATAGCCCACTTCGCTTATAAAGGGCAGGTGCTTATCTTGTCCGTATAAGATCCTGGTCAGCCTCGTCTGTTGTACAGAAAATAGGTCATAACCTGCATGTTCAGCTCTGTGTCAACCAACCATCTCTGGGCTGGCGCAAGCTCTCAAGTGGAAAAAAAGAAAAGAAAAAAAAACTGAGGGAATAATGTGGAAAAATCATTAAATTCAGTGCTTTTTAATATGAGTATCATTCTTTTCTTTTGGTGGCTTTCTCTCCCATTTGTATCACGTACAGTGTGAGACAGTTATAGTTGAGACAACCAGTTTATTCCAGTAAGTGATGCAGAAAATACTTCGATAACAAAAAGACTAAAACCTGAAGGAGCAAGGCAGCAATCAGCAACTTTTGATCAGGATTGATTAAGAATTTTGGTACAATGTGCTACCAAAGCATTCGGTTTGTATTTCCGTTACTATAAAGATCTCTCACATTCCTTCCTGTATTCGTGGCACTGCTTTTCTTGTCATTTTAAATAATCTCTTTTATTTTGGGATTTAACCTAACACAACTCTGAATCGTAGAATTTTAATTGTGAAATTATACAACCGGAATAAGCAGCTTGTTTTAACACAGGCTGTTATTGCATGTAGGTGTTTCCTGCCATAAACCAAGAATTGGCCCTCGTGAAACAAGAGTTTTGATTGGAAGCCAGCATAAACAGTCAGGGTTTCCAGTGTATTTATTCACAGACTGCAGAGCCTTGGGAGAAAAAGGAAGAAGAACTATTAAAAACACCACAGAGTAACATGGCAATAAGATTGCACCATTTAGGCCCAAAGGCATATGTATTAATAATCAGAAGAATTATGACATTCTGAAACAAGTGACAGGAGCAACAAGGTAAGGAAATGAGGCAAAGAGCAATGCAGAATTGTATCCGCGCTAGAGATTATCACAGCGCTGTGCTGATATGTTATATGATGCCTATTTTGTTCAATTATATTTCAATGATTTCTAATGTAGTGCTTTATGGTAGTTGAGTCACATTAATCTTACAGTGTCTCAATCTAATTTTGTTTTTATTAAACAACAGTATGTCATTTCTGTAGTCGGAGCATGTTCAGTGTGAATGGTTTTGTGTGTTTTCTTTCTTGGTGCTGGCATTTCAGTGTTGAATCATCGCACCTTATTAAATCAAATCTGCTGCTGGCAATACAAAATGGAGAATTTCGAAAGACGAGCGGAAGAAGGTCTCATTAATGGATTGCATTCTTTTTTTATCTTTCAAATAATGAATCTTTCTATTAATGTAGTGCTGACTTTGATGTCGATCCACAAGCGTATACACCATTAGTCATGAAACTGTCTACTTCTCACCATATTTTGCCTTTTTTCCCCCACTTTCGCACATAGTTTTTTCATGGCTTTGATTACAGACTGCTTTATTATTTATTAACATACATAAACCCAGTTACAGAAAATATCCAGAACCTTGGAGTCAAATTGTAACAGCATGTGTGCCTGCATGCATCTATGCAGACAATTCCAGTGGCTGCCACTACAGTACATCTAGAACCAAGAAAGAAAAAGGCACAAAACAGTAATCGAAACAAAAGAATGTTTCTTTGTTAAATAAGTATCTTGAAACAATATCTGTTAAAACAAATTAATAATAATAAAGGAATATTGTTAGATTGTATTTTAGTGGGTTTAAGAAACTGAATATCTTGCTGTAATTTTCTAATACTTTCCAGTGTGTTGTTCTGATGTCATAAGGGAGTGGAATGAACACTAGGGGGCAAGCTTAAGCCTTTCTCACATGTCCAGAGCATTTGAGTCTCTTCTTTTCTCTTCCATCCTTTAACACCTCATGTTGTGTGTGTGTGCACCACGTACGTGTTTGCTTCACAGAAGAATATGCTTGTGACAGCCCGTGAACTCACGTTTGTTTGTGTGTTTGTTTGTGGGTTTGTGTATGGTGAGCCAGCCACATTAATCTTAATCCAAACCTAACGTTCGTCACTTAGTATTCTGATTGAAGGACATTGTTCGAACGTCTGGCATCTTGGATTAAAAATGAATTGCATTCCCAAATCTTTCCTTCTCTCTTTCTTTCTGTGTGACCACACGCAATGTCAAGTCTCTGTTGTTGCCAGTTGCGTCTTCAGACGTTCTAGCGTTTCCCTCCTTATTCTCCTCTGCTTGGATAGTCTGTCTTTGGTCTTTTCCGTTGCATAGTGGCTACAATCTTTCTTTCTCTCCCTCATCTCCTGCCTCATCCCACTGGCTTCCTTTCTCCTGCTCCTTTGCTATGAAGAGTCTCTCTTATTGCACGGCAGCTCCTTTGCAGTGTCTGCCTCAATTTGCATCATTCCTTGATGTGCAGTGTCAGCTCAGGCCTCCTGATCAAATTCTAACAGCTGATGACTGCTTTCATCCCCTGTTTAACTGCCCTGCATTTGTGCAGTAGCCTCCCTGTTTCCCACAATTCTTTGCTAATGCAGGAGTGGTGGCCGCCTGTGTCTGCTGGTCTGTCTGCTGTGTTGGTCTGTCTCTTGTTTGTTGCCAGGGATTGGGGAACAGATGGTGTGCTACGTTTTCCCCTGCAGAGGGTGAGTTCTACAAAGTGCACCATTGTGCAAAATGGGTTTTGCTGCACAAATTTCTTCTACACAGTGTCATATTTGAAAAAAAAAAAAACAAAAACAAAAAAAAAAAAAACATTACCACTCTATTATATGCTATATACAACTTTGTCTTTTGGTTTCTTTACAGTGCAGTCTTTTTAACTTGTTTATCCTATTTATTGTATTAAGAAACATTTATGTCTATAAACATCAAACAGCAACATTTTTTGAAGTCTTTGAGTGAAATCTTAAAGAGCTGAACATCCGATGAAAACTCAAGATAGGCTTGGGAATTTCTTTGTGCTAAAGTAATGTTGGATCTACAGTTATTTGACAATTCCAAAGTTCTTTAGAGATTATATACTTCAGATGATCTCCCTTGACAATACTGCTGTACCAAGAAATACATTTACAGGAAACCAGCACCAGTTCAGTCATGTAGGCAGGACTCCCCTCTGGGAGGATGAGTGGGTTTAGAATGGATGGTAACTCTCAGGAGGCAGCACTTCCTTAATACTACCAAGGTAGATTAATTCATTTCCTACTAATGATTGTTGCCACTGATATTACCAAAGCACACAAATGGCAGTGATTGGCAGGATTGGGTGATGTAACCTGTAGGCCCTATCGTACAAATGGTCGGGCCAGCTGAACCGTGTCACTCATCGCAGAGTGCGTTTTTACGACAAAAAAAAATCAGTTGTGTCTGGGCTAGTGCCAGGCACTGTGAGGCAAAGATTAAAACTCTGCTTTCGCTAATCATAACTTAAACCATGGGATTAGTCACTGGAGATAGAGTCAAGGTCCTTGCCCACACAGCTAATTGAGCTCTTATCTTGGCATAGACAGTAATGCCATTAATCACACATAGCATGTCATGTTCACATGGATATGTGGAAACTGCATAAGCTCCCAGTGAGCTCTGAAAGTCCATGGTGCTTTGTTTTTAAAAGCCCCAACAGCTTTGTGAATGTTGTAAATGTGTATGAAGATTAGCATTTTGGTTAAGTTGAGTTTGTGTAAAATTGTAGAACCAACATTGACACATTAAGATTTGTTGATTTGTGTTTATATGTTCAATTCATTGCAGCGCTCTTGCATTTTGCTTTGCTAGCCAGACTAATGGCAATCTCATAATTTCTTTCTTAGAAAAGACACAGAGCATCTATTTTCCTGTTTACTCTGCTTCACTGGAGGTCATTTACCTTAGTTGCAGCAGAAGTGAAAGCGCAAACATAATCTATTGTTAACCACTGCAGTTGCTGCACATCTGCTATTTATAGATGCCCTGGAGAAATGCACTGCCTACCTGTGAAGATGAATGTAGTTACAGTACTTTTCTTTGCTCTCTGTCATACCTGATTCAAAGCTATTTTGTTCTTTGGAAAACGTGCATAACCATCTTCCATTGTCTTGTCAAATTTTCCTCAGGAGAGTGCAAAGTTGTTCTTGTTTCTATTCATATTTCCTTTTTCAAATTACACAAAACTTTAATTGCCAGCCAATGATGGTGTCTGTGAGAAAGCCCTAAAACATGAGTGCTCACATCAGTGTGCACTAGTAAATTAGCATGACAGTGGCAGGTGGCTGCATTGGGAATATGGGGGAGGTGGTGAAGGAGGAAATACAGATATGAGCCAAGCACAATGATTGAAATCCCTGCTGGCAGGCGATGGCTGCTCAGGTAATGTGGCACCGCGCTGAAGCTCCTCTAAGCAGAATGCAGTCAGTAGGAGAGTCGACTTTAGAGGTTTTCAGATGAGAGGGGATCAAGCGGTATTTTGTCCAGCGCCGTCTGTCTTTCTCTTTTTCCTACTTGTTTTTCTAACAGGGCCACATGTTCAGCAGCATGCATATGTGAACAGAATGCTAAACTACCAGCTAATACAATTGCATAACATGAACAGAACCCGTGTATGTAAACACAAACAATCAAAGAATGTTAAATAGAAATGAGGATTAACTTAAGAGACTTGATGGCTTCTTAGGAGTAGATTCTGGGATGTGGAAATGCCAAAAGAACAACTTAGAGCCACAGTTCTCAAAGTGTGGCCCAAGGACCACTGGCAGCACTTTGTAACATTTTCCGTGACACTTGACTGTGACAAGCAAGAATGCAGTATGTAAATTATAGTCATCTGCAGTTCACATTCCTGCCTTTCAACACACATAAAAAAGATATAACAAACACTGTGCTAAAGTATCTGTGCATTATTGTACATCATTATCACATCTTGCACCAGTTGATCTCAACAAGTCGCATGATAGGGTGAGGCAAGGTCTCACAATGGTTTCACCCCAAACCCCTGCTAATAATGACCCACACTCTTTTTCACACCTTGGCTCATGTGGTAAGCCACATGATCAATAGTGGATCAACGACCCTCTTAAGCGACAGCTCCCACTAGGGCTTAAACACCTGGGGCTCTCCACCATTTAGACTTAGAACTGAAGAAGCTTCTCGGATGGGGAGGTGAAACATCTTGAAGAAACTAGTCCAGTTGCTTTTATTTCCAAGCTCCTTAAAACCCACGGATCATAAGAAATTCATTTTCACACACATCAAATTCCCGTAAAGATAACATGTTGTATTTAGTGAGTTTTGCAGCAACTTACTAATAATTGTTTGTCATCTTTGGTGAAGTGACTCAAAAAACTAAAGTAAATTTGCAGGTGTCAGCTGTTAAGATATATGGTGTGAGATTATATAAGACAAACACAGACCTGGGATTGAGGTGGCTTTTGAGTTTTGCATATATACAAATTGAACCTACTGAACCTACAATGTGATGCAATTAATCAGATAAATCTCAACACAACAAAACAGGCACATAATATAACACAATATGAACATTTTTCTCACTAAAATCAACTTCTAAAATAATTTACCAGCTACGTTCAAATACACTCAACATTTGTAGTATTCTTGCAGTGGTAGATCAGTTAATTCTAATCTAAATATTTGTGCACTGTTTAATTTTGGGATGTATTGGCCATCTCATTTTTATTTTATCCAACAGCTGCCTCAAACTCATTTTCTTATATTTCGGTGCTGTGGGATTCTAAAACTGAGACTAGCATACTTTCTAAAATTTATGTAACACATAGTGTTTGCCTCGCTTTTAACATTCAAAACGCTGGAGTGTTATAACCTGAAAAAACGCTAATAGCACTGGACTACTGATTAAATGGTAATCTCACATTTTGCTGCATTGTGTAGAGCATTAAATCAAAATTGTTGGGGCATGGATGTACCAAGAGTACCATTAAAAGGTCTGCAATGCATTTCTATTATTCAGACATATCAGGCCCATTAGCACAAGAACTACAAATGGCATTCGTATTACAAGCCACCGAGAGCTTACAAGATGGAGCTCGAGGGAGAAAGGAACAGCTGAAGGATGCAGTTTAAAAATACCAGATTGTTTTTCTCCAGGGCTGGAATGACTCATTACCCAGGCAGCAAAGCAGGAAGTCTTGTCAGTTGGGTCATCCCACACTACAGTGACACGCAAATTGCGCCAGCGCATCATTTACAGTGTTATAGTTATTTTGGAACTGTGACAGCAACAACAATACACACAAATACTTGTATGCAATTTCATATAAACAGATACACACACATACACACCTGTGTTGGAATCTGGTTAAGTGATGTGTGCAAATTGCTTTAGGTTTTTGGATTCTGGGAGGCAAGCTAAGGTTTCAGGTGGCCGCCATATGCTGGCGTGTTTATCCCCTCTTCTCAACTCGTGACTGTTTTGTTCAGAAGGGAGGGGTGTAGGCTGACCAACCCATTGCTCGGACACTGCAGCATCACTGTGAGCCACTAGTGGTTCCTTACTCTGGTCTTATTGGATAGTGTGATGTGATGCAAACTTGTGTGCATATAACCAACTTTACACTTCCTCTCTCTATCTCTGGGAGCAGCCCAGAAATTGAAGAGGTTAGAGGGCGTATTGGGGGCATTCTGACATGGCACTCAGCCTTGGATCATCCCTCACCTGGGAGATAAAGAGCAGGGATGATGAGTTCCCAGCATGAACTGAGCTTTGGGCCAATGCTCGACCTTTTCAGTAAAAAAGGTTACTGATCCGTGGAGGCCTCTGATGTAAAGAACTGCCCTTATCAGGCCAACAGGGAGGATGAGGTGGAGATAGTAGACAGGCTGATGTGAGGAAATTTAACTGATTCTGGGTTTGGCTAATGTCTCTCTGTTTTCACCCCTTTTTTTTGTTTTCTGTCCTTCCTTCCCCGTATACTTCTTATCTGAGCTCCCCTGCAGGAAAATCCATTTTCCTGCACTAGGCCGCTTTGTCTACGCAGGGTGCGGCGGTACTGAGGCGGGTGGTAAATAATGCACATCTCTTTCCCCTTTCATTATTCCAAAGGAGCGAGTGCTCGCTTTAAGACGCTCTGTGAAGTGCACTTATTAAACGAACCAGGCTACAGCCATTTCTTTTTGTTTTTAGGGGTCGAGGTGAGGAAAAAATGTCCCTAAAAAAATATCTGTTCGAAAGGCCCATTATCCCATTCTTTCCTACTCATTGAAACTAAAGAAGATTCTAGATGAAGGCCTTTGCAGAAGTTGAGATCCTAGAATCAACAAATACCTGATCTGTTTCAGAACAATAAGATGGCTAACTCAGTGTTTTGTGTTATGAGATTTACATCAGAAAGTTTGAAAGGCTTACTTATCCTTTCTGTCTATTTTGCTTTCTCACAAGCAAAATATTCACTTTGAAATGAAACACTAAGAATTTATTAGAGAATGCCCCTTTTAAGCAGTTCCAGTCATTCTGTTCATATGCAAACAAATGTGGTTTTATTATTCACCTCTTATATTCATAAAGGCCTGCAACTCCACTCCATTTGTATTCCATTTTCAAGCAAATTGCCAGTGGTTGTCATTTTTCTTTTAAGCACAGTGAGTTTTCTACCGTCTGCTTTGCCTCAGCATATACTGTAAGTGGTGAGTCGACGGATGCTGGCCAAATTCCGCTTCAAATCTCCAGTTTTCACATGCTTTGGGTTTAAGTGGAAGGTCTAGGATGAAGAATGAATCAGATGTATGCGGAGGCAGGGGAAGATATGAGATCCTATACCTCACAAATGTCAAAATCCACCTACATCTGCTCACAGACAGTATTGCTGCCTCCACAATTATTTACCGGGTTTTCAATAGTTTTCATTGCGCAACTAGATTCCAGTGCATTCCTCTGACAACACTATTTTTGAAAGAATGGCCGGTAAAAATCCAATGCGATAGGTGCAAAACATTGCTAAGAACACTGCTGTTGTTACAGGGCAGAACAGCAGAAGTAGGCCTCGTGATATTGGCCGTAATACATTTGCTTGCAGGAACTGACTCAGAAGATGAAAGGAAGGGAGAGGTTTGTCTTTTTCAGGTCAACATGCCTCCAGGGCTGCCTACACATCCAAAATAGATGGATCTACAAGGAAGCTGGACAGAATTAGTTAATGCTTGCAGTCTTCCACAAAATTTTTGTATTTCATCATTTTCATTTTCCTGTGATTTCTTATGACTCATCAGACATCTCTGTAGTTCCTTTACTGTGTGTCTGATGAGTCATACAGAGGGAATAAAACAAATTAAAGAATAAGTGCTTGAGATAATGGATACATAATTCCTACCCTAAAAGATTACATGCAGTGATTGGATCTGCTGTAAATGATTGGAATCAGTTAACCTGCTGACATTACGGTATGATTCAATAGTGTAAATATTACATGCCTACATACAATTACACAAACCCAGTGTTTTATATCATGCAGCAAACTGGACATTAGCTGCCCTCCTCATCTTATTTTCTGGAACTCCCATATTCATCTTCTTCCTCTTGGGGTCTCATTGATTTCCTTTACCTAGAGGGCAATTAAATGTCATTAAAATGTTATTATAATGTCATACCTTTTTTAAGAAGGCATGGATCTTACATACCGCACGATTGCCTTTTCATCTCTTTCAAAGGTATACTTTCCTGTGTGTCATATAGGTAAACAATTTGTTGCCAGATGACAGCTTGATAACTGCTGTGCTGTATGACAGATATCACAGCGAGCTCTATTATTTTGTCTGTTGAGCAGTCTGTGATTTTACTGAGAAAAACAACACCACCCGACTTACACTGTTTTGAATCGTACTGTTGTGCTGTGGTTCAAACATGCTGGTCAGCTGGGGCCCTGTGTAGGTTTTTTAAGTTCTGTACCTGCGTGTGGCTTTCCTCTCACAGTTCTAGGGACCTGCTGTCAGCTTATTTGGTGACTCTAAATTGGCTGTAGGCGTGGATCTGAAAGCAGGTATTTGTCCTTCTGTGTTAGCCCTGTGTTTGAATAATGACTGATAAAAAATAAATATTAAAACACAACAGCATTAATTCATTTTTATAACATAGTGGAAACAATTTATGAAAAAAGACTAATGTATTGAAAACCTAATGATGATATTGTAAATATGCTGTTAAAAATACATTTGTACATATTCAACAACAGCATTAGCAGTCATTTGTGTGACTTCAAGTTATTCGCCTGGCTATCTATTGACTGCAACTCCAGTTATTATTCTCCTTTTATCTGCCTTTTGCTCTTCACCAGCGCCTAAGGGAAAAATCTGTCTCTTAAGCTGCTAAATGCTCTACCATGTTCCCAGAGCCGCCTACTGTGACTAAAAACATTGCTGATGAGAGAAGTGAAACTTAACAAAAACAGATAACTTGCAGACAAACTATTTGAATTTGCTGAGGAAAAAAGGCTTGAATACTCTGAGTCGAAGGGGGAAAAAAAATCAAAACTCAGTAATCATATTCTCTGGGAGCATAACAACAAGAAATTCTTCACATTGTTACACAAAAATGATTTATATTACTTCAAAATCTAGAACTCTGCCTCCAGTACCATTTCTGAGGCTTCAGTAAAGCATCTCTAACTGATGAGACTAGAAGATACCCCTGCCTCAAAATGAACGAAGTGAAGCAAATGCGCTGTTTATAGACAAATGTTTTCATTAGATATTGATAGTTTTCAGTTTAATTATATCACCACCAGTGGAGTGTAGGGCACATGTAACAAAAAGCAAAGCATTTTTTAGTAGCTGACAAAAGTACCAAAAAGATTTAACAAAACATGAAATTAACAGTAACCAAAAAAGACAAAGAATAGCAATAAACAATGTGACAATGTAGTTGGGAAATCGAAACCTCAAGAAATAAACAAAAACAAAACTAAGAACAAAGAATCACAATGAAACCAAATAGAAAATGAAGTAATAAAGACAGAGCTCAAAGAGCACACACTAAACATGATACAAAAGAACACAGAGACAGTAAACAGATTTTTAAAGTAACAAGAAAAAACTCAAAGCACTGTAATATCCATGAAATTGGCATCATGGGAAATCAAAACTTAAACTAACATTATTCGGACATCAGCAATAATGAAAACAAGCTGAAATTACCAAATAACAAACCAGAACACAGAACTCAAAATACTAGTACACAAGTAAAGGGGGCAGGACAGTGTACCATTTCAGCTTGAGTGCCTGACATATTACTGCTGTGATTAACTTTTTTAATCTGCTAAAACCAAGATGCATAAGATCATTTTACATGTAGTTACTAGCAATTGTTTGCTCAAATCTTCTTCTATGTCTTAATAGGGAGATCTAGTCCTGGAGACAACTAGTGTGATGGGGAACTGTCACAAAGTTCTTTGACTGGTATTTAGATGTCTAAAGAAATTCGTACTGATTAGTCATGTAATGATGTTGCAATGTAGTGATGACTAATGGATTGTGAAATATCAACATCTTGACAGGTGTTGCAACCAGTGTGAGATGGTCTGTAGTTCAAGCAGGCTGTAGAGGCTAAGCCTACGCTTGAAGCCACTGAGGTGTTCGTTGGCGGGGGTGACGCGATATCACTGGTATGAATTAACTTATTAAATTTGCTACAGCCCAATAACTCCAGCTGTACTTATCTTGACCTTTAGAATCTTTATTCCAACACCATTTAACATAACAGCGCAGCGGTTACAACCCGTTTGCTTCCTCCCAAACAAAAACACCTGCCGTTAATTACGTGTGTCTACCTTAAATACCTACACATAAACACACCATACCAAAAAACACAAAAGGTGACCTCTAGCGGCACACATAAGGTATCAACCCAAAAATGGCTCCTACACGGGCCTTTCTTCTTTCCTAGTTTCAGTGCGAGGTGATTGAAGAGGACACATTTGCAACCAGCCTGCATAGTCAGCAGGCCAGTATAGCAGAGTGCAATATTGCAAAAATGGAGAAGACTGAAGAAGGTTAGATAACACATTATGGCAGTAAAAAGGGGTGTCAATAATGGTTTGTCTTTAGAAGTATTTTCAGCCTCATTTTCTCTACCTATCACCCCTAGGCATTGAAATACCTGTGTCATTCATTGCATTTTCACATGAATGAGAAATCTGCCAACTGAAAATACCAGTCTCTGCTGTACACCCACCAATGAATTACCTCAGAGTGACTAATGTATATGCTTGCAATTTTTCTATCATTGATGCAAGGGTTTTGCAAGGTTAAGTTGAGCGCCTGTCTCAAGAACAAAAACAACAAGGTGGTAGGAATTCTGAATTCCTTGCTGGTTTTCCCTACAGCTACTCGTTTCTTCAAAGCAATTCTCCCAAACAACTACATGGATTACTCACAGAATGACTTTTGTTTTGTCTAGACTGGACAAAGATTAAGCGCTTGTTTGATGCCTTTTCCCCCCAATTGTAACTCACACAAATGCAACAATTTATCTAGAGCTTGTTTCTCTTCAACAAGCACAATCATTGCTTGTATAAGAGGGCATCTGCCAAACATAGGAATTTTGTAGTAATGAAGCCATCAGAAAAATGTTGAGTGGTTAATGTTTGCACCCACTTTACTTCCAGCCCTGCTAAACACAGTATACTATTCTTTGAGAGCTCAACTTTGCCCACAGCAAAGACAGGCTACAATGACATCAAGCTGTGCAACCACTTATTACCGCATATTCTCAGCTCGACCAAACTGTGTTTCATCATCTTTAGATGCAGCAATATACAGGGTCGCCTGTGGGGGCTGTCACTGCTTTGACACTTTCAGAGCAGAGCAGAAACTTTCTGTTTTTAACACTTAACATGTGATGGTGTCATTATCTGAAGCTTTCGTTTGCATGGGCCGTTATCCTTTTCAAATAATTGAGAATAATATTACTAGTCATACGTTGTTTACATGCCACGGCAATACATTAAATGTGATTGTAGCAGTCTCCATCAACTTACATATGCAGGACCATGACTTGTTTTTTTGCAGTGGTAAATATTTTATTGCATTCAACATGATGTGCATCCACAATAGACACTCTGGAAACAACATAACTTATTTAATGTGAAACATCTATGACTCAATAAATAGAACTGGTTACATTGCAAACAATTAAATACAAAAATCAAAACAAACACAGTTTGGACCATGCAAAGTACTTTCTAAATCATAGTGGCAAACCTTAGGAAACATCCATCCATCCATCCATGATTAGATGCATTTAAGAGTAGCCTAACCTAACACCCATGAATGATAAAAAAAAAATATATAAAAAAATACTGACAAATGCAATTAAACAAACACTGCACTCAGTGTTTTATTAGTTTGGCTCTAAACTGATATTGTTGTTTAACCATTGTTTTGAATTTCATTGCAGAAAAGATTTTCACATTAATCCTCTCAGGTACTTCATGTTTGCTCTGTTTAAACCCCCCAAAAAAGAATGCATCGTAAATGTTGTTAACACCTGCGCTAAAGTCTAGCTCAGAGCAAAACAACATCCAGACACATGGGGCATGTACTGTAGCTGCTACCCTCATTTATTTTCTTTCCAGCTATGTGCAGATAAGGTAAAGCCTCATACACTCTGTTAAGCAAAAAACTGCACTACTGGCAGTCTGCATGGCACAAACCCTAAAGTAGGCCATTCTGAATTTTTGGTCTTCTGTGGCTCAAGGAGTGCATCTGAACTCCTTGAGTCCCCCAAAGCCAACCCCACCACACACACAAACACGCACACTGCTAGCATTATTTTCAGTTAACATTACTTGAATTATGCATTTTGCATGGTTTCACACAAGAAAATTGTCCATGTCTGTGACATGTGGGGGTGGGCATAAAGCTGAATTTGAGCCATTCTGCAAAACCTCACGGGTAGACTTGACTCCTAACGCCTTCCATGGAACATTTCATAGTGAGCTGTAGAAGCACTGAAGGCCACTTGGTTTGCTGCCAACATACAATAGAGTTGTGAGAAATATGCCATTTCTGCCCCCTAATCCAATGGCACTTTGCCACCACCTCACAAATATTTCATTTTAGTGGCATTCAAGCATATCTAACTCTATTTTAGCTATCATTAATGCAACTTGGAAGAAAAGGCAGTACCATTTAGTAGATAAACTGACTGATAGTTGCAGAAGCACTGTAGAGCTGCACAATCGCTGATGCAAGAATTATCCATCATATACTAGGGGACATCCCACCAATTGAACATGTCATTGACTATTCAGTATTTATCCGCAAGTGAACACGGCACTGCTTAAAAAGAACTGAATAATGTTTTTATGGCTCTCAAGGAAACATTAAGTCATGTCCTCTTATAGTATTACATTTTGTTGCATAAGCTGATGTTATAGTTTTGTTATATGTAAAATGTTCTTGGCATTTGAAGTACAAAAAAGCATTAAATAAAAATAGAGGTAAAAAAGAAATGCTTGAAAATATTTATTGTTATAGTACGTGTGCACATTTTTAGTTGAGTATTTTTATTTATCAAGTTACTTCCACAGTGGTATACAGCGCTAACAGTTTGCAAATGTTGAGCCTAACACAGTCTCGAATTATATCCTGTTGAGTGACGATTTGAGCAGCTGTGAGGTCAGTGCATCATTGAAGGGTCGATGGTAATTTGATGGCAGTTGTTGAAAGGGAGAACTCTTCACCTCCACTTTCCCTTCCACTTGCTTGCCAGTCAAGCAGGGATTCGATCCGACGGCCCTCTGATTGCAAGCTCAGTCTCTAACTGTCAGGATATTGCCAGCCCACTGCCTTTTGTTACTGCTGCCATTTCTCAGTGGTTTGACATGACCACCTATTTGTCTACCACAGAAGTATTCAGTGCATGATGCATTGCCATTTATTTTAAATTTCTCCAGGCAATAAAAGAATGTATGTAAATGTATATGCATGCAAATCTATGCAGGCCCACCTTTTTACATACACACACCGTTGGCTGGCTCAGTTTTTTCCTCTGCCTGCCGACCTCCGGTTCCTTCAGTTATTCATGAGCCATCTGCTTGGGCAAGTGCTGTGTCAGATGTGTGTCAAACAGGACCTCATCTGTCCCCATGTTCGTCTTCTAATTGTGTGCTCATCTGGTTGCTAAAGCTGCCACTGGTGCCCCAGCAACACTCTATGGTTAGTTGAGAGACTCCAGCTGAAGTCTCTGGTCCATCATGCCCTAAATAACCTGTTTGATCTGATGTGTGCATCTTTATTTAAGATTATAGCATCTGGTTCATCAATATTGTAAGGACAAGCACAAATCTGTCTTTGTGTTTGTCTGTGTATTTGTTTTGAGTTTTTGTGGACATTCTTCTGGGAGGTTGGTTGAAATTGAAACAGGTCCACATCCGGATGCAGAAAGAAAGAAAACTTTTTCAATAATAAATACTAAATTGCCTTTTACAAAACTTTAAAAGTAAATGTTATACTATTTACTGCAGGTTATGTGAAAAAAAAACTTTTGGAATATATAAGTGAAGAACTTGACTTACAAGTAAGACTAACACCAATGAAAACCGAGTAACAGATGAAAAGTGACTCTTTTGAAAACTATACTTTCAGTGACAGAGTGAATATAGTAGCAATAAAAAGGTCAATGTGGACTTCAGATCATAACTTTTTTCCATATGAATATGCCCTTCCAACCAATTCCTCTGAAATTCAGTGAAGCTCTTGAAAGTGAAGACCATTTCTTCTCCTTAATAAAACTTTTCACGGGCTTATGAAGGAAAAGAGGTTCAAAGCAAACTTAAATGGAATATCCTCCGGTTCTGTCATGACCGAGGGACTATAGGCTACCCTGTAATTCTTGCTTTTCCTAAAACACTATTTTGTAAAAATCTATACAGCAATGAAAGTTTTAGAATGTATCCAAAGTTTAAACAGACAAAAAGAGAAGCTTTACAGAGAGAAATGTAATTAGTTTCTTCATATAAACGTTTGTTCAGGTTCTTCACATTCATACCAGTGTGCTGTACATCGGTCTTAACCATCAAATCGTGTCAAGTTACGTTATTTATGTAAAATAGTTAATAATGATGATAATAATAATAATAATAATAGATTAAAACAGAAACCACTTATTCCATGATACACTGGGGTAAATGTCAATAAATTGAATGTGAATGTGAATCTTTCACAGCTTTAGCCATGTTAGAAGATTAAGATGGTTATAGCATCTATTGAATCAAATAAATGATTTGCTGCCTGGAAAAAAAGAGTAACAACAGGAAGGCAATAAAATAAAGGGCAAAGATATGTTGATTACAAACATTTATGATAAATCTCAAACAAATGTATTTAAGAAAGAAATTTAGTAGACAGAGCTGTCATATTGTTTTGTAATTAATACCAGAAGGAAGGGAACACAGAACAAAAATAGTCAACCCCTGTGGATAAATTAACACAGAAAGACGTAGTGTCATAACACTTAGATAAAAAGTTGATACAGTAGAGTTCCAAAAGTCAAGATACACTTTAAATGACAGAGGGAAAACAAATAAACGCATAAACAGCATAAAAGTAGTTTTGTCTTTAAAAAAGAAATAATGAATTCGGAATGTTTTCTTAGTGGTACAATATAGTTTCATATCTATATGTTCACTTCTCATAACAGTTTTCTGTTTGTGATTTGTGAGTATGCAGTGCCTCAAGTTATTGCCCTATATTACTCTATAGCTCAGATTGTCAATTCTAGTTGCATAGGCTTTGCTAAAATTGGACTTCATGCAACTGTCATATCAACCCGGTATCCTAAAAAATGTGTTCCCATACAACAAAACTGCATTTTCAGTTTCCTTTTAAGGGTAACATATTTTCTCCCTGCAGCAGTATGACTTTCTGCCAGAAAGGTAGCAGTTCTCATTATAAAGACAGACAAATTCTGTATTCAGAAGAAAAGGGGATGGTGGCGGCATCAGTAAAAATGCTGAACTTTCTCCCAGATCATTTTTTTACTAGGCACAGACACCAAAACTACTTGGTTAGATTTTGGAAAATATCATGGTTCAGGTTAATATATACACCCTTTCACAACATTAACCACATCTTTAAAGCTTCTTCATAATTTTTATCATGTGGCTTAAGACAGAGATACAGTACGAAAGCAAGAAAATGTTTGTCAAACATTGTAAATGTATTTGGAAGTGAGAATTTCATTGGGAAAATGTATCCGTGAAAAAAATCTGCATTCAATAATATAAACTCTTAAATCAGCAGCATACATTTTTGCAGAGTAAATGGTGAAACCTCTGACTCTAATCCCACTCTAATGACATCAGTTATTTGATTATGGAAGCAGTTTATTTTATGTGAACATAACCCTACTGTAATTTTTAGGAAAGAGGTCTAGTAGTATCATCCACAGTTTCTCTTCACGTTGATATAAGAAAAATATGCATACAAAGAGGGATTCATGGAGCATACATGACCTTTCAGTCAGGGACCATTGCTCTCATAAATGCAGTTCTTCTTCTTCTTCTTCTGCTTCTACCTTTCAAAACACAATAATGTATAATTTCAGAAGGAGGCCAGGAGGTCCCTCTGGAGAACTACTGTGATTCATCTTTGACAGAGACATCACTTTCACTTTGGGCCAAGGGGATAAGACTGTCATGTTAGCTGTCCCTGCCCAATCCCCAGCCCTTCAAAGCAAAGCCACCGTGATGAATCTGAAGCACTCTGAATTTGCTGTCCCAGTATGCCCTCTGTGTTCCTTGGAAGGTCCAGAGCATTTAAATGCATGTTGTATTTTAAGACAAAGGAGCACCAAGAGCTTGGTTAAAACTCCAAACATGCCAGAGGCACATGAAAATGAGTGAGAAGTCTGGCTAAGTGACTTCTCACTCATACAATAAGTAAACAAAGCAGTCTGCACCCACTCATACCTCTCTTGCTGACAACTCTCTGTTTTTGCATTCCAGTATTGTATCCTCTAGCTACTACTAGGGTACTGATACCAGTATTTTTGGATGGGAGTTGGCTGCTGATATTGTTTATCTACAACACTGACTGTTTTCACGATTTTCTTTCTCAGAATATTGATTTTTTTTTCTTTTATCACAATCCTGAAATTCAAACAATAAAAAGTATGAAGTATTTTTTGCATTTCTTAATACGTTTCAGTCCAGGTTTTAAAGACTGCCATTCAAAAAGATGGGTGAATAAAGTGATACTTTCACCTATAGAATAGCAGCCGGTGAAAGAGAGACTGCGAGACTAGTTTTTGTAGAATACATGGATCACCCCAATAATGAAAATGTAAATAGAGGTGCTGGTCTTGGAGGAGAGAGAAGTGAAATGATGTACTTGACTCGGGTGTCTCTCAAGAGAAAACAAAGAAGTTTGTCCTCGCTTAAACAGACTAGAAGGTTGCTATTGTGCAATAATATAGCTCTTAGAAAAGAGGCTACTGGCAGGGTATGAAAGCGGGAAAGCTGTGCTCTGAGCCATGTTTTGACAAAAGAGATAGTAGAAGATTAAGAGTTGAAACCAAAGCTGGCAGAAGCTGATAAGGAATGGATTTTTCACCATAACCTTGTTGTATTTTGTGTCAACAACTCAACAACTTGAACTCAACAACAACATCGGGACAGCTCCAAAGCATACTTTTTTATGTAACGTTTCAGATTATTGTGTATGACTCTCTATAGAGTGAAAGGTGAAAGGTCTGACACTGATACACTATGACATCAAATACTTGATTATGAAAGTGTAACATAATACAAAGCTGCCAGGATGCTATGACTGTCAGATTTCTGGTTATAATGTAATTGGTCTGATCCAGTGAAGATGTGTTTTGGAGTTCTTGACATTGTGTGGCATATGCTATCTTTCAACAGATGCTAACAAAGACAAGACATATTTTGCAGAGAGCTGAGGAGCCCAGGCTTTGACATGCAATGCGTGGGTGGAAATAGCCTGTTAATGAATAGACAGCAGAGAGAAGGAAAAAAATGAAGACGGCATGGGAGATACACGAAGCGTGCTGTGCGATAAAATATTGCTATTGTTAGGCAGTGCTGAGGGAAAAGTGCTGCGATGCAGAAAGAGTGGAAAGCCTTGACAGCTTTCCGGTGGCAGTCTGACGGCTGAGCAGGGAGATTGCAAGGAAAGTGCAGCAGAGGGCTGCTGTCAGGCCACACCAGAGCTCCGTTTAACAAGGTCCAGAGATGAGCTGCACCACAACACATTGCAAGGGAATGAGAAGAGGGAGAGTGAGGATGGAGGGAGGGCTGACTAAGGCTCATGCATTTTCCAGAGGCTCACTACCTGTCATGCCTGCAAGCCTGGGATTCCTCACATGTGCATGAGAGCAGAGATTGGAAATCCTCAGTAAGAACAGGAGCTGAAGAGGATTCAGAGATTTAAAGGAGTACCTGCCATTACATGATGATACTAGACATGCTTGTGACACTTTGACACCTTTATCGCTACGTGAAAGATATATCAGCCCCAATAGATACTTTATTTTTACCTCAGCTGTTCCTACAACAGAATAATGTCAAAAGTCGTTGTTTACATGATTGAGCCCACTTCAGTCATTGTCGTGTTTAACAAGTTCATGCTAACAGTGGCGTCATGAATATGCATTACTTTAAACATGGATTTTTACAAACCTCGCAGTGTGTCATATAATATGTCTTGTACATTCCTGTAGCCCATTTCCACCATGGCACTTGGCATCAATCCCTGGCATGAAAGCTTCTTTGCAATCTTAACGTTAAATGTCAGTTTCTAGACGATCAAAACATCTTTAGTTGTGTCCCCCCCTATTAGAGCAAGCTAATTCCATACAAAACACACCCACCCAATTTTAAATGAGACTTCTTCAGCTGCTTAGGTCTTTAAGTCATCAGAGTCATCAGGGAAGCAATGTGTCCCCAGATCCAAATAACATGACTGTTGAATTTCATGCTGAATCTCTGTTACGAAGAGGATTAGGTATTCTGTAGTAATGTGCTGAATATTATACTTCATGCAATTAAATATTTTGGAATTCGTCTGTTTTGTAATTTGCTGGTGTGCACTGCCACATTAACTGGTGGAGTCTTATGTTGCTTATATAGTAACATCCTGTCACAAAACACAAAATTATCAAGTAGAAACTTCACAACTGTTTCAGCCACAATTTTCATTGCTCTGCATCAGGCTTGTTTCTACATTTGCTGTGTGATTGAAATGTACTTATTGATTCAAGGGTTTTTGTATGTTACAACCTGACCTGGAGACATTTGTTTTTACCTATTTTAGTAAATCTTTCTGCCTACGTTAATTACTAATCCACTGATGATTTTCTGTCTCCTTAGGGGGGCGACTCCTTTTTCTGGTGATGTGGCTGAACCTTGTGCCTCAGACTGACAGCTGCCCTGCCAAGTGTGTGTGCTACAGAGAACCCAGGCCCACTGTGGCTTGCCAACAACAAGGACTGTTTTCCATCCCTACTGAGATCCCAGCACGGAGCCAACGAATATTTCTCCAGAGCAACAAGCTGACGGTGGTACGGTCCACCAGTTTCAGTTCTTGCCATAATCTTACTGTTCTCTGGCTGTACTCCAACAACATCAGCTACATTGAGGCTGGAGCCTTTTATGGCTTAGAAAAACTGGAGGAACTGGACATTGGAGACAACAGCAACCTCCGCACCATCAGCCCAACAGCCTTCCGGGGCTTAACTAAGCTGCATACCCTTCACCTGCACAGGTGTGGCCTCTCAGAGCTCCCTGTCGGGGTTTTCCGAGGAATGTTCTCTCTACAGTACCTTTATCTGCAGGACAATAACATTCTAACCCTGCATGATGACACTTTTCTGGATCTTGGTAACCTCACCTATCTCCACCTGCACAATAACAAGATCAAGATAGTAACAGACAACATGTTTCGAGGGTTAATCAATCTGGACCGGCTGCTGCTACACCAAAACCGGGTTATTTATGTCCAACCCAGGGCTTTTAGTGACCTCGGTAAGCTGAAATCCTTGTTCTTGTTCTTCAACAATCTTACCGTCTTGACAGGGGAGACCATGGACCCACTGGTTTCTCTCCAGTATTTGCGTCTAAATGGGAATCAGTGGATTTGTGATTGTCGGGCCAGAAGCTTGTGGGACTGGTTCAAACGTTTCAAAGGTTCCAGCTCTGAGTTGGAGTGCAATGTCCCCGAGTTCCTGGCGGGAAAGGACCTTAAACGACTGAAAAGCCAAGATTTGGAGGGATGTGTGGAAACACCTCAAATCCAGACCAATCTCTTTAGCTCCAAGCCACAGTCTGGAAAATTCCTTTCCACTGAAAGCCCTGTGGGGGACACCATCCCCAGGTGTTGCCTTGGAGATAATGACAAGTCCTCTATCCTGTCTGGAAAGAGTCGCCAAATCACTAACAACCCCCTTAAGGAAAAGGAGAACATGTCCAAAACTAAATATAAGGATCCGGAAAGAACAAAAAATGAGACCCAAAACAAGCAGAATGATGGACCACTAGGAACCTTGTCGAACACCCTGGAAAGGTCTTTGGAAAACTTAAACCCTGACCTTATAGACAACCTGGAATCATCCACAGCATCAAACAAAAAGAAAAAGAAGTGTTCCAAAAAGCCAAAATCAGACACCCACTGCATCAAAGGTCGGGGTTCTAATTTGCAAGTGCTGCACTTTCTCGTCATTCCCATGACCTGGATATCTCTAGCCATGTCTTAGGACTCCCGCTTTCCCTCAGAACACTGGACTTAAGAATGTTGATGCTCATGACAATGATACAGAAGATGCAGTGGCATCTAAAGCTGGCAGTGACTAAAAAGAGAGGAGTCACTTTGACCCAACATTGCTGAGGAAAAACAATAATGAAGACGTTAGAGTACATTTAACAAAATGGATGCCTTTACAGAACACTACAGATCTAATGTAAATAATGAATTGGTGCCCAAAATTGTTTGTTCTCTATGTACTCAACTGTACTGTGTCTAAGCTACACTTTGGAGACTCCTCCCTTTCCCTCTCAAAAGCTTTTACTGCTTAGACAGACCACTGGAAGACGAAAAAAAAGACAAAAAAACATAAGAAGAAGAACACTCGTACAGGAAATCAGAGACAGAAAGCACACAAAGAATGTTTGGTCTGTTTCATGAAGATAAACAATCTCTCCCCATTATTTATTCAAAGTCATGCATTTGTTGGGTAATGTTTTGGTTTTTTATGTTTATAAAAAAAATGTTTTGCCTCCCCTGATTTTAGTTATATTTTCATGACAGAAAGGATAATGGATAGCATTTACCAAAAAAAAAAATGCTATCAGTTTGTTCATGGAGATTGCAATGGAACCATAGATATGCATTTTATTTTACTTGTGTACAAGTATGAATATATTATGAATAAAAGTTCTTATTTCTTAGATGTTGTTATTGTGTGGTGTTTTTAAACATAGAGGACAATTACTTTCTATCCAATATTTCTAGATCTGTTTTAAGTGAAGTTTTAAGCTATCATTTGAAAAAAAAAGAAAGATTTTCTCTATTTATTATAGATGTTGGGAGGGGGTACAATCCTTATCAAAAAAAAAAGAGTCAACTGAAAATTTTATTCAACCAGGTTGTGGTTGTTTTTTGCTCAGCTTCTTCAAAGTTTCAGCATTGTGATGCTCGACACAGTCCAAAGAGAACCTGCTAGAGCAACAGCAAAATTATCCTGTGAGTGACATAGTTTTCAGACTTTTTTCACTTTATTTTTTTCAGGTAATGGGCCCGTGTATTTTGACTTTGCTCTCATAATGATGAAGAAATATCTTTTTCAAAAAGTAGTTACAATGGAAATTAATTTTTACACTTTTGTTCCACAGTGTGTCCATGTACCTACGATTTTCTGACAAATCACACAAATCAGTGGATAATCTAACATACATGCATGCAGTATATCTACAAGTCTTTAATGATTGCGGCACATGTAGTATGATGATGTTGAATGATTCGCTCCAGGCAGCTTACAAAATTCAGAATATGATTAGACCTAGTTTTGTATATTACATTGCCACATCCCTCATCATTTTGATTGAATTATTAAGCAATGTATGAAAATGCTGCAAGAATATTTAAAAAGTGACTCCTCACATCACAACCGTGACTTTGAGAACAGAAGAGACCCTCAAGGCATCTTATTAAGAACTGCTTTGCTTTCTTCACATAGAAAATACAGTATGAAATATCTGCATACAGAATAATTTAAGCTTTGAAATGTCTCCTTGTCATACAGCTCTGCTGGGGCTAGTTGCCTGTGGTAGGCCCATGGCAGCTTATGCACAAGGCCAGGATAATGTGGAGTTATATTTATCACTAAATTAAGTCAAGATCTTATCATCAGCCCTACATCTCTTTTTTGCAAAGTAGAAAAAGTAGAAGGCAGGGACTCCTGCAGCTTTCGGCTGTCATTGATTAACCCTAAAATCTAAAAGGACTGAAGGGGGGAGGTGAGAGGATATTGATCTTAAATAGGAATCAACAGGGAAATCAACAAAGTCTTTCCAAAACAAGCTGGCTTCCCTATGCTGATACACAAGCAGCTGTAGGCTGAAAGGGTCCCAGTAATTGTACGTGACTTGATCAAATCTCATGTGTATATCTAGCCAGACAATAATCACAAACAAACAAAACAAATAAACAAAAAAATTTGGCATTGAGCTACACTGTAAAATCTAATTAGTTCACAGAACTCAAAAAAACTATGCAAACTCGTTGCCTCAAAAGAAATTGAGTAAAGTTTAATTAAGATAATTAAGTTAGGGCAACTTACTCATTTTGAGTACACTGTACAACCTCGTTAGTTCCTAGAACTCAAAAAAACTATGCAAACTCGTTGCCTCAAAAAAATTGAGTAAAGCTTACTTAAGATGACTGTTAGGACAACTTATTCATTGCAAGTCTGCAGTATTAAGAATAACTTGATATTTCTGACTGTACAATACTAATTGTTTACCTACTGACAAACATTTCAAGTTCAACTAAATGAAAAATCAATTTGTGGTAACCTGAATATGATTAAAAATAACACACTAACACTTTCTGTAATGATGTTAAAATCAGCCCAACTTTTATTTTCAAATGCAAAAAAGTATAACAGCCAACATACTGGACACTATTCTCATGAACAACAAGCAATTATATTGCCATCACTGTTATAATCTTACAATGACACAAAGTCTCAGATTTAATTATTCTGAAAATAAGTTTAGGCCTACCACAAGTTTGTTTTGTACTTACATTACTTATATAATCAAAATAAAATATATTTGTTGTTCTGTCACAAGTGCAGTCTCTAATTTAAACAACACATTTGTTTTTCATTCCAACACAGGAGCTGGAATGTTGTAATATTTTAAGGATGGCTTGTTTCCAGTCCAGGCATTACTGCCTGAATGACTGTCATGGATCGAGGTGACCCAAATGTAAGTGCAGAAGAAAGTCTTTAACTTCCCTTAAGTACAGTGGCAGTGGATGTGGGTTGGAGATGCAATGAGCTTGAACCTGCAGGCGACCATCTTCACTGACCATCTGTGACGG
The DNA here is from genome assembly GCF_036321145.2 of Pelmatolapia mariae. NCBI lineage: Eukaryota > Metazoa > Chordata > Actinopteri > Cichliformes > Cichlidae > Pelmatolapia > Pelmatolapia mariae. The sequence continues at coordinate 34,761,455 of NC_086237.1, read as the reverse complement.
AGGACTCATCTCTCCTCGTGTCCTGCAAGCAAACAATCATATTTTTTGGAACATGAAATGCTGAAATGCTTTCTTAAAACATTTTTTCTGCATTTGGTATAGAACAGACCTCAATTTAGACAATCTCAGGCTCCCTCCCCACCGGAGAGGTGACATTCAATGTCCCACTGTCAGTCTGGATAGCCCTGACCACCACCCGACACACAATAATGTCATGAAAGCATCATTTTAAAAAGGGCTATGCAAACATGGCCAATAACTTCCATTCTAATGATCTGCAAAATGATTTCGGCACAAAAAAAATTTTGCTGTTAGAAAACTTGCAGACTTCACTATATACAGTGTAGACCCTCTAAACTAAGTTTGGGGGATGTGATCTTTCAAGAAATGCAGACCAAACTGTTGTTGTTTGTTTACCTACACAGCATGTCTTGTAGAATTAACTGGAGTCAACAGCAACAGCATAGTGCAGTCATATCTCAAGTCTAATAACAGAAGACAGGAAAAGATCAGTAAAGATAGAACTTCCCCAAAACAAAGCACAAATAAAACAATAAGTAAAACAGGCTGATCTAAAGTATGATTAAAGTTCAGTCTGATTAATATAAATGTCACTGACAATTGCTAATATATTGGAAAACCAAAATACTTAGCACTGAGTTGATGTCTTTCTGTCCAACAGCAGGAGTGTTGGTCCCGAGCCTCAAAGACAGTAAGAAGCAAGCAGAGGGAGAAAAAACAGAAATTTTTTTAGAAGCTGATTTGATCCTTAATGGCTGTGCAATCATTATAACTTATAACACAGAAGGTCAATGTAGACCCCATACAACCAAATTAGACTAACACATATAGTATTAAAAACACCATCTACTACTGTGTCTGAATGTGTGGTATTGACAATGTCAGTTTAGGCCTAAAGAGATATGTGTTTAAAAAAAGACCACCTAATTTAAATATAATCATTACATGCTTGTTAAAAGCTAACTTCCAATATCTAAAGTTTCTAATAAGCAAAAGGACCAGATCTAACATATGGCAGGGTTTATATGTAACATAATGTTTCTTATGTTTCAACTGTGGAATTCAACTTAATTTTTTAGAAGGACAAGCTATATTACTTTATTCTCAATTATAAAGCCAACCTAGACTTTAACCATTTAACAGGCCTCTAATCTGGATTATAGCTTATACAACAAAACTTGTTTTTTAAACACATTTTTTAACAAAACAAATACTACTGTTATTATTATTATTTAAAATGTAATTAAACAGAAAAGTGGTTAAGTATAAAAGCAGTTTGCTTATGTTGTTAAAGAAAGGCTAGATTGGACATTAATAGATGCCACAGATGTTCAAAAGCTGCCACAAAGCATTGAAAAAAATAGACGTCTCCGAAAACGTCAGAGCATTTTTGCAAATATGTGATGTCTTGATAAATCAAGCAGATATTTGAACTTTACACAGCTACATTCTCGCCTGAAAATATCTTAAAAGTTTATTTTGTGACCCAGAAAAAGTAATATTTAAAAGTTTTTTAGCTTCGCTCCTCCGCCATTGCCGCGTTTGAATTTTGGACGAATTGCATTCTGGGATGTTTAGCTGTACCACGTCCCTTGCAGTCCACACAAGTGACCACCAATACATGCTTGATAAAACGGAAGGAGCAAAAACACATCCCGGAATTTTTCACGTTCTCGGTTTCATGTGCACTTTGAATTGGAGCAGCACTTGGTCTCCAATGTATCACAAGTCCACGAGACCACAAGTACGCATACACAGGCTCCGACAAATGCGATCCTCCTTTTCCCCAAATTACCCTTTCTGGGTCACAAAATAAACTTTTAAGATATTTTCAGGCGAGAATGTAGCTATGTAATGCTCAAATATCTACTTAATTTATCAAAATATCACATATTTGCAAAAGAGCTTTGACGTTTTTGGAGAGCTCTGTTCTCCACCAGCGCCATAGCTGACCGTGAGGTCAAGGCTCGCTAGAGCCGGCGAGCACAGCTAACTCCTGGGGTATTGTTTTCAACCCCCCTGCGGTCTTTTGCTACTCAGGTTAAACATGATATATATAGTTAATTAGTTAGTTATGGCTATGGATTGAAAATACCACCCCCCCCCCCCCCCCCCCCCACACACACACACACACCCCACGCCTAACAGCTGCACCTCCCAAAAAATTTTGTCTGGGCTCTCATCTCACCTTTTTATTTCAAACAATCAACAGAAAATTTCACAGACATATTTTTATATAAGGTTTTTAAGGCTATAGTGTTAATTTTTAAGTAACATGAGGCCAGCGGCAGCAGCAGCGCTAGGCTAACACTAACTAGCTAGCAAAATTATAAACCTGGCGCTAAACTAAGAGAAGCCACAAAATCAGTTTGAAAAAGAGTAAACATTTACTCACCAAGTCAGTGTATCAGGTAAAGATCCACAGCAATGACAACAATAATATCTTGAGCTGAAGCTTCTCTAGGTTTGCTCAACATATTACAGAAAAAAATGCTGGCGCCATGAACATGCGGACTGATCCGTGCCAGGGAGGAGGATGGTAGTGACGTGGCATTTTCAAAACACATCTTTCATCCTTCCGCACTGAGAAGCAAAATTTCCAGCTTACTTAGTTTTTCTAAGTTAAGACAACTCAAATAAATTGAGTTGATCAGCGTTTTTTTTTTTTTTGCATAAAAAGTACTTGTAACTTACTTAAATTGAGTTTTAATAACAAATTGATAAAAATTGCTTTCAGCCTACTTAATATTTTTAATTAAACACAATATTGGATTTTACAGTGTACCGACCAAAGCGGCAAGGAGGTTTTTGATGCAGCACCATACATCTCTTTGTGACCAATTCCACCTACCAATCTCAGACCAATGTTGAAAGTGGACTTTTACATGCCAGTGAGGGGCTGATAGCTGATGACAGCCATTTAAATTGCTCAAAGGGCCCTTCTATAACTAGAACTCTAACATCTAGAGGCAAAGTTGGTTTTTTTTACAGATAAACTTTTACATTGGCAGATAATGTTTTGTATCTTTATAGTTGATTAACAGTAAATGTTTTTAATATTTCAAAAGGATTTTGGACATTTGAAAAATACAAGAGGTCATAAGGCAGCTACAAGGCCATTTTAATAGTATTTGCTTTTATGTAGCTTAGTTTTCAGATATTTAAAAAAGTAAACATGCATCCCAGATTCATCTCCATGCATATTTAATAAATACAAATTTACAATTAGATATACTTTTGTAAACATTTTCAATCCCACAATAAAACCTTTAGTACTTGAATTAAAGGTCTAAACTGGATATTTGAACTTGCAAAATCACAGGGTGATCAAATACTTATTGACCTCACTGTTTTTACAGTCCCAGTTTCTGAGATTTTGGCTTTCTGTTTTCAAGGAAAGGAATGTAACCTAAATTCTACTTTGAAAATCTGTTTTCACTAATGTCTTGTGTCATTAGCTATGATTCTGCTTTGATTACAAAGCGCTGCTCATGCTAGCACATACCACATAAGTACTAGACGGATTTTCTTTAAATCACAATTTCTGCTTTTTCAAACAAAACATATCTAGTGCCCCAGAAGGAATTATTACTTTGATATGAGTCCCCTTTTACTTAAAAGGCATTACTCGAGTAAAAATATGCTTCACATCAAGAGAACAGTTGTAAATTAGCTTGATCATCAGAAGCATTTTCATTCTAGCAAGCACCACGCCAGTGGATTGGAGATTTGAAAAAGAGACTCATGCTGAGAGGAAGCTGGAGTTTCTCGGAGCACAAAAATTTGGAACACTTGACAAGATATGATCCACCCTTAAAAGCTCATTTCATTTACATTCTCTCTTATCCCTTTACATTTACATTCCCTTTAGAATTTTTCTGTTTTTCATTCTGTTCTCTCTGGATTTCCCTTTGTGATTTTGTTTGTTGTAGCAAGATTTTAAAAACAAAGTTCAAAATTTGAACTATTGGACTGCAGCTGTATATAGCCACTCAAGACGGGATCATTCCAATTTTATTTCAGCTGCTCGCCAAGGGGACTAAAATCCCATCAGCTTTGGACTCTTTACAAGCCCCTAAAGTTCCCAGTAGAGGCTGTGAAATCTGCAACTGTGGAATGTTGAGGCTGTAACTCCATTTAACAGTGTCTAGAATCATGATGACCCAGGCCTGCAGGCTTCTGCTGGACGTCAAGAACTTTTTCATCAGATGCTGAAATCCACCCCTGAGACCGACTATATTTCTAGGTCTGAGTAACAGTTCCACCCTCCTTTTGCACTGATGAAGGGAAATGAAGCTAATTATGGGCACTCCATCTGCAGCGAGGGTCCGGATGCAACTTGTATTAGCATCTTGGCTGGGAATCAAAATAACTGCAGGCTATGCAAAAAATTCTGTTAAGGGAAAAATAATCAGCAAAGCAAAATGTTGAATTTAGTCTCTATTCTTCAATCTGCAGCTGACATCCATGTAAATAATGCTTGCAAAAAGATATTTGCTACACTGTATATAAAATGCATAATATAAAAATTTCTAATGCTAATAGCAATAACATTAATATAATAACATATTCTCCTTTTTTAAATCAATGATTAGTAGAGTATTTTTGGTAAAAGAAATTAATACTCACTGTTATCCAATACACTATTTATTAGTATCTGCCACTTCTTAAGTTGAGTAACATTAAGTTCAACACAAAAAGACATTGCTAGCTGGATACATTGTACTATAATATTTTAAAAAAGAAAGAAAGAAAGAACGAACATCTAGAAAAAAATGAGTGCCTTGCTGCTAAAGCTCCAACATTGCAAATATTAAATCCATAAATAAAACATTATAAAATAATATTAATAGAGAATTATATTTAAAAGATAATCCATTATTAATTATATAATTCAATAAATTATTAAACCTCATCTTAAATGTTGTTTCTTTATTATCTCCAAAAGAAGGGCAGATAGAGGGTAGTGTGAATTTCTCATTAGTTGTCCTAATTAAAATGAGCCCTCTGATGGCTGTGGAAAAGCTGGAGACATGTGATCAGTTGAAGTGGGAAGAGGCTGTTGAGTATGCATGAATCAGAAGTAACTATCAAAATTATTACACCATCTGTGGTTGGAATAACAGGATTAAAAAAAATGAAAATGTATAAAAATGTCTATAGTTACTCAACAATTACATTCATCAAAAGTCTTGACATACAGCTGAAAGACTACTTCCATCACATGTTGATTATTCGAATGAAAATCCACTATACAGTGCAAAAACTACAAAAACTATGTCACTGACCAAAATGTTATTAACCCAGCAGTATGTGTTTCTCAGAAATGAGTACTTTATGATAACATAATAATATGGTTATGGTAATTAAGACATAGTTTTTTTAATGTATTCATAGTGAACTTAACAGTGATGGTTACAGACGTATGATAGCAAAAAACTAATATTCTCCCATCTTAAAGTCCAAGAAAAAGAAGAACTGTAAACAACATCAACCATCCCAGGTTTTCCATTTAAATAGCATATTTTTGCCTCCATCAGTCTAGGGTGTACTCAGATTTGTATGCACTGAAATTTGTAAATATTTAGACAAATTTGTAAATGTACACAAAAACATGGATCTGCAATATCTGCACAGTCTAAGCATTTTGCTCCAAGAGCTCCAAGTCTTGAGTTAAATGTGACATTTGCTACACTTCTGTTGTGGCAAATCTGAAAATATATTTTAGTATGTGTGGAAATTTGTCTGTAACTCCTAGGTTTTATATGCCATACCAGGCTCACAGGCTTAAGCTTTTGGGCTGTGTACTGCTCTGCTCATTAGCGTCAGACCCCTCTTGGTCTGCCCACACTATGCCTCAGTCCTGTGTGCAAAGAAAGCTCGCTTGACCCATATTACCCAATATTTTTCATGAACGAAGGACTGTGAGGCTTCCTCTTATTTGGTGTGAGATTTGTTTGGCCAGTGCTTTCATACACTGGTTATATGGCTAAAGTCATGCTAGCAGACATTGCTGAGTATTGTTGGAAATTCTGTAATTGCCATTTGTGTGTTACTATAAATAGTCTATTTTTGTTTATAATGTTGTCACTGTAACCATCATTAATCTTCCTGACATCTTTCACCCTAACTGCCTATGCCTTTGCTGTGGGTTGGCTCTGCTCAAGGAATTTGCTGTGAAGATTTTAAAGAGTTAAGGTCGACTAACTATGTGTCTTAACAGGGAAATAGAGATTTATCTCTTCATTCCTATTGATCATATTTAGATTTCATGAAGCAATGTTTATCCATGTAAACTTTCTTCAAAGGAAGTGAGCTTAAAAGCAGTGAAAACAACCAATCCCCGCCTTTTTCTGGATGTCTCTTTATTCACTGAAAATAACCCGCCTTCAACTTCTAATGCAAATTCTAGCAGACGCTCTATGTCTCCTCCAGAAAACACCAACCTTTGATCATAAGTAATAAGACATTTTTTTTCCTTAGCTTCAGTGAATGTGACTGAAATATCTGAGCTCATGGCTCCAGGCGAAGGCTTATATGAGAAAGTTTAGACTGCTCACTGCAGAGGAGTTCCAGACTTCGACAGAGGGTCTAAAAGTGTTTGCGTTCTGCTCTGCATACTAACTGCCCTGACTCTATCACACTCACTTTCTGTCAAATCTCACTCTAATTTCCCCTCTATTACTGTTTATTTATGTCACTCTCTCACCCTCATTCTCACCGTTCTCTTCCAGCAGTCACCTACTATTATTCATGTTGGAAAAAATCTACTAAACATGGGTCATATTTGTAAACTTGCATGAAAATGCATCAAAAGTCACATGACTTCACTACCATTTACAAGGTACCAATTACCATTTAATTGAAAATGTAAGATGAGTACATTTCCAAAGAGTAATATATAAACTTACATATAAATGGAAGTTTATATATAAATGGAAGTAAATTGGAATTGTTACTCAGGAAAAGTATTTTATTACACATTACTCATTACTTTGCTTAAAACATTACTTTTGACATTACTTCTTCATTATTGTTTAAAATGACCTGAAACGCATTGCCACATAATTACCACTTAACAATATAAATCTGCAGGCTACATACATACGATCTTTCTTTAAGTATTTAGATATGAACACAAAGCCGACGACACAAAGCAAAGTTGAAAAAGCAGTCTGTGCAGACACTTGCAAAGAGTCACTGTTCTGTTAGCAGTGTAATGCAGTTGTTTCTGTCCTGGATACAGTTTCCACTTTACCATTGTGCGCTTGTCCTTTTGTGCAGTAAAAATATTGGCCATATCTCCACTCCTGACAAATTGTATAACTGTAGACCGGTCTATCATTCCTCACCTCCCACACCGGAGCTGAAAAAGGTTGATTGTAGCGCAAGTGCACAGGGGAAAAAAAACAAAAAACAAAACCCAACATATTTATCAAATTGTTTTTTCTGTCAGTTTAGCGCACAGATAATTGAAGAACCTTTGTAACATAAGAAATGGCATAATTGTAACTGTGATGTAATTACTGAATTTATTAAGTGCTAACATGTAACATTACAGCATTACTGAAAAATGTAATGTGATTACACACATACACACTTATATAAATATTTATATAACATACTACATTAACTATATTTCCATTTAATACCATTTACTAATCAGCTTAGTGAACATTTTGAACATTTTCAAAGGCAAGTTTTGTATTGTGTTTACAAGCGTGCAGTGTTCTTATAAGTTTTAAATGGCATAGTTCTGGCATCTTGGCACAGTACCACTAGGTATTGACCAGTGTAGCTTTACTGTTGCATCTAATGATATGTGTCTCTGCACGTGCGATGTTTATCAGAGGACTAACTCACAGAAAAGCAGGACTACTTAAATTCTACAGAAAAAACTTATACTTGCATGAAGTAGATGAAATCTAGACATATAATCAGACATACCATCTTTATTCATATTAGCTGTAAGTCAGTTATTTAAAAGCAGTTTACACAAGAGTATTGCTAGCATGTGGTGTAAGTTGCTTAGAAATGTGTACCAGTGTGACAAACTCACGCAGTCTTAGTTTAGTTTATGGAACCCTGTGAGTGGAGTAAATATAGAATTCAATACATTCTTTGTGCTGTAAATTGGATCTTGTAATTCAACTGCCCTTCACCACTTTCGGTGTTCTCCTGAGCCAACTTTAGAATTGTGACTGTATTGGCTTTAGTCTCCAGAGCCCACTCTAAAGGTCATATCAGCAGGACCTCCATCCTGATCCTCTTTTGAACGCTGAGGATCATCGTTCTATTTTTACCATTAGTGCTATCATAACGTGAAATGCTGCTAAGGGATAATCTTCAAGGGGGTGGACCGAAAATGAAGCTTTCAACATCCAGGGAAGGTCAAAGTCTAGAGGGTTATCACAGTACTAATCCTATACTAAAAAAGATGCAAGATGTGCTATGTGTTAGGCACAAGGCTGGAAAACATTCCCCAAATTTACAAGATTTATCATAGAATGTAAGAAATATGAATAGACTGACATTAATACTGAGAACCTTTGCCTGCTGAGAGTTGTCCTAGCTGACTCACACGCAGGCTTTATCTTGTTATATCCATGATAAGTCTGTACATTATAAAACCATTTGACTTCATGGCCAGGATAGAGGTGAGCTGTGTATTTCTGAAGGGGATAATCTAGTGAACCATTTATGTAGGCTGAGCTGCTCATTATTTCTCAATCACACCAGGATTTGGGAAGGTAGAGTGGCAATTTGTTTTTAGCCCTAACTCTGCCAAATTAATGCTTCATGCATGTTCATACCCAGGCTTGAAGCTAGGGATGCAGAGTCCTCACCAAAGCTACAACTGGAAGCTACAGAGCTTTTGCAATAGATTAGGCCGATTTCCAATAGGATTTGGTACCGCACACCTTATGAAAACACTTTGTAAATGGGTCTATCTAATGATCCAACTTAATATGATTAAAAAGAATAAACCACCCATATGCACATGATCCCTTGTCCCGCACCCCACCCTCATCTTGCTCTCATTCTCTCTATGCCTCAAAATACAATAAAATAAAATCTTTTTTTTTTTTCCAAACAGGGTCATAGGCAAAAATTCTCAAAAAAAATAGTTTCTGTTAGCAAAGAAAAAGCCCCTAATATGTTAGAAAGTTAAGAATGCTCTCCAAGGCATACAGGAAGTATTTCCATGTTTCCTAGAAGTCTTCCCTTGAATAGTCAGCATGTTTTGAAAAACAAATATTTAAAAATTCAGAAATTAGATATAAATTGAGTTATAAAGCACTGTCTCTGTCCAGCACTGAAAAGTTTTTTGTACTAAATTAGCTTTAGATTTTATGGATTATGTTTTCAAAACATACTACAGGATTAAAAACTGTCAGACTTTTCATTGACACCAGCCCGCATCAAAATCCAAGGGTTACAGAAATATAACCACAGGACTCAGTCAGCATAGAATAACATGTTGCATTAATGTACTGTCTGCTACTAGGCCATCTTCACAGGTAGAGCATGCTCTTAACTGGGAGAGCATGGCAAACCGACTTACTTCCCTCAGGGGTTTAGAGGGACTTATGTCCAATTCTTTACACTTCCATGGGTCCAGTTTTCGCTCACTAATGGAGTGAAACATGTTTGAGTACTAAGTAGTTAAAAAGTTACCTTCAGCCTCGCAGGGGTTCAGAGTCACAAAACAGTAAAAAAAAAAGAAAAAGATTTTTTCTTCTTATTTTGGTTTACTATAAATAATTCTATTATTTAAAATATGTGCTCTTTAAAAGCCATTTGACTTCATCTTTGTTTTCTTCAGCTAGTTTTAATTCATATATTCAATTTCCAGGATACGTAAATGAAGCCCTCTTTCTGTCAGTCATAAATGTGTTCAGTGTTTTATTCTATTTCTCAAGGGGGTTGAATCTCAGTTCTGCTTCTCCAACTGCCAGTAACCTGCTGGTGCCTCACCACAGGGTGACTCTGTCCTGCTGTTAACTCGTGTAAATATGACTGATTCCTTTTAATCCACACAATTGTGTACTCATTTGTCGCTGGAGTTCGCCAAAGTCTCTTCATTCTTAGAGAGTAAAGAAAGCAGAAAGAAAAATTGAGAAACGAAGGAAGAGAAAAGGGAAGAAGCGATGTGTGATGCTGTTTATTGCTGGAGTAACTCCAGCACAACCTATCTCATTAGTCTGTTCGTGATTAAAAACTACTCTCAAGCTGATATCATTAACCTGCCCACACAACCATACACTCTCAATGGGGCCTTACGAACGAGCTAAAAGAAATGAGCTTGTGCCTTCTGTATGAGGTCTAAATTCCCCCAGTTTATTCACAGTTACGTCAATATTATCTTGAATGGTGTGCTAAAAAGTAACAGGCTTACAGTACTGTGCAAAAACTTCTTTATATTTGCCTCCAATAAGCAAGATGTTCATGCAATTTTCTTAAATGGGTCTAGAGCAATAGGTCTCCGGGCCTTTGTTGGACATTGACTAATATCTTTCTTTTCTCTGTTAAGCTTCCTAACACTGACCTATGAATCACTCAAGCTTAATGTGGTACCTAACTCAAGGGATGAACCAGGCAACTTTAGCAAAGAAGCAATTTTGGATTGTATCTTTTAAGCACTTGGTTACTAGCAGCTTGTTGCAAAAAACACAGTTTGTTTAAATTTCTTTAGCTGAATCTATAAAAAAAATGCTAAAGATAAAACATATCTGGGCATGGTTTGCATTGTCTCTTTTAAAACAATTGAGGAAACAAGAAAACAAAACATTCAAAAGACTCAACAGAGGACTCAAGAGATCGATCTGGTTTGTCAGGGTTTTTAAATTCTTCTTAACTAACTTCAGCTATCCATCTACTGTTTGCTGAAGCAAATCATCAGAAATGGTTCAGTGGAAAAGTGGTTGTCAAGAAGCCTTAAGGAGGGAAACAGAGAGAGAAGGCTTAGGTATGCCAGATTACTGAACTAAAAGTGGCAAAAAGCCAATACCATAAAAGCAGACCTGGATAGAAAAAACAGACATAAAACACTATCAGCCGTGGACTGACCTCCCCAGAGCCTGGACTATGGCATTATTGAGAGTGTAGTATAATCTTAACAGAGAACAGAACAAAAGGGAGCCAACATCAAAAGGAAAGCTTTCGAATGTCCTTCAACAAGCTTGGAGATCTATTCCTGAAGAACACTTCAAGCAATTACAAGAAAACTTGCTGGAGAAAGTTCAGCCTGTGTTGCCATATATGTATTAATAATTACTGAGTTGGCGAATACACTAAACAGCCTTTAACAGGAGCAAAAAGAGATCATTTGCCATCTATCAGCGATTATAGTAGATGCTATAGCCTTTTCCCACTGTCACCATTTATAATCCCTTCCTATGTGCCTTTATCTGATTGCAACCCCAGTCACAAGCTTCTCGGTGTGAGATTACAAACATCTGGTGGGTGATCTACTCTCAAGCTGTTACGATAAACTCGGCAACAGAAAGGGCTTTTGGACAGCCAGGGGGAAATTTAGCGATGAAATATCTCGTGCAATTGACATCCTAATGTAATGCTTCGTCATTGCAATAAGATCCACCACGTAATGCCTTGCTGGTGTTGATATGTGATTAAAAAGCGTAATCTGAGAGGTCTGTATAGGCTGATATGCAGTATATCACTTCACGGCCAGAGTTTCTCCTGTTGGCTGCATTTTTTATTGAGTGTTATCTAGTCTACTAGGATGTCGGAAATGTGTATATAGACAGAATTAGTGAAAGGGGGAAAAACTGAAAAATGATAAAGAGAAAGTTAAAAGAAAACACTGAAATTGTGATGAGAGGAAGAATTATATGCTCCTCCTGAATTTTCTAGTTTATATACAGCCATTACCCTCCACAGATCAAAAAGGCTGTTGAATCCCATCCAAAGCATCTGACACGCAGGATCTGGCAAAAGATCAAACCAAGCACCAAATAGAGAAATGAAGCTTATTAGAAAGTTCTTGCAGGGTTGGGTTGTTATTCAAAGTTAAAGTGAGCATTAGTGGAGTTTTCATTGCATTTTGTGTGCTAAATATTCACATTTTAATCATTTAAACATTACTTAATGAAAGTCTTTTTTTAGTCCAGCTAGGTGAATGGGTGGCAATCTAGTTAGATTGCTGACCTTTCCCCTACAACAGGATCAAGATTTTCACTTTTTAAATTAATTATCTTAACAACTGCCAGATGGTTTAGTATAGATTTGTCTCTGTACAGCAATATTTGTGAGCCCTCTCTTCAATCAGGTCACAGATGATCCAGTACTTTAAAAACCTCAGTTGGAGTTTTTCATTCAGTGCTAAATATCAACATTGCATCAGCTTAAACTGCTATTTTATTCATCTTAGGCAATGAATAGTTTCAGTATAAACATAAGCTTTAGAGAAAAAAAAAAGAGTAGAGATCTGAGGCATACATTGTGGTTGCAGACTCCAAGCTTTCTGTATGACAGTGTGCTAAAGGTTTAAAAACCTGGAAGATACATCACTGATGATGTCTGCTGAGGGGAATAAATAATGAGAAATCAGCCATCATCATGGTCATGATTTACATCACAATATCCATGTATTGACCCCAAATGTAAAAGTAACTGCATTACTAGTTACAATAAGCTACAATAACAAGTAAGCAGATGTCCAAATAGCAACTGTGACTTTTAGCAGTTAATCACTTCCCCAGTGCTAAATCTGATTCTCTCTGTTGTGTTTTACATCTCCTTTCATCAGTGCTGCAAAAGGACAGCTGCACCATAAACTGAGATTTTACACTCTGGGCAAACTGAGACTCAAGCCAAAGTATTGCTCTTCAATGAGCACCTGAGATAAAAATTCATGCTCTCAACCCACACTCCTTCATTTCCTTATAACAACTTCATAGACATCCAAGAAACAGAATTTCATTAACATCAAATATAACTCTTGAGATTTCGTGTGAGACTTGACCAAGAAAACTTTCAAATGAATGCACCTGCTAAGGCACCCTGCTATTTCTCTATCAAATTTTTACTGTTGCCTCGTAGTTAGCAATGACTTCAGCGCACATAAGTGGAAATGAGATTTACTCCACAGACTTTTCTGGAAAGGGGAAATGAAGGAGAGGCAGACATGGGGTGAGAAGGAAAGAAACATTAATAAACAAATTTGTGAATCCTCCATGTCTCCATCATCCAACCCTTTCTTTTCTGTTATCCTCACCCAAATCTAACAGCTGGTGGCACAAAAAAGAAGAGAGTTTGTTTTGATGTTTGTGCAGAGTTGAGGCAATTTATTGGACAGGGATTTAGCAAATCAGAATTCATTGCAGAAACTTTCTGATCCTGGGGGTTCAAGGGCTCTGGATAAACAAGACTGATTGTTTCAGAGGCATGCATATATTACCCCTATTTGAGCCCAAGCTATTTCACACAGACAGCTATGGGAATATAAGCCAGATTCATATCGAAGGATTTTGCAGGAAAACATGGCTAGATCAGTGGATTTCTTTATGCAAGGCAAGCAGGCACTGGGAGACATTTCTTACAAATTGCTCAAGCCTCGACACATGACAGACACAATGTTAAACGTCTTGAGTCCTGTTCAGAAAATATATATGACAGAATAGTTTGTCAGGGGCTAAAATGAAAAGAACAGCTGTCATGTTCCTTTTTCATCTTAAATGTTGATGATGATGGCTGACAGCAAAACACTGAAAATATTAAGAATGGACTCAAAATATCACAGCCATCATCACATCCATCCTTTAACATGAAGTCAGGGTCCAGAGAAGGGAGCATCTCTAATAATAGCATGCAGAAGGTGCTGACAGGCTGAATTCACAGCATTCTGCAACACACCTCTGAGGACAAGAAATTATGTGGGTCACATGAGAAGTGCCCTATTAGTTCATCAGCTTCCCACTAAGGCTGAGCCTGCATTTGAGATCCTAATTTTCCAGAGAACATAATCTTGGTGAGGTAATTTAATTTGCAAGCTCTGTCACAAGCAAAGTCCCCTTTTAGAGAAGTAGAAATTCCCTTGAGTGGCGATAAGGACAATTTTTACTGCCCCATTGTGCCAAATATTTAGTATATATGTTAAAGGGGACAGCGTAAATGGGGCTGTTTATCAACACCAATGACCCAGCGATTACCAGGTGCTCAGATTTCTGGCCCTTTGAAACACGAATAACAAGTCTGTGCCTTTTGTGATTTCTTGGGTCTTCCGTCCCCAACACTGCTCCACCTCACAGACACCACATTCAACAATATGCATGTAATTCTTACTGTTTATTTAACTCAAAGAGTTTAAAGTCTAATTCTATAAAGCATTTTAATTAGGTTTTATTGTGTTGTGAAATTGTGAGTTTCACCTTCAGAATCAGAAGATGTGATAGGTCAGTCCATACTATCATAGTAAACAGTGTATAGAGACACATATTGACATGATAAATTAAAGTGGTTGTTAAATAAATGTATCCAAAATTATAGTACATAGCTTAAATCTACCAATATTACTCATAAGAAACACAGCTGATTTAACAAAACAGTTCTATGACAAGATCCCATCTGTGAACCTGGTGTCCAGTTTTAGGGAAGAACCAGGTCCTGCATGAAAGAGGTACAACAAAAATGTCCATAACTGAGGCTCTAGAAACTGCCAAAAAAATGGCTCACAGCTTTCGTTTAGCTTGCAAAAGCAGGTATTGATCCAAACAGGGCAGATCATGAAGGTTCCCCACAAAGGTACAACACCATCAAACTACCGGCCAATTACTGGCCACATGGAAGCTCCTGTCAGGCACTGTAGCAACCAAGTCAATATATGAGCACAGCTCAGAAAGGTATTGAAAATAACACCAGAGGGCCAAAGGACCAGCTACTGGTTGATAGAGCAGTAAACCAGAACTCTAAGTCCAGGGACCTGAATACCACCTGGAATTAATTCAAAAAAACCTACGACTCAGTGCCTCGCACATGGATATTAGAGTGCTTGGAACTATACAAGGCTAATAGTCTACTTATAACATTTATAATGAACTCAGTGAGATTCTGGAAGACAACACTACCGGCCAACTCCAAGGCAATAACACATGTCACCATCAAATGTGGAATTTACCAAGGTGATGCACAGTCTGCCGATGTTCTGCATAGGCCTCAACAAATAAAGCCACCTGTACTTCGATGACATCAAGCAAGACACTAATACACACTGATCCACCTCACTAGGGTCTATAGGGAGTACATTGGGGTGTCGTTCAGACTGGATAAGTCTGACTGAATGGATGCAAAGAGAGGGAAGACGATTGATGTAATGAATGGGGGGAGTTACCAGAAGGCAGAAAAGCAGATATGCAGGATAGCTACAAGTACTATGGTATCCCACAAGAGAAGGGGAATCCTGACAAAGATGCATGAAGGTCAGCCACAGCCAAATACCTGGTAAGGTAAGACAGGTACTGAGAAGCCAACTGAATGGTAGGAATAAGATCCAGGCCACCAATACAAACACCCTACTGGTCATCAAATACGAATCTGGAATAATAGGTTTGCCAAAGTAGGAGATAAAACCAATGTCATGGCGATGAGAAAAAGGAAGGGGAACTATCACCCTGGCAACAGGACCAAGCCCTTGCATCAAATGTACCATCAACAGATAGAGGAAGTGGCTGACAAAAGAAATCCTACACAGTGGCTAGAAAAGTAGTTCTGATCATTGCAGTACAAGAACAGGCCCTAAGCATTAGATCACAGAGGCAGGAGGCTACCACAGCTGTTAGGACCCAACTTGCAGGATGTGCAAAAGGCGCCTTGGCGACTGTCCAGCACATAGTAGCAGAATACAAGATGGAATCTTGGAACATGTACACCAAGGCTGAAATAGTCTACAGGGACCTCTATGCTGCATATGGACTAGAAGTCCCCAAGTCCTGAAAGGAAAGACCAGCAATGGTGGCTGTGAACAATAGGGCAACTGTTCTGTGGGACAACTTCTAGACAGACAAGCAGCTGCTGGCCATTCAGTATATTATATATGAGGATGACACTGGGGATGGTCACAATGATCAGTGATAACTCAGCAGTCAAGATGAGTTAGCTCATATCCTTTTTGATTCATTGGAATAATACAATAATTTTTATGAGATCCATAATATTTTCAGTCTGCTTCACAATAGTTTCACGTTGCATCTCCACATATAACTGACAATTGCAGCACAAGTTAATGTTCAGACTTCTGCACTTTGAAATTAATGTGTCTGTGGAGCAGCTACACTGATCCACTGTCATTCTCAAATGAGAGAAAACAGGAGGATTTCTGACTGTTTGATTTTTAAATTAGAACTTAGTGTGAGTATGCACTAGCAGAGATACTCATTTATCTCAGCTCCTTTTTTCCCCACTGGGAGCTTTTGTCTGTGAAAATCTCCACTCTATGTGGCAGGGGCACTGTGAAGAATGAAGGAGAGGCAGATAAAAAATTACAAAATCACTGGAAGAGATAGTAGACATTAGGTCTTATGAAAAAATTAAATTTTCAGCAAGTCTTATGATCACATACTGTTTTTAGCTGTTTGATATCCATCCACTTGTGTTAACAAATTACAGTTGGCAAAATCATCCTTACAACATATCTTTTCACCAGCGCACTTTTTGTTGTTGGGTCACCCATCGGAAATTGTGGTGGATAGTAACTATCACACTGTGTGCATGTTAACCTCATCTGCTGCCCTGTCAGTGTTGCTATCAGACCTCAGAGATTTCAGGGCTGGGTAGTGTGATCAGACTATGGAGTAGATCACCCAACCCTACTATAGGCTTGAACTGACTTTCCTATCTTAGGGTGAGATATTTCACCAAACATACCTTTGAACTATACAGTATCCACTTGTCTCCTCCTCATCTGTCCCCTCAATTCTCTATTGAATCTTTGAGTGCATTGTGCAACATAAGCAATTCTTCTCTGATGTTTTACTAAAGTGCATCTATTTTCTGTTGTAGTTACTGATTAATTGGTTGGGAGCAGAATGTCATTATTAATAGTATCAGGCAGATTTCAACCCCTGGGATAAGAGGTACAGTGGGAGTTCCATTATATTCTGCCAAGCTTAATCTAAGGCCTTGGTACAGTAATAGAAAACAAACCATATTGATGCATGTAATGGGTCACATATCCAATCAGATTGGCTTTCCAAACAATAAACCTGCAGAAGCTCTCAACAGACTCTGTTTCAGACTTTCAATTTCATAAAAAAAATTCAATTTCATAGGCATCTGAATAAACTTACATCCCTGATTCACTGTAAGACATCGTTTATGGATTTGCTACATGTGCTTTGCAGAAAGTTTGGATGAATGCTATTCTTCTGCTGTGCCCCACTGCTTTGATGCACATTGCAAATAATCACATGCCCACTCTAAATACCAGTCACACTGAACAGGACAAATTCAAGATCCTCTATGTCAAAAGAGAAAGAATTATATTTTTGTTCTGGATTTCTATTAAATCCAAAAGAGGTCTTTTTTTTTATGAAAAGTGATGATAGCAAAACTTGCACCTGACAGAACACAACTTCTCAATATGTCTGCTTCAAGGGCTCTTGCAATATCACGGGGTGTTTTTGTGAAGGAATTCATCAGCTCAGGGAGGTCATCCAAGAGGCATTCACCCCAAGAGCATTTCCTGGACAAGAACACATTAAAGAGGGATGAGCATTCACTCAGGGAAGAGATTTGCTAGTTTCATGCTGTAGGCTGAAATATCACCGTATGTCAGCACAATTGTAATCGCTCACCGTTTTATCCAAAGGTGACAAAAGAAGTCTCCTTAACAAGTCATACAATGCCTTCAGGCCACTTTCTATCATTCATTCACTAAATCAATTTAAAATTGCTTGTAGCATTAATTAGTTACGATAGTTTGAATACATATTTAATCTGCAAAAAAAGTGATACACTTTCTTTGTTCCAGGTTATATTCTCCAAGTAAATAAAGATTTTGTGAAACATGCACATTAGTAACGCTTAATAGATGGCAACAGTGGAATCTGAAAAGAACAGAAGGTTTGCCCAACTGGCGTACAGTTTAACACTCCATGTTTTCCCTGCATTCATTCTCTTTTGTCCTTTTTAACAGAAACCAGAAAAAATCTCAAAGCGTAATGTCTGATACATTTTAAAGGTTTACAATACTTGCTTTCCATATTTAGCTGGTACAGTATAACATTATTTGGAGTTCCATGTGTGGTGAATTAACAAAAGTTATCACAACCAGTAACATCTTTTACATTACACACAATTTCCCCCATTGTCTATAGCATACTATATAAACTCTACATCTTGCTATGGAGGCTGAATGTGTCTACACTGGCCATCTGTTCCTTGTTCTTTCTTGTAAAAACACATTTTTTACATTCTGTTTAGCCAGATTACTATGTTAGTGATAAGTATAAATGGCTATTATGACTTGGACATATGGGCAATACATAAGGATGAATGCAACATTACTTCACAGCTTCATACAGACTAAGAATTGCAAGTGTAGGAAGCTTGTTGGAACCAAATTTCCTTTAATAATATGGTTTCAACTTATTTTTTTCTGTCACTTAAAAAAATATATTTGTTGTATGTTTGAAAAATAATGAAATACTCCTTGTGATGATAGTTCATGAAGGTATAACTCTGTAAGAGACATAAAAAAGTATAATCTGTCTAATGTGAATAATAATTACTGCTTCATCTTTGAGATTCTGAAGGATTTCCAGATGGATCTAGATAAAAGCATCCTCTATAGTTCACTCATAACTTGCAGATTATGAATGTCGACTATAGCTCAGCGCAGATCAAATTCAGTGGCTACTACATTAGAACATTAATAAGTGGTAAAACTTTATGCCTCTTTATACTGTTTACTGACAACAAAGGTGCAGATATTTGTGGGGTAAAAAGGCATTCCCAGTGAATATGAAGATTAAGATTGTGTTAATCTCCATCGTCATTTTGTTTTGACTCATCCAAGATTGCCAGGTATGTTGCCAGAAATGCCATCTGGTACAGAGAGGCTTGTGTGATTATTAAGCAAGCTGCCAGGTACTGCAGCTACCATCTCCACACATATTGCTATCTAACTTACCATAGAATCTGCTCCAACTTGGTCTAAACAAAAGGGGTTTTCTGTTGTTTGGTGTTAGTTTTTAGCTGATTTTACAAATAATTTGATCAGGCAGTCGTAAATATTTACGGTTTAAAATCAAATACTTGTGTCTGTATTTTATAATGAAAAAAGAGCTTAATGAGTAAAAGAATAAATGTGATTATCTGGCTAGTGACTGAGCTGAAACCATGAAGCAAGTAGGAATAACAGAAAATAGTAATAGCCGTGTAATGTTAATGAAATATCACAGATGTTTAGAGATATCATTGCTATTTGTGTATTTGTGTTTAGAAATTGTTCAGGATTAGTGAGTAAAAACAGAGATTTGTGAATGTTATTATAATTCAAAAATATCTCCTTTGTTTATGTCAAGAGAGACAAACTCTTCCTAGACCCTTTATGAATATAGTAACTAGACTTCAAACACAGGTGCCACCTGAATGTTCTTATCAGTACCACGCTATATTCAATTCAATAATTTAATTCAATTTTAAGCTTATAGTTAAATCACAATATTCACCTTAATGCAATTTGTAAGGTAAACACCCTACATTAAAACAGAAAACCCCAACATTCAAACGACCCGCTATGAGCGAGCACTTGCTGACAGTGGGAAGGAAAAACTCCCTTTTAACTGGCAGAATGCTCAAGGAGGGGCAGCCATCTGCTGGTACCGGCTGGGGGTCAGGGGAAGAAGACAGGACAAAAGACACACTGTGGAAGACAGAAAGAGATTAATAACAGCTAAATGCAGAGTGGTGTATAAATACATAATGAGTGGAAAAAGGTGAATGAAGAAAAAACACTAAGTGTCTCCAGGAGCCTAGGCCTGTTTCAGCATAACTAAGCTAGGATTCAGAGTCCCGTGATGCGGCCCTAACAGAAAAAGAAGTTTTTAAGACTAATCTTGAAAGTAGAGTGGGTGTATTTTCAAATTCAAATTGGGAGCTTATTCCACAGAAGAGAGGCCTGAAAGCTAAAGACACTGGCTCCCATTCTACTTAGAAAAAAAACCTAGGAACCACAAGTCTGAGAATAAAGAACTGCTTTGAATTGATATGATACTGTGATCTCTTTAAGATAAGATGATTATTACCTTGTATGTGAAGAGAAGCATTTGAAATTTGATTCTGGATTTAACAGGGAGCCAATGAAGAGAAGAAATATGCTCTCTCTTTTAGTTCCTGTCAGTACTCTCGCTGCAGCATTTTAGATCAATGGACAAAAAGTGGGCCACCTGCACATTATGCCTGCAGGAGCTGCTCCACCATGGAAACCCATGCCATGTAGGTCTTGTGGCACGTTTTTTTTTTTTTTTTTTTTTTCTCTTGATGTCAATGCTAGAGGAAATTTGGAACTCTGCAGTTACTGAGTGATTAGATTCTAAGTTTATTTATTGTTTATTATGGAATATCTAGCAGGGAAGAACTGTCATTTTGCAATGGTGGCATGTTATATAGTAAAACTCAAATTCATTGAGTTCCTTCTTTCACATATGTTTGTAAAGGCAGACTGCATGGCCAGGTGCTTTATTTTATACACCTGAGGTAGTGGGGCTAAAAACACTTAAAAAGTGAAGAGATTTGGGCCAATACTCTTGTCCATATATATATATATAATATATTATGACATTATCACAATGTCTAGCAATCAGTTTTAGCATTTGCTCCTATAACACCTTATAAAAGGATCTTATCATTTTAGTTTCATGGCAGTAACATCTCATTTATATACACTAAAGTTGAATTAACCATGCTATACTGTGACACCATCACACTGCTTAGCAACCACAGAGCAAAATGCTAAAATGACCAATTTCTAACATATAAACAACACATAGCATCGCTATTATTAACATTTCTCAATATAATTAAGTATATTAATTTGCCAGTAGCATGCATAAACCAAACAATACAACAGCACAACGTGTACTAGCTTCCAAACAAAACAAAACAAAAATTGCATTTTTCAAATTCATACTTTGCTAATTTATTCAGTTTGTCAGAGACTGAAGAGAGCGTTGAAAATTCAAAGGCGTACACACTTAAAAATAATTTTTTACATGAAAGTATAATACCCATAGAAATAGTATATGTGGGTGAACAATCAGCAAGCACCTTTGTGAGATAGAATGATACAAATCTGATCTTGTCAAAAATAAGAAGAAAGAAATTTAAGGGTAGACTTGAGACTAGAATTAAAACCTAATTCTATTGTAGATCTGGATGTGTAATAATCCACCTAGATAGATCAGAATGACTTCATGACAAGTCTTTAACAGCACACTGAAAGTGGGTGAAACTTCCTAAGGTTATTAGATATGGTGCTAAGTAACAAACCTTTATCAAGGCTTTGCAAGCCACAGCTTATTATGATAACACAAGCATTTTAAGCTAATTTTACTTGGTTGGCAGACATACCATATTTAAAATTCACTGGTTCAAAACCCATTGGTTACAAATGGCTGTTGCTATATTACAATATCCATCCATCCTTCAGCTTCTCCTTTTCAGGGTCGCGGGGGTGCTGGAACCTATCCCAACTGTCATAGGGCGAGAGGCAGGGTACACCCTGGACAGGTCGCCAGTCTGTCGCAGGGCTAACACACAGGGACAGACAACCATTCACACTCACATTCACACCTATGGGCAATTTAGATCTTTCAATTAACCTATCCCGACAAAGTGGATGTCTTTGGACTGTGGGAGGAAGCCGGAGTACCCGGGGAGAACACAAGCAAACACGGGGAGAACATGCAAACTCCACACAGAAAGACTCCGGCCTGATGGTGGAATTGAACTCAGAACCTTGTTGCTGTAAGGCAACAGTGCTAACCACCTTGCCACCTATACTATATTACAATATATTTCCTCCAATTTCCAGGATTTCTTTGCAACTTTGAAACATAATCTTTGTGTCCAGTACATTCCTAAACCCCACCCTCCTCTCTTTCCAGTAAACCCACCAAGAGAAGCATTGATGAAATGTGGTTCCCTGACTTCTGTCTGAACGACAGGGCTATTTGATTTTAGCCACAGTAACTGAGATAATCAGCGGGTGGTGAGGAGTGCACAGAGGCAATTTCCAGAAAGGTCACAACTCTAATGAGTAGCATTAGCCCACTCACCAGCCACAGAGGAACTGAGAACCATTTTGTGGCACACAAGCAAGTAGAGGCTGGCAACTGAGATGCATCCAGGAAGTGAGACTTTTAAGTCATTTTTTCATATGATTTGAATAGAGTCTTGGTTCACCTTTAAAAGGCATAAAAAGATAAATTACCATTACCTTGTATGTGAGGAGATATATTATCTATACTGGAAATTATTACCTTGAATGATAACTGCACTTGAATATTCTATTAAGGCCTTTTTTCACATTGCAACAAACATACTGCACCGCGAGTGCAGTACAAGGTTATCCAAAAGACAAAGGACAGTTCTGCAAGTATTCATGTTTAATCATAAAGTCAGGCTTTGGTCAGTAGACCCTAAATATGCAATATTATTTTCTTTTTAATATGCAAACATGTAATCAATAAACTGTACAATTACAAAGTAAGGGTTGTTTTGTTTTTTTCCTGCAGACCCAGTTTAAGATTTGACTTCATTAAGCAAATGCATTTTAACATAACACATAACACAAAGATATGTAGTGTAATTTGTGTTTTTAGTGTCAGGACAATACATTGTCACTTAGAGCTAAAGCTACCATACAGTCAGGTTCTTCTTCAATCTTTGAATCGGTGACAATCAAGGGAATGGTGAGCCATTGTGGCTGGCATCATTAATGTCAAAAGAGACTAAACCAAGAGTCAGCCCCTCAAACTTGAGTGGCAATTGAAGTGTAAACATTGCACCTGTCAGCTCATTACTGGGGCTTCAGTGTGGCAGCAAAGCTGTTTTCAGGATGGACAGCAGTTGTCTTGCAGCCAGGGTAAATACCTTGCCCTTCTGCTGTATTCCCAGGATTCATTATACTGCAAACCCAACACACAGGAGGATCTGTCAGGAGTTACCAGTTCCATTACCCACTAAATCCTTTAACAGGGGCTTTAACTTGTTGAATGAGACTGATATTGATTTAGGGCGGGTGGTGAGGTTTTGGAGCAGTAGATGGGTTGATCCAAAACACTGAAGTACTTAAATCGGACCTTTAAAAATCAGATTCCACAGAAATTTCTACACTTTTCACTGATAAAATAATATATACCTTCCAACTATAATAGAAATCATTTTCATCAGTGTCTATTAATCAAAATTACTTCTCCACATGCAATGAAAAGTTATTTTTTCACTATGTTAAATAATATAGTCTATAAAAAGAAAATCCCTTTAATTGCAAGGTAGATAAGCTCCTTACCTCATCTTCAACATAGCCAAGCACAACCTGCTGCAAGCCTTTGTTTTCTATCCAGCTATTAAAGTGATTTACCCCCAGAGTGTAGTCACCCCACCCCCTCCAAACAAGACTAATTTAGAGCGTCGTTGTGTATTTTAAAAATTTATTATTCCATATAAGCAACATCAAGCATTTGATTAACAAACTTAAGTCAGTGGGACAGTGGAAGACGTCGGATCCAAGCTGTGTCAAAAATCATTTTCAAGTGAACCCATTTACCATTTATTTCCTTTGAGAGAAGAAGATTTCTCTTTTGTATCATCATTTTCTCTGACAGCAGTTACACAAATGCAGATTTACACATCCATCAAAGGATAAACACATTGGCCTTTTTTCATACAGAATCCAAGTGGATGCTGCAAAATACTGTGCTCTGTCAATTAAATATTTTATTTAGTAGCTTTTTGGAGTTAAACACAAATCTGGTAGTTAATGTTTTGCTCTGCACATATAAGCCGGCTCTCTGGGTTAGTACCGTCAGACACATTAGTGTGTATGCACTGCTTGCATAAGTCTTTAGCAGTTTGGGGGGGTTCAATATATAACATTGTGTTGTTGTTGCTGTTTTAATGTGATTCTCATTTTTTATTAATTTGTTTAATTGTTGCGCTAAAAGTGAGTCTGTTTTAGAAATGTTTTCTTGTATTTCTACAAGTAGTAAAATAAATAGTGTCACGGCTCGGCAGCCAGAAATGAGAAGTGGACCCAAGAGCAGATTCAAACTGAGGCTCAGGGTATAGTGACCAGAAAACTTTATTTACAGTGACGTGGTGAGAACAGGGTAAACAGTTGCTAAGGCTGTGAACTAGACTAGAGCAAATGAACGTGAACTATGAGTTTACAGCCTAAAATACAAAATGCAATAGACATGAACTATGAGGCTCCAGACTAGGGCAGCTGGGAACAGGAGCTTAGACTGGCTGAGTTTGACAGGGAAACTGTGGTGAGAGAGTTGGTGGTCAAGACATTGTTTGCAGGCGGAGTGAAGCATGAGGGGGGAGGCGAGAGGTAGAGACCATGGTGAGTACAGTTGGGAATAAGTTCAAGGTTCCAAACTGTGAAGCAGGTAGGCAGGCAGTGTACAGGTAAGACTGGAGAGCATACCATGAACGGTTACTGGCTGAAGTGGTGCAGAGGAGACCAGCGGACAGGTTAGGGAGGTTACGGCAACGCTGGGTACGTTTTTCTGTGAACCAAATGGATTGGCAGACAATCTGGCGAAGGCTGGTTGTGAACGCTAGTCTTAAAGCCTGTCTGATTAGCACCAGGTGGAAATCCTGGGAGGAGCGATGAAGGCTCCACCCACAGGAGAAGAGCAAGCACTGTGGAAAATTACTCTGACTCACTCAGACCACAACAATAAGCCTTTTTAATTTTTTTAAATTAATTAATTAATTTTTTTTTTTTTAATTTTAAGATACACTCAACGTATTTAATAAAATTTATAATTAGTCACTTAGACCTTTAAATAACCAAAATATATGACTCTGGTTTGCTATTTGCTCACCACATTTTCTCAAACATTTCAGAGTTATTCAATTACCTGTATCTGTTTTACAATAAATTGATTGATTCTGATCACTGCCTGGTATTACCAGGTCGTGTATCTTTCTGCGCCACAATTTTAGCACCAGCACTTTTATCATCGTCATTTGAAAACAAACAAATATATATGGTATTGTTGAGTGTTTGATTTCTACAGTGAGCAGTAAGCACAAAAACAGCTGTTATATTGATAAATGAGCAACTCCAGTGACAAAGGGCTCTTGAAAACGATAAACCTTTGTATATGTCTACTTATACTCACATAAATGTTATATAAATTATACTTTCTGGGGAGAGGTGTAGAGTAGCTATATGTTGTGCCTCCTGGAGGCATATCTTTATATCACTGAGCAGCCATTTTCCAGTCTTAGTATGCCTCTCCCAGGGGAATAACAGGATCTTTTGTCTGCTTGTGATTTATGATGCCACTGTGTCTTGCCTTGAAGGGAAAGTAACACATTTCTGCAATAATTGAGGTAATTTATGCTTTTTTCCCTTTAATTTGTCACTTTTTAATCTAGAATTTTTAGCACTCACAAAATATATTTTCTGAATCGCAGCAGGCTATACCACCAAATGGTACGTTTGGGCTTACTTAAAAGTAGTCCATTATAAAATTGCGAGGCTCATAAAGCCATTCTAAAATATAACTGTGAATTAGACATGAACTGATTTTGTGTATACTCAAATTTAAAAGATCAAAGTGACCTTGAAACCGTGTAACTCAGTTTTAACCTCGATATTTAGCTTTATCTTTTTCAAAGGAGTATCATTCACCCTTGACTTTTCTGCACAGCTGAAATCCATCCAGCACGTCAGGCTTAAGGAGCACTGTTCTGATTAGGAAACGATCAGTGCCATAAGAGAAATTGTCCATATGCCACAGATCATTAGCTGACTATCCCTGAGCGCATAAATGTGCCAAGACATGTCTCTGAATCCATCATTCTTACTTTCTCAGTGATCACCTCTCAGGTCTCTGAAGTTCTCTTACCTTCCGGCCTTTGTGTGTGGAAACACACTGGAGCATATGGTATGAGAAAGCTCATGGGATACACACAAAGGAATCACTTGATCCATGTCTTTGTCAAACCTACAAACACTGTTATGTTACCTCTGACAGAGATATCAGGTGCTTGCAGCTGATGAGTGTCACATTTCTGCCATGCGCTTTAGACCACAATACTTTTCCCTGTCAAGTAACTGCATCAAAATGATAAACACGCTTCATCTGTTGGTAACATTCACACAAGATAAATGCTATGTCGTTATAGCCAATGGGAAAATAGTTTGTTTTCTTTTTCAAAACAACGGAGCAGTGATATATACCAAATAGAGAATCCTAATATTATTTTTTGAAGATTAACTAGTTGTGCCATAAATAGAAGAGTCAAATTTAAACCAATCATCATGCATTTGGGATGAGGAAGGTGTCCCAGATTCAGAGGGCCTATAACTGACAGATTAATCAGTCATGTTATTTGAACCCTTACAGGATTTAGAGAACAGTTTGTTTTTTTTCCCCGCCTGTCCCGATTGGTTCTTTTGCCATCAGAATTATTGTCTAAAGGCAAAGAAAGATGCCCAACGGATTTACTTTACCAAATGGACCATCCCGGCCTTGCCGTATTGGTCTATTTGATTCACCTTTGCTTTTATTGTTTATTTTATTTTATTTTCACTTGCTACACATGGGACAGACATGACTGGGGGAAAGAAAAGGGAGAAAGAAAGAGGGACAGAAAAACAGCGGGGAAGAGGAACGGTGATAAAGGGCAAAAAACAAAAACCAACAAAACAAACAGACAAAAAAATACATATATCAATCACCCGGATCACCTGTTGAGAAAGAAAAAACAAGCAAAAAAAAGAGCATGTGAATATATATGTGAATATAACAGTAAATACTAAATACTGAATATTATTGTGCTGCACGTAGGATCGACAGCGCACAGTGTGCTTTGAGGTAGCAGCCAAAAAGGGTGTAGTTTGTGTGTGTGAGCACCCATGTGTAGACCTGTGAGCATGAGCGTGCTTGTATTTAAAAGGTTCCTTCATGTAATGATCTGCTAGAGGGTGTGGGGAGCCATAGCCCCATCCTCCAGGGCATGAAGGAGGTATGGAGGAGATCCAGGCTCCAGACATCCAGAGGCCCTCAGAACACAAGAGACCAAGGAAGACCAACAGAGGGGCAGCCGCGCCACTCTCCTGGAAAGAGCTGAGGAGAGTCCCAGATGAGGGGTCACTCAGCAGCCGCGGAGCAGAAGCCAGGGGGGGTTGCAGTGACGTGCCCGTGAGCTCCGCTGGCAGCCAGCTGTGACAGAGTGACCGGGCCCCAGGCCGAGGGCACCCCACCCCCGAAGGGGCCCGAGCGAGCCCCAGGCTCCAGGCCCTGACAAGCAGCCACCAGGAGTGAGCCGGTGTGTACCTGGACGCCCATCCCCGGACACAAAGAACCACCAATGCACCGATGTCTGAGGGCGTCTGCCACTGGCAGGGGGAGTGGTGGGGGGAGATAGGCCTCCATACCTTGGAGGGCCTGAGATGTCCCTAGAGAGGTGGCGTCTGATACCCAACCTGACATATAGACACAAACAAACAGGTACACACAGATACAAACATCCATTCACACCCTCATGCTCTCATGTGCAATTACTCAGCACTCACCCAACGTGGAGACAGACATAAAGAGACACTGTACACACAATCACACTCCCCAAGCGTACTCTATACCCTAGGTCTAGGTACCCTTGCCCCTGGAGGGGGAAACTGCACCCAGACCCAGGTAGTGTTACCCTCTTCCCTGGGGTGGAGAGAAGCCAGACCCCAATCGGACAGCCAACTCCTCCTCCCAGCCCCCCCGTCCCAACAGGCAACAGAGAACTGGGGTGTGTGAAGACTCCAAACCTCCCTCCGCCCGCTCATATGTAGTGTTGATGCATGTGTGTTCTAAGGTGTATTTAAAACCCAGGGGGGGCATGGAGCTACCTGCCAGAGAGCAGCAGGTAAGCGCATAGCCCCTCCTGCTAGCCCTCAATGTATACGTGTATTTAAAATTGAGTGGTGGGCAACGACGCCAGGGGTGAGGTGTACACCCTGATGGTCTTCTGGATGCCGTGTAGCGTGCCCACCCCCAAGGTCCTATATGTATGTGTTATGAGAGTGTGAGTAATGTGAATGTCTAAGTTGTGGGATAAAATTGAGGCACAGGCAGCCAGAAGGGGACAGAGGGGGGGAGCCTCCCCTGCACCCTGGTGACACACCTTTACCCCAAGGCCCTGCATGTGTGGGTGATTGTGGTGGAGCGGGAAGAGGGAGGCAGCTGGAAATGGGGAGGGAAGGAAGGAAGGGAGGGGCAAGCTCCCCCGCTGACCCCAGTAGGCACCCCCACACTCTGCAACCCACCAGGGCAAGGGGGCCCAGGCCCATCCGGACCGGGGCCCAGTTCAGCTGCGCCGCCCGGCCCCACAGAGCCTGGGACAGTCCACCCGACCCCACTACAGAGAAAACTGCACCCACCCCGTCATCCACTCATCTTCCAGACCACACAAGACAATAGACACCCAGGCTGAGTTCTTCCTCCACCTCTCCTATATCTCCCCCACCTGCAGAGTGAGTTCCTGGAGAGAGGAGACCTGTAACAGCCTCCCCCACCAGTTGAAGAGCCCCCCAGGTGACTCGATGCACTTGCGGCACCCCGCGCCAGGGCTGAGCCCCCATACACCCACCCGTTCACAATCCCGGCGACACACCAACCAGGACCCAAGCCCCCAAGGCCCAGCCGGGCCCCAGCCTGGAGATGGAGCACCCCCAGAACCCTACGCCTGCCCCGGACCCACCCAGGGGCAGCCAGGCTACCAGGTCAGTAACCCACATCCGTCAGCACAGACCCTCCCCTAGCCCCGCTGCACGCAGCCACGAGGAAACCATCACCTAAGAGCCAACAGAGCCCTTAACAGGCCATGACCGCTACCCCAGGTTGAGCCCTCCAAGGAAGACGCTTCTGGGGAATCCCCCGACGCCCTAAGCCTGACCCTACCCCCACACCAATCACAACAGCGAAGGTGGGACCAAACTATGACCCCCCACCCCCACTAGGTGATGGAGCTGATCAAAGCAATTGATCTGATGTGGTGGCAGAGGCTGTATCAAGACCAATGTAATCTATTAGATAATTTCTATATTGGTTAGAATTAAGATTATTTTTATTTTTCCAGTTCATGAGGACTGTTTTCTTGGCTACGCATAGGGCAGTGAAAACCATATGGGCTATATTCTTTTCTGAAGTGACATTATCTAAGCTGCCCAACAAACACACTACAGGGGAAGTTGGAATGTTACATTTCAGACACTTCGATAAGTCTTCACATATCTCGCGCCAAAACTTCTGAACTGGTGGACAGAACCAAAGAGCATGGATATAATTGTCCGGTGTATTGGTTTGGTAGTGTGAGCAGTTGTTGGACGACGTAAAGCCCATCTTGAACATCCGATGACCTGTATAGTGCACTCTATGTAGTATTTTGTATTGGATTAATTGAAGACTGGGATTTCTAATAAAATAAAAGGTTTTTATGCATATCTGAGACCAGAAGTTTTGGTCTAAGTTAACTGATAAATCCGCTTCCCATTTTGCAATAGGAAGTGATATTGATTCATCTGTTTTAGAAAACATTCTGTATATTTTGGAAAGTAATTTGGGGGTTTTAAGAGTAAGAAATTGTACCACACTTGATGGTGTTTGTAGTTCAATTTGACCGGGTTTAAATTTCTTTTTTACTATGGATTTAATTTGTTGATATTCTAAAAATCTTTTCTTGTTGATCCCATATTGTGTAACTAGTCTGTCAAATGGAATAAATTCTGTTCCTTCTAATATATGTTTTAGTATTTGATTCCTAGAGAACAGTTTTTAATCCAATGTACTTCAAGGAGGGAACGGTAACTGAGAAACACAATGGGAAAACATCTCACACAAAAGAGGACAGAGATTAAGAGAACTTGAGATGGTCATCTAAAAAGCCTGCTGAAACAATACCCTGAGTATTTGTCATTAATGTGCATTATCACACAAGCCTCCATTACCTACAGCATATTGGAATATAGGCTGCAGGTGAACCGTTAATGTCGACTTCAGTGTAAAACATCATGAGGTTAAGGGGAAATAAAGGAGAACTTATAAGCGCAAAGCAGTGTCACAGAATCTGACTGTAGCTACACTCAACTATATAATCATCCAACTGTGGATGCAAACAGGGACAACTCTGGAAAAAACAAATTCAATAACCAGATTGAAAAAAATAATAATTATAGTTTACGGGTCACAAACTAAAATTCAATCATTGTATTGAGAGTGGCTGCTCATTCTCCTGTGAATCCATGTTGAACTTATAATGAAATTCCTAAAATCACACAGTGTGTCGTCGCCTTCACCGAGACGAGATTAACAGATTGTGTGACTGAAGTAAAATTAATGATATTCCTATAGGATGGCAGTACAATAATCAGCACAAAAGCAGTAAAATGCTAACTGAGTCAACTTTGAAATATACTTTTAATATAATGTAGGTAATAACTTTACACTACAGTGCAAATTTCTAGAACCATGTTTACAGACTGCTTTACTCAAACGGCTTTTTCATAACAAGCATATTTTAATACAGCTGTGAAACATTCATAGTTTCCTTTGGTTTTTGAAAACTTGAGGTGTTGAGCTCCTCACTGTCTCACTGTCTTGGATGTGGGCCTAAGCTAATTTGGAGAACAACCTACTGAAGTAGAAGGGTCTGTTGATGCAGCTCACATGGACATTTGGCTCAGATAGGCTAAAACCTCTCCTCCATTCAAGTTGATGTTTCTGTTTTGTTTACACCAACAACAACCAACAACAAAATGATAACAATAATAACAATATTTATTTAATCTCTTCCTTAGAATTTGAAGGATGTGATCAGTTGTGATTATTATGTCACAGTGATACTCACAGATAAGAAAAACAAAAATCACTTTTTAATCCAAGCTTCCTCTACTTAAAATCACTAGTGTAGCAGTTTCTAAAGGTTTTTTTCCTTGCTAGCTTAATGTGGCCCTAGCTGGCTTATGTCAAAAATGCTAATACCTTGTTAAATAGCATTACATGAACATCTATTTAAACAGAATTTACAAACAATTTACAGTCAGTTATCAAAAGCAGAAGAAAAAGAAACTCCTATAAAATATCTGATATTTTCTAGTTGCTTCATTTTATATAGTTTGAGGCTGGCTTTAGAGAGGCTGTCCTTTCTCTAATGACTTTAAAGACTGACTGTAGTAGGGCCCATGCCCCAGAAAGGCTTTTCCCAATTGAACTCCTGTAACTGTAATTTGAATAGACACATCTAGATTATGGGTTGTAAAAATGACAAATTCTGCCCATTCTTTACAAACCTTGATTGGTCAGTGTGAATTGCTGGACAAAGCTGGAGACCTGTCTGAGACCCACAACATGAGGTAAGTGATTAATATCTTGTTGGTAGCTTTGAATTATTAGTGACGCTGATCCTAAGCTCAATACTAAAATCTAAGCTTACCAGAGAGCAATTCATCTTCTGAAGGTGTCCTTTATTATCAGACATATTAGGATGCAGACATCAGTTTGCAAGCCAAACACCTCCGGCTATAAATAGTTTTCTCTAGTCTTGCATAGGTTACACTTATTTTCATTTCAGAGGCTTCTGTCTGATTAACTTTCATTTTCCCCTCTGGGGTTCATTTATACCTGATGTCAAAAGTCATTTACTGAGTCTTAAAATTGCACTACACCGGTGTTGATTTGAGAATCACCAAGAGCTGACATGGAATGCTGCATGTAAACAGACAACCAGGCTCATTCTGAATGCTGAACTTTTGAGATCTTCCTGTTATGCCTCATAGGAACTGATCCAGCTTAGAAATATTATAGCTTTTTTTTTCCAGTTAAGGTTTAATCTCATTATTTTCACATTCTACCATAGCTCACATAACACTACACTCTAATTATTTTTAAATCTCTGTATTTTTCTTATAGACCATCATCCTTTTGCAAGTACCTTTTCAGAACTGCTTTCCTGATACATGCTCTACCTCTAAATAAATCTGCTGCAGCTTTAAGACCAAGAAATAAAATGTTGATCCAACATCAAGGGGAAAAAAAATAAAATACATTTATTAATGGATTTAAGCAATAATAGTTTCGTGAAATATTTTAAGTCAGCTGTTATACAGTAACACTGGGTCACACTGGGTGACCAATTACCCACAGTAACAGAGAAAGTACACTATGAAATAACAAAGTGGGCCCAGAAGTGCAACATGTTTTGTTAATAGCTTTTCTAAACAGTGATAATGTGTTTTTAGGTGAAACCTTTTTAAGACCCCTCTCTACTGTATGTGATGTTTCTGTTTATTGCACCACACTGACTGTAAATAGTTTTCACACTTTCTGAACCATTCAAGGTTTATTCTTTTTCAACATGACACTAAAGTAAAATATTGACTTTCTCTTTGACACTGATCCACATAAAACACAAAAAGTGGAAACATCAAAGCATCTCGATTGTAAAGCAAACCATTTTAGTGCTTTAAAGTAGCTTTAGCAACCTATTTCACAAGAGCAATTTTTTTGACCCATTATTATTATTGCTATTATTTAATATTTTTATTATAAGCCTTTTTTGCTAGGCCTGGGGTGCTCAAATTCTACTACAATAAATGTTATAATTAATAATATTTTTGGGAGTCATATTTTAAATGATGTTTCTGTTTATGTGTATTTTATTATAGTTCTGTATTGTTCCCCAGTTAATGTTTATTTATTATAGTTTTGCATCTATGGTGTATTGTGGTTTTATGTAATTGAATACCATAAAATTTTATTTGTGGCTTGTGAATATGAAAACCCAGCTAGGGACAAGGGTTGGAAAGTATAACATATCAGTTTTATGCTGTTGGAACAGTGTTAAACTGAATCATCCTGATTAAAAATAAATAAAAAGAAAATAAATATTTTTTTCAGAAAACCGTGGCAACCAGTATAACAGGTCACATTTTATTATATCTATCAATTTTCTTCCTTTTTCTTCTCTTCTTACCCATTCTGCTGACACAGAACAAGAACACACCCTAGACAGGTTGCCAACAATTGCAGGGTTCATGCTCACATTCACATACTCATTGCTAATTTGGAGTCACCAGTTAACCTAACATGCATGTCTTTGGACTACAGGAGGAAGATGAAAAGTCCACACAGAAAGGCCCCTGTTGCTGTTACCTTGTAATCTTACATTTTTTAAAAATACCATATTTTAGTCATGTTTTACTGTGTGCTTCAATATATAGTGTTTCATGAGTGAATCATATCTTATTTCACCGGGAGGATATTAACCATTTTTCTTTGTGCTATTTTCTAAGCTTAAAAACATTCGCCTTTTGGGTTTCTCCAATATGTTCCAAGGGAATAAGAAGGCATGTTGTCACATTTCTAGCAGTTTCTGTAAAGTGTGACAAACATGTGACAACCAGACTTATTCCCCCAACAAGCTCAAGAGATGTGACAAAAGTATTCTGAGAAGTGTTCTTTATTTTTTTCTTCTTTTTTTTTTTTTTTAGCTCAGCATGAACACATTTGGGACATATTTTGAAGGTTTTGTCAAAATATTCAGTATTCAAACTAAGATGGTGAGTTTAATGATCCCAGATAGTTTAATTCAAAGAGCAGTGGAGTGATTTGAATAGGATCTAACTTTGCCAAAGCATAGATCATGAATTCTTCAGTTTTGGGAATTAGCACATGGAAGTTTTTTTTTTTTTTTTCCTTAAAGCTTTGAGAAATTACATTTTTTAACAGTAATAGGGTACCAAACCTTATTAAGAAAAAAAACTGTGTCATAGCTCATAGCTGTGTCTTAGCAGAGAAGGGAGTCTTACTCCCTCCCTGTGTGAATTTTCCTGATCATTTCCTAATAACGTTTACATTTACAGTTATGGATTACCCAGCAGTGGGGAATACATTTCAGTACAGCAGATGTGTCACGGTATGCTGTGTGGCAGGGAGGATGTGGACCTAAACGCAGAACTCAGACTCAAAAAGTTAACTCAAAGAGGCAGCTTTATTGCTGTAGCAAAACAATCCAAATACCAGAGCGCAAACTAAAACTCTGGAAACTAAATTGGGGAAAGCAAAAACTAGGACTTTTCAAGAAAGCACAAAGCATAATGAGGGTACGACACAACACTGACAGAGAGAAACACGGGGCTTAAATACATTCAGGGATAATGAGGGAATGAGACACGGGAGGAGAGCACAGGTGGCAGTAATCAAACATAACAAGACAAGGGGAAGCAAAACTAGATACACTGCACGCAGGACTGGGACTATCAAAATAAAACAGGAAACATTTGACAACTCACAAAGATGAAGACTTGACACTGAGAAACAGACTGAATGAATATGACACATGGAACACAGGGAAGACACAGCAACTTAAACTAGAAGCAAGAACATCAAATATAACATCAAGAGAACTAAAACCATGAATAACAAATATTCAAGAAATATAGATTAAACACAAAACACCAGGTAATACCCAGGACCATGACAAGATGTCCTTCTGCAAGTGCCGTAACTAAACAGAATTTACAACAATGTAAGGTTAAAGATAGAATTCTTTCACTGTTATTTTCTCCAATGCCATGTGCGGCACATGAACTCTACTCCCCCAGAGGTCAATTATCTGGTTAATAGGTTTTAGATCTTTACTGTGTACCACTCTGGACACTGTGGCTCCTCTGAAAATGAAAACATGAATTCAGAAGTACTTCATTCATTGACAAAAACACGCACCTTAAAGAGCAGAACTCTTAAGCTGGAGAGGAAATGGCATCTCACTAATTTAGATCTTTATTTAACCTGGAAAAATAGTTTGATGCTCTATAAAAAGTCTCCCATAAAGTGAGAGCATCTTATTATCTTACTATTAATCACTGATTGAAGAAAATAAAAACAACCCCAGGTTTCTTCTTTAGTACTTTAGCCAGGCTGATAAAAAGTCAGAGCTTTGTTGAGCCAAGCATTCCTTTAACCTTAACCAGTAATGACTTCATAAATTTCTTCACAAATATAATTTTAATGATTAGACAAAAAATTATTCGTAATCTTACGGACGTAACATGATACTACATATTACATACATATTTTGTTGCAATGATTAGAACATGCTGTCCTCTTCATAAACTACGGTTAATTATAGAGTCCCACAGGGTTGTGTGATAGGAGCAGTTCTGTTTCGATTATACATCCTTCTCTTGGGCAATATCATCAAAAGGCATAGCATACATTTTCACTGCTAAGCAGATGATACCCAATTTTATTTATCCAGCAAGCCAGATAATGCACACCAATTTGTTGAGCTGCAGGAATGTCTTAAAGACTGGATGACCTATAATTTTCAGACAACAGATGTCCTTCAATGTGCAAATAGTCCAACGAAAATATAGAACTGCTTTCTTCCATTTGCGCAATATTTCTAACCTTAGAATTGTCCTGTCTCAGAATGATGCATAAAAACAGGTTGATGTACCTACTGACTTCTAGACTTGACTACTGCAATTCAATATTATCAGAAAACTCCTTGAAACTCCTTCAGTTGACCCAAAATGCTGCAGCAAGAGTGTTGACAAGAAAGCATATTTTGTCCTTACGGGTTTCTCTTCACTGGCTTCCTATTAAATCCAGAATTTAATTTAAGTCTTTCTCATCACATACAAGGTCTTAAATAATCAGGCCCCATGTTATCTTAAAGACCTCATCGTACCATATCAACCCAATAGAGCACTTCACTCTCAGACTGCAGGTTTACTTGTGGTTCCTAGGATATTTTTTAAAGTAGATTGGGAGTCAGGGCCTTCAGCTTTCAGGCCCCTCTTCTGTGGAACCAGTTCCCAGTCTAGATTCTGATGAAAGACACCCTCTCTACTTTTAAGATTAGGCTTAAACGCTATTCTGGAGTTTATCATTAGTTATTATTAATCTTGTGTTCTTTTCCACAGTGTGTCTTTGTCCTGTTTTCCTTCTCTGACCCCCAACCAGTCGCGGGAGATGACCGCCCCTCCCTGAGCCTGGTTCTGCTAGAGACTTCTTCCTGTTAGTTTGGGTTTTTTCTCCCCACTGTTGCCAAAGCACTTCCTTGTAGGGGGTCATCACGATTGTTGGGGTTTTCTCTGTTTTATCTTTACATTACAATATAAAGCTCCTTGAGGAAATGATTGTTCAGTCTTATATATATATATAAGATATAATTTTTTTTCTATTGTATGCCCAATACTCATTGAGGGTGCATGTGAGCCACTCAGATGTCCCTTTCTGCATTTATAAAGAAATGTAATGTGTCCATTTCTTGTGCTATAGTATCCTGGTGCGCTACTGCAACAAAACAATAGATCCAAATGTCACTGGTTGCTCATTTAAAGATGTTAACTAAATAATCAATCAGCTAATCATCCATCTCATTTTACTTTAGAATGATTTTCCAGCATATCTTCTTATCTGCCTACATTCTCACACAGAATTTGCATTTAATTTATCACAATTACCACTATAAATAGGATACTGAAGTAAATTCTAAATTCAACATCTAAATACTTTTCAAAGTCTACAGTGAATGCACATTTGTTTATTTATCTATTTTTTTCATCAAATTTCATGCAAGATGAATGCCAGTTTTGCAAATGATCACAAATCATATGCAAAACAAGCAACTGAGGAATACTTATATTTTCATGACCTTATCTTTGATGCATATAATGGTGTGCTTCTTCTACAACTGAGGCTTTTAAGAACATTTAATGCTCTCTGTATTTTTGTTATAGAAGTAGGAAAAATCAAATGTATTTGGAAGAGAACAGGAATTTTCCCATAATAAATCATTTCTGGCAATAAAAAAAGGTTGTTGGCAGTGGCTAGCTTTTGCTAAATTGGATAAATTGTTGCAACCTGAGTTTGTGGACAGTAAAGTCATACAAATATTCATTAGTAAATTATTAACTGTGTCCTCCTTAGACAGCAGGCTTCATTATCAGCTAAAAACAAGGGCACACCCTTGACAGAGACTTTTGTGCCACAGTGCCAAGGAGCCATACTGAGCTACTGAGCTCAATTTATTCCATCTTAAACAATGGGCCAGCCTATAATCTCAGTATAACATCAGTATGGTAAGTCAGATGTCTGCTAAGTAAAATGTTAAATAATGTGTTCAGAAGTTAATTATTTTTTAATGAAATATGTGTTGGTGGTAATGTGTAGCAATGAAGTTATCATTATTATTATTATTAGCCACAGATCTGCTCACAGAACTGCTTTTTTTATGCTACTTAGATTTTGAAAACATTGTATGAAGCTCAGAGCATTACCATTCATCTATTATTATGTAACAGTATGGCTTTGTCAGCAGCTACACAGAGCCATAGTTAAACAGCTACATAGAGCTTAAGTTGTCTCTGACCTCAGTTTGCACAGGAGTTGGACAGTGTCCTCACTCAGGATGCCATGTGAGCTAAAGCTTGTCTAGCTGGTCAGTATCAGTATTTTTTAACTTCCTGTACTTTCACAACATGTTATGAAATGATGGAACAACAATACGAGGAGTACATTATATGATGGCTCAGTGTAGGGCAGAGGCAGCCTCCTACTCATCCCTGGAGGAAGCAGAGATAGGGAGAGACGGCGCGAGAGAATGCTTGAAGCAGGATATAATAGTGATCCATTTTAAGTGCTGTCTATACTCTTACTATGACTGAAGGTACAGTATCTAAGGAAACCCATTTATAGTGTGCTCTTTTTTTTTTTTTTAACTTTCTCTTGTGTGAAGCATGAAGAACTAAAGATTACTGAAAAAAGTGTTTCAGTGGCCACAAACTGATTTTCTTCCTCTCTTCTCAAGAGATTTTAGATAACTCTTAGTATTTATCCTACTCTACAGAATAACTGAATAAAATTATTGGCAGTTCAGCAGCTGTTATCTGTTAAAATGTCCTTTTTCACAATTTTTAGGAGCCTGACATAAGACTAACACCTCTACAAAGGAGGTCCATCATCTAGCTAAATGCTACCTTATATCTTTGTGGCTAATGGCTGGAATAGTATGCTATGTTCTAAAACTGACCTTGGGAAGGTAATAGTTGGTAAAATCTCTTTA
Source organism: Pelmatolapia mariae (assembly GCF_036321145.2). Taxonomy (NCBI): domain Eukaryota; kingdom Metazoa; phylum Chordata; class Actinopteri; order Cichliformes; family Cichlidae; genus Pelmatolapia; species Pelmatolapia mariae. Next base: position 34,723,109 of record NC_086237.1, on the reverse strand, counting down.
GGGGTTCTATTATACCCCAGCTGTTTCTTCTGGAAGACTGTTCCACATATTGTAACATCAATTTTCTTGGTATTTTCCCCACTGTGATTAAGTATCGATCTTTTTACATTGTAGCAAACTCACAAGAGGTGACTCAAAGAACTGAATGAGCCCCTTCATCAACTGAAAATTGATATCAATCTCATGATAGTGAATTTGTCTAAAACTACAAACTCAGCCCCATCTGTATTCAAGCTCTAAAGCCTTTCTCTTTGCTACCTCCTGCAGCTACATACTAAGTGTTATAAGAATGAGTAAATCTTACCTTTCGTTTTTCCTGCTTTCTCCTTTGTTATGGATTATTTCAATTTAAATGATAGGTGCAGATGTGACACAATCACATGACTGGAGGTTAGTTCAGTGATCCTAATATAAAAGTTTTAAGGGAAATAATTTAAGTAAATTTACATTTAATTTAACAATATAGGTTCAATATGGGGAGGTCATTTAAAGGAATTGAAATTGATTTATTAAAATACATTTACATATTGAAATTTATCGAAATACAGAGGACATCTATCAGTCTATGGAACACCATAATCAAGTGGATGGCATAGCATACAGGAACATCTGTGCTGACTGTATTGCCTAGAAGTCCCAAGGTCAAAATGGGATACGCCCCCCAGGGTGGTTGGGAATGACCGAGCTAAGATCCTGTGGGACTTTCATATACAGTAGGACAAACAGGCAATGCCTAACCAACCAGACATAGTGATGGTGGACAAGCAGAGGAAGAAGGCCGTGGCTATCCCAAGTGATAGCAACATCAGGAAGAAGGGTCTCAAGAAATACCAAGGGCTGGGAGAGGAACTAGAGGATATGTGGAAGTTGAAGACAACAGTCGTACCCATGATAACTGGAGCACTTAGAGGAGTAACACCTAAACTGGGCAAGTGACTCCTGCAAATTTCAGGAATAGCAGTCAAGATCTCTGTCCAAAAGAACACAGTCTTAGTAACAGCAAAAGTTCTGTGCAGAATCCTCAAGCTTCCAGGCCTATAGTAGAGGAACACCAAGCTTGAAGGATTAAAGGCTGCATGCAGGGCGAGTAGGGATTTTTTTTTAATATGTAAAGTCCTATATACTGTTTTCCATTCCTTATTCATTCCATAACTTGCACACTCTGCCACTGCGCCATTGCCCTTATAAATATGCCATATGTGTTGTTGTTGTTGTCTGTGCCATGTTGCTATTGTCATTACTGTATGGTGTCTATTCTGTTATGGATATTGAGAGCAAGAAATAACCAGACTCAATACCTTGTATGCATACACAATAAAGCTTCTTATGGTTCTGGTTCTGAAGTAGGACAGGATCCCCTGGAATCTAGATACTGATGACGAAGATGAAGCAAGTGGAGACTTGGATGAGGATCTCTATTGGGCCAGGATGAGGTGGAGACAGGGAGAAGGCAGGTCATACAAATAAGAGCCTGAAAGGCAGAATGACAGAAAAGCAGCGAGATTTAAAGCACATGGGACAGAGGGTGATTGGCTCGCAGAAGGTGGGCTAGAAAATTATTTGTCCAGAGCAATGACGACATAATTAAGGCTGACAGCGTGGGAAAGCAGAAGTGATCTAAAGAATAGACTAGCGGGCCAAACACACAGGAATGCAGGCAGATAAGTGAATATAGATCTTCTTTACTTAACTTAAATCTAAGCTTCATTTACATGCAAATATCTAACTATAGCAAGGACAAGAGATGAAAGCGCAATTCATTAAGTCATTAATGAAGCATCTTAAAACACGTGCTAGGTAATGATTGACGAGGTTCTGTTTATTCAGACTCTACAATATAATATCCCAGATCCTGAGTCACCACTGTGAAATGCCTTTATCACATCTATATTAAAGCAGTAAAATATAAAGATGAGGCACTGTGCCAAAATCTTAAAAAGAGAATGAGCAAGATTTTCCAGTGTAGCCATTACAATTACTGTGTGAAATTGGATACATTTGTTCAAAGGTATCAGATACAAAGCCTTTATCCTCAAGTGCTTTTGATTAATCATAAAAGGGCTAAGGCCTCTAATATGCCTTTGTATCCAACTGATAATGAGTGTAAAATAATGTAATAGAGGTATTTTTTTTTTTTTTTTTTTATAAATTAAGTCTGTAGAAATGAATTTTTGTGTTAAAGCTATTACATCTATTCATTTGAGAGCATAGCAAAAAGGTAACCACCAAGACAAGGTGAAGTATAGGAGACAGGATAAAGAGGAGTTACTGTCTGGTATTCATCTACAGAAACTGAGACAAGCTGCCTGACAGTACTGACATTCGATCCACAAAGCACCTGATAGGGCAAAAACCATCGAGCAGAGTGTTCCGAACCTCAACTGTATCGAGCAGGGAGTGAAGTTGGGGGATTAGGAAAGAGGAGACAAGAAGGTAAAATTGATTGTATATTTGCTCAGACGAGGTAGGGCCAAAGCTTGGCAAATGCTAAGAAATCTCAAGGCTGCACAGGGATTAGTATATCAGTGCATTTGAGTACTGTTCATTTGATAGAGGAAAATGGCATGCCAGTGAATAGAGTTGTGATTATAGCACCACAATTTGTGTTGGGAGAAGTTCTTCATTACACAAACTGCCTGTAGTTATCTAACATTTGGATCGATACTCCAACATGGCCATTTTCTCAGGAAATATCTGTGTTTTTTGAATCAAGCACTGAGGGTTAAGTCTCTGGAATTTGCACTCTCATAAATAATGCACTGTCTTGACGTTTGGACTGTCAGATTGTGTCCACACCGAGCTTAAATCTGTTTTATTTTTTTAGGATATTTTAAAAGGGGCTGTAGCTCTAGGACAGGGGGGAAACTATGATTTCGTTGTTGCATCAGGAAAATGAAAGCACAGTCATATATGATATACAGGATATGTGCTTCTTTTTATTCACAACAATGCATACTTATGATGAACTCATCTCGATGAAACAATCTAATATTGAAAAAGAAAGAGATTCTGTACCTCAAGCTATAAGGTGTGAAGAAACACTATTATAATTTAAAGTGTTTATAAATACAAATGCACAAAATTTGTATTTCATTCTTTGATTGTTATTATTCTTAACTAGTGTTACCACTGTCTCTAGATTATTTTTTATTTTGTATTTTATTGTAATAATAAGACTTTAAGTAACTGCTTTATAATAAGTTCATCAGCCTGTTGGATCTTCATTAATTTAACCTGTAGGAAACGTTCACAAACAATCGTTTTGAACTGTTATTTACTATGAAAAAAGGAATGACCTTGTTCTCCATTAAATATTTGTATAAACAAAATGAATGACTTCTTATTTTTGCATTTATAATTCAGAACCCTGAAGCTGACGTTCAACTGGACAATGCATGAGTTAAAATGGCATCAGAATGACTGTGTTCTGATTTACTGAGAAAACTCAACATGTGTCTCACTGTGTATAGTCTGGTATATGATGTAATTTTGTGAAACATCTATTCACTAAAACAGAATTTTCTCTTTCAAGGAGAATTCATGACTATTGATCACAAAGCTCTTGTGTGACACAGTTCAGATCCAGACTCAGGCAGGAGTGACACTCTGAAGAGTTAGCCCAGTGTTTGATCTTCAGTATTTTCTAAATGTCTGAGTATTGTGTTAACTATTTCAGAAATCTTTTACACGTTTATCTTTAAAAGTTCCTGCATTGTATGGATTATCAGCTGTTGGATGTGGCCTTTGAGCTGACAAAATTCTGGTAGATTCAAATGACAGTTCCTCTTAGAAACAGGGGTTTGAATACAATGTACAGCAGTTATCTGTAGGATAATGCTGAGGTATTATGGATTTAGACACAAAAATTATAATGATATTATATAAAGTCTCCCAATCTTGCATCTCTTATATTTAAATTCTGTATGTAGAAAATAAATAATTAATTTTTGTTCTGTTGCCTCAATACACTTTTTATCCGTACTTAGACAAAGAACTAAAATTCTATATGTTATTTTTTAGGTGGTAGCTGCAGGGCATCAATATTAATTAGAATACCAGAAAAAGTAAAAGCAGAATTGTCTCAGCACTTTAACTAGCTTTATTGTGGGCTACAAGGTGGTGCAGTCATTAATATTACTAACTAACAGCAAGAAGTTTGGGGGGTTGAACTTCCTGGTCAGCTGTGCTGAGCGTTTTAATTTGCATATACAGTACTCCTTGCCACAGCATGAGGTTCCTTGATGTGCACCTGTTTTCCCCCACAGTCTAAATATGTTAAGATTAATTGGTGATTATAATTTGGCAGTAGATGTAAATGTGGGCTTTGAATGGCTGTCTGTCTCTCCATAATAGGCCTGTGAAAGACTAGCTATACAGGGTGTACCTCACCTCCTGCCTAGTGTAAGTTGCAACAGGTACTATGGATGGTTAGTTAATAATATGAGTTACTAAAACACTATAGGAATTCAAATAGCATTTCCTCCTTCCACAAATGCACATTTGTAGTCAGTAAAATACCCAAAATACAATAATTTTTTTTCCATTTGAGCAGTGGAAGTAAAAATCTCAACAGGTTAGCTTTATGTAAACTGTTATTTATGGGTATGTGATTAAGATTCTTACTCTTGACAGGCATGAAAATCACTTACTGGGCTATGCTGTCAAACCTTTAAATATTACGCTTATACACAGAGAATTTGATTTTATGTACACAAAACAAAACAAATTGGCAAATGAGATTATTAGTCAGATGCCCACTATTTAATATCAAATCTAGTTCTAACAGATTTGCTATGACTGAATACATTCTGAAGTACTTCTGTTATTGCTCCATCCATCTGCAAGAAGAAATTATTGGAATATAGTGTTTGATGTTAGAATAGATTGATTTTCTCTATAATTTAACATTCAACAAATTTCCTGCAGTTATAACATGGAACAAACATTTCATTCAAACAGATCAATCTTTTTACAGCGAGACAAATGTACACTGTTTGAATTCTGAAGTTAGCCGTTATTATTATAAGGTAGTAGTTATAGCCAAATCACGTAGCGAGCATACACGGTCATCCTCTATAATCCAGGTAGTCGATACAGAGGATCAGGACTCCTGTTTGGCCTTTTGATGGCACCTGATTGATTAGCTTGGTCTTGCCATTTGCCAAAATGGATGATGAGCAAAAAGAGCTGCAGTCAGGGGTATCACTTGCCTTTGAGAAGCTGACCTTCAAGGCTGTGAGATTGCCAAGGGTTGGACAGCTTTGACTCCAGAGGATTGCTACAACATTTCAGACAAGCAAATGCACACAGCCTTCCTTTGATAGAAATTAAATTGTGTTTGCTACATGTCAATAAAGGCAACAACATTAATGCAATGAGCAGTATTTTCTGATGAAAGGCCCCTGGGTTTTATTTTTCATATAGCTGTGAGTTTAATAATACTGAAACGGAAAGTTGTCAAATACACTGTGCACTTTAAGAGTACCACTATGTACCAGTATTAATAGAGAGACTAAAGCAGTGTCAGTCATAATCTATTCACAGAATATAGGGACGATAAAAACATATAGAACTTTGACTTTGTATAGATTCCTTTTAATAATAATCTACTAAAATTTCCCACTGTGGGAACAAAAAGCAAACATGCACAAAACAATGATGCACAACCAGAAAACCTACAGGCTGATGCAATCATGAGGCCATCAATAATGTGAACCATATACCTCAGTTGATATTTTATTCAAATATTCTATTTTATTCATGTGTTTCATGGTTAGACTTTAGGGCAAACACAAAGAATAATTGGTCCTCCGGGGACAGGTGACAGCATGTCTGGCAGTAAGAGACACTTCCCTTGCAGGTCTAAGGTGCATCAGGGATGGAAATATCTCCCACAATGCATCAGCTTTGTTGTGCTAATAGTCATGTTATATCTGCTCTTTTTCTGCAAGCAGAAGCAGAGAAGAAGAGGAAAGATCAATTTCAGATCTATACTTTTATACATTTAAAATGAATTAGTCTTAAAAAATAGAAGGTTCACTATTGATGTTAATATGTAAATTCTGTTAAACGAATATAAACGTTTAATATGTTCTTTGTTTTCTGTTGCCTTAAAGATATAAGCTTTGACTTCCTAGCAAACCTTAAAACCCATTTCAGTTTGCTTTACTCCATTGTTTGCTTATGAAATTGCCTCACTAAAGGTTTTTATCATTATTGAAGTCCACTAAAACCTTGAGGTTTAATGAATCCCTCTTCTATACTCCAGCAGCTAGTTCCCAGATTGGCCACACTTCTATCAAGGATTTTGCTAGTGGGTAAAACAGATGATAACAAATTCCTCAGCAATTAAACACAATGACGTTCTCTGAATCATTAATTACAGCTCAGTCCAGTAACAATAAGCCAATCGACTACAAAATGAAACGTTCAGCTAATGATGCACAAAAAAAAAAAAAAAAAAAAAATCAAAGTAACATTGTGCCCATATGATTTCTCTCTGTACTCAGCTAAAGATGGCTAGTGTTGGACACAATGTCATTTTTATGGGTAACTCTTCATGTCATTGTTTTTTAGCTTATCATATTAATAGTACATTGCAACTTCCAGTATTTGTCCTACCAACACAAGCTGGCAAGCCTCTGAATGTTTCACAGCAGCATGGTAATTTCAATGAATTATCTCTGTGACAGCAAAACAATAATTAAACTGGCAGTGATGCCTGCAGGCAAACAGAGCTGGTGGTAGCCTTTGCTCTAATGCCTTTTGACTTCCTACTGACAGCTACACCTGTTGGGTTTCATTTCTAAGTGTCATAGAGTACCACCACTTATTGAATGCCAAGCCAACATCCACAGTTAATGTACAAGTGTTGTATTGATTGCGGTGATAGAACAGAAAACAAAATATGTTTTGCTTTACAATTTCATATCAAACCTAGCCATAGCCTAAAAATTTGTACTTACTGCATCTGTGAAATGTTTGCATAAAGTGCTATGATTAGTCTTACAGTGAGAACAGCAGAGCAGAGGTGCTTCACCACTGCAGCTTTTCTCTTCCATGACGCTTTTGTGTGCATGTGATCAAACAGAAGAGGTGCAATCTTTGGAGCATGCTGTAGTGGATGTTTCTACCACACTCATCCCTCGGGATTAGTGTTTAAACCATGACCCAGTGGCTCAAAGATGATGAGAACAGTGTTCCAATCTCCTTCTCCTCTGAAGGCTTGGCAGTCCTCGATTTGGACACAGAAAATGGTGTCCATCTTCCATCACGTCCCTCCTTATTCCAACCATGTCAAATTAAAGTTAGATTTTTTTGCCTTACATTTGTTTCGTGCCCAGTTTCAGCAATAATCTTTATCTAGAAAAAAAAAAATATAAATCAGATTCTTATTCAAATGTAGAACATTGTAATTCAATGTGACAAAGAGTGTAATGAAAATTCAAATTTGCATTACACAGGCAAATGACGAACTCCAGCTTTGACTCTGGCTCTTGGTTTCTCTACTGGATATATATACCACAATTACCATAACAAGCCCCAGCCTTGTTACAGGGAGAAGCTCAGCTGTCAATGGCAGCTAAGTGGGTTACAACTCACTTAAGATTCTTGCAGTTTTATCCTTATTCATTACAATAGAGATATTAGAGCTTTTTGAAAAAAATAACAAACTAGTTTTGTAAAGAATGTAACACAGATTTATAAGACAAATTGTTGTTGTCAAGTTGTTTGCATGTTATGAAAAGCATGCTTCGATTATGTTGAAGACATGTGTAGTGTATATGCACAGAGTAAGTTCTACTGACCAGTCTTATCCCCTGAAGGATGATTAGTTAGGCATTATTACACTTTTATCACAGTGATTTCTCTTCCTAACCCACCTAAAGTATTTTTTATGCTTAAACTCAATATATCATTTATCACAGGGTTGCAGCTCTATACTCTGTTAAAATATTCACTTGAATCAGCAGTTGATCTATAGTCTCAATCGCGTTGTAATATTGAAAACAAATTGTTAGTACATAAACAAATTCTTTGTGTTACACAGCGTTGAGACACACTTTTTTTTAAATTGTCATCATTGCATTTGTCAGTCAGTTATAAAATGCAATGATGACTCGTGAGTTAGATCCTAAATAAGACTGTGTTTTCTGGAAATCCACAATGAGGATGGCTAAAAAAATATTAAAAATATGGAAATATTTTCTTTCCTTAAAAATAATATCAGGGGATCTGTTTGTTACTTTGTACAATTTACAGGTCTTGGTTTTCTTATTTTTTTCTTTTGTGACCCTAAATCCTTTTCAACAGATTATACTTGTTTTGGATGAAGCAAAAGACCTTGTAAGACAAAATGAATTCAGACAATTGTGTCTGAGGATAATAAAGATAGCGATCTTCAGCATTTACAGGATTTACCAAGTAGTTTAAAAATATATTTCTACAGTCAACACACATTGTGCTGTTTATCTACCATTCCTGTGTATGTTTGTATTAAAAATACCCCCTCAAGGGGGCAAGTTTCACTGGATTGCTTTCAAAGGGTGCTTAAGCATTTCTGTGCTTAAGGTGCTTAACCTAAGTGTAACATTATAGTTTTATTTGCCAAGGATTTCCTTCAAGTCAAGTTGTGTTACAAATATGCACTCAAGCAGAGAACTGCTCAAGCAAATAGCCCTTTCAAACAAATATTACAAGCACACAAGATGTGCTCCTGTAATATGACTAATCTGGCCTTGGCTGGCAACCTAAAACCCTAAACCATCCTTAATTGGAATGCTGAATGATCTGATATTAGATTCCATCTTCCACAGCAGTGACAGCGGTTGCTATGAATGGCAAATCCCTGTTAGCAAAGACTGTGCACTATGTGACCTGTCATTTATGCGATGCTATATATGAGGGAGGTAAGCATGAAGTGACAGATTGTCTAAATGCAAGACAAATAACTTCTGCAGGCATAATGAAATGTCAGGATGTCAGGGTTTTTAAATTTAAAATAATAAGAGGCAGAGAATTTTTGCATGCTATTATTATTATTATTATTATTATTATTATTATTATCTTAACCACTTATCCATTTTATGGGAGCACCTGGAGCCTGTCCCAGCAGCATGGGGTAAGAAACAGGCTACACCCTGGACAAGTCTTGCCAGCATTAATATAAAATCTCAAATTTATTGATAGCTGCTTTTATTTCCATTATGAAACCTTAATTCTAGATCCCAGTCTTTACTGTGCTCTTGCTGTCCTTTCTATAACCTTAGCTGGATTATCTGTTCAGCCCAGCTGGTAATGGTTCAGAGGCACACACAGCTGTGCAGGAGTTGGTCTAGAAGGCACTTGTCCAGGGACCTGAATATGATTAGTCAATCACCCAGTGCTTCCTGCTTCAAGGCTGTTGTCCAGGGTCCCTGCAATGGGGTGCCAAGGCCACAGAGCTTCCTGCCTAAGCTGCTCCTTCTTCCCATGGTAGTGAAGGGGAATAAGCAAGCTACTGTGCTTATTTTAAACAAGAAGAGAACACTTCAAAGGACCACTGATACCCTCAGCCCCATTTCCACCGCTTGTTTACTGTCTTGACAAGTAAAAAGAGTTTAGTCCCTGGGAGCAGTGTTCTGTGTGTGTAATTACTTTTATCTGTTGAAAACGATTTTTCTCCCTTTTTTTTAACTCAATAATATACATGCCATTATCAGACTGAATTCTAACCACCTTCATTTCCTGTGAGGTTTAGTTTCATGCATTGGAAATAACCTTTTAGGTCTGAATTGGACTGAGCTTCCTAGAACACCATTTGTTCAAGCAACTGCTTATCAGAGTTTATGCACATATAAGGTGACCTGTTTTAAGATTTTTTACAGCCAGTAGATTTTTTTTTATGTGTCACTGATCGCTCAATTCATTGTACTTTGCTATCTGTTAGGCTCTTAGCAAGCAAAGCCACTCTTTAAATATTCAGTTTTTCCTTTTTAATGACACACATCAAATGCTCAAATATTAAAGTTTAAAAATTAAAGGCTATCATCATTTTAAAAAGAGAGCAGGAGCTCAAAACAAATTAGAGGTGGGTATTCTAATGAACATAAAGATCCTTGCACAGAATGGAAACAAAAAGTACCGTCACCTCTGGAAGATTTCAAAAAAATGTAATTGAATGCTATCAAAAGTGCTGTCAATACTGCTCACGGTATAGTCTGCAAACTGGAAAAATTGCTGTCAGTGTCCAAGAGCCCAGAAAAAGCACATTCCTCTCATCTTATCCAATCCAAGGAGAAAACTCTCAGAGGATGGGAGGGGAAAGTGAGGGAGCGGGGAGACTGGAGGAAGGGGAGGGAGGAGGCACTCTCTTCTAATGAGTATCTGGTGGGTGTTCTCCTGAAGTCGTGACTTGTTTGTTCTTCTATTATTCTCTGAGTCCTCTATCCCTCCATCCCTCTGCAAGGGACGACCCCAGCTCAGAGAAATAGATGTCACTACAGAGTAATGCTTGTCATGGCCTCCTGTCAAAGACAGCTAATTGGATCCAGTCAGAATGACCCTCGATTCTCAACTGTGACCTAATGCTTCTGAGTGGCCTCTTTGACATGTATTTAAATCTAGGCTTCCATGTTACTATCAAAATGACTTAAAGTTCTGGATACCAGATTAAAATCAGACTCTGTGACACTGGACAAGGAGCAGTTACATGGCCGTGAAAAGAAAAGAAGAGAAGCGGGAGGAAAAAAGAAAGACAGTGGGAATACTGGAGTATTCAAGGATTATTCTATATTATTAATACATTCACAATAAAATGAAGGGTGTCCACTTAACTAACTTCCACAAGAGTAGTACAGTTAATGTTTTCACTCTTGTTCTTGATATACAGGCAGCTCATTTTCTTTTGAGAGTCCCGCTATTGTTCTTTAAACTTAACTATTTTGAACTCCAAGATAATTCTTCCTGACCCATTTCTTTTCCCACTTATCTATTGTGAAATGCTGAATTCAGGTATCTAAGAGAACAAAAAAAGGAAGAGAACGTCATGCGAGCATATAGCATCATCTCACCTAATTAGCAGGCAAAAGATAAAAGGCTGTCATTCATAATTGAAGCTGGCGGAGGAACCCTGTCATCCCTGAATTTGCAAGTGAGAATGTTGAAGCTGCGTGATTCCTGCCCTGCTTTCATCTGCAGCAGCACAGAAAAGAAAATCTAAAGGGCGAGATGTGTCAGTTTTTCATTGCACGAGTGAAGGGAAATTAATCCATTGTGCTTCATTTAAAATAAATCGTCACAATATTTCAAACATTCACCATCTCTCCTTCTCTTCTCAAACAAAGCTGTTGTTGTTTTGTTTTTGTTTTTTTTGTCTCATTGTTTTGTTGCCGAGGGGCAGTAAACATGAAGAGTCTCCGATGATTTGGTTTGGTGCAGAGCAGGTGAACCCGCTCTGTGGAGTTATGCAGTGTGTCAACACTTTGCAGAAAGAAGATCAATATACTGCTCAAGCAGGGCTGGTTTCACGCTTTCCACAACTCTAGCAGTTTTTCAACATTTTCAGTCTGAGTCACGACAAGACATCTGAGATCCTCTCTCTGCAGTAAAATTAGCTTACTGCAGTGGTCCAAAACAGTGAATAATAATGAGCTAAGTGACAAAATCTGGTTCGCTCCTACTCACTCGCACCTGGCTCTGACCCTGCCATTTAATGATAGCTTCATACTGAATTTATTGTCTGGGAAATTTTCAGCTCATTACTCCCCTCTAGGGAGAGCAAATGTCTTCAACGGGTCATCCATAGAATATTGGCACCATTGGAAGTGATGGATGAAAGGATCATGGGACTTATAAGGCCCATGTCTGGACAATGAGATACTATGTATATATGTTACCATACTGATGTCTAGTTCTTCATAATGTTTCCAATTCAGTTAATTTCTTCAGTATTTCCTATACATTTGAATATAATGTGTGACTTTGCTTGATCACTGCACAATTGGATAGTCTATTATGCACTCCCCATGGCTACACTGTAACTTTATTCTTGTATCATGCTGTTTTATGTCTTTTTTCAAGCTTATTCAGGGGACATGAAAGCAAATAATTTTAATGGCTGAAAAACTATTAATTTCTTTTCTTGGATTATTTCACAGGTCTTCAAGGATTCTGCGAAGTTCTATGTTATATCTTCCACAAACACAGAGGAAAGCAAGAATGTATTTAATATTGATATTTCCACTGAAAATTGAATCTTTGGTTTTGCAGAGACACCCAAGGCTTTCCAGTACTATACGAGAACATCTAGATACGAATCACCCTGAACCTTATCCTGTTAACTCTAAATAAATGTAATTAATTGACTTTTATCATCAATGAAATATGACCTTTAACTTTATCTTGAGATTTCTACCTTATGAACACTGAAAACTCACACGATTGGGTCTGTGATTTGTATACCACAGTTTTATAGTTTCCCCACAGCACACTACCAATGTCAATTTTAAACCAAGCAATCATCATGTGGTTAAAAAGCAGACTTTCAGCTTTAATGCAAGGGGTTTAACAAAAATGTAAATGAACTGTTTAGGAATTACAGCCATCTTTATACACAGTCCCCCATTTTTAGGAGCTCAAAATTACTTGGATAATTGACTGACTGCAACAACAAACCCAAGAGTTTCTCAAAAAATTGGCATTTTCAATGCCCAAGTTAGTTAGCTGATCGACACACAATAAAGAATGCTTTTTAGTAATTAAATACAAAACTGAATGCAGAGATCCAGATTAAATCACTGTTGTGGCAAAGGCAAACATAAAGACATATAATTACATATAAAAACATATAATATAGATTGGTATTTTGTCTTTACCAGCATGAAAACTATTTGTTAGTCAGGGCTCACTGGATTCACCAATACACATAACAATGGGAAAGTCCAAGGAATTTAGGTCCAGTGACCAGAGGTATGTTTGGAGGAGTAAAGGCGAGCCTTTCAACCTTCAAAACAATGTTGTAACTGTCAAGCATGGTGGTAGTAACATCCTGCTCTGTGGCTATTTTGGTGCCAGTGCTGCTGGTACATTGCAAAATGGATGGAATAATGAAGGAGGAGCACCACCTCTAAATTTTTCAGCTTCATTTCAGATCAACAGCTAAATGGTTTGACAGAAATGGGTGTTCCAACAGGACAATGACATCAATGACAACACACACCAAAACTGATTTTGGAAGGGATAAAACATCCTAACGTTAAGCTTCTGGAATAGTCTTTCCAAAGTACCAACGTCAACCCTGAAAAATGGTGGACTATGCTTAAAAGCTGGGTTCCTGACAGGAAACAAGGCACTTTAAATAAACTCTATAAATTATGCATGAAAGTTGTTGAAAGCTAGCATAAGCATCTGGTGTAGGTACACCACCTTCTGCATGTTTAAATTTGAACCTTTATGTATACTTTTGACCATATGTGGATTAGAGAAACTCCAAAATAAATTCAAACTTGTGGACCCACTTCTTGTTTTGATTTGTTTGTTTCTAGATAAAGAAATATACAAAGAAATCAGGAAAAGACCAAAATTATGACATTTATGCCCATAATGACTGAATGTAACTGACCACAACCGTAAACCCATCTCAAAAAGTTTGGTCCAATTCTGAAATGTCACCATAGACACCACATTTAAAACTGTGGTATATTATAAAATTCAGAGAGATTTCCTGACAGGCTTAATTGTCACTGTGCCTGAAGATAAGGGACCGAAGGTACCATGAGGTCCTTTATATGTAAAATCCAACGATTTAGCTTCAAAAAGCAAATTTCTTTCATTTTTACACCATGGATTTAGTGCACTTTATAGGCAAAAGACAGCCCTTTCCCATAAGAAAACAAAACATAATTGTGTCAAGAGAATTCTTTATAATACAAGTACAAATTGCAAACATATTTAAGATATTAAAGGGAAAAAAACCCAACATACACTCTAGAAATTTTGATCACTCCCTGCGAAGTAATCTTCAAGCCACTTACAGGTTTGCATTTGTTGCATGTACTGGATCTTCTATAAAATCATTTGGAGCCAAATGTGGTAAGCAGGTTGAGCAGTAAAGGATGACTGTGTTAGTACTCCACGAAGCCAACGCTGTATGTATGTGTATGTTTTCAAGCACTGTGTTCAGGTCATTTGTTCCCAATGTCCTCCCTCTATTCCTCAGGATGATACAGTAGAGGTGTTGATAGTATAATCACCAGTAGAGATGCTCAATTTAAAGGCTCATCAGACTAAAATAAAGGTATTTTGCACAAGTTGTGCATGGTGAGATAACAAATGGCCTCCTGCCTGCTGTGTCAGGACAGGACATCCGCGGAGGTATCCAAATGTAACAGAAACATTAGCAGTGGTATATGATTACATAAGGAAATGACCTTAGAAGGGATTACAAATTTGAATCAGGTATGGGTTTTGAATAGACATCCAAAGATGGAGCTACAACAGATGCTATACTCCCATAAGTAATGAGCTTTGGTGGATTTTACACAGAGGTAAGCAGAATATTTTCAGAAAAGTCCTTCACTACAGTGCCAACACTGCTCGCTGTGACATTCCCACACCAAACCAATTCCACTTCCAAACCAATTCCACTTCTCTCTCCAGACTTTCTTGCTTTTTGCTTGCTGTTACCAATACCAGCCAGTGCACTCTGCCATATAAGTGGTTATCCTGAGTCTGTTTGCTCTGATTGCCCTTGAATGGTCCCTGTGGCTAGCTGTGGTGTAATGCCCACCTCCCTGTGGGACAAACAGCATCTCAGGAAAGGAGCAAGGACAATTACTAATCAATGTGTACAGCTCCCTAGTGGCACCAAAAGGAGTGTTGTTGAGGCTGCGTCACATTTCACCCCACAGCTTTCTGGAGGAACTGGTCTTCCATAAGGTTGAGTGGATGGACTGCTAATGGAGTGCCTGTAAGTGACCACAAAACACTGCGTAGAGTGGAGCAGTGAATGGGGGATACAATGGGGATAGATTTTTTCCCCAAAAAATATTTTTACTGTATTGATTTCCTAATCATCATTCCATGCAGCCCATAATTTGAAGTTCTATCACTATTTATTTAAAAAAGTCCTTTGTCAGCAATATTTCATCTAACAAACTTTAGATGATACAGATCTTAAATATTGCAGTACCTGTACATGATTTTTTTAAAAGTCATAAATAAATCAGTGTAAGAGTGCAGTGATTATAAAAAACTGCTACCTGAATTGAAATTTGCATGAAGTGAATTTGCTCAAATACTCACGCTGCTATAGTTCATAAAAAAATACAGTATCAAACTGTTTTCACCTTTACCTGCTGTGCATGAAGAACAACACTTGACAACAGAAACACATCCTTTTTCAAGATAGCGTGCAAGTGCAATCTGTCAGCTCTCGGTTTCTGTCAACTCTTACATTTTGGTTTTATTGCTCCCTCTTGTCAAAAACACGAGAAATGAACAAATGTATTATTGGGGTTATCTACCTCGGTGGGTGAGTGAAGCATGCCGTCTACAGCTGATTATATCACTCTTTCAGTGCACCTGTGTCTGACAGGAGGGGCTCCACCTCCTGCAATGAAAAGACAAAGCACTGGAACAATCTGATCGGATTCACTCGTACGAGGCAGACAGCCATCACAATCTAATGACAGCTGACTTCAGTCAACCATGTTGCAGTCGGGATCAACTAACATCAAATAAGACAACACTTGCAAGGAATGTCACTTTTGCATTTGTCCTTAAATGGTGTCAAAGTCAAAATGTTTGTTTTGATGCTTTTGTGTTGGACCTATAATAAATAGAGAGCTGTAATCAATGAAGGCTACCTTTACAATATGTTATTTTGGCTCTCACAGAGGTGGCAAAAGTTGAGACTTTCTTTACTTAAGTAGAAGTACAGATACCTGTGTTAAAAAAATACTCCAGTAAAATACTTTGCATATTGTTATGTTGCACAAAACAATATTTTGCAGCAGTTTTATAGGCTATGCTGATGTCCATCCGCTACGCTGACACTAGGCAATATGCAACTAGTGTTAAGTTGGAATTCAGTGAATTAATCTAAGCATCATCAGCTTTAATGTAAATTCATCTCTGGTCCGATTGATGTAACCTAAATGTGAGCTGTCCTTACTTTTAAATCTAGCCTCCCTTCTTCCTCCCTTGTCCTGTCTGTCTTACTACAGACAGGACAAGAAAAAAATGATTATTTCCAACTTGAAAACAATAATAAATGATTATTTGTTTTTACTGTGAAGGCTTCCCTTCCACTACTATTTGTTTATTGATACTGGAAAGTATCCACTGCATTAAATTCTTATATTCTGATTCAAATATTGTGTTGGTGTGCAAACTATGGAGATTCAGTAATAATATAATGAGAGTAACAGAGAACTCAGTCAGAGCCAAGCGATTTACATGAAGACAGCAAATCTGCACCCATACTGTTAGCAGATGTTATAGTGTTTGAACTTTGGGTAGTGCTGTTATGAGAACAGGCTACAATCTTCAGGAAATGCCATGTAGATGTATTTACTTTGGCTTTAAGATCAGAACAATGTGTTTTCTGTTATGAAGCAACCATTCTTATGAAACGGATTCATTGCTACCAAATGAGTTTCAAGGATGTTTACTTAGAATTAAAATTGATGAAATTAGACTGCTGCCCCCGCAACATAGACCTGGATAAGCAGGATGGATGCAGATTTGATTTAATCTGATAGAGGGCTAACAACAAAATACTGTCATACAAGCTTATTTTTCATGCACTGCAGCCTGCCAGCACATGATTTTTTTAGGCATTAAATGTCAGTGCAATTAGCAGGAAATTGCATGTAGCAAATTTTAGCGTGCACTTAATTTAAATATTTCCCTGCTTATATTTTTTTGTACCTTGAGAAAAGAACTCCTGGGAACACAAGTGCAACAATGTAAAACATCTCTGAGTTCTCACCTCTTGCATTCAATCTTGCCCCTGAGCAGTCTTTGTAAATGTAGTGAGTACTTTTTTTTACACCTAAAGTAAATTTGCGCTGATGCGATGTGTTAGTCAATCTGGCCCTTTGCCTCCAAATAATTCACTCTAACCTGTCCTTCTGACACACTCATTTCTAATCTTGGTCACTCCTAATAAAAATCTTAACATCTTCAACTCTTCCAGCCCCATCTCAGCCTCTTTTCTTTTTGTTAGCGCCACTGTCTCCAAACCAAACATGTCTTATTACTCTCTTGTGAACTTTCTCTTTCACTCTTGTCACTATCAGTCTGTCCTAAAGTCTGTGAAGGTTCTCAGTCATCCAGGTCATCGTAGTCTAAGGAGCTTGGAAAGAAAAGCGTCTGGACTTCTTTAAGTTGCTTGAAGACGTTTCACCTCTCATCCGAGAAGCTTCTTCAGTTCTAAGGTCAAATGGTCGAGAGTCCCAGATTTAAACCCAGTGGGAGTGCCCCCCCAAAGAGGGACAAAGGACCCCCTGGCGATCCTCTAATCACATGAGCCAAGGTGTGAAAGCGGGTGTGGGACCTAATCAGCCAGGGTTTCGGGTGAGCTCATTGTTAAACCTGGCCCCACCCTATCATGTGAATTCCTGAGGTCAGATGGCCCAGAATGTGAGTGGACGCCCACTCACATTCTGGGACTGAGAACCTTCACAGACATATTGCCGTACATTTTGGGAGGAACACCCTTCAACTGGTGCGGGAGTATGAAAGGGAATCAAGAAAACTAGCGGATTATAGGAACCATCTCCGTTTCAACCTGAGATGCAGACAAAGCAGAGTTGTTCCTAAGAGCCTGCGCCTTGGATCCACTGTCAGGGGACACAGAGCAGACTTGATTCTACAGAGAGCACAAAATCACCTTCTAAGTGAAAGGATAAGACAGGTCCATTTCACTATAGATGCCCTCCAGATCAAGATCAGCCAGACTCTGCAGGAACTGGAAACCCTTCTACCCTCTCCAATCCTAGAAGAGGTTTACAAGTTTGTGGACAAGGCTCAGCGGGCCCAACACTCTAAAGGAAAAGAAAGACAATGCAGGAAATTCCACACCTTGCTTTCAAAAACACTCACTCCTCAGTCTGAATCTACACAACTCAGAGAAGAACATACACCTGAGGACAGTCAGGAAAAATGGGTGAAGAACTTTTCAGACCGGAAGCTCACTGAACCTGAAAAGAACGTTTTAGCCAAAGGACTCAATTTTGCCATTGCTCCGCAACAGTTGCCCATAGTGGACCTCATCACAGCCACAGAAACTGCCATACGGATCAACAAATTATCACAGACAGAAGCAGAGCAAATCAGGATGAAAGTCTCAGCCACCCTCTCCAGTGCCAAAGTCCCTCCGTCTAACCTCACATTACAAGAAAAGAAGGCCATCGCTTCCCTGAGCAAAGACCACAACATCACTATATTACCAGCAGATAAGGGAAGGTGCACCGTGGTCCTAAACACAACGGATTACCACACAAAGATCACTACTCTCCTCAGTGACAACAATACCTACGAAGCCTTAAAGCGAGACCCCACAAGCAGCTACAAAAAGAAAGTTATAGCTTGCCTTCAAGACCTTGAAAGGGACAAAATCATCGACCGCCTCACATATCACCGCCTTTATCCAGGGGATGCCATACCCTGCATTTATGGACTTCCTAAGATCCACAAGGAAGGTGTCCCTCTCAGACCCATAGTCAGTAGCATAAACTCAGCCACTTATAACATTGCGAAACACCTTGCTACCATCCTTGCACCTCTGGTGGGGAACACCCCACACCACATCAAGAACTCCACCGACTTCACCGACAAGGTCGAGAAACTTACCCTGGACCCAGATGAAACCATGGTGTCCTTTGATGTAGTCTCTCTCTTCACTTGCATACCCACCACGGAGGCTGTGGAGACTGTCAGAAAACGATTACAAGAAGACAACTCCTTGGAGGACAGGACCAACTTCACACCCGATCAGATCTGCACACTGTTAGACCTCTGCCTCACCACTACATATTTCAAGTACAACGAGGGTTTCTACAGACAAAAACATGGCTGTGCCATGGGCTCCCCCGTGTCACCTATTGTAGCCAACCTTTACATGGAGGAAGTGGAAAGGAAGGCTCTTGGCTCTTTTAAAGGGAGAGTACCCAGCCACTGGTACAGATATGTAGACGACACCTGGGTCAAAATCAAAACACAAGAAGTGGAATCCTTCACTGTGCACATTAACGCCGTGGATAAAAACATCAAGTTCACCAGGGAAGACACAAAGGACAACTGCTTGCCCTTCCTGGACTGCGCTGTGCACATTGAAGAAAACGGCAACCTCAGCATTGAAGTTTACCGGAAGCCGACACACACGGACCAGTACCTCCTCTTTGACTCCCATCACCCTCTGGAACACAAACTTGGAGTAATCAGGACCCTACACCACCGGACAGAACATGTTCCCTCTAAGCCTGAGGGAAAAAAGAAGGAACACACACACGTAAAGGAAGCACTCAAAACATGCGGTTATCCCAACTGGGCGTTCATAAAGTCAGCAAAGATGCACAGAAAAGAAGATCAGACACCAGCGAGGGAGGATAAGAAAGACAGACGCAACAACATTGTCATCCCCTATGTAGCCGGTGTATCAGAGAAACTCAGGAGAGTCTTCTCCAAGCACGACATCCCAGTGTACTTCAGACCCAGCAACACACTCAGACAGAAACTGGTTCACCCGAAAGACAAAACTCCAAAACACAGACTCAACAACGTGGTGTATGCTGTACAGTGCAGCGAGGAATGCCCAGACCTCTACATTGGAGAGACCAACCAGCCACTTCACAAGTGCATGGCACAACATAGAAGAGCCACCTCCACAGGACAAGACTCAGCTGTCCATCTGCATCTTAAGGACAAAGGTCACTCTTTCGAGGATGCCAATGTTCACATTTTGGACAGAGAGGACAGATGGTTTGAAAGAGGAGTGAAAGAGGCCATCTATGTCCACTGTGAGCGACCATCTTTGAACAGAGGCGGTGGTTTACGACACCAATTGTCTGCCATCTATAATCCAGTTTTGAGATCCCTTCCCAGACGCCTTAACGCCCACTCACATTCTGGGCCATCTGACCTCAGGAATTCACATGATAGGGTGGGGCCAGGTTTAACAATGAGCTCACCCGAAACCCTGGCTGATTAGGTCCCACACCCGCTTTCACACCTTGGCTCATGTGATTAGAGGATCGCCAGGGGGTCCTTTGTCCCTCTTTGGGGGGGCACTCCCACTGGGTTTAAATCTGGGACTCTCGACCATTTGACCTTAGAACTGAAGAAGCTTCTCGGATGAGAGGTGAAACGTCTTCAAGCAACTTAAAGAAGTCCAGACGCTTTTCTTTCCAAGCTCCTTAGACAGTCTGTCCTAAACTACCCTTGACATCATCCGCATCCACCCTGCCTGCACTCTCTTCTTCACCTATCTTGTACACAGTTACTTTCTCTGGTTGACTCTGGATATTTAAATTCCTCTAGAATCACTACTTTCACTTTTTGCAGTCTCATTGTTACGCCTTCTTCCTATTTTTGCTTCTTCTGACTTTTTCTTTTTTCTTTAGAGCATACCTCCACCTCTTCAGGCTCTGGGCTCTTTTCAACATCGTTTTTTCTCTGGCATCTCCTGATGCTGCTCAGTGCTTCATTATGTTGCCTGTTTTTCAACTGATCAGTTTGATGTCAATATAATCTCGAGTAGTCAATGAATGGCGAGACCCATAAATTACCTTTGCATGTGCTGTTCTGGGATGTTCTATAAACCATTTATTTTCAGCTGGCACTGGTGGTCAGGACACAGCCCACTGCACCTGACAAGTCCCATCTACCTGCTTGGCAGTCAGGCACACCAAGCTAGACAGCTATCCCTGTGCAACATAGATGCTAGCTGGGTGACCACATTCTTAACAGGAGCCTGAAACAGTGCTTCTATGTAGCTCATATGTCATTTTAAGAAAGACTATCTACTTCTGCACATTCAGTCTTTTGAGTATTTGAGATATTCATGCTGCTCTAGTTTTTTTCTCATAATTTCTCACTTTCAAAATCACTCTAGATTTCAATTAAATGAAATTTAGCCATATAGTGCTATCAACTACACTATATACAGCACCCCACAGCAAGAAAGTTACTAGTGTGAACCTTAGCTGGTACCTTTCTGTGTGTTGTTTGTCATGTATGTTGAAAAGGAAAAAAAAACACACAGTTGTTATATGCAAACAGTATATCCACTTCTCAGTCAGCTGTAATGCAAATGTATTGGGCTTAATATTTATGTTTTCTGTCATGTAGATGCTGTATTGCTGTGCACTTGTTCATCAGATGCACTGGTTGTCAAGCACCATCTGTACATCTGTTTATTCTAGTTTGGGGTTAAATTTTAAAAACTAATGTTGAGCAATAGAACACTTAATTAAGCATAAATACCACATTTTATGACTTTAGGATACTCATGGCTTACTCGTGGTTTTTAAGACTGTGTTGGGGGCCATACGGCTGTTCCTACTTATTTTTTCTCTTTCCTTCAGTAAAAATAAATAGGCCTAATGGCAGTCCAATTCTACATGCCACTTTCCAGCAGATGGCGGCTCCATGTGAGGCTTAACTAATCATAAACATGTAAATAATGCAAGGCACTCTGGCTGGGAGGGCTTGAAACAGACAGCGAGAGACAGAGGGGAGACGGGATCTGCTGGCCCCTACAAGCTAAAACATTGTATGGGTCCTGAAACCAGTCCATTGCAGATTCTTCCATTTAAATGATTTACATATTGATAGAGGTCATTTTCATATGGGAGTAATCAAGACCTCATGTTTGCTCATGCTGTCATGAATATTTACTGGTGAATTTTGATTAAGAATTGGGCTTAAGGCTGTGATGACACAGTGCAAGAAGCATCCAGTGGTATTAATGAGATTCTTTACAGATGAGAGGTGTGAGCACCACTATAATGTACTTTTGTTCTTTTATCAGTGTTTGTCTGTCTACCTAACAACTGAAGTCACTTCCGAGGCTGCAGTGAAACAATGTGTTCCCCTTGACACAAGTCATTATCTTCAGGTAGCCCTTCAAGCTCATTGACTTTTAGCTTTCCGTTTTTTCAAGTAATTTATTCCCCCTTCAGCAGAGAACCTAGTGATACAAAGGCCTATAATAGAGATTTATCCAGTGATTGAAGAGATATTAGCTCAGTTATCAGGAAATAGTTTTGGGGTTGCATGCCAAGAATGAAACTATCTGCTATATCTATTCATATCTTATTCAGTCATGTTGTACCGGATCGGTCTATTGGATCTTTAGTTGGTCAGGCAAAATTTGTAATTACAAAAAATGTGCAAACATGCAGGTGTGACAACTTCCCCATTTCTAATGCTTATTCACCTTCATTCATCCAGGAGATGAATACATCCAGATTTTTTGAAATTCTTGAGCTGCACAAGAAAAACAGTGCACACCTCATTCCTGAGCAATTTGCCTTTTTAGAGCAGAATCATGAATCATGTAGAATCATTCAGTATTATACATATTAATAAAACAAAAGCAGGTACTATGTGGTAAACAGAGCATATATATTTATGAATGTTTGATGAGCTATAAAATAGGAGAAATTGGTCATGTGTTTTTTTTTTTTTTCAGGGCTCAAGAATATGACAACTCATTAACTTTAAAAAAAAAAATCTACTGTTTTTCTACAAAACTACAGTGAATCACTGGGCTTTGGAAAGTCATGTTAGCTCCTGTTCTAGGGCACCAAACTGAAAATTTCATACATCTAAGCCAACTCCAAGGACAGATTTTGTGAGCTTTCAAAATTCAACAAGAGCATATACATTCAGTAACTGTTAACAAAATGGACCCAAAAGTTTCTCTGGTAGAGAAACATTAATAATGCATGAAATGTGTAAAATTGCACAGAACCTGTCCAAATCCTGAGTCCGAAACAGCCTCCTTATTTCTCAGATGTCTGTAGTTGCTGAGTGCAGCACCATATCATAGCAAACACTCAGAGCTGTGCAACAGAGTGTCTGGAGCGTGGACAGAATATATCGGATGTTGATTTTTATTTTTTATTTTTTATTTATTTATTTATTTATTTATTTTGCAAAAATCAACACAACTCTAGACAGTGTATATGAGAGTATGTCTGGATTTTTGACAAACTGAAATCAGCTCAGATATTTGCCACAGCAGGGTTTCATCAGATAATGAGATTAGGAGAACAGGCTCATCCCCATTCAATTAACCTTTCATTTTCCAGACATACTCTGGAACATATAATGTATTACATATATTTTTTTCAAATTTCAAAAAACTCTGGAGTCAGTGTTATTCAGTTATCTTTAGGTTTCCTCACCTACAAACAAAATCTGTAGACAGGAAATGTGAAAACTGTCTAAAGGACCTCTGGCAATGCTTTACTTTAAGATGCACATTATTAGCCTCGAGCAACAGACCTGTGGCTGCACAGTCTCCTCCCTTCATTCTGAGAAACAAATTTCATTTTTTATGTAGAGAAATTAAATTTTTTAGATCTCCTCGGACAAGAATTTGAAACTTAAAAATCGATGTCTTTAAGAGGTATTCAGCCTCTAAAGTAAAAGCCTTCTTTTATATTAAAACATTTTTAGTGTCAAGTCATACAAACATTTAAACACCAGACTTGTGGCAGGAACTTAAAACTCTCTATAAACAAATTTCCACAACCTTCATTGAACTGAAGTAATGTTGTAAAGAAAAGTGAGCTGAAATTCCTCCATGAAGATGTGAGAATGAGGATGCGTCATACAGATAACAATTACCTCACTTTGCTTCTACTAAGCGGTTCCACAAGCAACTGAATTACTAAATCAAATTAGTTTTTGACACACTGCTTCTGCATTTTGGCGTAGTTTTTGTGAAATAAATATTGACAGTGTAAAACATCATGTGCTGTTGTAGAGCTTGGGTTATATTTACCTAATATTAAGACCTGATAAGGACTACATAATGTTTTTTATTCTTCCATGATATGTAAAACCTTGACAGAAGATATACTTTCTTCGTACAATGAGTGTAACATGTAGATCAAACAAGAAGGCAAAAATCGTTCTTAATGGCCTCTTGGTCTTGCCCCTGTGTTCCCATCCTCTTGTGTCTAGTTTCCCTTGTTAGTATTGGGTTTCTCTGTTTGACGTTAGTCTTGTCTCCATGTTAATCCTCCTGTTCCCCAGTCATGCCTCTGTGTGTTTCTCTTGCCTGTATTTAGTCAGTCTGCCTCTCAGTGTGTTTCACGTGCTTCATGTTTTATTTTGATAGTCACTTGTCCTTCTCCGTCTCGTTAGTTATGTTGACCTGTGGTCCCCCCTGTGGTCCATTCCCTCATTTTATTTAATGTCTGCATCTTCCACTGCTCGTTGTTGCGATCTCCCTGCGTGCTGTGTTTTCTGCCAGTCTGTCTGTCTGTTTAGTTTAATTTTTAGTGTTTTCCCAGTTTTAGTTTGTAATCTTTAATTAATAAGTTTAACTAATCAAATCAAGGATGAATTACTGTGTTTTAGAATTAACATTACAACTGCCAGGAAAGTTCATTTTGACCCTGCCCTACAACACCTACAAGTAAATAATTTCTTGAAGAAGTTAATTGATTTTTATCTTATTCTTCACATTTAAATTAATTAAATAAGGGTACTTAAGATTAATTTCAAGGGGTTTTATTCCTTTTATAAATGATTTTGTTAATTTCATTATGGATTGTAAAGTTAAAATAGCATGTTATAATGAACTAATAAACTAAGGTAAATCAAATAACATAACAGCTAACACACCTAAATAATTTAATTTTCAAGAAAGATTTTACTTTGAGAAAGTCAAACATGAATTTTGGATAACATGTGGCATTAGCTGTGTTAAGATAAAGATGGAATAAAAACAGACTTGGATCCCTCAGTCTGCACCTTCAGGTCCTCAGGTCTCCTGCTCAGGCCTGAAACTGTTCGACTGGGCTTTTCTACTCTTTTCACTCGTTATTTGTTAGGATTAGTTCTAAGGACTCTCTGTGCATTTCAGCGACGGTTCTCCCACTGCACAGAAAAGCCAGCAACTACCTGGTTCTCCACACGTTTGTTCACCAGTGCCCATTAAAAACAATTTTTAAGAAGAGACTTTTTCATTTGATTACATTTTATATGATGGATTATGCATAAAAATAGAATTGGGCTGAAAGGTCTATTGCTTTATTACCTATTCAGCTTGTATATCATATTTTAAAAAGTAACTAAGTAACGAATTACTTTTGAAAATAAGTAATCAGTAAAGTAACGGGATTACCTTTTTTGAGAAGTAATCAGTAATTAATTACTAATTACTTTTTTCAAGTTACTTGACGAACACTGTTGGTCACACATTCTCCCACTCTGAACCACTCAGCTCTGCTGTAATTACTCATCTTTTGTCTAACTAGAGCACCCAGTTTATTAACCACATCTAGCTAGCTTTGGCTTATCTTACAGCAGTCTTCATGTTAAAATGAATGTAAACAATAGTGATTTAAATTTTTATGGTCCTTGATGGTTCAAGGTAAAAAAATTGTCATAATTTATTTTCTTTTGATCCCACACACCCCAACATTCAGAATTTGACGAATAAGCCCATTTTAAGAAAGATTGTTAAATGACAAACTCCTCATCTCATATTTCACGGAGTTACAGGATTGTTCAAGGGGTCAGAATGACCCTCTTGGCTGCCCTAGTGTTAAGTATTATGGTATGAACTAATCATTTTTTGATGATTTTTTTTTTCAGACCAAAGTCACTGAAAGTTGTCGTGGTAAAGATGTATAAAGTCACAATTATCCCACCCTTTACAAATTGAAATCTTCCTTTATGTGGCAACAAGACTTGTTCTTTTCTAAAGCCAATGAATAATAATATTTAAACTTTGCTTTGCTTCATTGGCTTTTTAGAAGCTGCCAAGAGATTTTTATCTGTCCAAAAAGGTTATTTACCTTCTTAAACATATTGAGATAATTTAAAGGTATTCCAAAGTAAAACATCACTTAATGTTGTAAGTAGCACAAATGCTTAAAAGCTAAAAACAAGGTCAAGGTTTCTCAGAACTCATTTGCCCCCTGCCAACCATGCAGCTGTTAACAATAGATAACTCCAAGGTTTTTTCTTTGAAATCCCCCTCCCACTGACTATTGAACACCTGATTCCATGAGCCATGGGAAGGAAACAGCATGGAAACACTGTGGATGTAGCAGCAGCGGGTCAGAAGTGCAGTGTAGCCCGTGGCCATTCGATAAACTAATTTGAATGCTGTCCATGTTGGACCCTGCCCTGGTCACATTTGCATTTCACTGGTGAAAATTGCAGCAACCTCAACCATGAACCATCAATACTTCTTTGTTGCCAAGTGAATAAACCACTATCCTGCCCAATTCAGTCACAGGTGGTCTTTGCTATCTGCAGAGACACCAATGGAAAGGTATTAGGGGCGTGTAATTAGCCTATTTGACAGTGCAAAGAGAAGCAATGTGAAACATAAAAGAAGACTTGCCATTGATTCTGGAATAACATCTAGCACAGTTTTATAAACTGAAAAACTAAAAGTGCGACATTTGTCCATAGGCAAAGTCTTTTTTTTTTTTAGTCTAATCCATAATGGAATTCACACACTGTCTGATTAAGTAATTAGCAGAGGTCACAGATACAGTTTGATTAATAAAGAATGCAATCAAACTCACAATTACTACAATAATGCTGGGACTTTTGGTGTTAATGGGACCTAAA
Organism: Pelmatolapia mariae; assembly: GCF_036321145.2. Lineage (NCBI taxonomy): Eukaryota > Metazoa > Chordata > Actinopteri > Cichliformes > Cichlidae > Pelmatolapia > Pelmatolapia mariae. The sequence continues at coordinate 34,696,298 of NC_086237.1, read as the reverse complement.
TGGAGTAATTGCACAGAGGAGCACAACACAGTTACATACTGTGCTGTAGCTCCAAGATAATTATCTTAGTCTCATTATCCAACCTGTTTATGATTCTCCTCAGTTCTTCTGTGTTTTGGGCCCTAGATGCATCTATGATGCATGCAGAAAAACAGACAGGGTATTGGAGAACTGTCATGTAACACCAGAGAGCAATGTAGGTCTACTGTAAGTCAATGACATTGTCCAACTAAATGTAAACTTTCTGAGACGCATTAAAAGAAATTCCAAATCCTATTTTAAATCTTCTTTGATTTCTGTGTTAAGGAAAATGAATCTGAGCTTCAGAAATATGAACATGGGGCAGATGACTTAAAGACATTCTGGCAAGGTATTTCATATATTACCATATTAAGAGGATTATCAACACTCAGAAGATAAACAAGACAAGGCTAGAGGGATGTAGTGAGCTTATCTTCTGGAACATGAAATGCAACTCATGTGCTTCAGCACCTATCTTTTAAAAGCATATTTTCACCTTGGTGAGAAAATTGTCGATTTAATTGAAATGCAAGGGCTAAATTCTAAAAGCGCACTTGCACAGATCAGGTTGTTGTCCTGCTTGTAAAATATAATCCCCTCAATGCTTTTAAAACCTCCCCCTTATTTTTTGCGTACATAAATGATAAAGACTAAGACTGTCCACATTATATGTGGCACAAACATTTTTGAGGCTTACAAGTTAACTAAAAAAGAAAGATATGGTCAGTGAGTGCAGTGGGAGTCAAGTGTCCATCCATTGTGAGCAACCTCTTGTATATATGACTCAGGACACCAAATTCTCTTTCTGCAGCCATTTCCCTTATGCCAGCACACCAGATCATCAGGTCATCTCTAAATTCTAACCACATACTCTGTAAGCTTCACTCGGGATTTAAGTTTCTGAGAGGTGTTTCTGCAGAAAAAAACACAGGATATTGTGGAATTGTCCAGGTCCTTTGACCCTGTTTGAACTTTACAGGTGTTTTTATTTCTGGAGAGAAATTTGTTAAACTTTGGTTGATAAAGGCCAATATTTGCACATCTTAAGAGATAAATGCTTACAGAAAAAAATATTCTAAGCAAAAGATTTTTTTTTGCATTTGCTCAGTAGCTACAATTATGCATAATTAAATATGAAATGAACCAAAATATAAAATATGAAGGGTGAACATCAAAATACACCCTTCAAGGATCAAAATGATAACATTTTAGTGGAGTGCCTTTTATAGTGCAAGTTTACATTAAAGACCTTTTTAATATCTGTACATCTTAATTTATCAAAAAGGGCACTATAGTGGCACACAGCTCTTCAGCCATGAACAATGCAGGAAACATGAGCTGAACTTGACTGAACTTCTGATGCATTACTTATATGCATTTTCACATATTCTTTTAGAAGAATATTATGTAACACACCGCTAAGTGCCATCCTTGATAAGTACAGCAGATGTTAAAATGGACAAACTAAGACAACATTAGATTGTTTTAAAATTCTGATAATTAACATAAATGTTCTGAATTGATGATAGACTCAATTATGGAAATGTTTTGAAAAATGTTGTCGGTCCAGTTTTCAACGAATGAGAAAAAATAGCTAAAGTTTAAAATGCATTTGCAACATAACATGTGATTGTTGCTCAGACAAGATGGACAATGAACAAATGAATGGATGTCTTGAAGTGCTTGCATTGCATTTGATGCACTATAAACAACTATACTGCTTTTTATAATAAACTAATATTAAAACAATCTTACATTTGTATACACAGGCTTTGACAGAATAAGTTAACAGTGGAGCAAAATTGGAAAGATTGCATTAAGTTAAGAAATCTAAACTGTCTTGGGAAGTGATTGATGAAATAGGAAATCTTTACCAAAGGATAAGACAAGGATAAGATAAGCTACAACAGTTCTTTCAGAGCTAAAGTACTTTTGAAATTGTTTCAAGTTTTTCCACTTTATGTTAACTGGTAAAATATATATACTTTCATTGTTTTTTTCTCTGCTATTACAGGTATCTGTTTGTGATTCCACTGCAATATAGAGAAAGTCATTTAGTGAGGGTGGCTTACTAAATGGCAATGGTAAGGGCTGCATAAAATAAATAGGCTAGAACAATAATGTAATAGATAACATGTTTTGTACATTTCTAGATTTGGGAGTTTTTAGCTTACATTTGTCACTTTATTCCAAAACATTTGGGTTTCAACATTCTGATTTTTAATTTAATGACAGGTGAAAAAATAACACTATTGAGAAACATCTAAAAGACATGATTGATAAAACCAGCTAGGTGCATTCACTGATTTCATCTAACCCTTTTCCTTGTAACGTAACACTTGTTTAATCTGTTTTGGCTTTTTGCGGCACCTGATAACTTTTCAGTGTCACAGTTGCAAAAATTGTAGGAAACTGTGAACTGAAATGTGAACTTAGAAAGCAAGGGCTCAAAATATCTGTCAGTGTAGCCTTATCCACTTACATGTATGTTATGACAAAGGAACTTTTGCTTGTGTACAATTTTCATATCAAGACTCAACATTATTAACCCATCATCACATATGAATTTGGTAAATTACCCTTTCATTTGTGGTCAGAATGAAAATATTGTTGGACATGGCATACCCGCTGCTGGGTAACATGCTGGATGGAAGGAAAGAAATAACATTGCCATTGTTCCCAAGTTCCACTTCTGGTGTCTTTAAATACTAGAACAACTAGAGAAGTGAAATAAAAACAATTTTATTTAATTACTGTAAACACCATTTTTTTTAATCTACTACACTGTATTGCAGCACATTGCTTGAGTCAAACCATTCCCTCTCTCTGTGGAATTGATTGATATCCAAAGTTAAACAGCAGGGTAAAGTGCACAGCCAATAATCACAGCATGCACAACCTTTCTCACCTTTCTGCCTCTTTTGGATGCTCTGTGACAGCCATTAAGAAGTCTGTAAAACAACTGCCAGTCTCTGTGACCCCCTGCCAGAGACAGTTCACAGGGCTGACTCTCTTACCTAGTGGGCATGGCTATTTTATCTCCATGGGCAACCTTGAGAAATGAATATCAAAACTGAATGACTGAAGACAAGTAGGAAGGTGGTGGAGAGGCTGAAAGTGAGAGTGAGAGCAAGCACAGTAAAATGGGGAGTGTGAGAACACAGGAAAGAAAATGACTTGGCAGTCACCCAAGTGGATCATTACCTTCTGCTCCACAAATGTGATGTAGTGGAGAAGGTGAAACTGATAGTTTGGAAATGAGCAGCGCGCACTGGACTGATACTTAATCATTACCACCGCTGCACCATGGCAGATAGCGGCTTTGGGCTTCAAGGTGTTCTCCCCTGATGTTCACTGGAACAGATCGACAAGCTTGTTCTCCGCCTCCAAAGGGAGGAGTGTGGCATGAAGCGATTAAAAACACACTGCCCACTTTGTAACTGTCCGCTAAGCACTCAGGCCCGGCAGGAAAATGTTTGCTCTGTTTCTCTGTGCTAGTTTGATTTATTGGCACTGTAGAGTAAACACCACATGTGGACATTCCACCAATCGTTTTACATTTGTGCCCAATATTATACAATTGTATTGACTTATTCACTGCATGCTAGTTGCATGTTTACATTTTCCACAGTTAATAGATAGTGGTCCTATATGCAGTTCTCTCTGGGCTGTCAACAAAAAATCATTACAGTGTCTACGTTGCTGTAAATGTGAAAAATGCATCATAAAGAGACAGTAATGCAACTTTAAGACGCTGCAAATTCAACAGAGTTTATAAGCAGTGTTGGTCAAATGAATTAATACAGAAGTGTGTTCTGACTTGTTAAAATGTGTCAACACATAGTAACATGAAGAAAATAAGGTAACACTTGATCACCACAATATAAAACCAAGTAGATTTAACTTCAGAAGTGTCAATCTGTCCAGCGAGGAGAGCATACAGAACTGTGAATCCATTTCTCCTGCTTTGGTGGAAATAAAAGTGAGAACAGATACAGTGGAGAAACAACAAGAAGACAACCCAAAAAAAGAAACAGCTTGCAAGTGGTGGCTTCACAGCATTGTTCCGGTTTAACTTTCCTGACAGATTTTTCTCTAGTTTTGCTTTTTGAAAGTGTTGTTGTCACAACCGGTTGGATGAGACGTTGCCTTCGGCCCATTCAGGTTTCACAGGTAGTACAACTCCTAATAGGATGGTACAGCCATATGTGCTGTTGAAAGAATGTGGAGGATACAAGCCATTAAGCGAGGAGAACTGGGCATAACCATAGCTATGCACTGTGGGAACCCCACAAAATCTATGTCAGTAAAATTTTCAAACTGGCAGAAACAGACTCCACGAGGGTGGCATGAGGCCCATCATCCTCATGCCACCCGTTGTCATCACAGCCCAGCACTGTGCAGTTTGATTGGCATTCACAGGAAAACACAACACATGGCAGATCTGTCATTGGGTCTGTGATTCTAACAACACAGGTTGTTCAGCATTATCCTGCATGACCAACTTGGTAATGGGTTAATGATACTCTGAGAGGCGTACTTGCAGGCTAGCACCAAATTCTACAGTTTGTCCTAGCTAATGGTACTCTGACTGTTGTTATTGATGCTAGGATGGAAGTCCTACGCTGTGACGGAGGGCCCTCAGTTCTTTCTGGTTCAGGACAACATTCATATGCATGTGGCAAGACTATGTAAGCAAGATCCTGGGTGCTAAAGATGCTAATGTCATTGACAGATCCTCACATTTCTGGATATTAAGCCAACTGAAAGAACCACAGACTGTCCAAAAATTCAGTGGTGTCCTAATTGAGGTCTGTGAGGAGATCCCCCAGGAACCCATCTATCATTTAAGCCGAATGATGCCCAAACATTATTGATTTTTGGTATGATTTGGAATCCAGCAATTGACAATTTCATTTTGTTCTCAGCTATTATGCCTATCAATACAATATATATCACCTTTTCCACATATATATTTCATTCATGATGAATCAGTAAGTGCTTTAAGTGTTTCATTATTTTTATACCAGTGTATTCATTATCCATTGTATATAAATTTGAGTTCTTTTTCACTAATGAAAAAAATGTAGTATACAACTTTGATGATCTTTTATTACTGGAATCTGTAACAACACAGCTGTAAGCATATCTGTCAACAGCTGAAATTGAAAGCTTTTTTCCTCATCTATTTTACAAGACTGCTTTAGTTTTTCTGTGGCTGATCTGAAATAAGACCCCATGAAGATGGTTTTGAATTCAACATTCTTGGATTACCTTCCTGAGAAAATGTCAATGATAAAATGAGAATAGACACTAGTGCCCGTCCCAGTGTGAAGAAACAGATACCACTGGACTGCAACATAATGGGTTTCCCAAAGAGGGTCTTGGCTTAGTGTGAGTAATAGACAAGTAGCCGCATTAGACTCACTCATCCTGCTGGACACTTTGAAACTGGAGCTCAGGTCAATGAACGGATAACACCCATTAAAAACTAATTTAGACTTCTGAGAAATGGTCCATGTAATTCTTTGATAACGCATAGGCTTACTGTGTCTGAAATTTAAGTAGAATGCATGGCATTCAAATGCCACATTTCTTGTCTTGTTTTTCCATTTCAGAAACAAAAATGCGAAAAAGCTTCCATAGACAGCATTTAACATTTTCATGTTGCTGTGCAACTCACTGAGAAAAAGCTATTTTTGCTAATAATGTTACATGTGCACTTTAAAATACTGAGGGAGTGTGACATTATGTGACATTCAAAGCAAGAATCTGTGCACTATTTTTACAGTTCAGAAAATATATACATAATGTTCCCAGTCTGATGTATGTATCTTGTTTAAGCAGTAAGAGATTTGTCAAGTCAATACACTGCAAAAACTCAAAATCTTACCAAGCATATTTGTCTTATTTCTAGTCAAAATGATCTCATTACACTTAAAATTAGACACAATCAGCCACAGGAAAACATTTCAGTAAGCTAAAGGAACTTGTTTCAAGACAGTGAATCTTGAAACTAGAGGAAAAACTCGAGAATTTTCACTTGTTCCATTGGCAGATTTCTTCACTTATTTCAAGCTAAAATATCTTGTATTAAGTGAAAAAATCTGCAAAATCTGAAATGTTGCCCTGTAGCTGATTGTGTCTCGATTGTGTAATGAGAAAATTTGACTAGAAATAAGACAAATAAACTTGGTGAGATTTTGAGTTTTTGCAATGTACTGATTAAAACAACAGCATTCAGTTTACAGGTAATATGGTTAAATAATGTATTTCAGACTTACCATCAATAAAGTAACAAAGTAATTCTTTTTACTATGTATTTCCATAAAACTCGATTTGTGCTTAGATTTAGATTAAAATTGTATTATTAAAGTTGTATTCTATCATAACCCTTTATTTTGGATATAAGAATACTCATACAACAGACCTGAGCTGTAGCTCAGGTGGCAGAGCAGGTCAGCCACTAATCAGAAGGTCGGTGGTTCGATCCCAGGCTGCCTCCTGGCTGCCAAATATCCTTGGGCAAGATACTAACCCCATGTTTGCCTACTGGTGGTGGTCAGAGGGCCCGGTGGCGCCAGTGTCCGGCAGCCTTGCCTCTGTCAGTGCGCCCCAGGGCAGCTGTGGCTACAATGTAGCTTGCCATTGCCAGTGTGTGAATGTGTGTGTGAATGGGTGAATGACTGAATGTAGTGTAAAGCGCTTTGGGGTCCTTAGGGACTGAGTAAAGCGCTATACATTTACATTTACCATTTACTTTGCAGATTACACAGTATCTGCAAAGCAAAAGGTTCCTGTGGTCCTTTAGTACGATTACAACACTCCATTGTATGAAAATATATATATATATATATATATATATATATATACACACACACACACACACACACATATATCCAAAATTAAAAACAAAAGAAAAGTACTTTTCATTATGTAAAATGAAAAGTACTTTTGAAAAGAGATGCTATTTTTTCCTACATTATAAGTCAGTTCACCACTAAAAGAACAAAGAGTGAGTCCTTGGCCTTAGACTGTCAAGAGGATGATGGCTTTCTTTCTGTTTGAATTCCTTTCATCTAACTTAATCAATGCTACTTCTCTAATGATGACAAGAATGATGACTTGAAGTGCACCACAGCAATATTAATGGATGCATGGGCACCCTCACAAATGCTAATCAATACCTGCAAACACTTCAGAAAATGGCTTTACCTGCTTGTGCCTTCAGTTTTCTGTTTAAATGGTTCTTGCCACAAGTTGGTGATCGTTTGCTTGAGTTTAAACGTGAACGGTACCACTGTCTTAAAATTCACTGCTGACAGCTAAAACATTATTGCAGGGAATAGTGAACCTCAAGTGTTCAACTGTTGGCGACATGGCAGAATTTAAAAACAAATGCAAAATACAGGTGAGATAGGTTGTTATATTCTGCCAGCACTTTTCTGTTGTTAAAATGCAGGAGAAAAAGGGCACTTTGTTGTACTTATACACTTACCCATTGCACTTTGCTCTACTCGGTGCCATTTCTTCACTAGCCATTTTCTCCTTTTACGTTTGAAAACAGAATGGCAAAAGGCAATCTCAGTCTGTAGTAAATCATAGGCTATCCAGGCAGTGATATGTGACATCCCATTTCAGGAAAGAAAAACTAACTAAATTTGGGTTTATTTCAAAGGGATCATTACCATTCCTCTTCTTTTAAGCTATCATCACTTTTGTTTGTCTTTCGTGCCAGTGAGACTGGAAAAAATGGGACACCATGAAACTCTTAGCGATTTGGAAGCTGAAGTCAACTGATGACATGAATAACATGCTATAGAAAAGGCACGCACATTAAAATTCAGTGGTATTTCCTTTGCATCAAACAATTCTAACAATTCTAAATGTCCTTTTTGATTTTAAACTGAAATCCATTATCAAAAAAATAGAGTGTAAACATAAATGATACTACAGAACAGACTAAGCACTAAAAATAACAAATAGACAGTGAACCTTAAGATTGATGTGCACTGATGTGCTGCAAAAATGTAAGTATAGTGACTGATGTCTTTTCTGCCCACTGCTAAAATGCCCCCAACTCTGTAGTCAAACATTTCATGTTGCAGGAAACTGCATTGACTGTGGATTTCATTTTTTGTCAGCACAGGTGATTTGATAGTCACATTAAATAAAGTCAGGCTGAATAAACACCTACAGCTGGTCTGCAGGGAAAGAATAAACACGTCTACCTGAGACTGACAGCTGCCACAGTCAAATCCAGACAATTTCCTTACATCACTGTCAGTTGGCTTAAAAGAGACAAGAGAGCAATTCCCAGGTAATAGTTTCTTTACCTGTTATTCATGTAAACTTAAAATCCAATTTAAAACAAGGAGCCAAAGTGTCTTTGTGTCCCTTGGGGAGGAAGAACCAACTATTGGCTTCAGCTGTTCAGACTCTGCCCTCAAAGCACTGGTGTTTTATATTTAAATGCAACCTGTGAGAAAGAATGCCATGCTTATTAACTTTGAATACATGTTTACTCTACATCTGTTTAGTTTTGCGGAAGCTACTCTTTAGTCAAAACCTGTGTTTCCTGAAATTTAATTTGTAAGCAGTATCGGAGTGTTTCAGACTTCATTTAAGCAGCATGGTACTAAAATAAAAAATTCAATCATCCCAAGTCTATGGTTGCATATCATTGTGCTGCACAATTACCCTTGGCCCAATTTTATTTTGTATTTCATAACTGAATAATATTTGAATTATAATTTGCTCGGCAAATGTGACTTTAAAAAGTCGACTAAGAAATCCACAGCGTGATTTTCTTCTCTTCCCTGAAATGATGTAAAATTGGCTCAATTAATCTACACAGTCATATATGCATGAAGACATCTGATGAGGTGCATGAAGGTCCTAAGAGATAAGATTGACAGATAAGATGGATGGATATGAGACCCCCTAATGAAACAGATGTGCACTTTAATTGGTTCAGTGATATTTTTCAGGCTTCAGGAGAGTCTGCCAGTTTAAAAAAATGATTTTCAAACCAATATTGCCTTTCCAGATTCCATCTTGTTCATCAGAGTGAAGTGCTGAAGCACATCAAAGTGTCAGCACATGGTGTGGTACTTCCATCTACACCTGCACTGCAGTTATAATTAAGACAGATTATTATAGCTAGAAAAAAATGCATTACAGCATAATGCTATGAATTTGGGGTATGAGCATAAATGTTCAGTTGCTTTACATATACCTTATTATAAAAGAATATACTTACCCACTACTTTGTTAGGTACACCTGATCAACTGCTCGTTAATAGAAATAACTATTGAGCTATTCACATTGAAGCAGTTCAATGAGGATCAGGAGGAAAAGTGATTTAAGTAACTCTGAATTTGGCATGGTGGTCAATACTACACTGGCTGGTCTGAGTATTTCAAAAGTTGCTGATTTATTGGGGTTCTCCCCCCCCCCCCCCCACAATCAGCTCTAGGGTTTACAGCAGGGGTCTCAAACTCGCAGCCCGGGGGCCACTTGCGGCCCACGCCACCCCTACTTATGACCCGTATATTGACGTGAAAAAATATAATGCAATTTGGCCCTTGAAGTTTTTTTTTGTTTTTGTTTTTTTTTTAGGGAGGATTTGTTTGTTGTTGAGTACAATCTTAAAATAAATTCTTTAAAAATCAAAAAAATATTTAATATGAAGGCAATATTAGCATGGAGTACAAACATTGAGGGATTGACTGTGTTAGTTTAGTGAAAGAGTCATTTGTAAAGAAAACAGTTTTCACTAGCAGTCAAGAGCTAATTTGTAAACTTATGTCTGCATTTTTATTTTGTTTTAACAAAATAAAAATGCAGACGTGCTGCCACGTGTCTGTCGAGAAAGAGAGTACCGATTTGTTTATTTGGTAGTCCAATGAAATGGTTCAGTTAGTTAAGAGTGAAAAAAAAAAAAAGTGCGTTAACATTTGCAGTTTTGTCTTGTTATACAATATTTGAAATTTTAAACAAACAAACAAAACAAAATTTTCAGAAATATTTGTGAGTGTTTTCTTGTTTGGTTGTTTGTGGGGGGGTTTTGTGCTACTTGAACACTAAAGTGGCCCTCGCATGAGATGACAGTGCCAGCAGAGGCCCACAGCTTATTTAGGTTTGAGACCCCTGGCTTACAGGGAATTGTCATAAAGAGAGAAAATATCTTAGTGAATGGCAGTTCTCTGAGAATAGTCAGAGAAAAGACCTGAGTGTTTCAAGCTGGCAGGAGGGCAACAATAATTCAAATAGCCATTTGTTATAACCAAGGTATGCAAAAGAGCATCTCTGAAGGCACAACGCATTGAACTTTGAAGTACATGTGCCATAGCAGCGGAAGACCCCACTGGATGGCACTCCTGTCAGCTAAGAATAGGAAACTGAGGCCTGCTGCCTGGTCTGTTGAGTCTCATTTTCTACCGCAGATAATTTAGTATAAACAACATGAAAGCATCCATCCATTCCACCTTGTATCACCAGTTCAGGCTGCTGGTGTTGTAATGGTGCAATCTGTATATTCTTAGCACACTTTGAGCACGTTAGTACAAACTGAGTATCTTTTAAATGCCACAGCTAACTAGAGTATCATTTCTCACCATGTCCTAATAACTACACACCCATCTATTAGGCTACTTCCAACAAGATAAGTCACAAAGCTCAAATCATCTCAGGGTTTGTTGAACGTGAAAATGAGTTCAAATGGCCTGCACAGTTACTAGATTGCAATCTAATATATGCTATCTGAAGGCACCTTTGGGATGAGGTGGAACGGTACATTCATATTATGGATGTCCAGCCGACAAATCTGCAGCAGCTGTGTGATGCTATAATATAAGTAGGGACCAAAGTCTCTGAGAAATTTTTCAGCTCCTTGTTAAATCTATACCACAAAGAATACGAGGAGTTCTGAAGGTCTAATCCTCTACATGCAAGGTGTAACTAATGAACTGGTCGGTAATTGCATATTGTACTTAGAATTATAATATACATTCACCATAAATATTTTAACAGGTTAACAGGATGTGGTTTTATACTGTCTATGGCTGATGTAAAAGAGATGTTGGAGCAAAACTCAATTCATTTTATTTAAATTCAGATTTTTATTTTGCAGTTTTCCTTTTTTATTCCAGTATTTTGAGCTGGTCAGAGATTATAGTGCTGACATGGTTCACCACAGCACTGAAGATAAATCTAAAAGAGAAAATTACTTGTGCCTCTTATTTATGAGGGCACACTGTTATAAGTGAACATGTGGTTTTGCAAAATACAGAAGGAACTGGCATATGTCCATTTCTGTGAAGGAGATTACCATATAGTTTGCTACAAACAGCTACAGATACATATCACTGCATACAGTCTTTTATATAATCTGTGGTATTTACTGCAGAGTGTTTTATTCCTTGAATATAAAGGTGGTGCTGCTTCCCAGGGAAAAATAAGCTGCACAGTACCACAGGTTTAGCATTGAAAATGTCAGGAAAAATTACTTAAAATATCTCCTCAATCAGAAATTGCCCCAGTGTGGAGGGTGGTCCTAGGTTTTACTATTTAACCACGCTCTTGGGCATTGTAATTTATAAGAAGAAAATAGTAACTAAAGTTGTCAAATAAAGTATTGGTGTAAAAAGTAAAATATTTCCCTCTGAACTTTTATATTCCCCTATCTACCTGCCCACCACTGCCAAATATCACTGGTATATGAGGGATAAGGAAATTCCTATGCAGCATCTAAACAAGGATTGATGGTTTATTCACTATATGATTAAGTACCACTTACTCAGTGTTGGGGAGTAACGGAATACATGTACCGCCGTTACGTATTTAAAATACAAAATATGAGTAACTGTATTCCGTTACAGTTACCGTTTAAAAAGGTGGTATTTAGAATACAGTTACTTTGTTGAAATAAATGGATCACACGGCGGTATTTTCCTGTTTCATATTGTCGCAGGTCAGGACTGTTTGGGTTTTGTTTGACAGCTACGTAATAGTTGCCATGGTTACAGGGTGGCGTGCTCTCTCTGCGACTGTGTGTTTCCTGGGTGAGAGAGCGCCTTTTTGTTGTTGTTGTTGTTGTGCTAAGTTAATAGGCAGAATGCTACAGGCATAGCCCTAAAGAATGTTGCCTCATGGGCAGTGTAGTCCGTGCTGCAGGGAGAATGGACTGCTATACACGTTATGTGTCTGTGAGCGCGAGGAGGGAGGAAAAGGAGAGTGGAAAAGTACGAGTTGTCATTGAGCAGAAACGGGAGCTGGAAGCATGTAAATATAATAATAACCACTGCAGCCAAGAAGAGTGCCTGACGAGCCCAGTTGAAAGTACGCTATTAAGACTCGACTGTACACTGTGTTCGTGTTTTCCTCCGAAACAATAAGTTCCGTTGGAGCAGCTTTTCAACGCCTCTCTCTGTCTCTCGCAAGCAAAGTTGACCCAGACAACAAAGTAAAGCTATTTTTCGGCTATGAGCCCGACACGGAACCCGACCTATTAGCCAGAGGTCCTTTTACTATGGTTAGGAGCCACGGACCTTCAGTAACAGTAATAAATCACACAGCAGTAGTACATTTATGTAGTTGTAAAAAGCATGATAATATATTAAGTAATACAAAGTATTCAGAATACGTTACTCTCATTGAGTAACGTAACGGAATACGTTACAGAATACATTTTGGGGCATGTATTCTGTAATCTGTAATGGAATACATTTTAAAAGTAACCTTCCCAACACTGCACTTACTACACAGTACATCACACTTTCCAAAACTCTGTGTTAAATATATTGCCATTTTAAAGGAGCTTTTAAGGGAAGATGAATATAAATTTTATTAAAAAATAAATTTTAAAAAATTGTTAACTTGTTGCATAAATCATATCACCAGCCTCCAAAGTAAACTCTCTGCCTCAAGGTTATTTGGCTTGGAGTAGGGAGAGAGATTTTAAAACATTTTAAGTCATTCAAAGCACATTTTTATGGCACAACTGGTGTAAATATAAGAAGTGGTATGGAAACACTGAGAATTCATGAAACTCATCTGCAGTCAAAGGAGAATTATTGTTAAGGTAAGAATGTGAAATTTTGACATTTATACAGCCTAATATGACATGGAGAAGTACCGGAGTGTGGCTGTGGCACGCTGTTTGCTTCTTGAAAGTAGAACTAAAAAGTGTGAGAGAAAGTCAGTGCTGTAAATAAATAATTAGCTTGTTCTGAACATGTACAATACAGCCTGTACAACAGAGTGGAATACAGGGGCACTTTTATACAACAGCAGAGGTCAAACTCAGTGCACTGCTCTGAAAGGTAGCTTAGGTTTGAAGGTTACACAATTTGGTGAATACGGGGAGGTGAAAAATTTATTAGTTGCAGTTTCCTAGTAAACTACTGGTTTGAACTACACGCTATGTAATGCAAAACAGGATGGCTGAGGGATTTTGATGTAATAATATAAAAAAAAAATCAATACCTGTGTTCTGGTCTTTGTCTTACTTTTTTTTTTTTTTTTACACAACCTGTTCAGATGGTTGCGTGTGAAACTGCACATGTCTCTCACCTGGTTGTTTATTTTCACCTTCTATGAGAATACAGTCACCCTTGGTGTGTGTTCAATTCTGTATATCTCATCTGTAAACTGATCTCATGTCTTCTGTCTGTATAGTCTCTCTCTACTGTCTATTGTCTAAAGATCTGAAGAAAATGTACCTTAAACAGATCAGAATAGAAAAAATACAAATGCATTCATAAAAATTCCACATATTGTTTAAAGTTAGATTATAAGTGAGACCCATATCATTTAATATCTCCAGATGAAATTCAGAAACATGAATCACACAATTAAGGATGTCGCATCATATTGATTCATGTGTATAAAACAGCATAGTTTTACACTAAAGGGAGACAGTGTGTGTGTGTGTGTGTGTGTGTGTGTGTGTGTGTGTGTGTGTGTGTGTGTGTGTGTGTGTGTGTGTGTGTGTGTGTCGCTTATTTATTTATGACATTTATTTAATTGTAGTATGAGGGGAGAAGCCATAGTGGCTCTGTAATGTGTGGAGTAGGATGAGATGCACATAAAACCATAACATATTCAACAACTGAAAAATCTATTTTGCCCTTTTAATTTTTTCATGCAGGTCACTATCTGCAAAATGTTCCAAAACTGGTTTAGCCAAATCTGGGCCATCAAGAAGGCAAGAGAAGAGTACTGGGACAGAAAGCCTAATGGAAGATGGCTCTGCCTGAGATGAAATAACTTGAAAAAGAAAAAGAAAAAAGAAAAAAAAGAAAAATGTTACTGAGGCCACAGTTCATGTTATTGAAATGTTTTACAGTTTGCCATCCAGCCCTGCTGAATGTGTTAAAAGTTGCTATTGCATATACGGGTTTATTATAATGGCAGTCTAAAGCAATTCAAAGAAATGTGATTTACAGAAGAAGAAAACATTCAAAAATCAATAGCCCTGTGATAAACTGCCTTTGTAAAAACTCTTCACACAAATAGTTCAGATATTAAACTGTTTAAAATTACTCATATTTAAATTCTTTTTTGCATATTTTTTGCTGCCTTTTTTAAACAAGTGTTTCACACTGTTGTGACCCATTCAAAGCTGGATTTCATCTAGCAAGATTAACTTCATCCAAAAAATACAAAACAATAAAAAAACAAAACAACAACATTAAACCAGGCTTCAGTTAAGTAGGCTAATGTAGCCACCGCTACCCACGTTGATAAAGAGCATTTAGTCCTCTGTAATCTCAAAGTGAACATCAATTTACTTTTAGCTCAAATTAGCAAAGCACATTTAATATTCTGTATTTTGCTTATGTACGGTTAAGTAACAGTCTGGTTTGTTTTTCTTGATTGGTAGGCCCAGTTGCAAAAGTGTTCCTGGGTCTGATATTGTAAAGACCGGTGCTGTCCAGTCAGACTTTGTGCAGCTGCTTGGCCCATTGAAGTCATACGGGTGTTGCCTAGTTCCCTCAGCTCACTTTCCACCATGCTTTGGGTAATACTGGATGCAGATGAGCCTGTCCTATCTCACTTAAGTGACAAGGACCAGGATGTGACTGTTTGAGGAGATGATAAACTATTTCTTAACACACGAATAGCTTGTAGAAGTACTCTGTTTTCTTCATCCCCTTCCCTGCTGTTAGACACCTGAATGTGAGCCCACTTGTTCTTCTCAGCCAACCACAGTGGAACAGACAGCCTGCCTTCCGCTTCAATTATACTCCTTCCGTTTCCACTATCCTCTCTCATAGACATTCTTTCTTGCATACCTATTTTTTTCAGACATTCATACCTAAATTCTCTTCTTAAATACGTATAATATTTGTAAGATTAAATGCATATTGAATCCATGAGCATGAGAGCGAAATATATGAATGTGTACATTAAAATATGTATATGTATATGAGACCATAATATAATAATGTGTGTGTTAAAATGTGTAATCAAAATATAAAAATTTAAATTCCAACTATGTGAGATCTGTATAAGAAATGAGAATGCATGTATGTGAGACTGAAAGAATGAATTTTGGCTTGTACAGCCCTTAATAGTTATTGTTAAATTTTTCCATGCCAGCTGCATTCTGTAACCATTTGAGTGTAATGCATAGACTCATATATAGACTAATTAGTGTTAAATGACAGACTAATAAAGTAAACTAGAATTTCACTCACCAAAACTGACTTTTTTAGAGCCAGCACCAAGTGGTGATAGAGGAACTGCAATTTTTGTTGCTTTTTCTTTGCTTCAGACTAGGGCTTACCACCTTACTATCTTCCTCTTATCTATCTATCTATCTATCTATCTATCTATCTATCTATCTATCTATCTATCTATCTATCTATCTAAATAGATATACTGTAGATTGTTTCGCTTAAGATACTCACTAAAAAAAAATGTTTTGACACCAACGATAATATGACAAGATTAAGAGAGGAAAGAAAGAAAGGACCAGTAGCACCTGATTTGTCAGCCCGAGACAAGAAATTCACAGAGACTCATGAAAATATTCTTCAGCATTAGCTGAATACAACCTAGTAATTATCTGTAAGTGATGACACCCAGTGCAGACAGAAGTCAGTTTTAATTACTAAAAGAGGTGAGAATTTCTAATAGAATATTATAGGCAATTTGGCTTAAGCTGTTTTGAAAAACTATTAAAAAACAATATTTTAGCTAATAATTATTATTATTGTCACTGATTATGAATGAGGTCTTTGTGTTATTTGTTATTTTATGTACCTGTTTGAGTTAAATAATGACAGATGCTTCTCTTCTGTTTATAATACACAATTTTAAGGTAGTTTAAGACGTACATTGTGTTTTATAATCAAATTCTTCTTTGTATTTACATCATTTTTATTTACTGAAAGGTCAGACTGTTTCTATGAGCAGTCACATTCAACATTCAACACGCAGCCACACGAGATCTTACCACAAAACTGTATCCATCATGTTATAATAATGTCATAACAGATGATGCGGTATGCTTCTCTTTCTCTGTCATTCTGACACAAGTCAAACTTGGTTTGCCCATATCATAGCCACGCTTGTCACTTTCCTCTTGAATAAGAACAAGATGTTACAACAGCTCTGCTTTCCACTGTCTTGTTAATGTAAAATAATGGATGCAAGTAAATGTCAGCTTTCATATATATTCTAGCTATGGTTACTAAAAGCAAGCCTAACAGTGCAGAAAAAACAAATGAAATGTTTCTTTCAGTCTTTCCTTTATGAAAAATGTTGTACTCTTTTTGAGTGAGTGTGAAACTCAAACACCATTTGAGGTGTTTTTCTGATAGTTGGGGGATTTAACTCCACCAAAATTCAGCAGCCCCTCTAAAAATCTTCTTTAGGTCAATATATTATTAATTTCCCTTATGTCTGTTTAGGGTCTATTTATTTACATGCTGTGATTAAACCTAGTTATAAGTGATTAGCTCATTAGCATGTTTGGACCATCTTATCTATATTTTTACAGCAGTCTAGTTTCTAATAGCTCTGTTGAATTTCCATTGTTCCACTGCTGTGTGAACAACATTAGGAGTCTTAGGACGAAGCGACAATGGACAGCTTGCGATGGTTTCTCTTTGCATGCAGCTTGAATAATTGATGGCTTGATTGCCTGGGTATTCACGGACACAAAAAGGCTTTTCCTATTCTCTGTCTAACACACTGCTTGAATCTTAAACAGTCCTCCCCAGTGGCACAATCCGCATGGAAGCAAGTTATGTGGCTTACAGACAGCACTGTACAGCCAGTGTCCTTCATCGTCTGATTACCTCAAGTTGCTGTTATAAGACAAAACAATGTGATAAATTCATTTTATTCAGTGCATGCTACTTTAGGCTGTAATATATCACAATCACCACTCTAAAAAGATCCTCAACCTTGAATACATGATTTCTAATTTTTTTTATTTTTTTTTTAAATCTCAATAGCAGTATCTCTTTTCCAAGCTAAGGATGCTCTATACACTTAACTACCCCTTGGGAAGAAATATTTTGCTCTACTTGAGATGCATGTCATAAAATGTGCACCTTATCTATGGTGACCTTGCAGAATAACACGCTCTAAGGAAGCATTAACTGGCTGTGTTTGCCTGTGCTCCCCTATAGTTATTTATTCATGTTCGTACTCTGCTGGTGTATAAATCCCATAATTAAAGGGGATTTGTGTACAAAGAGCAGCAATGTGCTGGAGGCTCTTAATGGAGAGAATTAGTGGTGAAGAGCACCATGCTGCACGAGGCTCTTTACAGCACAAAGAGACAGCAAATGCTTTATGTGACCAACAGCTTCAGTGAGATAACAATCTCACCGCTGGTGTCACAGCGTAATAGACTGAATTGTCTCTATGCGATACGAACATGCGAGAGGACCCATTGACTGACCATTAAATAATTAAACTGTCAATCCTTTGTCCTTAAAGGCCAATTACCTATCCTGATATTACATAGTTCATTGACATGTAATGGCTTCCTTTTCAGGTCTCCCCATCGTTCAGTGTGACGTCTTTCAGACCTCCTTGACCTAATGTATTTAATTAGGGTTTGAAAAAAAAAGAAAGTATTTGATGTATATTACATCAATTGGGTGATTTTCACATTACAAGCTCCCTAGACATGTTCTTTTTTTGCCAAAACCTGACTTTATCAGTGAGTTGAAATACATGTCTACTACTTTTTCCTTTTCCATTACAGTCTGTATTAATTTTCTTCTTGCTTTGGGTTCCCTTATATGTATTCTTTCTTCCACCTTCTAAAAACACAAAAACAAGATATACTGCAAGTGTGTCTCTCCGTCCAAAACCACTGACAGAAACACCAAGACTTCACTTGATAATAATCGATAACAAACACAGAACTGCAAGCATCTTCCAAATTCTTTCATTATAAGCAGGCTTCGTTGTAATGGAACTTTATGAATCCATACTTAAGTGGTAAACCAAGTAGGTTATAGCAGAACTACTGAAATTACTGATAGCATTACTTCCTCTTTCACCTTGTCCCTTTAATGTCACCACATTGGATCATCTGCCTCTACCTCCATCCTTATAGCCTCCTCTGTGACACAAACTCTGCATGTCCTCCTCCACTACATTACAGTGACATGAATTATAGAAGTTGGGGAAAGATCTGCCAAAACAGCAATGTTGCTTTACTGTCGGTGGTCATAATTGCAAAGGTTTCAGCAAGTATTTAGACCTATTCACTTTTTGTGTACTTTGTGTTATGGATTTAGCTATGTATATGTGTATACATGCTACATGTACTGTCATTTTGTACTGTCATCTTCAACACATTTATCTCAAAGCATCCAGTATAGAAGAAAAGCCTCACAGAAGTGATAGAAGGGTTGTACACTCTCAGTCTTGGTAGGAAACTAGTTTTTAATGTATAATTCTATTAAATATTTAAAATAGGTATGCCAGGTCAAACTGACATGGTGCTAAAAAATGCCGACCAGTCCTCAAAGAGTTGATAATCATGGTTTTCATTGGCTGTTTTTCCATCATTTTCTTCTCAACATATTACACTGTTTATATCAGAAACTATTTTCAGCCAGAATATTAAATTCATCAAGATTGGAAGCATAATTTAAGTGTTTTCTTACTTTTTCTCTGCAATATTCTAGAAATGTGTTGAATTTACATCTCAAGTCTTTAGGAAACCTATTCAAAAAAAGTCACGTTTCAAAGTGGGAAAAATGAAAGAAATATCAAGCCATTTTTTGTGATTTAAATCTGATTTGCATCTAAGCATCAAGTCTCAACTCCACAACTATTCACATTTAGCTTGTCTGACAGAATTCTGGGAAACGCAGAAAAACACAAAGTAAGATAGATGAAACAGGCTGAAGAATATGCATAACAAAGATGTAAATTACAATATTTGCACACAAAACAGCTCCTGCGTTGCTTTCAACATCAGGGTTGTTGCCAGAGTGTCTGAGGCGCCAAGTTTTATTCAGATAAAAAGAAGTCTCAGGCATGTTTTAGAAAAAAAATGATGAAGGTTATAAAGGTGTTTGAACTGTATACAAAAGTCCCACTGTACAGAAACCCTGTCAACATCTCCAGTGATTGGTAGACAGAGATATGACCACACATATCACAGGTGGTCCCCATGTGGGAGGGGGAAGAGGGAGAAAAGTGTGTTTTTGCTCATCAAGCCTTGTTTTGGCCTGGGGGCAACGGTGCCACTGTGACTCTCGAGTCAGCCAGTCAAGGCTAGGGAAGCAGGAACACAAACAGATAACTGGTGCACAGAGGGAGTGAGCAAGAAAGAAAGAAGGAAAGTGGGAGATGGAATGAGCAAGGAGGCTTCATCCCAGGATGAGTCATGTCTGCTCATACTGTCTGCTGCAAGTAGCAAACACTGGGGGGAATAACAGATCTGTTGATATGGGAGTTTCCCCAAGCTTGCTGCATAGCTGAGGGCGGACGTGGAAAATACACAGACAGGAAGCCACACACGATTAAATGCAAAGCAGCGATTCCAACCACGATTTTCAGATATACACCTGCAAATTCAGAGATGTTTAATGTATAGTGTCCTCATATTTAGAACATATATGACATTCCACTATTTTTTTTTTTTTTTTTTTTTTTTTTTTTTTAAATTGGATTTAGTATATATATTGAAGTCACAATAGTTTGAAAAAGGAAATGCAACTCTTTCCTTCTTGTACTCACCTGTTCCAAAGATGATTAGAAAATGACAAAAATATAATAAAATAATACTTATTATAAGAGCAAGTGGGGGATTCACTGTCGACAACAGGACAACACACTGCTTAGTTATGTGAAATCATCATCAGTGAATGTGGGTAAAATAAAAACTACAGCTTTATAATTTTTGGTGAATTTAATTTTGTTACAGTGAATGAAAGACAAACTGATCCATATCAGTTTATAGCAATATTCAAACTGAATACAGGCTGCTGTGGGACAAAGACAGGTAACATCCTTTTGACTTGCTGTCACCTGGATCTGGAGCTGTGCTGTAAACAAACACTGAAGCCCAGTTCGATCAGAATAGGAATAGAACTTTTTACAAACTAAAATAATAACGCACATCAGCTCCTTGGCTTGCCATTCACGATATACCAGCAAACTAGTGCGTCAGAACGTTAAAGTTAGCTAACAATCTCTAGTGATTTAAGCTACATTAGGTAATGTTTTTGATGCTATTTAGAGAACAAATAAAAATAAGCAGAAACTTTATATGATCATGACAATGTCCCTGCGTTATCAGAAAAGTTTGCACTTTTCCTTCTATCCTGGAGAGGACTTTATAGCAGCAGGGCTTTTCTGCTCCTGCTTAGCATAGATACTTTTTGGCAGGTTAGCTTCAACAAGATGCAGAGATGTGGCGATCACTTGAAAGTCTCTCTGTGCTAGTTTTCAACTTCGCTTTGTGTTGTTGGCTTTGTGTTCAGACCTAAATACTAAGACTCCAAAACTGATCACAGCAGAGTGGTGGTGGTGACTGTTAAAGCAGAGCGAATGAGAACCCAATGACCATTAAAAAGAGATTAATAAAAGTGATATCAATAATGGAATTGGAACTGCTAAATTCATATCAATTCCCATACCTAAATGCTGGAGTGATATGAACACTCCAGCAAGAGATCAAAGTTCCAAGAATGCACTGCAGACATTTGACTCAAAGCTAGATAAGTCTATCTGGAAGCCAGGCATCCTCTTGGCTCACAATTGCTGTCTCTTCCTATAAATTCCGCAAACAATAAGATCCTCTAAACCATTAAACTGTTTTTCCACATGCCAGGCAGTGTTTATGGCCCCTTTAGTGCGCCCCATTACATACACATTAGGTGACGGCATCCTGTGTCAGACTTTGCCTTTAAGAGCCTTTTAAAGTGGTTCCTGTAGTAAAGTCCAAATTAAAGTAGGATTGGTGGCTTCTCCTCAGTAATCTACATTTTTTATTTATTTATTTTATATATATATATATATATATATATATATATATATATATATATATATATATATATATATATATATATATATATATATATATATATATATATATATATATGCTTCTTACTTATGCTAACTTCATACAGTATATTTAACATTTGTGTATTACAGTACTACAATATATGCATAAGTGCATGATTATGGACATTGTCTTTCATGTTTATTGTCTGTGTGAAGGCAAAAGCAACAGCATCGATCAGGAGTTGTGCATCACACATAATACTAATGTTGCATGTAAAAAGCCTGTCTTGTATAGTTAGACTAATGAGGCTCTGCATAGAGGATGACTGTTGAGTGACAGATGTGATTTACAGCAGTAAGATGGACAGTCATCACCAGAGTCCCTGTTGTGAGTCTGAAAGCAAACGGTCTAATACTCAGTTGGTGGTTAAGTACTAAACCAGGGTTTAACATTAACCTGGATGTTTTCTGCATTATCAGTGGAGTCAAATCAACTAGCTAGTGTTACTGATATGTCAGACCTTTCAACTTGAAATCAATATTGTTGATCAATATGAAGTCTTTCCCCAATAAGTCTGAGACCACAGCGACTTCACAAAGGAAAACAGACTAAATAAACACAAACTCATGCTGTCATCAAATTATGTTTGCCATTTTTTAAAAGTCCTAGGACCCCATGCTGCCCTTGACCTACTAAAACATTATAGCTGAATTGCTATATACAGAGCTATTAGAAAGGATATATGTCAATAATAACTTTATGACGATGTAAATAAACACTAACAATAACTAACCCAATAACATAAAATGATGGCTGGGGTTCCCAGCATCTATTAGACTACATTCTTCTGTGTCCAACCATTCTATGACTCCCACATTTTCTTTTTTCTTTCTTCTTGTTTTTCAAACAAGTCCCAAATAAAACAAGCTCTGAAACATTATCAATAGCAGTGGTTGTTAATTTACAAAGCAGGCATAATTACCATGAATTTTATTTAATTTGTTTGTTCCTGGCCATTTGACAGAGTAATGAGATTTTTACTGAAAACAGTTTAATCTTGCAACAATATCGACGAGGGCATAAAAAGCAAAACAATTACCTCAAAGTTGCCAAAATGCTCAATAATTTGTATTTTTGGCTTTTCCTGGTCAAATTTAACCCGTATGTATTGAAATAGATTTCAGTGAGTGTGGGAGACAGTGCTCAAATCCCACATACACAAAAGTTTACAACCCCTGTTCTGAATCCACAGACTACAGAATACAAATGTAATTGCTCTAAGAACTCAAGTATGTTTTATTGCAAAACATGTTTGAATGAAGAGTAACAAACAAAATGTTATAATCTAAAATGTTGTAATCATACATCTTTCTCTTTACTGTGACAATAATCCATCACATTAGTTTTTTGATTTGTTTGTTTTTAATGTCCAAGAGTTTAAAAAAAAAAACCCTCAAGAAACATGAATAAGCAGAAACCTGAAGAGCACAGGGGAAAGTGAACAACAAATAGCCTATCCACAAGAAATGTCCTACAGTGTGAAGGTTGAAAACATTACAGAGAAAGAATGTTTTAAAGTGCATACGCTTTTCAAAAGCCATTTTTTCCCGTTTCCCTGAATTTTATCTGCTCCCCCTGCTTGTGTCTCCTTTAACTTTTCCATCTTTGCTTCTCTGCCAGCACATGTTGGATTTTCAACTTTGTGTTGAAAATGTATTTTTGTTATATGTAACACTAAATAATGGTTAGGGTTAGTCTTAGGTGTCCATGTTCAACACAACATGGCATCAAATGACACTCAAAAGGGGAAACATACACTGTGTTGGCAGTATATGCTTTAATAAAAGGATACTTTCCATGTAATCCATATGCAATTTCATGATATGAAGCTCTAACGCTATATTTTTACCACACCTCTGCCTTTGTCTGTTCATCCTTTTCTCCGGGACAGATGAGGTGAACGAGATTACTCTTCTTTCAGCCCAAGATGGTTCTCTATCCACCAAGGGCATAGTTGTGTGTGAATAATGTCTGAAGTGAGGAGTAAATATCTTTCCATGACAAGTTGTTTGGATTGGTGCTCATGTGCAATCTGATGCTTTATGTATCACAGCGTAGACTGCCTGGCTGCTAGCCTTGCTGGAGAAGGGTTGCCCTGTCAGTCCCTCTGAAACACTAAGAAGGAAAAAGGGCTTTTCAGAACAGGCAAAAAAATGCAATGCAGCCCAAAATGTCACTTTGACTGTGAGTTGTTCTGATGAAGTGCCTCACTGAGGTAATACATCTGATATGGTGCAGATTTAAAGGGGAAAAAAAACATGTCCATTTAGGCAAGTGGATCAATTTTGGGTTTACATTACTGGGAGATTAAAGGCAAGAGATTGGTATCATGTTAATCCAACACAATTACATGCTCCAAATAACCCATCAGCTGAGGTCAAATTTTACACAAAAGCCTCGTGTCATTAACTTCAATTAATGTCACACGATGACCTTGCAAGGTACTTCAACATTTTTTAGGTTCATCAGGATGATTAAAATCAGCCTACTGGCGTAGCATTCAGTTCTAATGGTCATGAGCCATGAATTATTTGCCCTGAGATGGTGCAGGATCCGAATTTATTTATATAGTCCATTTGCAGTCTTCTATATTTATTTAGCACAAACCAGTGAAACCATTCAGCAGAGGTGAACAGTGAAATCACATAACTCATCTCACCAGAATAGAGATAAGCATTCATCCATTAAAACTATTTGTCAAAGAGGTTTCAGTTAAGGGCATCTGAGAGGACAGCACTGACAAGCTCCTTATACGCTTCCTCTCATTGTCATAAACATTCAAACATAGGGCTCCAGTTTGTAGGAGTTCTTTTTAATGGGAGTCATCCGGTGAGAAGCCCATTTTGCCTTTATAAAACAGCGTTTTAAGGTGTTAGTGGCAGCCACCAGCTTTGGCACTTAATTCTGGGAGCAGTCTATTGCTGGTTTAACAGCAGTGGGTAGCATCGGAAAACACCCACATACACAAAAACTTTTTCAAGTGCACACTATGGTTACCTAACAGACATTTGTGGGTCCATAAAAGCAGGGATTTAACTTGGATTTAAAAATTGTGATTCCTGGAGAGTTGGTGGGTGGGGGCTGGGTGTACAACAATCATCCACTGTGCTCCTGTTTCATGAAGTAAGCCATTTATATAACGTAAAGACAAATACAAAAACAGATGTGGACAAATTTGTTGCTACCCTTCCACAGTAAACAATAACAGAAAGAAAACACACAGCTATCTCTGGTACTTAACTTAAAACTATTAAGTTTAATTGCATCCCTTTTTGTTTATTCAATTTTTAACACAAATCTGACTATCGATTCAGTTGAATATTTTATTAAAACAGAAAAATAAATAAATGTTACTTTACTATAAGAGTATGTATTTGTCAGCAGGTAATGTGGCCCACTTTTCCTCAGCAAACTACTCAAGATGTCTTAGATTTGAAGGGGGTATTTTTTCAGATCTTAATAGATGTTCAATTTTCAAGGATTAAGATTTAGGTTCATGGACGACCACTTAACAATAGTCCAGTGTTTTTTTGAGGGCACTATGTTTTGCTCCAGGATGCCTTTGTAGTCTTCAGACTTCATTGTGCCCTGCAGATTTCCCGTGCAAGATGCAGCAAAGCAGCTTCAAAACAAAATCAAGCCCACTCCATGTTCCACATATTTATAGCTAAACGGGAACACTACTTGGAGATTGGAGATGCTCTTATATCTTTTAACAGCCAGAGTTTCTGATCCATATTCAGTGAGGTGATCACATTAACACCAAACTGCAGTTATATAACAGACAACTGATTTAACTAAATCATTTTTCAGGAGCAATAAAGCATTGTTTCAATGGGCTATAGGAGTACCATCAAATCCCTGTGCATCTGACATGAGAAACAAAACATTGAATTGAGGAATTCATTTTAATTTCCCAAAACAATTTACTGAAAGGGCAAATAAATCACAAGATCAAACAACTTCTTCACTTTTCATACATCAACTTTTCACTTTTATGTCTGAATTCAAAGCTTTGCAAGAACTCCCACTCATGTCTGATTCTTGAATGTCACTGTCCGCCCTCATAAACAGATGCTCACCTCCTGCATTCTGAACAGTAAATCTAACACATTAATCTGTGAGATCTTAAATGTTGCCTCCACTTAATCACTCATCAAGTCCTGGTTTAGGGCTATTTCACCAACATTTAGTTCTGGTAATCTGATTGGTTCAAGGTTTTTTGCATCATTGGGGGGTGGGGAAGCAGTTTCTGTCATGATGTGCCTTGCAGCAGGCAGGATGAAGGACCCACATGTAGGACTTGGAAACTGAAGGTTAAACTTAAAACGGCAGCGTTTAATGCTGGGAGACTTTCCATAAAAGTAAACTTCACAAAAACAAACCAAAACCTCTAACTAGAAAACTAGAAACTAAGAAAAATGGAATAGGACTGGGAACTTGAATTTCCTCAGGAACACAGAGGGAAAAACACAGAGCATGGTGAGGGTACAAATACACACTGGACCAGGGGCTTTAAACACACTGGAGTAATCAGGGAATGGGAGACAGGAGGGAAACACAGCTGGGAGAAATCAGGGCTAACAAGACAAGAGGAAGCAAAACCAGACATCAAAATAAAACAGGAAGCACACGACAGACAGAGACACAGACTTGACACTGAGCAAAAGGGACGCAGGAACAAAACCTAAGAACTGGAAATCATAGAACAAAGAACGGGAGTGTTAGAAATACTGAGAAAGAGACCTAATATCACTAATAGTGATAACAATGATGAAATCAAAGATCAAAAACGGAACAAAACTCAAAACAATATACGATATCCAATATATTTTACCCTCTGGATTATTATAAGTTTTTTCCCCTTACTAATATCAGCTTTACAGCTCTACATTAGTTTACATCCTTTATTTCACTTTGATGTCAACTTTCAGAATAGACAGAATAAATCAATTTGTTGTAGCTCACTGAAATGAACTAAATTGTTGATACCAGGCTAATTTATTTTGGAACAGCAAAGTATGTAATGTCAAAATAATGATTGATAGCATATTGACTTTGCTGCTTGTTAAAGAATTCTCATAGAAGGCTGCTTTACTGCTCTCAGAAACAAAATCACAGAAGTGAAACCTTTTAAAGATTTCAGCTTAGTGATGGATAACAGAGGACTCTTAAAAATCGCAAACCTTCCCGTCAGTGTTGCATCCTGCCAAGAAAAATTGTATCTCCATTCAAAGTCCAGCTAAAGAGCAGTGGAGGGTTACAGATGGTAATCACCTTAGTACTGTAGCCTGTCTCTGAGTCTCCATCTAATATGCAACACTGATGACTGATAATATATTATTGATGCTCCATCCTGGCTGATCTTGAAAGGCCAGGTTCGACCAGGCCTATCCATCTCATGGATATTTTAGTACTATTTCTCCCAGAATATGAGTACGGCACTTACAGAGCTCCGAATGACGAACAAATGAAGTGCATCTACTGCTATACTACCAGTGGGAATCACCCAGTGGTTCACTGTACAGATTGAAGCATTTATGCTATACTTAACCCAAATAGTTATTTTTTTTATAAAAAAATAATAATAATAATTTAGCTGTCTGACAGGCTGATAATGTGGCCAAGTGACAAGAATTAATGTAAGTAAAATGTAAGGTCAATGAACAAAGCATTATAATATATATCCTGCTATGTCTTCTTTACTATATGCTTTCAATACCACATAATATATTGTAGTATAACATACCATATGATTATATATATATGAAACCACATCCAAATCACCATCTGCACAAAATGCTGTCTGTGTGTGTACAAATATGTCTTTATGTAATGCAAAAAGTTGCATTTGACATGCAAAACGCCTGTCTTGCTTCTGGCAAAAGAGAATTGTGAACACTTGTTTTAACACAGGCTCGTGTGTTTCAGTGTGCCACACTACAGAATTTCATGGCTGCAAATCACTTGTAATCCCACTGCAGCACATTACAGTTCTGGTGAATCTGAAATAAATTTCAGACTCTAGACATGCTGGTGGGACTACTCTCACTGTTACTCTCTGCATATAAATTTTCAGCAATGGTGGAGGTTATAGCACTGAGAACTACCTAGGTGCAGTGTATTCAAGATAATCGGGTCATTGCGTATAGTCCCCAATCCTTAAGCTTTCATTATACCAACAGTTTTTATAAGCACCATTCTTTTCTCTAGCTTTGATCCATTTTTTTGTCGTGTTGAATTGCTGACAAGCTTTTTGTTTCACCACCAGACGTGTGTCCTTGTGTGCCGTTGATTCACTGCATAGAAAGTAGATGATTTTACAGCATGTGCAATGAAAATAGGCTGAAAAGAAGTCTGATGTCTGGAGACAGTATTCAAGTTTATGTCTGCCAAAAGCAGAATCTAAGACTACATCTAAAGCTGTGTGAAGGTCAGGGCAAGTAGTGTAATTAATTGACCAGAAACGGAGATGGATGAAGAAGTGTTATCTTTATATTAACCTACATGGTTATAAACATAGAATACACAGCACTAAGAATACATTCAGACATCAGGTATAAATATATCTTTTTAACAGTTTAACTACCAAAGGATCAGTAAGGTTCATGGACTTATTTGAAAAATATATCTGTTGACATGCAGAAATAGTGTTTCATGCAGCTGCGTATCAAAATTGGTCTATAAATCTGCTTATTTGTACGTCGAGGGCAGATCCCACACAGTCAGAAACCATGAAGGGTAAGCCACAACCACTAACACCTCTGTCCCTCTGGTATTGTCTTTTGTTTGTTCTATAACCCTCCATTCGTCATTTAGCTACAGCCAGAGCCAGTACTCTGAGCTAATGTATGAGACTTAAACTCTCATTTGTTGCACAAGTTTGTTTTTGTTCTTTAGGCAAAATCCAATAAAAGAGGATTCACTCATGAAAGAGAGGGAGTTTATTTCACCCAGTTGAGTGCTAAAACGCCTCTTCACTTATACAATTGAGATTTTTCACTTTCGTGTAAGGTATGCCACTAAGCCTAACTTGTAATGAGTTTTGGGAGACAGGAAGGAGAAATATTTGATTTGCTCCTATTAAACAGAGTTTATTGATAATTTAACAGTTTATGCCACTAATCTAGGACATCCTGCATCCTCACTCAAAAGCTTCCAAAGCGAGCTTCCATCAACACTAGTCAATCCTTTTCTCCCATTTACCGCAACTGTCTCCTTAACATCCTTCCTTTATCAACTCTCTTGTCTATATACCGGCCCACTCATTTCCTCTTCTTATCTTTAGCATCCTAATTGTTTGCCATATTTATTATAAATCATACAGGCAAAGTAATCCATCAAGTAAGCATCCCGTCCTGTTCCCAACAGTGCCCCTTGATCAAGCTGTTTATCTTTCCCATGTTAAACAAGGTCAGTGTAAGTCATGAGACAAAATGTTGTCTTTATCTGTGCCCAAATGAGTAATTAAATAGCTTGTATTGTGTGTGTGTGTGTGTGTGTGTGTGTGTGTGTGTGTGTGTGTGTGTGTGTGTGTGTGTGCGTGTGTGACATATTGTGTCTCCCGGAATAGGACCTACCACAAAAGTTATGTACTTATGTCTGTCTGTCTGCCTGTGGATATATTTCATAAACACAGTATGAGAATCAGGCATTACACAAAACATAGTCACACAACTTTACAAGTGTGTAGTGCAGATAAAAATAAAGGCCAGCGTCAAAGATGGGTGGAGCTTGATCAATGAATACCGAGGATTGATGTACTACTAATAATAATAATTACAAGATTCTGACAGTTGAATACTCAGGTGTCAATAACAACGTTCATTGCTGCTGGTATGAGCTCACTGCAAGATTGTCTTTAATTGACCCTGTACCTAATCATGCCATATATATTTTTTGCAACATCATTTGGCGGGTTTTTAATAATGGCCCTCAACTGTTTCACTGTGTATAATAGATTTGAAAAGGTTTCTAGAGACACCCCTTTAGCTCAGACAATCACAATGCTCATCAAGATAATTTATGAGAGGTTGTGAACAATTCCTTAAACTGCGGTCAACCTTTGAGAACCACAGATATGCTTCAGAGCTGCTCTTTGACTGCAGACACACTCATAAAGCAGTGTCACTACATCTTTCTTTCTGATTAATCTCTGTGTATAAAAGACCTATTATGTCTGTGCCGTATCCTGACCTAAGCTCTCCATTGACCTTGTAGTTGATTATGTGTCGCATGCTCCAAAAGCCCGCAAAGGTAGGGTGAGTAATTGCATTGTGTTAGTGTTATTAATCCTGCGTAACATTACGGCTTTATTAATCAGATATTTACATTGTGTACCCCAAATATAGCACTGCATCCACACAAATTTCAGGTTTAAATGATGCTGCTGCTGTATTACAAATCTATTATTGCTAATGGATAATGTTTTCATTGTCTTCCAGTTTTCCTATAATCCCAACTTCTGTTATTTCCATGCTTGCCCACTGCATAATTAACAACTAAAGATTTATTTTCAGAGATTAACTTTCTATAAATAGAAGAAGATAACACTTGCTAATCTTTCAGTTAAATAACAAGCGAAAGCAGCTGATTATCCTGGCTTAGCAAAACTACCGTTAAAAGTTGACTATTGGCTTTAATATTAAATATATGGAAAAAGTGGTATGACAAAAGCAATAAAAAGACAACAGAAAGCTAGTTCTAGTCTTGAAAGGGAAGAGGCTGTTATCAATGACAACACCCTACACTGCATCCCACTTTACTAGGTCTGCATGACATAAGTCTCCAACTGACAGTCGTTGTTGTTTTCAGGGTTCCTGCTTGGAGACTAAGTATTGATTTCCTCCCTGTGCTCCTTGCACAAGTAATATACAGTTATAATCTAATTGGTGTGCAGGAACTTTGGGGAACTATATCTACTGAGACATGTGTTATGTATTATTGCCACCTTCACACTCAGCTTCACAGTGACCTGGTGTCAGTTATCTACACTGCTGACATAGCACCTTTGATCAAACACATTCTGAGAAAAGGTAAATAATAAAAAAAAAATAAAATAAAAACTGTCAAAAGGTTTTTAGGTCATTCATATAAACACAAAGTTATGAAAAACAAAGTTAGAAAGACTATTGGAGAGTGAGGTCCAAAAGTGATAAGCCATTATTGACAATTATTCCATTTAAAATATAAAAGTTTCACATGAACAAGAGGTGCCAATAGAGATTCTATATACATGTTATTGCAAAAACAAAATGTGCTTGGCACCACAGTGCATTTAACTCACAATTGTGAGTGCAAAAGCTGCCAGACAGGACAGAAATACATAAATAATAAAATAAATACATACATTTTACATGAATTGTAAATATTAGCATGCAAGTTTAAAAAATGCATTTTGGAAAATGACTTTGAGTACACTATATGTATCTTTTTTATTTGTTGAAGAAAATCATTCTCTGTAAAAGCCAGAGGGTATGGCATAGTCTCTGAACAATGGCATGCTAATGCTATTTGGTCAGGTTGGAGCTGAAGTGGTGCAGATGTCCATCTTCAGCGCAGCAAAACGCCCCCAGACTTCAATATTCGCTCTACCATGTTTCACTATGGGTATGAACAACTAAGGTAATATTCTCTCTCCTGTTCTTTTTCTTTATCTTATATACACATTTCAGTTACTGCCATAAACTTTATATTTCATTAAAAAGGACTTCTTTCCTGTATACTCACATGCATATTGTCGTACTCCATACCAAGCAGCTTTAGAAGAGGTTTACAGACCACGGTTCATCCTGTGAGACACCTACCAGACAGCCTTTATTTGGCAGTAGTTCAAGTCTTACATTCTTTATTTAGTAAATTCTGTTTATATGTGGTGGATTTGCTCTCCTATTTCTAAGTGAAGAAAGCTTTATATATTGATCTTATGATGGTGTGGTCACTTCTGGTCTCCCTGTTTATGCTTTGGATACTGCTGATCCAGTGTGTTAGAGTGTTACATTTTGTCCTTTTAAAAACATCATTGATTGATGATGAGTGATGCTAAACCTGCTTAGCAGAGAATGATATCAAAACTTGCTAAAATGTAATTGCTGACTTGTTGCAGATTCAGAATCTTTATAAATCCTGACTTCTTGTTTTTTTAATTTTTTGAAATTCTCCTATTTTGTGTGTTAAGTTTAACAGATAGAGGACCCAAATACAGTTTTGAGCTTATTGCAAAAATCAAAAACATCCAGAAGTCCATATGTAAAGGCAGGGAGTGCACAGGGAGGACAAACAGACACTCGGGTGTATTGGTAAACATAGTTTTTTCTACATGTTTTGGCATTCACATGTAAACAGCGTTAGAAAACTGCAAATGTAGCACAAAGGGAAGGGCATGGCCCTGTACTATGAAATGATTTCAACATTGCAAGAGTATCTTTCCTTTATCTGGCTCCACTTACTTTAACATCAGTGATCAGGATCAGTGATCACATGAAGCTGGTTATCAGCTTGCTAAGTTGACCCAAGGTTTTCTCTGTGTACTCTCATGAAAGGGGTAGCGTTGGCAGGATGTGACCAATCACATTTAAGGAAAAGTGTACTGGCAGCAAAGCAACTGATTTTACAAAGGAAGATAAAACTATAGTGTGAAGAGGTTAAACAGGTAATGCAAACTGAAAGCAACACAGCTGCTGCAGACAAAGCAGCAGAGTGAATGTGTGTGACAGAAAAATCAGTGCATAATGAGTTAGGCTACGTTAACACTTCAGGTCTTAATGCTCAATTCCGATTTTTTGATCAAATCCGATTTTTTTGTCTGCTTGTTCACACTACAAATAAAATGTGACAGCAAATGCGCTCTAGTGTGAACCCTCAAAGCGGCCCGCATGCGCAAAAGAAGACATAACACACAATGCGCTCCGTTTAGACCCAGACCAAACAGACCACCTGTTTCAGAGCAGGTTTTGCTCACAGCTTAAGTCACCATGGGGATGTACACTGGTAGAAGTGAACCACCTTTGTGGCACAAAAAACTTGTAGCTAACCCTGAACTTACTGGGACCTGGATGTGTGGCTATTCTGAGGTTGAAAAGTTTTTCAGTAGCATTTAATATCTTCGCATTTGTCTTTGTACTAAATCCTGTGTCATACAGACGGAGTATGATAACCAAAGTTCACCAAAGCCAGGCATCATTTGCTTTAGTTGGATTAGAAGAACCTAAAACCTCAATTAGAGGGTATTACGACAGTGGTTATCAACTTTCCCAGTTAACCTGGACCTCCTGCTTCTCAGTCTCTGTGTGCACTCACACAACAAGAGTTATTTCACAGGTCATATGACTCTTTAACCTGCTTTTGTGGATGGCACTGTGTTCACACACAATAATTTCTGGAAGTGGTAGACTGATCCCTGTTTTTTATTATTTTAAGTGATGCTTAAAGATCTGAAAAGGAGCCAATATTGGTTTTCATCCTTGGTCTTTAGACCCAGATTTCTCAATTTGTTTTGGAATCCTTTGATGATATTATATACTGTAGATGGTGAGTAATTCAAAGGCTTTGCAATTTTACATTTAGTAATGTTATTCTGAAATTGTTCCACAATTTATAGACACAGTTTTTTGTTTTGTGTTGGGTTTTTTTTGCAGATTGTTGAATCTGTGCTGATCTGTACCCCTGAGAAACCCTGCCTCTAAGATGCTCTTTATATAACCAACGAGTCATTTTAGTTATCTGTTGCCATTTAACCTAGTTGTAAAATGTTCCTCCAGCTGTTTATTTTAACTAATACTTACATTTACAGCTTTTTATTGTTTTTATCACAATTTTTCAGACATGTTGCTGCCATCATATTCGAATTAGCCAATATTTTTCCTAGAATAGTAAAAAAGTTCAAACATTTGATATGCTGTCTGAATTCTGTTGTAAAATAGAATGACATATCCAAGTCATTGTATGCAGTTCTTTATTTCCATTCCAAGCATCCTGATTTTTTTTTCTTTTCTTTTTTTTGGAATTGGGGTTCTGAGTATTTTTTATCTATTTGGCTTTTATTCATTTGAAACTGTTTTATTTTTATATGTTTCCATGTTGGTGCAAGAGAAAACACCCAGTAATGTTTAGTGTAGACCCTGCAGGTAAAGTCCTGGGCTTTGAAGATAAAACGTCTCCATGGCCTGATGTGGAATATCCCTGACAGCACTATACATTAGTTAATATGGAGCTTGTTAATCTACAGACTATATTTCAAAGAAAAGAGAAAAAACAGAAAAAAAAATCATTTGATTGAAATTTATTTAATTAAAGTAATTGAGATTCATAGTCATTTTGAGTAGCCTCGGAACCAAAACTAAATCATACTTCTTAAATTCACTGTGTAGTACAGACAAAATCAACACATCTACAGAATTGCACACACATAAACATTTGACACTCAGATGAAGAGCTGGACCAAGAAATAGGCTACCTTTATTGTGTATTCATCCTGGGGACCAAACAAATTGCATCAAATGCCAGGTTCACCCAGGGGCCGCTGTCTTCCAGACGTATATTCTTCATCCAAGGGCAGTGTGAAAGAAACTATGTGCTGCTGGCTGTTTACATCTTCTTAGCTGTGAGTTTTCAGAACTATATAAATATATGTGTGTATGTGAGTGTGTATAACTATTTTCATTGTCATACCCTTGCACTTGTTGATGTATCGAGGAATGTCAAGTCATTATGTCATTTTGTGTGGCTTAATGCACTTCACAATACAGCTAAGCCAGTAATAATCTTCTACCAAAACAGCAGACTTTTTTTACATCCTGTTGAAGCTTGCTTCAATCGACTTAAGATGTTCAGGTCAATCAGGCTATGATCCGCTGTTTTTCTACAAACACTGTGATTCTTCTTTTACCCTCCATTCAGCCATGTGTTGTAGCAGCAGCCCATCTCGCTGTGAAATGTTATCACTAGACCCTGGTCTTCATCAGACTGAATGAGCCCAGTAGAATCAATGCACTTAAACTAGATCACTTTACCCTGCCTTGCACATAATGGCCTGATAGGTGGTTTCATAGAGCACTCAGTCTCTGGAAGTGTGTTTTATAAGAAAGACAGAGTGTATGTTTGTGTTTAGGGTAAAATATGCTGCGTGAGTACATGACTGTTTTCATGAATGCGACAAATCAGCTACTTAAAATGAATGCCATGAAGACTTAAAGTTAATGGTCCTTAAGGACTGCTTGGATCCTGTAATATAGCACCAACATCACTGCATTCAACCCTTGATTAAAGTTTGTGTGCCTACATAAATTAAAAGAATGAAAGCCATCATTTATCCTTGTGTTTTTCAACACATCCAGATCTCACAAAGTCATCTTAGCAGCACACCTCCTCTTGTCAATTAAAATGCAAGCTAATCCTTTAAACCAAACAGATTCACATCATGGATCCAGAGACACACAAAGGGAATAGGACCCCTCTCGGAGAGGACGGTATTTACTGTGGTGCCTTTGCCATATCCCTTTTTAATTAACACCGGGAAGTGGTGCAGAGAGGTTGCAGGGGTGCTGGTAGGTAGTTGGGTGTTTTCAGCAGCCAGCTGATAACCCTCTGCCCAGGGGTCTGCACAGTCAACAACAGGACATGCCAAAGGTCTTCTAGACAGCTCAGTGAACCCAGCCTGTGTTCCAGCCCCAGGCCACCACTCTTCTGGGAAGAGCAGGAGGAACAGAATCATGAGCCTGGCAGCAGAGACAGAGCTAGCAGCCACAGCATTCAGCCTTTTCTCTGCCACCCAACATGAGCCAGGAACACGTGAGAGGGAAAGCTGTGTAACACTGGAAAGGAGGGAGGGTAGAAACTAGAAAGGAGATGGAAAGAGAGATAGGTAGATAAGTGCTGTAGATAAAAAAAAAAAAAGTGTTTGCAATGGAAAGCTCTTAGAGGAGCTGTGCACATTTAAGCGGATGTACAGAGGCATCTTTGCAGCACCAGCTGCTTTTCTTTCTGCTCACCACTCTGCAAACTTGGCAGCAAATTTAAGAGTCATGTTTGATCACCTCTGGCTTACTGTCTGTCTTCTCAGAAATAACATTTTCATTTTTTTTAAAGGTGTGAATAACTGAATATGTTGTCACAGGAGGATGCCCACCGCTGCCATTGTTTCCACTATCTCAGCTCCGCCAACCTGTGCTTGTTAGTGTGATCACTGCCCCTTAGGTGTTTCTGTACATAATATATCTTTTCACTGCAATTAACTGCCGCAGGCCCACCGTAGGAACTTAGAGGGATGTCCCTTCCGCAGAGCTTTTACCCTGGGGAGTTGATGTAGGAGTGAGATGAAAATAAAAATGCAAAAGAAGAGAGCAGTAAGTACATAGAGAGGGAGGAGAGAGAAAGTGGGAAAGCAGCGTGCCAAAGCTTCCCACCCACCGCTCGTGTCTGTAATCTCTTGGGAAAGAGCTAACTATCAGGGAAAGAGTTGTGTTGTGAGGAGTGCTGACAGCTTCGTCTCTTCTGCCCCCTACTGCAAAGGAAGTGTTGATAGAAGAAGATTTCAAAGAGAAGGGGGGAAAAAGTGTGGATGTCTAAATGTCTAGGTTGCTCCTCTGGAAGCAGAAATTGTGTCTATACATCACATTTGCTCGATTAAACCATATGAATCTTTAGAGTGCAATAACAATTTAGTGCTCCATGGATTTATCAAAATATACCATCACTAGAGGTTGCTGACTGATAACAGTGAGTCAGTTATTGAGCTACCATTGGAATACCACCAGTCTTCGATTTTCAGGTGGTTATCAGTAAAGGAAATCAAAAATAAAATATGTTGTTTTGCCGCTCACTTGCAAAGGTCGTTTTTCACCCAAAATGTCCATCATAAGCTATTCTATTACATATATCTATTATATTGTACTAAAAAATCTTAGGCAGTTGTCAGTGTACTGGTCCTGTGTTGTTTGTCTTCTTACAGTATATTTGTCCTCTACAAACATCACCTCTGTTTCATTCTTTTGTTTCTCTCTGCAAGGTAAACCATGGATCTGCTATATCTTTAATGTCCCTGAATACTTTTTTAGCCTTTTATTATTCACAGTGTGAACTTACATAAACTTTCCTTTACAATAAACAGTTTGGTTAATTTCAGTTGTCGTTGTTTTTGTTGGATGGTTCCTCACCCTGGTTTGAAGTTACCTGGAGCTGATTTAGAAAAAGCCACATGGACTCTTTCTGTCAAGTCACTTAGACGTCATAGTTCATATCATGGATTTTCTTTAAGTCTTGGATTCATATTGTATTCCACCATATTGAGCTATATAGCATCATAACATAGCATATTTTATGTATTTCTTGTGTTTAACTTTTAAACAATTTTAAATTGTTGTAAGGAATTTCCCAGGACACTGGTGATCTCCTAGCAATGGTTGGTCGCAAAGAGGGTGCTGTTTCACCGAAAACATCCTTGAGACCGTTGTTGTCATTAGCGATCACCAATTAGTAATCGTGGTAACCTGCATGACTGGGGCTTAGCAATCGATTTCATAGTGACTGCCATTAACCTCTAGCAAGCAGTTGCAACAGGTTGGCAAACGTTCATTTTTCCCTAGCAACCAGTGGTTGCCAGGTGGTCGCCAACTGGTTTCTATGCATGTGTGATGGAGGCCTTATTTTATCTTATTATCAGTGATGGGAATAACGGCGTTACAAGTAACGGCGTTACTTTTTTCAGTAACGAGTAATCTAACTAATTACTATTTCTATCATTACAACGCCGTTGCCGTTACTAACAAGAAAATGCGGTGCGGTCGCGTTACTATTTTTCATCAAACAGACGGTTGAAGCTGTCTTCAGCTTACCGCATTTTATATCAGGTGCACGGAAGTAGCTGTAAGTAATCTGTGCGCTACAGCTTTAAGCAGCTGCGTGCGCTCCCGCGGACGGCAATCACTTTCTGCCCGACGATCACTTTTTGGCACAACACCTGGAGCTATGGGGCAAAACAATCGCATGAGTGCTGCTGTTTGGCTGAGGAGGAATAAAGTAGTCGGGTAAGCCAATCACATGACCACTTCAAGATGACAAAGCAACAAGGTGATATATACCAGTTTTTAAATTATGTTGATAGCCCACGTAAAACCAGATAATAAACAATATATACTCGGTGGTTTTTCCTGAATAGTTTAGTCACGTTTGCTGTCTAAGGACAGCGCTAGCAAGCACTCTCTGCTTATAAAACAAAACAAAAAACAGGTGTTGGTGGAAAAATGCACCATGTCGACCAATCAAAAATGATATGGCAACATGACATTTGGTTATTAAGGAAGAGGGGGAAATTTTAGGAGTGACGGCGAGAGAGGGAGAGAGAGAAAAAAAGACAGCAGAAGAAGAGAGAGCGCGAGTTTTGAGATATGACAGATTTGTGACGTTTAGCGTGTTTGGAGTGTGTAGATAATGTGTTGTCTTGTGTAGTTAGTGTGTAGTGTTGTGGATAGTTTTGTGTTGTGTGTCAGAACAATGAGGTGACTGCTGTCTGCAGGTATCAGGCTGTGATGTTCTCCTTTATAGTGGACAGAAATTATTTTTTTGGAGTGGCACAAATAATTTGTGTGGCATCTTATTTAATGCAGAACACCTGATTGTTATGTAAATAGTTTGAAATGCTTATTTTAAAAAAAGGGGTAAAAGGTAAATGGGTGCAAATAACTTTGTTGCTTGCAAAAATTTATATTTGCATTTAAAGTTATGAAATATGATTCATTAAACATGTTTGTGGTTGTTACAGTAAAAATATCACCTTTTTTAGTCGGATTTTATGTTTTTTGTCTGATTTTAGGTACATTGTGTTAATACAGTATGTCAAAATGAAAACATAACTGTAAATTCAGACACGTGAGGATGTGCTGCAAAGGATGATACCAAACAAGGCAAAGTAAATAGTTTTTAAAGGTGAAATGTAGAGGGAAAATCAAAGTAGTGAAAAATGGCTAATTATACCCTGGACCCCAGAGGATTAAACGGTTTTTTAAAAGTAACACAATAGTTACTTTTCAAGTAATTAAGTACTTTTAGAATCTTGTAACTCAGTTGCTAACTCATTTACTTTTTTGAAGAAGTAACTATAATTAATTACTTTTTCAAAGTAACTTGCCCAACACTGCTTATTATACAATATTATGGTAATTGAACAAGTTTTATATAACACTCCACTGTACTAGAGCACTTAAAGCACTTTATACACCATGCCTCATTCATCCATCACACAAATTGATAGAAACACTTTTTTCACACACAAGTGCTTTCTATTTAACATTCACTCTTGAAGAATAACTTGGGGTATCTTCCCCCAATGGTACTTTGGCATGCAGACTGGAGGAGCCACCAACCTTCCAGTTAGCAGATGAACTGCTTTACATCCTGAGCTACAGCCGCCCCAATTAAATAATATTATGTAAAAATGGGCTGAACATTTAAATTACCCTGCAAATAACTGACAATTAAATTAATTTCTATCTTACAGATAGAAAAGTTAAAGCCGTTTAACTGTAATATCTGTAAAGTTATTGCACTCATTAAAATCAATAACCATGCCTGGTTTTCCCATCAAAGGTCAGTTCTGAAACTGTGGATGCAAGTCTTTAGTAACTGTGTGGGTTATCTCTGGGTATTCCGACTTCATCCCAAAGACTGCAGTTTAGAATCACCAGTTAATCTAACCCCACTAAGTGGGCGTAGGTATCTGAATGGTTGCCTGTCTCTCTGTGTTAGCCCTGCAATAAATTGGTGAGAAGTGGAGGGTGTACCATGCCTCTTGCAACTGGGATAAGCTCCATCCCCGCCGCCACACATCTCCACATCCACAGCCCTGAATTTGACAAGCAGAATTTAATAAATCTATGGCTGCATCTTTGTAGTAAACAAAACTCTAATTTTAAGTTTTGTACAAAATGTGGGACTTCAGTCATCCACAATCCACAGCACACAAACTGTGGGTGCCGAACTTTGTAATATAAAAATATTTAGACAGATAATAGGATATATGGGGCCTTTTTTAGAACATAATGGAAATTATATAATACAGCTGGGTTTCATTTTAAGACCTCACACCTGATGTATTTTCAGGAGTTTTTTTCCTTTTTTTCTTTCACTGTTGCTGCATATTTGTAATAAGTGGATTTTCCAAACCAATAACACACACTGTGAGTTTTACATTCACTTCTTGAATATACCAGTTGACACAATTGATTTCTTTTTCTCCTCATTGTTGCTAAGTGCTTGTTCAAAGGAAATCATTGGGTTTCTCTCTAACATAATGTAAGGTCTTGACCTTTTGTGTGAAGGGTCTTGAGATGATTTTTTTTTTTTTTGTGAATTGGCACAAATCTAATAAGTGAATGGAATTAAATAAACTATTTTAGGAGATATTTTTCATTCAGAACTTGTGCTAAAAGAATCACTCTGGTCCCCACAGTTCAGGAAACTACTATTGGCATATGAAATATAGAGTATGTGCTAACTAAAACAAGAACAGGAGTATTTCCTAAGAAAAACGTGTATTTAGACTTTAATATACATGTCATCCTCAAATTCATATGTCAAAAGTTTGTTTGTTTGTTTTTTTCATGACATATGCTTCTCACCAGCTGTTGTCTCCATCTCATGGGCCACATGTCCTGAAAATCAAACTCCCATTTATCTGCTAATTGCTGTGACAAGTTGTTCTATTTTATTATCTTCATTTACCCTCCACATTTCTTTGTGCTGTATATTGTCTGTTATTTTAGCGATATAGTTAATGTATGCAGAACCATTCACAATAAGTCACAGTGGAATACGTTTGCAAATTAAAACAATTTAGCAGCAGTGTGCTAGTCCACATGGGGTAATTTAACAATAATTCAGCTCGACTTTGAGAAGGTTAAAATACAACCCACCCACATCGCAACTGCCCACCACCACCCATGCTTAAGCAGTCGATGGGGAGCATCCATGAGGAGTGACGGTGGGGGCTGGGGGGTGGCTGTTACCAATCCCACCCTACAGTCCTGCAGAATATTGGCTGTCAAGCAACAGACATGCTATCAATCATTAGCAAAGTCACAGCCAATGTGAAGGATACCAGTCCTCCTTAGGCCTCATGGCTGTGGCAAGGCAGCAGTTGCATACAGTTTGACATTGCAGTGCTGTAGGTTGAGATTAATGGACACTGAGTGTATGTACTTTAAAGGGCACCAGATAACAAAAATATATAAATAAAGTTTCTGACCTAAGGGGGATGAAACAGTCTTTAGTGAGTGGGTGTGCAGAAAAAGTGGGCCTTGATCCTTCTGTACCTCTGTGGAGAAGATTAACAGCGAAGATACAATGGCAAAAAATTAAGCGCTAAGACACGATGCAAGCTGGGATCCGCTTAATAGGCTCTGCTTCTTGGCATGTTTTCATGATCATGCATTGTACTTTATGCCTTTTTCTCTGTTCCCTCTTGAGAATTTGGCATTGTCCAAAATATAACATGAAAAATACTGTCTGCTACTTGCAGATTCAGTTCTGTATTTTTCTACTTTGCACTGAAGTCCACGTACAAAGTCTTATGTGGATTCCTTTGGAGTCTTTTTTTTCTCTTGAAACTTTGACAAACCAATTCTATTATTTGAAATTCTCTTAAAGTCAGAGAAAAGGATCTGAAGCCTTGATGTTTTAGTCTTTGCAGCAACTCTCAGTTCTCCAACTGTCACTTGATGCTGTTTTTGCTTTGGGATA
The DNA here is from genome assembly GCF_036321145.2 of Pelmatolapia mariae. NCBI lineage: Eukaryota > Metazoa > Chordata > Actinopteri > Cichliformes > Cichlidae > Pelmatolapia > Pelmatolapia mariae. The sequence continues at coordinate 34,654,989 of NC_086237.1, read as the reverse complement.
TTTTAGCTACAAAATAATGGCTCAGAAACAGCAGTTCAGGAACTCACTGTAGCAAGAAACACCCAACTGTGACACCATCTAAAAACTTAGCCGTTTTTGTCAGTAAGCCTGCCATTTAATCTCCCACTCATGTCCATTACAGAGTCCCAGCCAAAATACAGTATATTTAAATGTATCACTCCCCCTGCTAAAAACAAATCCAAGCTATGTGCAGTATATATTTTCTCATGTTTTTTACTGTTTCAAGGGATTCCAGGACGCCGCTGTATTTTTATTTTTGATCCTTGGGACTAGCAATAGATTGTTCTGGATTTAGATGTGATCGGATACTTATAGGATTTATCAAGCTTTCACAAGCTGCTCTCTCCTAACACAGCCATGGTTCAAATCACAGCTCTGTGTTTGCAGCTCTAACAAAGGACATCATGTAATGCACATCTTTGCCAAATCCATGGACACTGTCAGTTGGCACATGTTGTGCAATGAACTCTAATCCCCGCCAAAAGCCACTCTGTATTTTGAGGCAATGCGGGGAAGTTGTCCACCAAAACATCCTGATTATGGTTTAAGACCCAGAAATGCTTAAAAGTGAAGATTCAGTGTATTATAAGAGGATTTTGATTACCTAAGAAAAACTACATGTGCAGAGAAATATAGTGTGTGTACTGAATTTTTAGAAAATGTTTTTACTCCTTTCATTTATCTTCAAAAGGAGATATTACTACATTTCCATTCTCTGGTATTTTCAATCTTCAAAAATTATTCAATTAAACAGTTTTTTAAATCACATTTGATCAAACTAAATAACCCAAAAAGTTGGAAAGAGAACCAATGATCACAATATCTCCTGTGGGAAACTATTTGACAACAGTGGGAAGAACGCCCTTTTGGTAGAAAGATATCTCACCAGGCTCAGAGAGGGGAGTCATCTACTATGAACAAATGAGTGGTGTGAAGTTGGAAAAAATGAGAGACCACAATTAACAAATGGGATAAAACATAAACCCCTTCTCATAGCAGACAAAAGTTACTAACATGCATTAGTGGTATGCAATTGCATGGGGAGTCTAAAGAGGGGAGCAGAGGTGAAATGTTCAGTGCTAACTAACGGGAACTGTAGGTTCAGCTGATCACCTTATAGCCAAATACCAAAGACTTAAGCCTAATCTTGAAAGCAGAAGATGGTGTTTGTCCCCTAAACCTAAGCTGGAAGCTGATTAAATAGGAGAGGGTCCTCATAGCTAACGTCTCTGCCCTCCATTCTACTTTTGGAACCTTTAGGACCACAATGTGAGAGAAAAGTGATGTGCTGTGATAATTTGGTACAATGAGGTTTTAAAAAAAATATTGTTTTATTTTACCAAACAGTTTCTAAATCTAGAAACCCAATACTTGTATTTATTCCACTGTTAACTGTTTCTAATTCTTATTCCATGAGACGACAAGTGGGCAGCAGAAGTGGCATCCTTCTGCAGCTGTTAATTAATAATGCAAACTTGCAGCTAATAAACAGAGCTCCTCTTAATTGAACTGCCACTTGCATTGTTCCAAGTTGTTTGTTGGGAAAAGATGCAATGTTGGCCCTTTGCAATGTAATTACGAGTGCCTTCCCCACTGGGAGAAGGGATCAATCTTGGGTGACACCAGTGTTAGATACATCCTCTTGTATCCTTGGGTACTGGTTCTCTGTGGCAGAGCAAGTTTATCATCATGGATAGAGAGCCTCTTACATGACTACAGGCCGTACTGCAGCTTGCCATGTCCATTTGTAACACAACAACTGCTTCTGCGGATCACAGCCGTTATTTCTGCCACTCACGATGCAAAGGAAACAGAGTGAATTTCAAATTTATGAACACTGCCTTCTAAACACTGTCATTTGATGGACTTCTAAATGTGAGGGATTTCAATTAGGAAAGGAATAGAATTTTGAGAATGTGGCACTGTGCCTGCCAGTTACTCAAGGGACGTGATTGATGTCTGTGAGTGGCATTTAGCACAGCTGACCCTCATTCAGATTACCATCTCATTAGCGTCAATAGACCGAGACACACAAAGGAGAGCGCCGTTGCCTGAAAGCTGTTGCAAGGGACCAGCCTGAGGGAATTTCTAGTTACAAAATACTTTAATTCCATAGTTTTAGAGTGACATTAGGGGAGAGGGAGCGCAGCTGCATACAATTCCAATCCAAAATCCTACAACGTCAAGAACTATGCCTTAAGCATTAGATTTTAAAGCTAATTTGATTTTTTTTTTTTTTTCAAATAGTGGGACAACAGCGATTGTATTTGTTGTTCTAATTATGACATCAAGTCTCAAAAGGCAAGTCGGGGTTGTCTTTGTGGAAAATAAGACATTTAAATGAAATTATTAATCTACATAATGTATGAAAGCAAGTTTTTTGTGCATCAGTAATTTTGGAATATGCATGAAGTGTTGTTTACATGTTCTCATTGGAGCATGACAGCACCTAATAAAACCCAGAGTCTCTATAGTGTGCTATTTGAGCTGCTTGGAAAGGAAACCTCTTGTAATTCGCATACTATCTAGATCCCATTTCATCAATACCGGTCTTTGTTAATCATGACAAAAATTCCCAAATGAACAGGCAAAATTTGGAAGGCCAGTTTCTGTGCGTTATATATATATAGCTTTGTTATGTTTCTGTTGTTTTTCAGACAGCATGTTATAAGAAAACAGGGTATCTTTCTTGTTTCATTTGACTAGCTGCTGCAGGCCCAAATATGGCCTACTTTTACCTTTTCCACTTCCCCCTGGTGGCGCAGATGTTATAAGAAGAGGTTTAAATATAGTCTGTACAGATGTTTGTGTGTGCAAGATAGGTTTGGATTTTGAATCATCTGCATTCGATCAAGGTGATGAAATAAATATGGGGATTCAAACTTGGAAGAGAAAAAAATGAGGGTGCAGAAAAGAGAAGATGAAGGAAGGGCAAGAGACAGAAAGAAAGATGAGAAAAGCAAGAGAGGCAGTAAAGACAATAAGAGACAAATGGAGAGTGTGAGCATGTGAATATGAATGCAAGTTCTACAGAAAATGAGTGGGAAAGAAAAATACTATAGGAAAATAAGGATCTGGAGTAGATGAGGAAAAACTAAAACAGTGAGTTGGAAGAAGGAATAAGAAAGAAAAAAGGAATGCAGGGTCTGTCTTTATTGTATTCAGTACCGTCTCCTGTCTGTCCCTGATCAATAGCTGCTGTCGCTCAGTGAAGGCTCAAGCCTGTCCTGCTTATAACCGCAAATGTAACCCCAGTCAGCCTTGCCAGGAGCTTTATTATTCATGTGGACCAAATACAAGACCAGAAAACGGGATGAGCGCACTAAAAGCTGGACTTGCTCACATGACTGATTTGACTACAAACTGAGGGAAACCGCAGCTGGGACAAATACCATACTGTGTCTGCATTGTCAAAAAAAAAAAAAATCTCTTCCCTGTGTCAAAGTGCTTTGGCGGGATAGAAAAAGAATCATATTTTAATGCTACTAAAAGTGGTATTCTTCAGTCCCCCCGACAGTATGGTGTTACTTGAGTCTTCCCAAAATACACAAAAGCAAGAGTGAGGAACCAGCAGTGAGTTAAATATGAATGCAGTGTAGCATGAGTCAGTCTCAAATGTAGTGTATACTTTAAAATCTGCATGTGATTCTGACTACAGGGGTGCATAAAAGGCCACAGTATTGCTCCGCATGAAAATGTACAGTATGTAAAGTCACAAACTTTATAAGTTGTGATCTATGGTTCCCTAAGTCAATTTTTAACCATTTCTTATAGTAGTTCATAGTGAAATTGAACTACAACTGCCAACTACACTTCTTAATTAAAAGATTTTCACCAGAGGCGTGTTAATCTCATTATACGCTGCTATGATACCACAGAGAAGGATACAGTTGCACTTGCTGTCCTCCATTTTTATCAAGCACATCAAAGATTAATTTTCTCCTGAATACTTGAATACTTTTATCCTTAATACTTATTACCGCTAATTAATCAGACACAAGAAAGCGCATAATATTGGCAGACAAGGTTATTTGCAAAAGAAGAAAAGAGTCAAACTAATAGTGACTATCTAAGAAAAAAAAAATACACTTGCTTCATCTGTTTGTTCTTGCTTTTTCACAGATGGTAAAGGTTACCTGGTGAACCATGAACTGCAGTGGTTTTTCTCCCTGCTTGTGAAATTCTAATGCATTTTAAACCTCTTTCAACCTTTACAGAGGCAAGAATGCATCTGCAGAAATAGACAGGAAGGTCACTGGCATTAGTTTAGACGGGCACATCCTTGCATACTTCTTATTCCTCTTGATTTTCTTGCGTAATTGCCCTCTTGTGTGCATTTCTTATTAAATGTGTATGGCGCATTGGTCAGCAAAGCCGCAGGTCAGCTTGTGCATGTATAATCAAAAATTGCCATGCCATGTTGTTTGTTGCATGAGAGTTCTGTTTCTGGTCTCATATTTAGTTTGTGTTTTTAAATGGCTGCTTGGAATCATCATCATCATCATCATCAGTCGTCATCATGAAAATGACTCTTTTATTGCTCTGCGATGCTGCCAAAAGTAACTGAACAGGCAATTCACAAACTGTCAGTTTCATCTCTAACTGTGACAATAAAAACATCATTTTTGACTAGTCATCTGCACACCCACATGGGGATATCCATGTCTAAGATCTGAGATTTCTGGTACAGGCCTACTTCAAGGACTGATTTATCAACTTCCCGGGAGAAAACAGGAAATGGCAAAAGAGCCTAGAAGTCTGAAGGCGACAGGAAGGAAACAGTTGTCCAGGGAATCTGAACCCTAGTTAGAGTAGTATAATAGGATGAGTTTTCCCTTTCTCTTTCTTTCTCCTTACTCTCATTTGTTGTATTTGTGATGTAACCCAGCCCAAGTGAAATGGCTTGCTCCAGTGCAATAATAATGAAGATATTTCCCTCATCAGAAAGAGAAAGGCATGGTCCGTGATTAAATATTGACTCGGGATTTTCTATGTTCTAAGTTATCTAATCAATATTTCATGGGACGTAAAAGATATTGTTTGACTTTTCTCAGATGTGATATCTTTCACCCAACTTATGTTTGTTTTCAAAACCGAACGGAGCTGCGGCTCCCCACAAATGATCCCCTTAGGAGTGACACTCTGCAGAAGTGGCTAGTTGTATATTTCTTAATCTCAGTTTAAGCCTCTATATTATAATTCATTTCTATACTCAATAATATATATATGCACATTTATCAAATTACCTTATTGTTATCAGACTGTGGACTTAAATGAATTTTGTTTTCAATACCTTATGCAATCCTAATTTATCATGTCACAGTAGTAAATCACCATACTGTTTGTATTATTCAAGCATGCGTTTGCCTCTCCAGTTCTGATTCCTATTGTGTTGTCACTGTAAAACAAGCATTACCATTAACAGTATGAACGAGTTGGTTATTATTATTATTATATGATCCCTATAGATTAAGTGCACCATCTACAGCATGCCATTGTGCACTGTGCACAAATGGCAAGAATCCAATGTCACACCCCAATTCATGGACGTTGGGGTGTGAAGCATGCTTGTATGGATCATCATATACTCACCCACATATATAAATGTATCATGAAAAGGACTCTTCTATTACTCTGCAATGCTGCCAGTTTGTGTGTTTGGTGTTTGAGATTACATACTCCATTTATGCTCACTTCTATTCAACATGAACGCATCACATGGATGAGGAGGAAAACAGGACGTGTTGAAGACAGAAGTGGACTCTGGAGTTTTTCCATGGCTTGACTGGAAGCAAAGCCACGCTGTAGCACACCAAAAATTAACAATTTCAAGAGCAGTATGCATTTATCTGCCCATGATATGAAATTAGCCATTAACTGAAGATGCCAGTATGATATCGCAGATATATGATTTTCTTTTCTTTTTTAAGCATGTCCTTATATGGGGTTTATTTTATAGCATAAAATAGAATTAAGTTACAATTGTTGAACAAATTATAAAGCACTTTATTGAGCAGAATGAAGTATCAGATGCAGAAAAGACAAAATGTAACCTCAGGTACTGGCATATACCAAATACATACGTTTGGAGAACATCCACAAGGCTTCTGTGCAACAGGGTTCACCAGCTGACACTTCTTAACAGAGATACTGACACCTTGGCTTGTTTGTAGCTTTTCTCTGAAAATCAGGTTGTCTGGCTGGCATCCAAAACTCACAGTTTGGATTTTACAACCAAAGACGATGCCTTCCACATTGGTATTTGGACTTTGCTAAACTGTTTTAAACATTTTTTTTAATGCTTAATTAAACATTTTTGGCATGCTCTACAGAGTTTGTCGGTATATTGTGGTATCACGACTGGGTCTAGTTACAAGCAGATCAAAGAACACTTCTGACCACATCTAACCTCACTCCAGTGAGAAAGTGAATTACACATAAAATATTAAACCAGAGAAAGCAATGAAACACTGGTTTTCATCTTATAATATGTAGTTACCCTTTCAGTGATATTTTGTAGCAGTAACTTGACTTACTACATAAGCACAAGTACTTCTACATGAGAAGCATATCTTTTCAGCCCTGAAAGAGGCTCATTGTCTTTTATTCACACACCTGCCTATTATTTTAATAATCCTTTGCTTTCCTTAAATTGCTTTGCTGATTGAATTGTCTTGCGAACACCAGAGAATAATGAAAGCTGTCTGATATAGGGCTTTAGTTTTTCTTTGAAAGAGTCAAACAACAGCTCTCACTTATCATACCAAGCAAGATGTCCTCAGTCCTTGGACATCATTAAACCCCGCTATTCATGCTTGAAGTTGATTCTCTCTCCATTTTACTAAATTTGCCAAGCTACAGTGATTTACTACTCTTTTCAAAACCATACGCCTTGGACTCCCATCTCATCAATCTCTAGTCACTGGTCAAAAATTCACACCCAAACTAATTTTCATGCCACTGTGATCTTACTTTATATTGCACTCAAAGATAAAGGGGACTGCAGGACCCACTCAAAAAGTTTAATAAAATCACAAATGAATGTTAATGAAATATTCTAGGATCCATATTATTATAACTTCTTTAGTAGAGAGGAAACAAATTGCCTATATTGCAGCAATCTATCCTGATAGTCTTAGTGTCAGCCTGCAGGAGGGAACCAGGAAATGGATATTCAGTTTCCCAGGAGCATCACAGCTGTGGACTAATTAGGGAGCATGACTCAGAATGGCATAAACTGGTCTGGCAGAGTTACCTGCTGGGGCCCGGGCTTCCATGCTGATCTCCTCTGAGGATAACATAACCTTTACCTGAAGAAGGCATAAAGACTTAACTCTAAAAGGCAAACATCCAGCAACCTGTCACTTGTGTTTAACATTTTTGACAACTACAAAATAACTGGAAGCCAAGCCAAAATCTTGAAGTACAATAGCAGTGTTGTTTATTATCATATAAGGTTTTTTGTGTCTGTTGCTATTTTTTATGTTCTTTCCTATTTTAGTTAGAAAATAAATATATAATTGTATAATCAATATATATTTATATAAACAAATCACGTTCCGTGTGTGATTAGTTGTCTTGTTTTGCTGTCTTTGTTTGTTTTCTGGCATTGAGATTGTCTTATCCATCTTGATGTATTTCACCTGTGGCTTGTCAGCCTTCCTCCTTCACTGTATTTAGTTGGTGCGTTCTCCTCCTTTGTTGGTTAATTTGTGTTTTCTGGCTGTGTATTCTGAATCTCTCCCCATTGTATTGAGTTTCTTTTTTTGTATTTTTCCCTTCATTATTCTTTGAACTGCCTTTGTTTAATTTTAGTTTGGATTTGTACCTGCTTTTCTTAAATTCTCTGGCATTGTTGTTTATTTCTAATCCAGCCACTGTTATTATGACTAAAGTTGCATTTTGTTTATTTTAGTATGCCTGTCACCTTGGTGCTTTTCATTCTTCCAACTTATGCTTTGTCATCACGCCTCTTGTCCATCATGGAGTATATTCCAGTCCCTTAAATTCACCTTGGGCAGTATGAAGATAACAGAGGCTTCCGGAGGAGCCTAAAGCAAGAAAATACAGGTGTATTATATGTCAGTTTCTTTTATCAAGCAGTCTGACTAAATGACACATCTCCACTTGTCATACTAAATTGGCATTGCCTAAGCCCAGGATTTCTCAGGTGGTAGATTCACCTCCTCAGTAATGAAAATGAAAGGCATTGTTTTGTCTTGCGTTTGGGTTCGTACGTTCCTAATTCCTGCATAAAGTAAATATAGTCCCTGATAGCCATATGTCTACATGTGAAACAAATCAATTAACAAATCCAATGAAACTGGGATTTGGTTAAAGCAGATAAAGCAGATGGTGGTTGTCAGGACACCTGATTAAAAACTGAACAATACTGGCAGTTATTTTCAATGATTTCTTAATATACAGTATTACCCTTCTCATTGGGTAGGAAATAATGTTCACCTATAAAGCACTGCTGGGTTAACATATCTATATGGTCTAATACACTTGGTATATTCTGGCATTCAGAAGAACTGCCCCCTGTGTGAGTCCATTCAGTGAAAATGTCAGGGCACACAAAACATTTCATAAATATCCTAAACTGCTCTCTAGGTTTCTTTTGAGGTAGCAGCAATGCAAATGAATGAAGAGCTTTACCTGTGAAATGGGAAAAATGGCATGTCATGTGGAACCCGGAGATTACTGGTAGAAAACAGAAAATGACACAGATATTCAGTACTCACAATCTAAATAACACAGTCCATCAATAATCTGTACTTGGATTATCAAAACTCTAAAAATCCATTGTCTTTACAGATTACTATTAGAAATTTGTGGTTTCATAATTCATTAATGACAGTGACTAGGGATGGACTAATTTAGATCAGTGAAAACTTACTAGGACTGAACCCAATTCAGCTCTCCAGTGTGCATCTGTTTACCAAATATTTTGTTTCAGAAGCATGGTTATGCTATGTGGAGTACTCTGATAGTGACTGGGAACCCAATCCCAGTATATAGCTTTAAGATTAACTTTGTGATTAATTATTTGATAATCGTCTGATTACCTTGGTAACATATGAGCCTCGACCTGGACATTTGTGGACTATGCTTAAAAGCTGGATCGATACTGGCAAACCCACTAACTTAAATAAACCCTGCCAATTCTGTGTGTGTGGAGTATACACATGCATATAAAAGATACTGGATAGAAATCAAGCCACAAAGGAGAAAGTTCAAGGACAATTATCAATATTTCTTATGGTAAAGGTAAAATTGAAAGAGCAGTTTAAAAGAAATAAAGGACTTAGAAAATGTATCAATATTTACTTAACAGGCAAGTGGTGAATGAAGCACCTTTATATAGTGCTTTACTAGATTTAGTAGACACTTGAAATTCTCATCTTATCAATGGACTAAACACTACTAATTCCTCCCTTTGTAAAATGCGAGAACAGCTCAACAGTAATTGGGTGGTCATCTTAAGAGGACCATCATCTATTTACATCATGTTTCTTCCCCTGAATAAACATAAACAATCTCCCATATGAGTTTGAGTATACAGTATAATACTGTAACAACCTAACACAACCTAACAACCTTTCATTACTTGACAAAAAAAAAAAAGAAAAATAGATTGTTTTTGATGTTGTTAGTTTCTTGAACTTTTCTTTTTGCAAAGAAAAATTCAGCACAGAAAAACACTTCAAATAACCCAATGTTAAACTGTGTGTGTCTTAGACAGTTGAGATCATTCAATTGATACAATCATTTAGACCTAGACTTTAAGAGATCCGTGGGACACTATGATAGATACAAGACGAAGAAGAAGTATATAAACATATCCCATATTTGGGAAATTCTTCTATTACAGCGGTTGAGATGATTATGAAACAAAGGTAATTATGAAATAATCATCTAAATAATATTGCACAACCATCAAAGTATTTCTGTAATTGGCATGTCCCAGAGTTGTACTGAATTTTGAAGTGTACAAGGTCAACAAGAATGGCGACCACACAGTCACAAGCGGAGCTTTAGTTAGACAGAACAGTACCCAAGCTCACATTTTACAATCCGTCTGCTAGATAGTCCAGTATTTATGGTAGATGTGCTCACTGATATGTCCTGTAGCTTCTTTCTCAGAAGCAGCAGCATAGCAGTGTTGAATGCACTAGAGAAATCAAAGACGGTGATCTTCACTTTGCAGCTGTTACTGTCTCGATGGCAGTAAGTTCTCTGCAGCATATAAATAACTGCAATTTCTACTCCCAGGTCTACAAACTACAGAGGGTCAAGCAATATTTTCACCTGCACTCTCAGGTGGTCCAAGACTACTTTCTCCAAAGCCTTCATCACATGTTTGTGAAGGCAACTGGTCAAGTTTAGCTCAACTTTCTTCAGTACAAGAACCAGGCTGGGTATTTTCCATAACACTCGTATCTTATCTTGCTTAAGACTTGGATTATAAACTTGAGTCAAGATCAGAGATAGCTGACTAGCATGGGTCCTCAGAACTTTAGGATTCTGATTAATAAACATAGTTCATATAAATGTTCATGCCCAAACATGTGCATGCAAAAATATTGATTTCTGTGATGACCCTGTGACAAAACAAGTAGGCATTCTTTTCTACTCCTCAGTTATTTCTGCCTCTATGTTACAAGAGCAGCAGGCTTTACATAATGTGTTGAAATAATAAGCATAATGTTATTTGAAATAAACATATTGTGCAACACAGTAGTGGAGGAAACTTAATCACCAGATTGACTGCATTCAAATCATAACAACATAGCCATTCCACAAACACCATATGACTCCTGAACTTAATCTAAAAACAAATCAGGGAGTATCTGATTATGCTGGAGGTCTGGCTTTGCATTTCAATTATAGGAACACAAGTGGTTAGGTTGTTCTGCAGTGAGTACAGAAGTACAGATTGCTGCCAAAAGCTGACTTGTGAAGAGAGGGTATGGGAGTGGACAAGCAACAGAGTATATGAATAGAAATAAGATAATGTGTTGTTGTTGTTTTTTTTAACTGACTATGGTACTATTTTATCAGATTGATTTAGAATTCTATTTAACAGGGGCCACATGGGGTCAGCTGGTGACAAAGATTTCCCAAAGTGTATGAGCATAAAAATCTTTTCTTTTTTATGTTTTTTTTCTGGTTTCATGTTATATTGCTGTCAGTTTAGGGATGTTGTGCACTAAAAAATAATATATAATAAAAAATACAAGAGAAGTGAGCAGCTGTGGTTCGTGACATGAAAATAAATTTAAAAAAATCAAAGACATAAATAAAACTAAACACTTCTGGAAGACAATATGACATGTGAGCAACAATGCAGAAAACATTGCATATATATATAATCTCAGTTTGCCAGTATATGTATGCATATATGTGTATACATATGTATTTTAATATATTTTAGGCCTTGTCTTATCAAGGCAAAAGTCATTCTTAATTTCAGATGTTTTCTATTACACGGCATGCTTTGCAAGTAAAACTTGGGATTTATAACGACATATAAACTGTATGTGACTTCTGTCTGAGTCATATATAAGACTTCAGTAAGGATTGTTTAACCCATGACAATGATTTATTTTTCCTTTGGTTGAAAAATCTTAGGCAAACAGCTTTGAATTACAAACTTCTATCATTCAAAGCTGTATTACATGTGAAGACTTTGAAAGACAAAGAAAAAGGTAAAAGGCAGGCAGGAATAAAGTACAAAAAGTAATTACAAAAATTATTTTAAATAATTTTAACAATCAGATGTTTAAGAACAATGCACAGCAGATCTGAAATTACAAATATAAAGAGTGGCTCATTTCCATCATGTATCTCAGTGAGCCATGACAGAGAATCGGTAGCTGAACATTTCATACAAGGTATGCACCCATCACTTATACACTTACTTTTCCTTTTAGATGTCAAAATATACAGTGAAATAAAATAAAGTGATGACAGAAAAAGCTCATGTAGCAATGACATCCTGAACAAAAACAACCTATGCAAAAAGAATTAATAAAACTTGTTTGTCAACTCTTCTCCCTGACTCTTTTTAACTATGTAATGTAATGCTGAAGGCATCTCAACTGTCTGCCTTATGTAAAATGCCAACAGAAACTGTTTCTATGGACAACAAAGCTCCTTACCATACATACCAAAATCAGCAACCAAACACTGTATGCTGAGCACAAGGAAGGAGGTAGAGGACTAGTGAGTGTCAGAACCACTATTCAGGATGAAATAATAAAGATCCAGTAGTGCATTAGAAAGATGTCCACCACTGATCACGTGAATACCTCAGGCAGCAGAAACCTGAGAAGGAAGAGGAGCAAGAAGAGGAACCATCATGGTTGGCAGTGGCTGGTAGGGTTGAGAACCCATAATGGCAATGCTCAGTGTCTAGTGGATCTAAGAGCAGACCACAGCAACTTCCCTGAACGAGGTCCAGCAACCATTGCAGTGGCATGAGCCCCCTGGCAGTACAAATGTACCAGCTGCTAGTTGACATCCACAATGGCTAACTGAAGTCAGTCAGTCATGATCCCCAAGGACCCCCAGAAGGTAGTGGTCCCATCCAACTACCGGCCAATAACCTGCCTCAGTACCACATGGAAGCTCCTGTCAGGCATCATAGCGGCTAAGAGGAATGGGCACATGGGTTAATACATGAGTGGGGCACAGGTTGTTTTTGTTCAGGATGTCATTGCTACATGAACTCTTTCTGTCATCACTTCATTATTTTCACTGTATACAGAAACATCTATGTCGAGTACGGCCTGGGAGTCCCGAGTCAAAATGGGAGACTTCCAGATACAGATGGACAAAATGGTGATGGCTAACCAACCGGACATAGTAGTGGTGGACAAGCAGAGGAAGATGCACGTAGTGATAGACGTAGCAATACCGAATGACAGGAACATCAGGAAGAAAGAACAAAAGAAGCTGGAAAATTACCAAGGGCTCAGAGAAGAGCTCAAGAAGATGTGGAGGGTGAAGGTAACAGTGGTCCCAGTGGAGCTTGGTGCAGTGACCCCCAAATTAGGCAAGTGGCTCCATCAGATCGCAGGAACAACATCGGAGATCTCTGTCCAGAAGAGCCCAGTCCTAGGAACAGCAAAGATACTGCACAGGACCCTCAAACTCCCAGGCCTCTGGTAGAGGACCCGAGCGTTATTCTTTTTAGTTGCAGTAACAGGAAATATATAGCTTAATATAATAATATTATTGCACAAATATAGACCATTGTGCAAGGGGAAATAAATACCCCTTGCACAATGGTCTTCTGATGTATTGTTAAAACCATACAATAATATCAGTTACACTAAACCACAATTCTCATACAAACACACACACACACACACAACCTGTAAACCAGGAGAAACTCCTCTCTATGTGAAAAGGTGACCTGACCACTGGCTTGTTAATGGCTCCAAAGAGCAACTATGTCATGAGCTCAGTTTCATTGACATAAATCAGACAAATTTCTTATCAGCTTAAATCTGTACATATGGATTTTTACTGCATATTACTCAGTACCTTTGAGGTTGTAATACAAGAGCTATCATAATCTACAGTAAAACCGCACATCAGTATGCTTACAATTTATCCACAAGCTTTTAATAGTCCAAACTTTGCTCTGCTGTCATTCTTTTGCACTAAATGTCCCAGGAAATACAGGATGATAATGATGAATATGACCCTCTTTTAAATCAATGCATTCATCTCTCTATGAGAATCCTACTGAGACCTGTCACCTAAGAATGCATTATGAATTAGGATTCATAAATAATTGGTGAGAAAACAGTGTGGGGTAACCGCATGAGGATTGAGAATGATAAGTTCAAGAAAAACCAAGGAAAAAAATCTCGCCCTGACACCGCATACTGTGTGAAAATAGCCTTTCGAGAATGCAGCTAATTCAGAGCATTGATACCTGCCGTTCAGTCCCATTTGGAGTAATTGTTAATTGATAACAACAGATTCTTACATGTGAAACTGGAAATAAGACATTGCACATAAATTAGCAGTTTATCTTGGCAGAATCCAGATTGTAAATGTCTCTGCAGTGTAACACCACCAACATCACCAACTGCCTTCTTGTAAACAAAGCCATGATGCATACCCTGCCATATGCTGCCAGAGTTGATGGCTGAACCAGTGAGGCAAGGGTAATGAATGTGCCAGACAGAAGTGGAGCAGAGATCCAGGTCAGGGTGTCTGTTTAGAGGCACATCAGGACCAGCTCCGCACAGCATCTCTCCTCATAAATGTGGTAGAATATATTAACTTAATGAAAAAGCAAGGCATGCACTGACTGTAAATTTGCCAGCAGTTCCCACCAGCACCAAGACACTGCATGGTGATAAAGTGGTGTCTCCCAGGGTGTATGAGGGTCCCATAAAAGGGGCTGAGTTTGTGTAATTGATATCATATATCCAATCTCATACTTCTAGGATGCTGGCGTTAAATTACTCCGCCTTTTCTTTTCCTTTTTTCATCTGATAGGCTGATAGGCACTTAACCAACACAGCTGATTCTTTTATTGTAAAACATTTTGTTCTGAAAAAGCCTTAGGTAAATTGTTATAAAATATTGAGTCAGTTGCCTAAAATGTCTGTACTTTGACTTTGGAAGAAATCCAGAGGAAAAAGAACCCATTTGCACTTATCATTATATTCGATGTTTGGTTAAAAAAAAGATTTTACAATCTAGATAGAATGAAAGAAAATACCTTTAAAATAGAACTAATATTTTTGGGGTGTGATACTCAATGCACCTTTAATAAACTCTATTTTTTTTAGTGCCTAGAGAAACGATTAAGTGTCATTGGTGTCTGAAAACATCTATTTCTTCCACAGTAATCCTTTCAAAGAAAAGTGTGTGACATTTATATATTTCAAACTCACGGCTTTGAGGGAAAGCGACAGTATAATGCATTGCTTGCCCAATACAGCTTGACATTGCAATCCCCTTGCTGTTGAGTCCTAAATTCACCCAGCAAAGTTTTCCCAAACCAAAAAGTCGACCGCTTTTTTTTTTCTTTTTTCATTAGACAGCACGTCTGCACTTTGATCCTCAAGACTTACAGAGTTCAAAAGCTGCATAAAATGGTGTTGTATTCACTTTGAAGTGGCATCTATTTTAGGTAACATTTGACTCTCAAACATTTGAAAAACATATCCACACGCCAGTTTCAGTGATAAATTCATTATTATTTTTAAAATGCTACATATGCTTGTACTTTCAGTACATACAAGTTGAAAAATAAAAGTAATATTATTGTAACTTGTATTCTTTTGCACTGTAACAAGAAGCATTGTTTACGAAATAACATATTGGTGCTGTCAGAGGAAGGCTTCTCAAGATGATGGATGAACTCAAACAGCGAGTTGGTCAAGATAAAAACAAAGGCTGTTTTTACAGATTCTGATTAATTTCCACTTAGGGTTTACACACAAGTGTTGGTTTTACGCACAACAGCAGTGATGATCAGTGATGATTTGTCTTCGGCAGCTAATTGTCACTTTTGCTCATCAGCCACTGAAGTGATAAATTAAGATGGCTGCCAGAATTGGTGACAAGACAGCTGTTCGTATTTGGATCTTGTGTTATTCCTTTCGTTATTCCTTCAGTTTGAACAGGCATTTCTCTTATTCAGTAGGGAGTCCTTCCCACCAAGCTACAACTTTCTAATGATCTCTCAGTGGAGCCAGAAATTCACTCTTCTCATTGTGAAATTGTACAGCTTACTAGCTAGTATTGCACTTCCACACTTAAGGTATATGCTTGTGACTACCGTTTATTGTAGCTGTATTTACAAACCCGAATATTACATGAGTAAATCATATTAAATGAATGTATTGTACATCTCTACAGCTTATTTATATTGGAGGTGAGGATGTGGGACAGTTGTGACAAGGAATTAAGGCTGCATAATTCAATGTGTGACCCTAAAAAACGGTTTAAAAGAGTAAAAATTACATTCTACAGAAATTAAATAAGTAAAGTAACAGTTTTACTCAAAACAAACAGACAAACTGAAAGGGAATACCTAATTAGTCACCCTCTGTAAATGTTTGGTCAGGACTCCATGATTACAGTAGTATTTCAGAATAATACTTTATTATTAGTATAACATTATACTAATAATAAAAAATATTCAGATTATCAGCCACAAGATTTATACATGGTACGTATATATGGTATGGTGTGTACACTAATACACCATTTAATATTATTATATTAAGCAATATTTGGCTCCAATAGTATGTGATAACAAAGTGACATTTTTTTAATCACACAATTAATTAATTATGTAGAATTATGTAGGTTCTCACACAGTTTAAGTTTTATCATCATTTGTTTTTAAAGAAAGGCAAAGCCTGGTGGTTTTGCATTTGCAGGTTTACAAAATCGGTAAACATTGAATTTTGTCAAGTTGCAGCTTTTTAATACTAATCGAGGAGGTAATTACTTTTCTTTATTAGATGTTCTCGGTGTTTTATCTAGGTACTTCATTAGCCAGTGAATAGGCATCCCAATACTATGTTTAGGCCACTTACTCTTAAACAGTCTATTTGTTTAGCAGGAATTTTTTACATTTCTTATCACATTAATAAAATCCACCGAGTTTCCACTTTAACCACATATTGCGAAAGCCTGAATCTTAATTTAAAGCTTGATAAAGTTCAAGCTGTGTATAGGATATTATTTCAGAAAAGTCTTTGTGATGGATACTTGTTTACAGCAAAATGCTGCCTCTCAATTTTTCTATATATTAACTGAGGCCAGTTGCCTTGACATGCATTTGAAACACTAAAAGAGAGTGGAGCTGCAGATCTGCTGTCCACAGCATCTCTGAGCAAAACAACTTAATGGTCTATTCACAAGCTGATGCACGACCTTGTCTTCTGTGTACTCAGAAATTCAAAATACAGCTGGAATCGCCCTTAAAAGCCAAAGGGATTGCTTTTCCATTAAAAGCGGAGTGACACTGGTTTTATGTTTTTCTCCGTCCTTTGTTATAACCTCTGCAAGGGCACAGAGCTCTTCACCAATGTTACAAGTGGATTAAAAAATCTTTTTGTGAGCACTTCCCACATATCAGTATGAGTCACTATGTTGTTTCATACTGGAACTGGTTTTTGATTTCAATCATGCAATTGGGTAGAATTTTCACAGATTGGATTTTGAAACCTTTCCTGTATCCTGTTTGATTTGTGATATAAATTTCTGTTATGACATTTTGTGATCATGCAGTCTTTCAAATCTCCTAGCAGACTGCTGGCATAGAGACTGTCACCGTGATATCTGTGAGTGTTATTTGCTAGTGTTGCTGGCTGTTGTGTACACATTTAAGGCAGCTGACACTTTAAGTCATTTCTGCCCACACACTAACCCTAAGGTAACATGTGGCATTACGATTAAAGAACATCCAAGCCTATCAACTAACTGAACACATCCTCACACCTAAATGATAGAACAGGTTAATTGCTCGCCACTGCTGCCAAGCGCTCGCACATAGGGAAATGCAGTATTTTTCTCTGAAGAAAGGTTGTTGAATTCAACATGCTGAAAATGTGTAGAATCTATTTTAACTCCTTTTGCTGAAAGTAAGAAAGTCATTTTGTTGACTGAACCCAATCAAAAGCAGCTGAAAACTCAAATTGACTTCACAATAGCTTTATTCACTTTACATAAAGAGCATAAGCAGTTATTTAAAACCTAACTTTATGTTTTCTTGTTTATTTATTATGACCTCAGGCTGATCTTCCTATCCATCCATTTTCTTCCACTTATCTGGGGCCGGGTCACGGAGGCAGCAGAGAAGCCCAGACCTCCCTCTCCCTGGCCACCTTCTCCAGCTTGTCCCGGGGTACACCAAGGCATTCCAGGGCCACCCGAGAGATATAATCTCTCCAGCGTGTCCTGGATCTGATCCTGGGGCCTCCTCCTGGTGGGACATGCCTGGAACACGTTACCCAGGAGGCATCCTTATCAGATGCCCGAACCACCTCAGCTGGCTCCTTTCGATGTGGAGGAGCAGCGGCTCTACTCTGAGCCCCTCCTGGATGGCCAAACTTCTCATCCTATCTCTAAGGGAGAGGCCAGCCACCCTTCGGAGGAAGCTGATCTTCCCATTCAGTGTAATTATGTGAGTATTATACTTTGCTGTGCAAAAGTCTTGACCCACCTCTCATTTCTTTACATTTTGCTTTGAAGGACCCAGACTTTCTTGTAATTTTTTTAAAGTATTCTTGAGCAATAGTTTTATCAGTGTCTGATGGCCTTTCAGAGCATTGTTTGTTTGTTTATGTTTTTTGTTTAATTTTTTAACACTGGCTGCTTTTCCAATCATTTCAGTCCAGTCCTTGTACCATTTTCTGGGGAATTTTAATTAGCATAGAATCATAATTACCACTTATCAAAAACACATAATTTGTTTGCAACACTCCCATTCATGGATTGTACTCTCTACTGTAGCACCAAACCTCAAAATTACTAAATCATAATCTGATCATGTTAAAGGGGAGGAACAAAAGGCAGTCAACATCCATACAAAGCATCTCAAATATGTGTTTAATGTAACAGACAATGCAAAAAAACAAAACAAAACAAAAAAAACCCTGCAACTTTCACCAGTTATTACAACAAAATCAGACTGCTCTTTCAGGAGACTTCCAAATTAGGGCAAAACATTGCATATCCATTAAAAATGGGCAACCATCCCTTGTATTATGACAATTAAAGCTCCATGTAGGCATTTCAGCATCCAGCATTAGTTAAATGAAGTCACTGTCAGAAAAATGTCATTAAAAAAAAACAAAATGAGCAGATGTTCAACCCAATTATATGCAACTCCATTTCAGTCTATCACATTGCGCTTTTTTTGTCTGAAAAATGCACTGCCAGCTTTGGTCTGCCAAGTCTCTGTAGTGTAAAATAAAATAAATGAGCCAATAAATAAATGTAAACAGCTGACATACATTGATGATATTTTAGAGAATTTGTACTCATATAATATGCTTGAATAACTTGCCAGCTTGGCCCTAAAAATGTATACCACACCATTAGATTTTTAACATGGCAGGTCATTCAAGGATACCGCCCCTTGAGATGTGGGATCTAATTTTTTAGGATTTCTTTTTTTTTATTTACTTGTAAGATGAAGAAATTGAAGTGTCTAAGTGTGTGTGTGTGTGTGTGTGTGTGTGTGTGTGTGTGTGTGTGTGTGTGTGTGTGTGTGTGTGTGTGTGTGTGTGTGTGTGTGTGTGTGTGTGTGTGTGTGTGGTGGGTGGGGGGTGTGGGGGTAACAGCCTTTGTCTTGAGCTAACCTTTAAAAAGCAGTTATTGAACATTAGCTACCACTGACACACTTTTACAGATTAATCCACAGGCACTCGTACACAGAGCTAATGTGCGTTTTGATGGTTTTGAAATGGCTGATGGTAGATCAAACCGCTGTGGGTGCAATTTTTTCAAACTAAAAAAGCAATGGGTTGTTTCCACTATAAAACCTGACTGAAGCAAAACAGCCATTCTTAGCCTTGATGACAACCTTGCCCACTATTTGCAGTTCCTTGAGGTAGTCACTTGAAATGTTTTAAGTTCAAGTCAGATTATACGACATGTCTGAATCAGCTGTTTTAAGGAAGCATCGCTTGTTTATGATCTACAAAAACAACAGATGACATAATCATTAAAACAACAGCAATGGTATAAACTTTGAATATATCATTCCATTTACAGCTGTGAAGAATCATAGCTATCAATGTAATCAAAGCTACTCATACTTGTAATATCGAATTGGAAGGTGGTACAAATTTCCATTTAGACAAAGAAGACATATCTCAGTCCTGTGTCCTCCTTAATGTCAGCTGGGATAGACTTCAGTTCCTCTGCGGCTCTTGTTAGATAAGTGGTTAAGAAAGTGGATGATAGAAAGACAGATCTGATATTATTATTTTATTGGTGCTATTATGAGTTCCGACTCATCCTTTAGTCTTCACGATGATCCAATGTGATCAGAATGAAGTCATTTAATGGATCAGTATGTATGACAGGGTTTAGAAGGTTGGGAAAGTACAGAATCAAATCTAAATATCATAAATTAAAACAATGCTTTAAAAATTGTTTAGAAATATCTGTTCTTTTTATGCTATGGCTGATAATTACCAGTAAGTAACAAGCAGGGGGCAAGTAAAATAGGATGTGCAAGAGAAAAGCTATTTTATTCTTTTTCGGTTAGAAAGCTAGTTGTTATATATAGTGAAAAAAAAAGTCACTGGTGAAAGTGCAACTGGGTTGTAATACAGTGTTAACCACTGCTATCTGGGAAAATAAGTTAAATTACCCACTTAACTTGAGTGTGAGCCCAGTCAGGAGGGAACACACCCCAACCATTAGCCTCCATTTAACAAATTGCAGCTTTGGCTCTTTGTACCAATATATTATTTTGAGCCTCAGTGAAGAGGAAGGCTTTTGTTTTAAAACATAAGTGTCGGTGAAGACAGGAAGACATATGTAACTAACATGAAGTCATTAATAATGCAGAATTCCAGTAAGAGGTGAACTGAAAATCTCCAGAACTGTTCACTAGCTGTTGCATTTCATATCCCACTTTGCCACCTCACAGCAGGGTTTTGCTGCCACGTTCAGTTCTACCTCCAAATGCAATAAACCAATTAAGGCGGTCCAATTAAAACCCAATTCCAGCTGAGACCAGCATGCCGTGTGCCTAATGGATATGTTGTAATTAGCTCCAGAGAGAGAGACCTCGGGGATGCACCTCTCTGAATTGTTACTTGCACATATACACAAAAAATACTGCATTTCATCATTTATCCGAGGCATATGCTACTACACCTCAAAAAGTATTGATCTGGATAAAAAGTTTGGAGCAAACACTTGCCTCTTTGCAACGTCATGCAGGAAAAGCTGTCACAGTGTCTAAGCTGTAACACTGTAATTGGCTCTCTCATATGCACCCACATCCTATTAAGACATAAGAATGTCTGTATACACTGCTTGCACGCACACGCACGCACACACACACACACACACATCCGTGCATGCACACACATCTTCAGTCACTATTCCAGAGGAGACAGCAGAGAGAGATCAAAAGGAAGGGAACAAAGCCTCTTATTTACACCATTCTCCAAGGGCTGTGACTCTTTATGAGGACAGATGATTTTAATGGATGCACTATATGTGTTCTTGGCACACTCAAGGCTGTTTAACAGGAGCAGCCAAATGGAGGCGAAAATTACATTTTCACCTTTCACATATGTGTTGCACTAAATGATGAGTATTGATTTGACGGTTTATGTAGCACTACCTGGACAATATCCGTGATAATAAATCCCCTCGGGGCTATAACCACAATTTTACTCTCATATTCATCTCGGGCCTAATGCAGGGGTCAGGTTTGAATGAGCAGGGGGAATAATTGAGATGATTACAGCCAAATGCGGGCAAAAACAAACAACACATGCATCATGCTGATTGGATGCAGAATGATTGCGAGAATTCATTGTGCTGTAGTGTGCACCACACGATCAGTTATGATTTATTGATCATCTTTCTTGTAATGCATAATGCAATTGCCTTTTATTGCTTTACATAGACCAGAGCTAATAAAACATTTTGACAGTCTACGTGAAAGGTCTGGTAAAGTGCTGTAAGATAAAGAAGTATGTGACAGCTCAGAGAGAAGAAACTTTTGTTACACTGGAATTATAAATGTATTACTTTATTCTGTTCTTGCACATGTGTATTTGCATATGTCACATTTCAAAATATATTATTCGTACGACACTACTAAAACTTATTCAAAAGAAAGGAACAATTCGATTTTTAACCAGTTACAGCAGTGCTTTAATTATGCAGAACACATAAAATTTGCTTTCTAATCTAATGTTAGCATTTCTTCGTATCTGTCTACCTTCCAAAAGCATTAAAAGCAAGTCATTTCTGTGATGTGACAAATTTCAGGTTAAGGATCAGTTTTTAATTCACACCTTGTGGTATGGGTTAAAATGACTTCCCTTTCTCTGCATAGTTCATTAATAAACATTTTGTTAAGATTAGAAAATCACTAATCATGATTACAGGTGTTAAGGTTCAGTGTTGTTATTCTGTCCAGCAATAGAAAACAAAAGACAGTACATGAATTTATTTGCATAAATTCACAGGAAACTTTCACAATCAAGTTGTTCACAGTTCTTTTTTATTTTTATTTTAACTGCTAATATTCAGAATTGGATTTTGATAATTAACCTTTTCACTGATGATGAGTCTGCACGTCAAACATAACTATTTAAACCCAGCACAGGTAGTATAACCTGAGAGGAAGAAAGTAAGAGTGATATGTTGTGAGACAGTGTCATTTCTGGCATCATCTATGTTCAAGGTGCATAGGCGTAAAAGTGAGTTGCCATATAGATATAATGGTTTCATATAACATAACAAACTTAAGTGTAGTATAGTGTAATCTAATATACTTGCATTTATATAGCACTTTTCTAGTCATACCCATCACTCAAAGCACTCAAAGTAACATGTGCTCTTTTATTAACCACACCCCCAATCTTTACATAATGTCAGCGAATATTTAATTATTATTTCTTGTCTGGTCTGGAGTAACGCTATATTGCGCATGGCACCAGAAATAAAGAATTAAAAAATGCTGCAACAACAGAGAGCTCCATCTACCCCATGCAAGCCAAAAATCTTCCGGCACCACCACAGGCAACCCAAATTTGAATGTCTTTTTTGTTTTACCACTACAACTTAACATGTATTGAAACAAAACATATTTACACTCAAGAGACACTTTATTGGGTACACCAGTTCAAATGGTCTTTAAACATCAGTTCAGAAAAGGCAGCAGCTTAGTACATTTAGGAATGTTCAATGCAACCTGTTGAAGTTCAAACTGAAATTCAGAATGAGAAATCTAGTAAGATAACTTTCAGCTGTTCAAAAGAGAAACTAAAGGAGGAAATGGAGGAACAAAAAACTTTAAAGACACCTTTAGGATCTTTAACAAAGAGAAAAAGGAGTTTGCTGATTTTTGTTTTTTGACAATCCCTGCCATTTCTTTCCATTCCATCTATCTGCAATGTATGGAAGCTCAAGAGAGGGATGAGGAGGCAGATGAGAAGCAAGAGACTGAGTGATGCATTGGTATATAGGATCCTTTCATTTCTCAGGGAGATGACGCTGGAGACACACAGCAGTCAGGCCTGGGATGTTGAGCTTGGGAAAGGCTTGACAGCAGAGCCCTGGGCAACTAAGAGGAGTGTATCCTCTTCTATAGTGCCATGAGAGCAACAGAAGAGTGTAAGTACAGATAGAGGAGTGAAATGAGATGAAAAACAGAGAGAGAGAGAGATGGGAAAGAGTTAGTACGGTGGCTTAAAAAGAACTGTGGTGTGAGGAAACGAAAGAAGGAGGGAGGAATGAAGGGAGAGAGGGGACTGTGTTCTGCAGCCATCTGGCCCGTTCAGTGATCCAGAACGTTGACACTGGCAGCTGAAGAAGGAGAGAGGAAGGGGAGTAGGGGAGCAGAGGAGTCCTCGGTTCTGTGTCTGAAGAGAGAAGTCTGTTTGTATTACTTTAATCTTATTCGCAGTGGTATATACCCACGCTCACATATACACAAAGGCATTAATAGTGCTCTACAAAAAATAATAGGTGGCTTTTCTTAATCTCATCCAAAACTGTAGAAGTGCATCCAGGGATAGACTTTGCCAGACAGACAAGTGACACATTCCTCATCATATGTACCACAAGCTGATCTGATCTCTCAGCTTGCAGGAACTAAACCATACAGGTGCAGACAATGCCTCAGGCTGAAACATAAAAGTATATTTTATAAAGAGCTTAAAATAATTCAATGAATGGGCAGCGGTGTGGCAAAGCTAAATTGCAATGGGTATATATAAAAATCTTGTACTGTATATTGCATAAGACAGTAGATAACATATCTCTTGAAAAAGAGGCAACAGTGGGATTAGGAAAGCTTTCGTGCAACGGAAAAAGTTGCCAAACGATTTCGCAACTAATTTGTTTTGTCATTCAAAATGTATTATTCCACAGTGGTAAATAAGGATTTATCCTGGTTAAATTTTTGAAATGAGATAAGACTAGTAATTAGGATTTTGTTTGGTAAGATAGCCCCAGTTGTCCATGCGGCTTAGTGCTTAGCTGAGGCCAGATTCAGCACTGACACACAGGACCAGGAAAAAGGTGGCATATCTGGCCCAAACAGATGGCATGTGTATGCCTGCATGAATGAACACACACAAGCAGACACGTTCCAACTATTCACACACATACACACAAGAGCAGACTATATGAGGAGATAATGTTGTTCAAAGACTATTTGCGGCCAAGTGTGAACGGAAAGATGGAAGAAAAAGAAAATCGGTGTTAAGCAAAACACCTGGAATAAGTGCAACCTCCTACAATGCTTACACTGAATTATGCGTGATAACACCTCATATAAGCCCAACAGTATGTATTATAATTACACTATGATGAACACACAGAAAGTAGTCATTAAAAAATACTGACAATCAGGATAAGAATACAGTAAAGAACATACGGTTGATCTCTAAATGGAAATTCTTGTCAGGGCTGATTGATGAATTATTTGTTGATGTTGCAGAATGATGACCAGTCATGTGGGTGGTTGCTAAACTAAATGGTGCCTGAATTTTAAATCCTATTTCACGGATGAGTTCAAATTCAAAACATGCCATCTCATAGTTTTCCGTCTATTTAAATGTATCCTGCACATTGAGGAGAGAGTTCCACCTAAATTACAATGATCTCACATTTTATAAATTACCTCAAAAAATGTCACAGGAGTAATTAACAGGTGCAAGAAAAGGACTGCATTGTGACTGAAGGTACATGGAAAATTAAATAAGTTTTGCTAATCAAACTATTACCAAAGGTCTTGGTACAAAATCTCAAGGACTGAAAATCAATTAACAACTATTTCCATTCACCAAGTAGTTGCACTGCTGTTCAAATTCTAAAAGAAAACTGAATGAATGAGATGCTCATAACCTTTGACTTTGTGTTCATAACTCATGTTCTCTGACTTGTATTTGGGATGCTCCAAAGGTCCCTGCATCACAGAGTCATCCTCAGTGTCTACTGTAACAGAGAGAGCCAGTGCAGTATTTTAGTAATGTCAGTATTTTTATTAAAAGCCCCTGGCTTAGAAACAATTTATGGAACCCTGAGGAAAATGTCTTTTCTTCTGAAAACTCTTGGGGTTCAGCCAAAAGAGAATCTACCAGAAATGTTAGAACTGCAGCTAATAAGCGCTACTAAGTTAAAGTCAAAGCAACAACTGTGACTGAAGATTTCTAAAAATTTTGTCCCTGTGCTCAAACTGTGAAGTATTTTAGTTTGGGTGGGAAGTTTTTCAGAGCTCTGCAAACAATGTTTACCCCTTTGTAGATAATGTAAGTAGTTCAGATGCGTAAAAAGCTAGATTTACCATTAATGAGTGGAGTGCAATGACTTTTACAGAAGAGCAAGTGAACTACCCAACCTCCCCACTCACCAAGCATGTTGATGATCAGTTCAGCTGTTTGCTACATTAGTAAGATAAATGGACCAGACTCAAAGAGACAAATTCATGATTTATATTTTAAGTATGTGTTAAGTAAATTCACATGATATAATGCAAATAAATATATTTTAAATGATTTTCAGAATATTTACCATAAACTGACAATAGCTAGAAATACCTCACTATTAACAACGTGCATTAAGGTCTGAGGCACATGTTTGCAATGTTCACTATCACTGCAGCGCATCCGGGGCCTGCATGGACTGTGGTTGGTCATGTGCCAGACATTTTACCCTGGATGCCATCCAAAATATCATGAAGATCAGGAAATGCTCCTGGGTCCAGTAGCAACAAAAGGAAGCACACATCTTACAAGATACTGACAAGTCACAAAATACATATATCAAGTTTAAGAAATACAAATGAAATACACACAGGAAACTTTGTCCCTAATGGGTTGCATAGATTGGCACAAATAAGCGTTTTTGTTAAATAGTGTGATGTGATGTATAAACTGGAATGGATACTATATTACTATTACTGCTGCATCAGTGTGTTGCTTTTTGTATATGTTGATTTTAAAGTTTATCTTCATTTTAACTATATAGGTGAGAAGTTAAATCTACAGCAATTAATCATATTTTTCCAATATTAGCCGGATGTGAGAACCACTTACTTCTTAGTGGTTTTGAAGATTTTTCTACCAAAATCTTTCAAGTTATCACAAACACGCAACATAATCAATCTCAGCAATAAATGGTTTCACTGAAAGGGTATGAAAGCGCCGTTAGACAGATGTATAGTAAAGAGGAAGGATTGAACTGAACAAAACTTTTCTCCTGACTCAAGAACAAATACCACAAATTTGTATAGTACTTAAAAACAGTACTCAAATAAATGCACATTACACCTCCAATGGAAATTCATCAGAGATTTAGCGCTGAGAAAAACTATGTTAATATAATAATTGAATGTGACCTCATTGACTCCAAGTGGTGATAAATTGAAAGAATATGAAACATCACAGTGGTGGAATTAGCAAAACAATTGGTTCCACTCAGCATACTATCAACAAAGCGGATTTCTCATATGTGCTAATATCCAAATGTCTGGTGGTGCTTGCATATGTTGAAATTGGCTGTTTAATGGTTCAGTCTCAATGAGTTGAATCTTCTCTGTTGCTAAAACATGCTCACACTAACCCCTAGTTTGCATCTTTGCAATTAGCAGAAGAGAACTTATTTATTGAGCCAAATTGAACTGCAATTTGCTTTTTTGATTTGCTAGTTCCAGCACTTACTGCGTAGGGAGATTAGACCAAAATAATTTTCCAAAATGCAAATACAGTTCCCACATTTATCTATGCATGTTTAGAATTATGCATACAATATCGCAAATCAAATCAAAACCAGCTCAACAAGCACTTATTTGTTGCTAGTCCCTGCATCAAGGATCCCAAGATTATCCACCATGTCTGTGAAGGTTCTCAGTCTTCCAGGTCATCGTAGTCTAAGGAGCTTGGAAAGAAAAGCATCTGGACTTCTTTAAGTTGCTTGAAGACATTTCACCTCTCATCCGAGAAGCTTCTGCAGTTCTAAGGCCAAATGGTGGAAAGTCCTAGATTTAAGCCCTATGGGAGTGTCCCCTCAAGAGGGACAATGGAACCCCTTATGATCCTCTACCTAATCACATGAGCCAAGGTGTGAAAGCGGGTGTAAGTCACAATCAGCCAAGGTTTTGGGTGAGCTCATTTTAAAACCTAACCCCACCCATCATGTGATTTCCTGAGGTCAAAAGACCCAGGATGTGAGTGGGCGTTAAGGTGTCTGGGAATTATTCCGGGGATTATCCACAATGTGCACTCACAAACATAATATGCATAAAGGCTCCTAATCAAGCTAACTTCCAGATAAAATAGCCACTGCAGTTACAAAAGGACAGTAAATTATAAACTCTATCCAAACAGATAATATAAGATCCTTAACAGGACAGGATCCTGTCCTGAACTGTGAGGACATGTGTTGCTTTCACTTTCTTGTTTTTTTGTTTGTTTGTTTTTTCACAGCTTGTTTTGATAGCCATTAACAAATCAAAACTATCTAAGGCTTTAAGGCAGATTATTATTATTATTATTATTTGTCAGTTTTTGGTGTACTATGTGGAGAAACGGTGATAATTGGCATTTACCTCTGATAATTCGTTTTGAATTGCCTTATTTGAAGCCAGTTATTTTGCGTAAGGACAACACAAATAGACCCACAATGCTTGTATGACCTTTCAGATCCGACATGGTGCTGTACTACGCTGTCACTAGCACTGCTAGGCTTTTCCTTTTATTTTGCCTCTTCTGCTCATGTGGGATCAGTCTGTCTTTGTGCATGCAAGCTGGCAGCTCTCAGCCATGTTCACCACCCCTGAAGGAGAAGAAAGCCTGTCCCAAAGTCGCTGAAGCGGATTAGTCTGTCCTCTCTCTCGCTGTCTCGCTCCCTCTACCCCCACCACCTCCATATTTAAACATTTTGGTTGGACTAGGACTGTGAAACAACAACAAGCTTATATGGTTGTGAAAACTTTACTTATTCTTTGAGGTGACTGAGGCCCAGTTCTGAATTTTAAATATTCCTCAATTTTTCAGATTCAATAATAATAATAATAATAATAATAATAATAATAATAATAATAATAGCAATAAGTACTATCTGAATAAATACTAATAATGAATAACCTTCAGCAGATATAACAATCTTGTAATCTTGCAAATGTAATTGCAGCAAAACAGCATTCTTAAGATGAAGACATTAATTAGATTGATTTACATTTCTGGTTTGTGTACAATTAAATTCAATATCTGTACCTTATTCAGATCTTAAGCAACATGTATTATTATATTACCATCCATAACATGTAATGAAGCATTAAGAAAAAAAGCTACATAATTTAATTTAATTTAATTTAATTATTGCAAGTTACAGTGGTGCAGTACCATGGCACAGTGTTTTAGCATTGTTGCCTCACATCAAATGGCAAAATCAACGCCATGTCTTTACACATATGCAGGTGTTACCTTCTGTAATACGTATTATATATGCTTAAAATATATCAAACTACTCAACTTAATCTAACTATACACATTTCACATAAACATAGTCTGTAACTTTCTTATTGGCTTCAACTTAAATAATGAAAATTTAAATTTTATGTACTGTATACCCTATAAAATAAAAAAGGATGTAGCCAAATAAGTATAAAATCCAGAAAGCTACACACCATGAGGTGGATCAGAGAAAAACAAGTCTAACTTAATCAAAAACACAACTAAACTTAAACTAAAAACACTGGCTAGTCAATGTCAGAAATCTGCACTGTAATTAACAAATTTGTTTACCAAAAATTTAAACCTAATTTTCCATGATTTATTGGGTTAAGCCTCTGGGGTCCAGGGTATAATTAGCTGTTTTTGACTACTTTTGTTTTTATCTTTATATTTAACATTTAAAAACTATTTACATTGTTTGGCATCATTTTTTTCAGGACAAGCTCATGTCTGAATTTTCAGTTTTTGTGTTTTTTATTTTGATACACTGTTATAACACAGTTGAACTAAAATTACACAAGAAACATAAACCCTGAGTAGGAAAAAGTTATATTTTTTATTGTAAACCAAAAAGATGTTTAGTGAATCATTTTCATACCTTGAAATGCAAATGTAAATTGTAAATTTAAACGACCACAGCTACCACAACTAAAACAAGGTAGGTGGAGTAGGAAACGTTAATTTTTTAAAAAGAACTTACTTCCAGATGTTTGTTTAGGTTGGAGGTGGAGTCTTTTGATGCTGAGAGCAGCTTTGTTGCGGGAAATTAGAGTTTGCATTGCACGGTCAGATTTTGCGCATCCCTTTCTTCTGTAAATGTGAAGTGGTGTTGGAATTTCCAAGTAAGAAATGCATTCCTACCTGTGCACTGCTGGCTCTGTTGTGATGGCTCGAGGTCCATCGTGTAACTGACATTAGCATTACATTAGAGCCTCTTATTGCGTGTTTTGTTTGGGTTTCCAGCAATGCATGGAATTACCATAATTAGAGAGGGGGATAGAGAGGGGATAGCCTAACATATGAAACAGGAAATGACCACTGTGTAATACATTTATCTCAACAAAGTAACTGTATTCTAATTATTACCTATTTAAACGGTAACTGTAACGAAATACAGTTACTCATATGT
Source organism: Pelmatolapia mariae (assembly GCF_036321145.2). NCBI lineage: Eukaryota > Metazoa > Chordata > Actinopteri > Cichliformes > Cichlidae > Pelmatolapia > Pelmatolapia mariae. The sequence goes on along the minus strand of NC_086237.1, from coordinate 34,625,130 downwards.
TGTATTTTAAATATGTAATGCCAGTACATGTATTCTGTTACTCATCAACACTGTACAAGACAGAGGAGCACATCACAGGTCTAATAACAGGAGGTGTTTCACTCCTTGTTTAAACCTGGAGACAGTATTTGCATTGCAAACTGCCTTTGGTGGGTTTTTGGCTAGCAAATGTGACATTTACTACTGCCCTCATTGTTTTGACACACAAACCAAAACAAACGACTACAATACACACTAACTACGCAAGACAACACAACGCACTAACTGTACACTCCAAACATGCTGAATGTCACAAATCTCTCACATCTCAAAACTCACTATGGATATTGCTCTGTAAATGTAAATGTAAAAATCTGAATATAGCATCTTGTACCTAGTATGGAACCTTAGACATGCATTGTTTCTACTGTAATGACTAGCAGAGGGTGATTCCTCTTATTGGAAAAAAGGTTTGATTGTAGAGCATCTATAAGAAAATAGCCCTGAGTTCACTTGATTTATGACCTAAATAAACTCTTGAAAGTTTCACAAGCCATAGAAGTTCATGGTTTTAGTTTCAATAATTATTTAGTAAATACTTTTTAATATCACACAAGTTTCATGTTATAGAGAAAACACTCCACATAATTTGGGTCAAATATAAAGAAAAAATGGCTAAGGTATACTTTATTGGTTGAGCTATAATTAGCATATCACTGACATTTGAGCATGATGTCTGGTTTGAAAATAAAAAGAAAAGAAGAAGATGATGAATATGTAAGTTGAGGTTTCAAAACAGGAACTTCACAAATGAATGCTTGGCATTACATTCAGAGTGACGCCCCATTTTTTTCATATAAAATCTATTGTGAAGATTGTAGAATATTTTATTTTTTAGTTCAACTCCAAGCAACACTAATGCTTTCAAAGGGAACAGGCTATATAAAAAGGTCATTCAGAGTTTTTCGGTTGATTTGTGCAGGAGTAACATCTACACTGTGTTGCATCTCTGTTGCTTGAATGTAGCCTGGTATTTTGTTGTATTTCACTGTACCCACTAAGCCTTGAATAAACGGACAAAAGGAACTCTAAAAATTATTGACTGCTTCTGAGCTTTCACCTCTCCATAGGTCTGAGATTTTACAGTTACAACTTGCAAGGGTTCATCCTTTCACTTACCGGCCAGCAATATCTCACCTGTATGTGTAAGCCTGATTTACTGATGGGCACAGTTTGTACAGGCTTCATTCGGGAATCAGATGTTGGTGTTGAACAGCTGGCTAATCAAAAAGTAATCTTACCGATCTGATTACTATCTGATCCGATTATTTACCTAGAGAAAGACCAAAAGAGAAATCTCCTGCTCCCTGCTGAAGTTGAGAAAATGTCAAGTGATAGCTATAGAAGTTATACGTTGCTGTTCTTAATCAATCTGTCACTTGACCCTTCCCTTTGTGGTGCAAAGTACAAATAATGAGATTCAGCAGAGTCAAAATTATCAGTATTATCACGCCCTCTTAGAGCTGAGGATCAATAAAAAGCACACATTTTTTGAGCTGGGATGCTACAAAGAGGAAGCAAATTACTAAAGGTTTCCAACTTTAACACACTGGTCTTGAAAGTAAGAGGAGTTGTACACCCTTTTACTTCACCATTTTCATGCTAGTGCAGCTTGGACATCAAGCAGAATAGAAACCGTTTTCAAAAATACAGCTCTTTTTGAGTCCGCCACAGTCATAGGACACACGGTCAGAGGGTAGGAGGACAATGACACTGGGCACTGGCATTTTTCGTAACAGACTCCCAATGTTGACATTCTCCCACAGGAGAAGGACAAAATCCCAGCCTTTGGAGGAACTTAGTCACTGGTCCCAAAGAAGCGGTGGAACCATCACTCCCCTGCCATCTGTTAAGACATGAGCAGACAGCCAGCAGCAAACTGAACAGTCATTACTACCCTTGGGTCATGGCTCACTGACAAAAATGGTGGAAGTGAGGAAGCTGAGTAGATGAAAAAGCCTTCTAATGACCACCAACAGTCTTTCATGTCAACAAACCTATATGGCACCAAACAGTAGATTCAGTATGAACATAGTTAGGTCAAAGGTATTGTTGAATTCATATAAAAGAGGTTAGATTAATTGGATCATTATATATATACTATAAATGAACTGAAGACAAGTGCTCAAGGGCATGTGAAATAGGACGGAGTAGATAAAAGCACTAAAACCATTTAATTGTCTTTGCAATAAAATTAATAATCTTAGCAGAGGCCTGTCTTGGTGTCAGTTCTTAAAACCAGTTAAAAACAACTCTGTTTCCTTCAATGAACAAAATGCTTCACTGCCATTTGCATGCATATAAGGTCAGGCTAATTGGGCTTTTTCCATTAACTGGCACAGCGAGAAAAAGCCAAACTCTGAGTCATTCTTAACTTTGTATGTAAGATCACAGCTGCAACTTACCTCCACTGCTTCTTGGTCAATCCAAATTAAAAAGCATCCAATATGCAAGTAGGACTTGAAATGGATTATGTTTTTAATCTCAGTAATGCCTATCAATTACCTGTTGACAGGGGGGGGGGGGGCTAACAGGTATGAATCTTAAGCAAAACAGTTGTTTTGTTTGTGAGGCTTATAAAACCTTTAGTCAAAGGCCATATGAAAGGCAGCACTGGATTGCAAAGGTTTTCATGTCTTCTGAAATTGCTGGAAGATGAGGTTGGACTGAGGTCTTCTGCATGATCTCATTCATACATTTTCACCTGATAAGATTCTTTTCAGTTCGATTTTGATGTCATTTTTATTACTGCCAATTAACTCTTGCTTTTTGCCAATCCAAGAAATATGAGTTAAAAAGATGTCCTCAGTTGTTATAGATATTAATCCTCATTAAAACAAAGACATGGAAAAAAAAAAGTCTACAAGCACCGGTTGTGGAAGAAATATTTCACAGCTCTGTACATTTATTGTCCTGACCTTATGCTTGCAAGCCTGGCCTAAAGTCAGTGAGCAGAATACAAATGTGGGCAGGTAGAGTTTTATATTTTGACCTCACTTGTCATTATCTCAGCTCTGGCCAGTCGGACATAGTGTGGCCTCACCAGCAACTGTATTCATAATTAATGACAGGGCCACTATGCAAGAGCACACAGAGCCAATCAGCTATGTTTTTCACACAGCCCATCTAATGAAGACACTAAGTCGAGTTGTCTGTGTACATGGTCTCCCAAAGTGGTAGTCAGTTATTCCTATGCATGTACTCGATTTGATTTAATTCACAAGTCTCGTTTGAAGAGATGAGTGGTGCCTTGAAACCCATCGCTCCTCTAACATGTCATTTGGCTTGCCACCAATCACAGAAATTGGTCAGCAGAAAGTTTCCTTTTGTCCTTGTGAAGTTAATCAACTCATTGGAGCACCCATAACCCAGGAAGCAGCCCATTTATTGTCTCTGAAAGGGAGATTTTTCTTTCCTTGGCCTCCATGGCAAATGGGCAGAATTGCACATTAGTTTTCTCCCTCAGTGGATGGCCCGTTTTGTTGTGGGCTGGAGCCTGGAGTGATTGAATAGCTCCCTGAGGAAGAGGCAATTTCACAATGCGAGCTTTTCACCACTAAGAAAACCACAGTGCAAGGAAGGTTGGGAGTGGGGGTGTCAATAGGTGACAAGCACTGTGTTTAGCACTGTTAGACAGTTTAACTGATAATGCAAATAATAATTCTAAATGTGTTAATATGTGAAAAGGTAATTATGTTACTTTACTAATCATTCATAGATAATCAGTTATAGTACTTTGTTTTAACTACTCACTTCAGTTAGGTCAGGTAGTTTTAAGTAAAGGAAAATAGAAGAGCAGAAAACAATATAATCCATTTTAACAAATGGGCCGCTCTACAAGGAAGAGAAGGATTTAATGACCATCCAGCAGCAGCTTTAGTGACACAGGTTTCCACATATCCCAAGCTCAGACATTTAAATTTCACACCCTTCAGCTCTAAATAAAACTGTAGCTGTATCTTGAATGCATGCAAGTTGTGTAATGTTATAAAGCATACAAAGTCTTTTTTTTCCTCATTTGGTGAAAGCTAACATCCTCCCCTTCAACTTCCACCATTTACCAAACAAATGAATAAAGGAGTAAAGCTGATATCAACCCAAAAAAGTACAAAGAAGTTGACAAAAACAAAGAAATGATATGTTCCTAGAGTTAGTAATGGTCATCTGATCAATTTGAAATTCTAAACTTTTACACAACTTGCTGAGAAAAGTAATCACACGGCCAGCCACCCTTGTACCCAGCCTGTCCACCTTTAGCTTTTGCCAGATGGTTTTCTTAATAAGTGTAGCAAACATATAACAACATATGTTAATATGAAACATCTTCATCTTCCAAGTTTTCCCTCTGCTCATAAAGCCATATACACCCTTAGTTTGAATTGCAACAGAATTTGGGAAACTGCAGATAATCAGCAATGAGAGCAGAAAAATTAGACTGTGCTTTAATTTCAAATTCTTCTACTTCATGACTTGATCGACTTTTTCATTCATCTGTGGGACTGCAAACCTCCATCACAGGAGCTATCTGTCATCATAAATATCCAAAGATTGATTCTGTTCATCTGGACGTAGCGTATTCAGTGGGAGAAACATTTCGTCTCTCATCCGAGTGACTTCTTCAGTCTCAGCTGACTGCAGGTTTCCCCGATCTTATAAACAGTACATTTGCATAGTGACTGAAACCAGCCCACTGACAGAACAATGGGCTGGGAGGGCAGTTCCTTCATGATGATTATGAAACGTTTCTCCCACTGAATACGCTACGTCCAAATGAACAGAATCAGCCTTTGGAGATTTACTTACCTGGGTGATTGAGAATTGAGAATGCATCAAGACGTCATCATAAATACAACAAGATTACACTGCACTTATTTCAATAAACAATATGTTACACATTTGTTAATTTAGTATGTGAATCTCAGAGTTTCTGAAATATTATTCATTATATATAATTTGATGTATGGTAAAATTACTTATTTACCTTTGGACAATGTTTTTTATGTAGCTGTGATTCTTTTGAAAAACGTTAAACTGACTAAGAATATCTGTTCTGACTATTGTCAAAATTGTACATGTTTTGTTTGGTTAGTGCACTGGCCCTTTAAGAGAAAGGCATGGTCTGTGTGCGGACAGGGGAAGTGTAAAAGACTCAGACAATCGACTGATTAATGTGATCTATGCTGTGAAAGGCTGATAAAAAGGCATTCCCTGTGAGTATGCATTATTGTTTGGCACTTTCTGTTGATTAATAGTAGTTACTTAGATGCTGTATTATCTGTGCTAATTTATGGTTGTAGACAGTTGTTTGGTGTTAGCATTAGCACTTGGTCACGCAGCTCCTCAAGTAATTATTTTAATTTGACGCTCATATTCACTGTATTTTGTTGTTACAGTTTCACACCTGCCATATAAAGCGAAGTCTAAACCCACTCTGGCGTCAGTGACTTTTGTGTGGAGGTGTTTAACTCCTGGATAGTAGAAAGTGGTTCTACGAGGCCAGTACAGTGAAAAGGGACACACTACAACGACGATGAAGACTGCATTGTTACACGCTGTATCCAGACCAGCACGACAGACGCAGTGACACCAAGTCAGCATAAATGCACATTCAATCAGCTTAAAGATGGAGAAAGAAGGATATGAAGTAAGATCCACGACGTCAAAGAAATCTAGCCGCTCTTCCACTGCTAGCGTAATGTTAGCCGCCGCTACTGCCCGTGCTAAAGCTGAAGCTGCCCAAAAAAGAGCTGAGTTTGCAAAGAAGGAAGTTGAATTTAAAATAGAAAGAGCCAAATTAGATGCAAAGCTTGATGTTCTAGCAAAAGAAAGTGAAGCTGAGGCCGCAGCCGCTGAAGCAGCTGTCTTGGAGTCTGCTGTTGCAAATTTTGACATGAGTAATGAGCACCTGAGCTTACCAAAGGAGACACAGAGTTCTCATGAGCGAACTACAGACTATGTCAATATGCATCAGGCACGCAGTGATTCAGTCAAATCAAAGGACGTCAAAATAGAAAAAGGCGAGTATGCAAATCGACCTAAGCCACCGGACATGTCACCGGATGAACTGCCCTCAGCACCAAAGGACCATGGCTCCCTCAGACCCCCTGATCAAAGACATTACTCACCTGAAAGGCAAGGACAACAGTTACACTCTGGTAACTATCAGCAGCACCTCAGCCATGTCTCACCAGGGTTTACACCGCCCTCTGCTGGACGTTTTCAGTACTACCCTCCAGATCCAAATTCCTCTAGGGACTCTAATGAGCTTGCCAAATATTTAATGAGAAGTCAGTTGTTAACCTCTGAACTCACCAAGTTTGATGACAAGCCTGAGAACTATTTATCTTGGAAGACATCTTTCATAAACGCCATTGACACTCTAGAGCTTAGGGCGTCTGAACAAATCGACCTCCTCGTGAAATCGCTTGGCCCAGAATCTACCAAGCATGCACATCGCATTAAAGCTGTAAACATAACAAACCCAGCTGTGGCATTAGAGCTAATCTGGGAGAGGCTAGAAGAAACCTATGGGTCGCCAGAAGCCATTGAAAGTGCTCTTTTCACCAAACTTGATCAATTTCCTAAAATAGGGCCCAGAGACAATCAAAAACTAAGAGAGCTTAGTGATCTGTTGCAGGAGATAAATGCAGCAAAACAAGAAGAGTACTTGCATGGACTCTCCTATCTCGATACAGCGCGAGGTGTCGCTCCCATTGTGGATAAGCTGCCGCATGGGATACAAGACAAGTGGATGATGGAAGGCTCACACTACAAGCAGCGGCACAAGGTGACCTTCCCTCCATTCACGTTCTTCTTACAGTTCATACAGACACAAGCAAAGGCACGCAACGATCCAAGCTTCAATCTGCTGTCAACCTGCAACTCTGGAGTTAAAAGGGACAAGCTTGGAGATGGTTACAGCAACAACCGCAGGTCAGTTTCAGTGCATAAAACCAACATTACAGCCATATCTGAGGAAGGACCGGACAAACGTTGTCCTGTGCACAACAAACCTCACGCCTTACAACAGTGCAGAAGTTTCAGAGAAAAGCCAATTCAGGAAAGAAAGGCAATATTAAAGCAACACAACGTCTGTTTCAAGTGCTGCGCTTCTAACAAACATGTAGCTCGCAACTGTCAAGCAGAAATCAAATGCTCTGAATGTAACAGTGATAAGCACCCAACAGCTCTGCATTCAGATGTTCCTCGCTTTCCCAAAGCTCTTCAGCCCCCAGCAAGTCACGGCGGGGAGAAACAAGAACTACAAGAGACTGCAGTTGTTTCAAGTTGCACTGAGGTATGTGGGGAAGGATTTTCTGGGAAATCTTGCTCAAAAATATGCCTGGTTAATGTTTACCCTGCCAACGATCCTAGTAATCGCCAGAGAATGTATGTCATGCTAGATGACCAGAGTAACGTTTCACTAGCACGCTCTGAGTTTTTTGACATGTTCGAGGTTAATGGTAAGGCAGAGCCATACACCCTCCAGACATGCAGTGGCATAGGTCTCACTTCTGGCAGAAGAGCCTCTGGGTATATGATAGAGACAATCGATAGCTCCCTCGCTATTCAGCTGCCCATGTTAATCGAGTGCAACATGATTCCCAACAAAAGAGAGGAAATTCCCACTCCCTCCGCGGCTTATCCACACAGTCACCTCAAAGGCATAGCACACAAAATACCACCCTTGGACAGTGGTGCAGACATTTTGCTGTTGCTTGGAAGAGACATTTTGAGAGTTCATAAAGTGCGCAGTCAGATCAATGGTCCGCACAATGCACCATACGCACAGAGACTGGACTTAGGCTGGGTGATAATAGGAGATGTATGCTTAGGCAATACTCATAAGCCTTCCCAAGTCTCTACGTTTAAGACTCATGTTCTATCGGATGGAAGGCCAACTCATTTTTCCCCGTGTGAAAGCCACTTTACTGTCAAGCCAGACACCAGTCTCTTAAATCGACACTTAGTACTTGGTGGTTCAAACATAAAGGACAGAACACAAAACAGAACTATAGGAAACAATGTTTTCTGCCAGACCAAGGACGACAATAAGCTTGCACCCTCCATGGAAGATCTGCAGTTCCTGAATATCATGGACAATGAGTGTTTCCAGGATGAGTCACAAAGCTGGGTGGCTCCACTGCCGTTCCGCCAGCCCAGAGCATTGCTGCCTAACAATCGCCGCTACGCACTCCGTCGCCTCAAGTCACTTGAACGAACTCTAGACAAAAACCCAGAAATGAAAGCTCACCTGATAGACTTTATGCAGAAAATGTTGGACAATGGGCACGCGGAGCTCGCACCCCCATTACAAGAGAGCAAAGAGTGTTGGTATCTGCCCTATTTCGGAGTGTACCATCCTCAAAAGCCGTCACAAATTCGAGTGGTATTTGACTCCAGCGCACAGTTTGAAGGTATGTCGCTCAACACAGTGCTGTTATCAGGACCTAATTTGAACAACAGTCTATTAGGTGTGCTAGTAAGGTTCAGAAAACATCCAGTCGCAGTAACCGCAGATATCCAGCAGATGTTCTATTGCTTCCTGGTGCGCGAGGACTGCAGAGATGTACTGAGGTTTGTCTGGCACAAAGACAATGATCCACAGAAAGAGCTCGTGGATTACAGGATGTGCGTGCATGTATTTGGAAACAGCCCCTCGCCCGCTGTAGCCACATATGGTTTGAGGAGGGCTGCGCAAAAGGGAGAAGCCAAATACGGGTCAGATGTTCGCCATTTCATTGAGCGTGATTTTTATGTTGATGATGCTTTAAAGTCTGTCCCCACCGAACATGATGCTATCAACCTCCTGAAACGGACACAAGACATGCTAGCAGACTCAAACCTTCGCCTCTTAAAAATAGCATCAAATAAGGTTGAAGTGATGGACGCATTCTCACCTCAAGACCGAGCCAAGGATCTCCAAAATCTGGACCTGTTCAAGGATGAACTCCCAGATCAGCGCAGTCTTGGAGTAAAGTGGAATATAATGGAGGACTATTTCACTTTTCACATTCCTCACGCTGAAAAGCCATATACACGAAGAGGAGTCCTTTCAACTGTGAACAGTGTGTTTGACCCGCTCGGGTTTTTGGCCCCAGTCACCGTTCGAGGACGTCTGCTTCTAAGAGAGTTGTCGCTACAGACAACAGAGTGGGACTCACCTCTCCCAGAGGATCTGAAAGGCAGATGGATAGAATGGCAACAGTCCCTCCAATGCCTCAGCAAAGTCAACGTTCCACGCACTTACACTAAAATGTCACTGTCACAGGCTAAATGTGTAGAACTTTGTGTCTTTTCAGATGCGTCCATGAAGGCAATATGTGCAGTTTCATACCTCAAGGTCACCACTGGGGATGGCAAGACAGAGGTTGGGTTTGCCCTAGGTAAGGCACGACTCGCTCCACAGCCAGAGCTCACTGTACCTAGGCTCGAACTCTGCGCCGCAGTAATGGCGGTTGAAATGGCAGAGGTCATATGTGAAGAGATTGATCACCCTATAGACAAAACCAGTTTCTATACAGACAGCAAGGTGGTTCTTGGTTATATTCACAACCAATCCAGACGTTTTTATGTCTATGTAAACAATCGTGTGTGTCGTATTAGAGAGTCAACTACTCCAGAGCAATGGCATTTCGTTACGACCGACCAGAATCCTGCTGACCACGGCTCACGATCAGTTCCAGCTGCGGAGTTAGAACACACGACATGGTTCACAGGTCCAGCGTTTCTCCAGTGCCCTTCATACATCCGTCTAGAGCAGACTGATTACAAATTGCTGGACCCAGACAACGACACAGAGGTGCGCCCAGAGGTAAAGACACTTTGCACTAACATAACAAAGGAAGTTTTGGGCTCAGGACGTTGGGAGCGTTTCTCCACATGGCGCTCACTTCGGAAAACCATGTCAAACTTGATTCACATCGCACAATGCTTTTCACAATCAAACGTTGAGCCAAACTGTAAAGGATGGCACATTTGTAAAACGGCCATCACCCCAGAACTGTTAGATCAAGCAGAGACAATGATCATTAAAAATGTGCAGTTTGAGACATATGCAGACGAGATAAAGAGGATCTCTGAAAAACAGAACCTCCCTAAAAACAGCCCGCTGGTAAAACTAAACCCTGTGTTTGGAAGTGACAATCTGCTGAGAATTGGTGGTCGCATTAATCGCGCGGGGCTGGGAGTAAAAGACACCAACCCAGTAATCTTGCCAGGCAGTCACTACATCACTACCCTCCTTGTGCGCCACCACCATGAGAAAGTAAGCCATCAAGGCAGGCATTTTACAGAGGGCGCTGTCCGAGAAAGTGGCTTGTGGATTGTAGGAGGGAAAGGATGCATTAGCAGAGTCATAAGTAAATGTGTGACATGCAAGAAGCTGAGAGGGAAGTTTGAGGAGCAATTAATGAGTGATTTGCCCGTAGATCGCCTCCAAGTTGAGCCCCCCTTTTCTTACGTGGGCATGGACATGTTTGGCCCATGGGAAGTAACTACAAGGCGAACAAGAGGGGGACAAGCAAACAGAAAGCGGTGGGCAATATTATTCACGTGCCTGTGTACAAGGGCTGTCCACATTGAAGTAGTGGAGGAGATGAGCTCTTCAAGTTTCATTAACGCACTGAGGCGTTTCTTCGCCCTCCGAGGACCCGCAAAACAACTGCGCTCGGACTGCGGCACTAATTTCATTGGTGCTCACAAAGAGATGGCCACAAATGCACCAGAGGACAAAGTGCAACACTTTCTGCAGGATCAGAAGTGTTCCTGGGTTTTTAATCCTCCCCATTCTTCCCACATGGGGGGAGTATGGGAACGGATGATTGGTTTAGCACGGCGAATACTTGATAACATGCTGCTGCAAACTGGTCATGTTCAACTCACTCATGAGATTTTGACCACATTTCTTGCAGAAGTCACAGCTATATTAAATGCACGACCGTTGTTGCCAGTATCATCAGACCCAGAACATCCTCACATTCTCTCACCGGCGATGCTGCTGACACAAAAGACTGGAGTTGTACCCACCATCTGTGATGATGTAGGACCCAAAGAAATGCTCAGAAGCCATTGGAAGCGGGTTCAGTTCCTTGCAGACACTTTCTGGAGCAGATGGCGCAAGGAGTATCTGCACAGCCTCCAAATTCGTCAAAAGTGGCACCACAAGAACATTGACATTAAACAGGGAGATGTCGTTCTCCTCAAGGACAAACAAACAAGAAGAAATGAGTGGCCAATGGGCGTAATCGTAAAGACAGTTGCGAGTGAAGATGGAATCATCAGAAAGGCCGAAGTTAGAGTTGCTTCCAAGGGAAATGTTAAGACTTATTATAGACCCATTTCTGAAATGGTTTTTCTGTTATCTAGTGATGTTTAGATATCTGTTGTGGTATCCCTAAGATACCAGGCGGGGAGTGTTCTGACTATTGTCAAAATTGTACATGTTTTGTTTGGTTAGTGCACTGGCCCTTTAAGAGAAAGGCATGGTCTGTGTGCGGACAGGGGAAGTGTAAAAGACTCAGACAATCGACTGATTAATGTGATCTATGCTGTGAAAGGCTGATAAAAAGGCATTCCCTGTGAGTATGCATTATTGTTTGGCACTTTCTGTTGATTAATAGTAGTTACTTAGATGCTGTATTATCTGTGCTAATTTATGGTTGTAGACAGTTGTTTGGTGTTAGCATTAGCACTTGGTCACGCAGCTCCTCAAGTAATTATTTTAATTTGACGCTCATATTCACTGTATTTTGTTGTTACAGTTTCACACCTGCCATATAAAGCGAAGTCTAAACCCACTCTGGCGTCAGTGACTTTTGTGTGGAGGTGTTTAACTCCTGGATAGTAGAAAGTGGTTCTACGAGGCCAGTACAATATCCCTCAAGTTAAATAGCTAATTAAATATTGACTCTCTGGTTAATCAAATGTGATATTGAAAGAACCATTTAGTTTTCTTGTGAAATGTAAATATTTGAATGTTTTATGTTTTAATCACGAGAACACGTAGTTAATTTCATGTTGTAGTTCATTTTTCCTTTCTATTTCTTCCGTAATGATGAAAGGAACAGAATTATACTCAATGTAGAAAAGAGTTCATTTCTTAAATAAAGAACATAAGATGTGGAGTCCAAAATAACATGAAAACCTTAAACCACACCTCGAGCACTGAGCTGTGGTTTAGGCAGACCAATGTGATGAAAAGCACTGACCCCAACTATCCAATGTCTTTGCTTTCTTAGTTCTTGTCCAGTCTCTTCCCTCTTATGCAGTTGTTTTTACCGTCTATTGTTAATTGTTGCATCTCATGGCAATTCATGTTGAAGGATACGAAACAAATTTCCCATTTGAAAGTAAAATAAATAATGTATGCTTTATGGTATGACCTGTTATTAGCTAATCAAAGACATTTGAGCAGGCAACTCTTGCTATGATATTTGGTTTAAAAAGAAGAAAAAAGGAGATAATGTGTAATTCAAAGCCTTGAAATGTGGACTTCACAAACCAGTGGCTGGCATGACAATCACAGTGGCTGTTCATTTTTATAAATAAAGCCTATTGTGATGTAGAAACCCGAGTTTCAGATTCAATCAGCTAAAATTCGTAACTGGGTTATTTGAGTTTTTGTTGATTGTTGTTGTTGTTTTAGTTGTTCTTTAAATTAAATTAGAATACTTTTCTTTTAGTCCAAGTTGTTTTTGGTATCTGAAAACATTTAGCTTATTTTTATTTAGTTTATTATTTGTGAATATGTTAAATTTTCACATCTCTGATTTTAAAACCTAGCATAATTAAACAAAGTAAGAATTGAGACTCTAAATAAACATCAACATTTCAAGGACCAAGACCTGCTTCCTGCCAATCTCTGCTTGCCTGACAGTCCATATCACCTGGATGTGCCCTGCCTGAACCTGCCATCCACTCTAGCAAAATTGCCACACAGACTTCTACAAATCAAGGCCTGCAGACTGCTGCATTACAGGAAAAGTGCCTGTCATTGCTGCTCATCTTTGGCCCTCAAAGAGGTGGTTCTTACCAAAGCAGCCTGTGACTCCAGCGGTACACAAACAAACTAAAAGTCTACTTGTTGATTTTGTTGGTACTGAGATGACATCCAAACCCATGCATTCCCTTTAATCACTGCCTTAAATTTCTTTGTTTTATGCCAGCGTAGTTTTAAAATTCCAATAAGCAGGCTTCAGGTCTGCTTATTGTCCTTTAAGAAAATAGGCAGACAAGAAACCTCTACACTTATCACTATTTGGCCATCTATTTGGCCACAGACATAGCAAAAGCAGAAGTCCAGATATTAATTCTAATTGTAGATCATGTTCTCAGTTTCAACATCTGTTATGCAGAACACAAGCAGAGAAAAACAAAGGTTTTTTGGTTTATTTTTAAATAGCTTTACTTGCTGTTGCCTGCATTGTAGATGGGTGATTATGCATGGGGCCCTAAATAGAAAAATGACTATCGTCAGGCATAAAAGTGGGATTTAGTTGGTGGGGGAAGCCTAATATCAGGTGGAGCAGTGCAGTGTGGAGAGAATTAGAGATACGTCACATTAATTTCTCTCATGTAATCCAGCAGCTTTTCTCTGTGTACAGGCTGTGGTCAGCTGAACTGTGCAGCTATTATTCTGAGATTCACTCCTGTTTGTGAATTAGCCCACCTAAATTCAACAAGATTTCTAACACCTATACAGTATGAAGTTAATGAGTGAATCATCAGTAGGAATGGGAATTAATAAGAATTTAATTTTAAATCTATTATTGATATTACCTATTGATTCAATTCCTCATCGAGTCACTTATTGATTCTCACTGGCTTAGCTTGAAGAGTCACCACCATCGCTAGGCAGCTTATCAAAGAAATAACAGCTACTAAGGCTAGTCCTTACTTTACTTTCTCGTTTCTCTGTAAAAATGACTTGAAACACATTGTCTCATAATTACCAGTTAATTATATAAACCTGAGGTTACAGTCCCACATACCAACACAATGATGACACACGTATGATCTTTCTCTTGAACACAAAACAGACAGCAGAAAGCAAAGATGAAAAGCAGCACAAAGAGACTTTGAAGCGATCGTCACTGTGGTTCTACTTTAGAAACATGAACAGGTAGAAATGGAAGATGCAGACTGCCTGCTCATTCAATTGTTACTTGTTGAAGTTCAGGGTCTGGCTGCTGGACTGGGGTCAGCATTCGTTCAACTTTAAATTTACTCTGAGTTCTTGGCTAGCTTACTATTAGCATGCTGCCTGTGCAGATGCTTGAAAAGAGCAGTTTTGTTGGTATCATAATGCAGTTGTGTTTTTTGCTTTGTTTTTGTCTTGGATGCAGCTTGCATTTTACCATTGCACTCTCGTCCTTTGGTGAAATAAAAATAAAAGTAATGTCATTATCCACACTGTAGACTGCACCACTATTTTTATCCTTCAGCACCTGAACTGAAATCAGCTGATTGTAGCGCATGTGCAATTGGATCCTGTAAGTAGAATGGATAGGCAAGGAGACTAATAATTTCAAGAAACTGAAGTATTAGAAACCGGATCTCGATTCCCATTCCTAATCATCGGTTTAAATTTAAATTTATGTCTTTTACTGTCTAACACCAACCATCAGTCCAGGATTGAGCATTACTGGAAACCTTACCACAGCACTGCAACTAAAGTGCACTAAAATGTCTTGTATTTTATTATATCCTCTATAACACAAAACTAGTATACAATTCTTTTGTAGCAGCATGTATAGATCTGATATATATTAAAAACTGTAAATTTACTCAGGACATCACATGTAAGCCTTGTAAATGTCAATAAGTCCTTACCTTTCTATATAATCTTCTTTCCTACTCTTTTGGCCTCTTTCTTACATTTTTCTCAGAGTTAAATTACCTGACATTATTTCCTTCAACAGGGGAATAAACCAGTTTTATACTTAGCTAACAAACAAATTGGACAGTCCAAACTCCACAGTTCCAGATGCCACTGGAATAATTTGTGTGTTTGCTGGTATTTGTCGAGCTATTATTAACTTTGCATTTAAAATTACCTATAACTTTAAAAAGCGTAAGCGTTAGTCCTTTAATGCTCTCCCCTCTTGTATAGCACTAGCTAGATACTGATGTACCATAACTTCAACTTATTGAGATCCAGACCAAAACCAGCATTCCACATCATTCTGGGCTGGTTTAACTTCTGAGTATAGTAGATTAAATAATGCATAAATTAGCACTGATGGATACATGAATGAGATTATCTTTTAAGACTTATTGTTCACACGTTTTGTTTAAATCAGTTTGATGTCTGGAAGGCGCAGAATGGCTTGAAATAATATGTCTCAAATTCAATACTAACAAGGCTGTTTTGGAAATCCAAGAAGTAAAAAAGAGAAATACTTGTGTAAAAAATAAAAAAAATAAAATAAAAAACTAGCAGAAAAAGAAATAATCAAGTGAAGTTCAGATCCTGAAAATTCTACTTAAGCCCTGTGATGAAGTATTTTTACTTTGTCACTTCACACTTCTAATCATGGATGTGCATTGTTGGAGTTCACCACTGCGAGATATGAATATATCTTCCTACTTGCAAGAGCTTTTGTCCTCATGTTATGACAGACCTTTAATTTAGTCAAACTAAACTCCCCATGGCATACAATGCCAACGCCATTTGGCTCTATTGTGAAAAAAATTCATTTTGACCTTTCTGTTTGGTAACCTCTGACGTTTGTTCTCTTTTCCACCTCTCCCTGTAGCTCAGTGACAGTTGTACAGATGCGGGCAGACAGCTCTTTTTGCATTGCAGTTTTCATTCCCTGAAGGTGCAGAAGAAAACTCAGCTCCCAACAATGCTCATGAGTACGATTTGGTGTTACTTTAAATGGTCTTGGTGACACAGTAAAGTGCGCTGTGCCGAGGTGTAGAGGAAGTCACATTGCTAAATGGAAACCATTGTAAGCTCTGGGACTGTATGTTATTCATAGACACGGAAACCAAAATGACTTTCACAGCATAAAAACTTTGTGAGAAGAACACACATTTCTGGGCAGTTTTGCCTCTGTCAGGATTTTTATAGATAAGTTAAAAAGGCATGATGTCGTTTATTAGCTTAATGAGCCTCTTTTGGTGAAACACAACGCAGCTTAAATAACTGATCACCCCCTGAGTTATAGTTTCCTATAATGACACAAACATTAAAGTCACATTTTCTCAACTGCTATGGCTAGGCAACTGCAACAAATACTGTAAGTAAGGTAATTAGAATGAATCCCAACAAAAATGCCTAATGAAGGGATAATATAATGTTCCTTAAAAATATCCCATAAAACAGTATTTTTTTCTGGGTTTCAGATTTAAACCTCATGTGACACACTCTCATTAAGTTCTTAGAAAATGCTGCCAGTCCCTTTTGAAGAGACTGGAGTTAATGAAAGTATTTGGGATAGGAAACTAGCAACATTTACTCATGGTCACTAATCATTAAGCCTATCAAAACCCCTGCAGATATAATATTGCCATTGTGCCATTGTCATTGCCACGGGCAGTACAATCACAACAAAAAGTATATATATTTGGATGACAAAAAAGGACTTTTCATTCCTTTATAGTCTAGAAGAGATAAGCAAGAGGTCAACACAGGGCACTTTTTTGCCCTGCATGTATCTCAGTGGTGTGCAAATGTCACACTACATGCTTAGGGGATTGTTTACAAGGCTCATAGTTCAAATATGAAACTGAAAGCTGTTACTGTTCCCCTCACCTCTTTTTACCTCTGTCCCCCTGCTGAGAGCAGCAGTAGTTTCAGAGAATGGTTCAATGGCAAGTAAAAGCTCACAACTTCATGCTGCTGCCGTGTTTTAACACTAAGCCAGCCTCTGTGGAACCTGACAGGCTGAGACAGAAAATTCAAGGCTTCACCTGAGCAGTTCTGAAAACAGACAATTATGCAGTTGATCCCAACTTTTTTTAGATCTGTGTAGAGATGTGCATTGGAAGAGAATCAAACTCGAAAAATATAATTTTGGCTGGGATGAATATTTATCAAGCCTGCACAATAACTGTTTGCTTTCCTGACAAAGAATACAAGATAGACGAAGACAAAAGAAATGTTTGAACTGTCAGTAATGACAAAGAAAGAGTTGATACGTGAGTAATGTGAAAATGAATTTTTCTCCTAGCAATGGAAGAAGATATTTGCCATAGGTTTTCATTTTAATTTTACCTTATTAAACTAGAATTACAGAGATCAGAGTATTTTCCTGTTTAAATGAAAAGTCTGCAAAGCCCCTTTGATGATGCTGACAATTTTGGAGTAATGAAGAGATTGCTTTTCACAGCAAAGCACAGCAAATCAAGTAATCAGGGGTCAGTTTCTATACTCAATCAGCAGTCACTTCTGAGTGCCTGAAATGGACAGCAGCTTCCACCAGCTGAATTCAAATGATTTGCAGCCAAATTAATCATTATTTATTAGGACAATAAAAAGCTAAAGAAATGGTCACAAGCATATAAGTGAAAATTTAGACTATTCAACATAAAGTGGTTCATGAAATCATATTTAAGCAAACTGCAACCGTGACCCTGGAACTGCAAAAATGTTAATTTTCTGAGCATTTGACAGTCAGTAGAACAATTACATAAATACACATTTATGTAAACACTAACTTCAGCTTTATTTTACCTGGGTTAAAAGCAGACTGCATATAAAAGATAGAAATAACTACTGTGATGTCACCCACCAGCATTGAACTCAACTTTTTGCTATTGCTATCTTAATGTTGCTATCTTCTTTGTCATGTCTGAGAAAATTAGGGACACTGCATATAGCAGCAATTTGTTATATCTGGCATTAAACCATACACTTCCTTAGCCTCCCTTTTCACTCTGTGATTATAATTTAATTTTATGTTTATCCTTTATTTAACCTTTAACAACCAGTCTATGGTTGCAGGTGCAAAATGAAGGTAATAGGAGACTAGAGGGTGGTGTCAAGAATGTAGCTAGCCAGCATCAGATGGTAGCCCGTAGGATAACTTTTGAAATAAAGACAAGTAAACAACTATCTTCCACAGTATGTTTTTTGCCCCGTTTTCCTCCCCTCAGGAAGTACAGAGGATTGATCATGTGGAAGTTCAGTTCAGCTCAGTTGTATTTACTGTATATAGAATCAATTCACAACAATTGCCTCAAGGCTCTTTATATTGTAAGATGAAGACCCTTCAGTAATAAAAAGAAAACAGAGAAATCTGGGGAACTATGAAGAGCTGAAGAGTGGAAATATGGTTGGTCCTGATGGCATTCCTGTGGAGGTATGGAGAAGTCTATTAGATAGGGCAGTGGATTTAAAGATGCCTGAGGAATGGAAAAGAAATGCACTGGCACCAGTTGTCAAGAACAGTTGTGCAAAACTGTAAGAACTACAAGGTGATAAAATGGAAGAGCCATGATATGAAAAAGAGTTACTGACGCTAGGTTAAGAAGAGAGGTAATAATCATCAAGCAGGAATATAGCTTTGTGCCAAGAAAAAACAATATGGAGTATATTGAGAGTGTGGATGAAGAAATATAAAGGTCAGAAAGAGTTGCTCTGTTTGTGTGGATCAAGAGAAAGCATATGACAGGGTCCTAAGAGAGGAATGGTGGTGCTGCATGTTGAAGTCAGGAGTGGCAGTGGTATTTGAGGGTGATGCAGGACATGTATTAGGGCAGCAAGACTGATGGAAGGTTTTAAGGTGGGGGTTGAATTACGACAGGGATGGACAGGTTGACACATGATTTTAAGCAGGTGTTTCTGTGAACTTTGATGTTTGTAGATGGCACTGTGATGTGTAATGAGAGCAGGGAGCAGTTCAAAGAAAGCCTGGAGAAGTGGAGGCATGCTCTTGGAGAGAAGAAAAATAAAAAGTCAGTAGAAGGTAGACACAATACATGCGTGTGAAATGTGAGATGCAGACGTAACAGCGAGGATGCAGGGAGTAGAGGAGGTGAAGGTGTACAAGTTGGGCTCCACCATCCAAAGAAGTGGACGGTGAACAAGAGAAGTGAGCAAGAGAATACAGACAGGGTGGAATGGGTGGAGACGAGGACCAGAGTTAGTGGTGACAAAAGAGAAGCATCAAGAATGAAAAGGAATGTTCATACGATAGCAGTTTTACAGCCCTGGCCATATTTTGGATCACGGTGTCTGGATTTTGTTCTGTGTGTGTCCTGAGAGCTGGCAGCTGCTGTTGGTTCCATCACCAAGTGGCTGTTTTAAAATCTTTAGCCCTGCTGCGATGAATGGTTTAGAGTCGGTGGCACTGACAAAAAGACAGGAGTACGGCGTACATTTTACGACATCATCAAGTCTCAAAAAAACATAGTCAGACATGAGATCAAACAACCTCAGACGTCAGACCACAGACAAAAAACCATCACATTTCATTGAAAAAATCCATCAGACTTCTCATTAAATGGCCTCAGACTAAAAAGTCTCAGAAAAAAACAGCATCAGACGATGTGGTCTCAGAAAAAATGATATCAGACTAAGTCTCAGAAGAAACGGCATCGGGTCAAATGCAGCCTTAGTAGCATGCAGGTCCTCCATTTGGACATAGCCATGTTCTGCCACTGTTGCACATTAATGACGTATTTGGAAAACAATTCAGCTGGCAGGAAGCTTCTCTCGGAGACTGTGTTGTCTGATGCCAATTTTCCTGAGACCGTGATGCATTTTTGTCTGTGGTTTGACATCTGAGCAAATTTGACCTGATGTCTGATGGTTCCCTGAAACCCGAGGATGTCCTAAAATGTACTCCGTACAGGAGGCTGTACTGGAAGTGGCAGAGTTGAAAATGTTAAGATTTTCACTGGGTCTGTTTGAAGACAGATATAGAGCGGCAAGGCTGAGATGGTTTGCACATTTGCAGAGCAGGGAAGTGAATATAGCGAATGAAAGATGACTGGAGCGACATGTAAAGGGTTGGTGACAGAGGAGTATACAAGTGATAGGGTGAGATGTAAGATGAATGAGGAGAAGAAGAAAAAGAACAGAAACTTCACAAATCTGTCAAAGTACCATTTGGGTTAAGCAAACTATAAATTGGGCATTTAGTCAGGACTGACTAATAGCTCGTAACATTTTTCAACAAATCAGATGTAGTGAAATAAAGTCTATTCTAAATTTCTGAGCAATCAGCAAGCCATTTTTACAGTGAAAATAGCAAATTTTGGTAATTACCTCATATCAAGTGGGGATATGATGACAGCAGTCTCTGAGAGCCTCTTTTTGGCACAGAGCGTTCAGTTTTATAAATGTATAATAGCGGATTATTCTCAGTGAGAGAGTAAGCAACAGCAAAAAACAAACAATAAAAGGGCAACAAAAAAAGGCGCAGGAGAATGCTTGCCATTTACTCGAGGTTAGGTAACAGAACAACATTCTGGTTAGTCAGCAGACTAAAAAAAGCCAAGCACCCCCCATACAGCTGAGTCTCTTTATCACAAAACACCAGCAGCTTGTGAAAGAAATGTAGGACAGCATTAACATACTACAGAGAATGAGTTACTACAGAGTATAAGGAATAAAAGAGGGGAATTAAGAGGTGCGAACTCTGTCGTTTACATTATGACATGCAAAAAAATAATAACTAAAATAAATAAATAAAAGGTGTCCCCTTTAAATCAGTGGAGCATCACTTTACCTGAAAATCCTGAAAAAATAAAATAACTTATTTCTAGATTTTGTTATGCCAGTAATATCAATGTTAAATAATAATAGTTAAACTTTTACTTTGTACAGGGCACAATACAGTGCAGTTAAACATACCATTTATTTAAACTTGATTCATAGTTTCAATTAGCTCCTATTCCCCAAGATTGTTTTTTGTTTGTTATTTTTGCTGATTTTGTCAAAACTAAGACAGCCTATTCAAAATTAACTGTATTGTGGTCTATTATATAACATCAATTACATGTAAATTAAAACGTATTGGTCCCAGATGAGGGTGGAGCACAGTGAATTTAAAAGTGAAAACGTTTACTGAAGACGGAGCCAATCAGATTAGAGTTTTGCTACCATACCGCATAACCACCACAGGTTTTCCCCTAGGAAAGACAAAAAAGAATTACCTGTCAACACAGAATTGCAATCCAGTTATATTTCTAAGAAACAAATGCCAATTTGTGACAAAGTTTTAGCCCATGTTTTGTTGAAGTCTTTTAGTTTTGCCAGCTGCAACCTTGCTGTTTTGGTTTACTCTCATTGCTCACAGCAGTGTCACTTTAGGCCTCAGCAGGCAGCTGTTTTCAGCAAAAAGCCTATGATAAGCCCACTGTTCACTACCTGCCCAACAGCAAATGGCATGACAGACAAAGTCAACAATTAGCTGGTGAGCATACTGCGGCATTTAACAGCTTTAGAAAAACATATTATTCTCTTGAATGAGTAAGAACTAAAAGAGAGCTGAGGGAACGAGAGACAGTTTGACTTACACTGAGCAAGTGGACAAAAACACAGCTTCAAATCACTGATTATGTGTTTCCTGGATGTGTAAATAAGCAGCTGTTTGTTAACATGTTTACCCTATCAATTCAAGGTGACAAGATGCCATGAGGTGCTCACAGCTTGTTTGTGTCGAGCTCCTAATAATTTCATTCCTCTTCTGAAAACATTTGCAAATATTTGTCACCTTGAAGGCTGACACGGAGGTGAGAGGATGCTACCTCGTCTTCTGTAGGAAATCAAATTAGTTGAGTTCTAAGGCGCTTTGTACTGTAAAGGCTTCAGTGTCCTGAACTTCTCACTGAATGCTGAATATGTGGTGATACATGGTAGGAAAAAAAAACTGAAACATTTTCATGAATAAATCCAATAAGTCCTTTTGCCAAAATGTTGTTTTTTTTTTTGTACTTCAGTGAGTTGTTATATCTTGCCCGAGAGTCACTGAGAGAAACCCCTTTTAAATTCATTGCATTCTGTGAATTACTTGGCTCTGATTCAGGCTTGTAAATGGTGCTTGCTCATAGGGAATCGTTGGGTTTAAATTGATAGATCTTACAATAAAAGTGGCCAGAGATGACTGTTGCTTTGAGCTGGTTCTTTATAAATAATCTTGAATAGAACTGAATTTGGGTCAAGCTTAACTGAACTTTTTTTCTGAAGTATTTCCTCTTTCCCACTTCTTTTGAAATTGATTAAACTCACCTGCCAGGAAATAATTTTTCAATCACTCCCTTTTTACAATGAACATTTGTTATTAATGTCAGCGACTCAAATGCTTCTTTCTTATGGTACTAAATCCTGCACATGCTCAAACGAAAACTGGGTGTCTGTGGATGCAGAGTTTACATGAAGGGATCAGTTTAAGAGAGAAAAATCTCAGAGCCCCAATTTCGTCTTTATTTCCTATTTCTTCACTGGTTAATAAATTATAAGGTTCAGCATTTAAGTAGACAAACACTGTGTGTGGCTTGCTGCTCTGCATGGCCTCTTATTTAAACCACTCGTCTTATATGTGTATATTTAAAAAGTCTACATGTTTCCCAGGTTTTAAACATTTACTTGCATTTATTACTCTCCAAAAACCTTAGTCGGTGATAAAACAATAAATAAATAAAACGGCAAAAGTCAGCAGTCAACTGTCATTAATAATGCAGTATCAGATGGTAACACAACTAATACTGTATATTGTCCTGTGTCTCTCTCTGCTTTCTTCTCTTTCCCTTCACACCCATTCAGTCGCAGCAGACGGCGGAGTTGGTTCTGCCAGAGGTTTCGTTCTGTTGAAAGGGAATTTTTCCTTGCCACTGTCACCAAGTTGCTCACAGGGGTAGTGTGATCGCTGGAGTTTCTTCTAATATCATTCTAGTATTCTAGGGTCTTTATCTTAGAATATAAAGCACATTGAGGCAATTGTTGTTGTGAATTGGTACAATATTATTAAAACTGAACAGTGCTTGCCGGTTCTCACCAGTCAGCCTGCCTGTTCATTTCTGTTTTCATCTCATTGTTCGCTCCCTGTCCCTTTTTTCCCTCTATGTGCATTTGTGTGTGTGTCTCAGTGTTCTGGTTTACATGCAACTTGGAGCATTTTCCCGCCCTGAAAGCAGCCACACCTGACAACAATCAAACTCACCTGCTGTTGATGAACCTTGTCAGGAACTCACTATTTAAGAGAGAGGCTGAGCTTCAGTTAACGTCAGATTGTTGAGTGACACAGTCAGTAACATCCTGGCTCACTAACCTGTCTTTAGTTAACTTCTCACAGACGAAGACCAATCATCACGTCTTGTTTTGCAAGGAAACCTGTGAGGAGAGTGTAGAGAGAGCTGAGCACTATTTGTAAATACAGCATCAGGAATTGTTTATCACACCACGGATCAAGACAAGAATTCACTGTGCGGAGTGTCATGAAGGCAACTGCTTTATTGGGAACTGTTTTTGCACATCATTGTTCACTGTCAATAAATTCAATGTCACCTATCAGGAAGTCCTGCATTTGGGTCCTAGTTTGGTTGATTCCTGTAATGGCTAAAGAATTTCTGGACCCAAATTGCCGATTTAGACAGTGTGTACTACAGTTAAGTGCTTTATGTGCTACGACACAAGAAAGGCAGAATCAGAGGCAAGATCTGCTCACCAATCTGTCTGGAGAGGAAAAAATAGAGAAAACAGCCCATCCTGTCCAGACTCTGATAATTTCCTTGATTCCATACTTAACATGAATGTTACATTAGTTTTAGAACATAATTTGTAGTAATTCCATTCTAAAAATTATAAAAGGAACAAACAACCTGACCTTAAAGAAAAGACTGGGTGGTTAAAGTGAGCAAATAAGCACAGGGCTCTACAAAGGTTTAAGGATTGCACATCAACATGATGTAACCTGTATCAAAAACCTGCAGCTGTAAATTTTGTGGACCATCATGAGTCAGTCCACTTGTCCCAGGCTTTCTCTGTTTTACAGGATAATTTTCAAAACAAGGCAGCAATATCACTGTTTTTAGGCCTCAGTAACATAGTTCCAGAGATTGGTTGGTGTTCCCCTGGCAGCCACAGCTCACTATTAAGAAAGGAGAGGGAGGGGGGGGAAAAAAGTGCATTCCCTATACACGTTTTCTAGTAGTAGTGAAACTGTAAAAAGCACAACACAAACTAGAACCATGAACAATTGCATTCAAAGAAAAATTTGAGCCTTTTGAAACATGTTGGTTATTTTAGGTTATTTTAAACTTTTAAAAGAAGCTCTGATCAAAAACAGTAACAAGTGGCTTTTTATAAAGTATTAGCACTAGTTGTCTACAAAGTGATGTATAGAAAATGAAACTTGTTTCGTCTTGATTCATGGTGATTTTGATTGGTCCCAAAATCCTCCTGCATCATTATTTGTGTGTGGGCGATGGTCTTATGTTTACTTGTCTCTATGTGAACGAACCCTCCAAAGAAACCATTTTTCTCATTTAGTTTCAATGCCAATGAATTTGCTGCTGTTCTAAACTCAGTCATCTGTAAATGGAAACATTAAGTGATTCCCCCCCCCCCCCTCGACAACAGTTTCATATAATGGAGAAAAGTGATCTGAAGACAGAAGATGAACTAGAAAGCAAAGAACACAGTTAATGAGAGGACAGAGAAAGGGAGTCAACAATGCCTGAAGACTTGGAAGACAATTACACTTGATCAATAGCATGGTATAAACCCAAACAGTCCTGCCACTTTAGATTGGACATAGCCATCAAATCTGTGCTTGCATTGAAAGGAGCTGCAGACTTGTTTGCACCTGATGATTGAATGACCCCTGTCTGCGTCTCCCTGTGTATCTGAAGGAAACCACTGAATACCAGTTAGTGAGCCAGTGGAAGAGGAGATATGTAGATGTGTGAAAGGTGGAAATAGGTAATACATTCCTGATAATAAAGAATCTGACTCATGATACTTCTATTCATTTATGAGCTTGACGTTTGTTGAGTTTTGATTTGATGTGACTCATCTTGCAGATGGAGCTCCAGACAGCAGGGTGGGAATGAAAAGTCAATGTGACACACTATTAAGCCCAGAAAAAGGATTCGGAGGGAGATTAGCTATGATTGTGTCTCTATTGGTGGGAAGACCATTTATATTTTTTAAATAATTTGTGTAACTGTACTCCAGACTATAGACCCTTATGTAATATCAGATATAGCAATTGTACTTTCAGTCATTTTTTTCTGAGACTTACATGGATGAGTAACTCTTATTTCTAAATCTATGTAAGTCCATCAGTGAATATTAGAAAGAGAAAAAACAAGCAGAGGAACATAAAATCATAAAGAGACTGATCTGAGGGCTCAAATAAAAAAATGTTTGAACATTGGCTTGCTTGTTTCTATTCTTCTAGAAATAAAACTGAACAAAAAAGCCATTGCTGCATACTGATATTTAATGACAAAAGAAAAAAAACACTAAATACCTATTCACCCCCCCCCCCCCCCAAACCACCCAAAATGCATGCAGTGAATTACAGATATAATGACAAATAATAGTGGGTGTAATTATTGCCATAATTAGCTTGGCAACACATTTTGCAGCACATTAATATTTACTTCATTACTTTGGTATTTCATGGCCTGTCAGTAATTAGATTTTCTGTCTTACATGATATTCAGCTACTTAGGATACATAACTCACTGACATTTGATCTAATTCAAATATTTATACCATGCAATCCAAAGAGAAATTTTACAACTTGAAAGTATTTGTGCATTTTTTTTTTTTTTTACTGTTGTTTATGTATTTCATCTAATTTTGAATAAAAATAAAAATGTTTATCATTCATTCATCACTTAATGTTTCCATTTACAGATGACTGAGTTTAGAACAGCAGCAAATTCATTGGCATTGAAACTAAATGAGAAAAATGGTTTCTTTGGAGGGTTCGTTCACATAGAGACAAGTAAACATAAGACCATTGCCCACACACAAATAATGATGCAGGAGCATTTTGGGACCAATCAAAATCACCATGAATCAAGACGAAACAAGTTTCATTTTCTATACATCACTTTGTAGACAACTAGTGCTAATACTTTATAAAAAGCCACTTGTTACTGTTTTTGATCAGAGAGCTTCTTTTAAAAAAGTTTAAAATAACCTAATTCATTGTGCAGACTGATGTGTTTGTGTGTTCATCACAAAAATTTATCTGATAAAAGTCAAATGATGTTCTGTGCATACCAAAAATCTGAGTTTAATGTCTAAACTTTTGAATCTGAATTTTGACATCACACCTATTTGTCAGCTCTTTTCCAGTAAACAAGTGTAATGTCTAAACCTATCAGCATTGCACAAACACTGAAAATGAGATGGTTACACATTTTATACCCAGTAGTTAAAAATTTCAGTGGAAAATGCATTCATTTCATTGCAAGAATTTTCAACCAGGTAGTTATTGTTTTTAACGAAAAAAAAAAGTCTGACGCAAATGATACAGTTTAAGGCAAATTATTGTTTAATAAATCTGCCTGAAAGGGTTCTTGAGCCATTTATGATACTCCCTTCCTTGCTCCTGTAAAATACATTTTACTTACTTACTTACCTCATGAAAAAAAAAAAAATGAAATATCTGAAGATGATTTACAGTATTTAATTTTTAATTTTATAGTGTGGGCCCAAAGAGATGTCAGTGCAACTCAGAGGCCATCATCTTTTTTTTTTTTTTTTTTGCGGTTAAAAGATGGATTTTCCTGAGTCATTTATCGATTCTGTCACTAGTTAGCTAAGATAAACTAATGTAAGTCTATTAGCCGCAACCAACCAACCACATGATTTCGCGTTTCGTACCGAAAGAAGATGGCGCTAAACATGTTTTAAAAACTTTAACTATAAGCACTTATTTCTTAAATCCAGCTTAACAGACAGTGTTACATCTATGCCAGTTTTTGAGAGCAGGACTCAGTGCCTTTATATGTGTAGAACTTCATGCCCCTTTAAAAAAGAATGAATGCCGTGGCCAGCTCTGCTACCAAAAGATGTGTAAGACTATAGACGACAACTTAAGTATATGTTGACTAAGAAGAATTGGATGTCACTTAAGTTCATATTTGTGTCTGTGAAGGTAGACAAGCAAATAACTTTGGCAATATAGAGTATCTGTTAACAACACACACACACACACAGTTTCTGTGAAAATACAGACAGGTTCCAGCTGGCTGGTGGATTTGGCCCCCTAGACCACCATACCACCCACTTGTAATGTCATGAATGGAAAAATATAGTTTACAACATAATGCAACCCATTGGTTGTTGGGAGTTGGCCAGAAAACACATGCACAGTTACAAAAAAAAATTGGACAGATAAAACCAAAATTACTTTGTACCACAGTGATGGAAAGAAGAAATGCCATACCACTCTGAACACACCTTGCCTCGTTAGATCTCTGAAGCTAAGCACGGTTGGGCCTGGTTAGTACTTTGATGGGAAACCACTTGGGAATACCAGGTGCTGTATGCTTTGTGGTGACTGTAGCTCGGGATGTAGAGCAGGTCATCTACTAATCGGAAGGCTGGTGGTTGGAGTCAGTCCAGTCTGCATGCCTAAGTATCTTTGGGGAAGATACTGAGAGCAACTTGGGGTTCAGTATCTTCCCCAAAGATACTGAACCCCAAGTTGCTCTCAGATGCATGTGTCTGAATAATAATGTGTGTGAACGTTAGATAGAAAGCACTTCAGTGTAGTACAAAGTGCTTGTATAAATGGGTTAGTGACGCATGTATAAAATGCTTTGGGTGCTCATGTAGAGTAGAAAAGCACTATATAAGAACCATTTACCAAATGTATGGAGAAGGTGAGAAGCAGGTCATAATTCACATGATTGAGGATGTGGTATTTCCAATCATTGTTGCCAGTGCAACCAGTCTGCTAATGGTAATTGATGATGGGACAGCTGATGGAATTATCTGCTCAGGTTTAGCCAAATGCTGCAAAAGTGATCGCATGGTGCTTCAGTGTAAATACATAGAGACCCAAAACATTCTGCAAAAGCAACCCAAGAGTTTCACAAGGGAAATAAATGGGATTTTCATCAATAGCCATGTCGCCACCTGATCTCAACCCAATAGATCGTGCTTTCAGTTATTAACTTTAAAACTAATCCAGAAGGCCCTAAAACAAGCAACAACTGAAAGTGGCTGCAGTAAAGGCCTGGCAAGGGGGAAGCATTTGACAGAGAGCATTTGGTAAGGTCAATGAGTTCTAAACTTCAGGCGGTCATTGGCTGCAAATGATTTTCATTCAGAAATGTAACAGTCCGTGTTAAATAGTTAATTAACTGGAGTCTTTGAAAATTGGGAACTATCTATATATGTCAGTGCTTGTAATTCCTAAGCAATTCATATAAAATCTTTGCAAAATTCCTTGAAATGAAATTGAAAGTCTCCAATTCAGTAATATATTTGATTATTGTTCTGCATTTTATAAGTTAAGCTCAATAATACAGTTTTGTCAACTGCCCTAGAGCTCCCTCTAGTGGCTGCTTTGTATTATTGTTTTGATTACTTTGGAAAAAGAGAAAAAAATAGAGGAAGCGGGAAATCCAAAATGGCTGAATGTAATGCCGAAGTATTATTGTTTTATGCTGATATGGACCTTAAAATGTTGTTGCTTTGGATGAGATTTGTCCGTAAGTATGAGTGATGACAAAATAATAATTGTCTCTTTGTTTTGCTTAAAAATTGGTATGATAATTTGCATGTTTAAGTGAGTATGAACGTTTTATCTTGTTAGCTTGCAGTAAGCGTGCAACAAGCTAAATTGCAGCGTTAGTTAGCTAACACAATATTTTGTATGTTTGAAGTTTTACAATAGTCAAAGAGATGGTCTTCAATAAATCAGCACAAAAAGGAAAATAAGTCTGGTTATTGAAGCATCGTTATCTCGCCTTACCTGGTGAAAACTAGGAAACTCAGGGCAAGGACAGCATAATTATTTAATTTGGTGTACTAAAACTACAAAAATGTGTGTTTATGTCCAACAAATGATTGACCTACCTGTATGTCATGTTGTTCTCTGACATTGTCGTTTTTCCCTCCAGTTTTCTCCACGCCTGTTCCCACTCAGTTAATAAGTCTTCCACTATATTTATTCACATTTCTCTATCATTTCCTAGATTTGTATTTCCCACATGCAAGTAGTCCAGCTGTTTTCCAGTTAACATTTTTTTATAGACCTTGCCTTTTCCCTGCCATTTGCTTGCCTTTACAGTATTGTTGAAAATACTGGCAAATGAGCATCCAACAACTAATAACAATATTTTTTGAGTATGCTTCATACTTCTTGGATGCACTAATATTAATGCAGTTTCTGACCAAGAATGTCACTCAAGTTTTAATTACTCCAGTTAAAGCTTCAATTATTGTCAGTGAATAGCTTTCTGAGGAGATTTCTAAGTACAGAGTATTCAGAAGAAATTTAAATTAAGTATCTTTTGTGCCAATCTGTCTGCTCTAAACTCGGAATAAAACAGAACTTTGAATGATGATTACTTAAACTAAAGCAGGGTTTTCATTGGCAACAGATCTGTGCTTTATTGAAACTGTTCAGTGAAGATAAGGTGAAGCTGTCAACTGGTGGGAGGCACACACAGTGTAAGAGACTGTGTTATATAAAATTTTGGCTTCATGCTAAATGATTGCATCTTATGTTAGTAAAAATCCTAGACAAAATGGTAGACAAACAATTTTGTATTCAGTGCATTCAAAAGCCAATCTTAATCTTTTGAACTGGCACCCAACTTTGCTTCACTCAGCGGGTTTGCCTCATTTGATTAAGGCAAGCTGGTGTTTTTGTGTCAGTTAGTGTCCATTACAGAGACAGTGCTCCATGTGACGACCTAAAACTCTTTCAAGCAACAGATTCAAGCAACGGATACAGTGACTACAGCATGTCCAACTAGGGTTCTCCGTCACAAAAGCTCTGTGAGAAATAACACATTTGATGTTAATTAATAAGCTACAGCTTTTGTAAGGGAAAGATGACAGACTGTTACGTCTTACTAGTAGAGTGTTGGACATTTTGCCTTAAGAACTGCATACATTTTTTGTGGCATTGATTCAACATGCTGTTGGAAAAATTCCTCATCCATATTGATATGATAGCATCATGCAGTTGCTACAGATTAGCAGTCACGATGGATTGAGATCTAGTGATTACAAAGGCCATTATAATTCAGTTCAATTCAATTTTATTTATACAGCGCCAAATTACAGCAACAGTTGCCTCAAGGTGCTTTATATTGTAAGCTAGACCCTACAATAATACATACAGAGAAAAACCCAACAATGGTATGACATCCTATGAGCAAGCACTTTGGCAACAGTGGAAAGGAAAAACTCACTTTTAACAGGAAGAAACCTCCGGCAGAACCAGGCTCAAGGAGCGGCGGCCATCTGCCGTGACTGGTTGGAGGTTTTTAGTGAACTCATTGTCATGTTCAAGTAAGCAGTTTGAGATGATTTGTGCTTTGTGATGTGGTGTGTTGCCCTGCTGGAAGAGGCCACCAGAATAAGGGTACACTTTAATAATAAAAAGAGGGATTGACATGGTCAGCCACATAGGTCAAGGTAGGCTGACCTTGAGGCAAGGACAAGATGGACACGGCAGCTATCAAAGAGGAGCTGGTCGGTAAAAAGAAAACATTTGGAGATTACTATTTTAGTGCTGTCAGCGTTAATCTCGTTAAAATGACGTTAACGGCATAACTGCATTAATGTGGCAAATCTCTGTTAACGAGTTACCGCGGATCGCCCCGTGCGTGGGGCGTTAACGAGCTAACCTCGCTAACATGTTGACGTGGGGTTGCGCGGCCTAAAATCCTTTCATTTTCTCAAAATTCGACAGTGTGCCTTATGTATGAATTCTGGTTGCGCTTACTGACCGCGAACCGATTTTATGTGGTACACGGCGATCAGCAATCAGTCAAAAAATGTTTTAGTACGACTTTGGTAAGCTACAAAGCCGCACTGCTTGATGGATTGTCAGAGCATTACGACTACCGTAGTCAGGAGCCTCGCGGAGTAATATGTACTGTGCTTCAACGTAATATTACTGTATTGTGTGTGTATAAGGACCACAAATGGCACCTGTTAAGAGACATGGGTACAACGCAGATTTCAAACTCAAGGCTGTCAGTCACACAGTAGAACATGGGAAAGAACAGCTGCAAGATCTGTCTGTCTTTGTAGAGGGTTTTCACTTATGTTCTGGACGGTAACCTGCATGCGCGGCCATATTGGACTCGGAGGTAAACACTGCAATGGATCAATGTCCGAAACCACAGGAAAGCTCCTCAAAATGCGTTATAGATGCAAAGGCATACAGGAAAGGACTTGGTCCGCAGGAAATGGCACGATATTTGGAAAAGTTAAGGTTTATTGGTGGTGCAGATCCAAACGAGTTAGCTCCTTCATCTTGGATCAATGACGACCCGGAGAGTCTTCCGTCTATTGCGTATCCTGATATCGTCAACTACCTGGTTTTCTCGCCAAGCCCATACACAGCAGAATTCAGTTTCAATTCAATTCAGTTTTATTTATATAGCCCCAACTCACAACAACAGTCGCCTCAAGGCGCATTATATTGTACAGTAGATCGTACAATAATAGATACAGAGAAAAACCCAACAATCATAAGACCTTAAATCTTATAAAAGTTTGGAGGCCTATAACCAGATGGTGTGTGGATGGGTGAGGGAGATGCAGTATTAAGTCATCAGCGACAGATGTGTTGTGAATGCCAAAGTAAGTAATGCAATAACATCTTTAATCAACCAAACCTTAACTGTATGATATCATCCCTTACCAAAACGTAGCATACTTCGAGTATATTTTATTAAGTATGCTTAACTATAGAAAAGAAATGAGTAGAAAAAAATTTGGATGTTGTCCAGATTTTTGCCTTGTAGATCCTGGTTTAGCTTCGCTAACCACAACCGCCTCCTTTCCTCTGATAACTTTCGGCATTGTTCTCCCTGATTTGTAATAACTTTTGGCAGTCTATAAAACTGCAAATGTTTTTCACGGTCTGACCGATTGGTACAGCCAAAAACACAGCAACAATTCACCATTTCCTTTCGTTCAACGTTTGGAATCTATATGAGTGTGTGCGCTTTGTTTACCTCCAGTATCTCCAATATGGCGACTTCCGGTTTGATGACGCACCGTGAAAACCCACTATTATGCTCAGCGTCTTTTAGTTTACATTTTGATTGCACAATTGTGAGCTTTTTGTTATGCACAAAAACAACATTGTTTTATTTTATTTATGGAGCATTATTATTTAATAAATTCTGATAATTTTTTTCTGAGTAATTTTTCAATGTAAGTACCCGTGTGAGATCTGGGACACAGCTTTAACGGAGAACTCTTTTTATTCTTACTTTATGGCTTTAAAAAAATATCGAGAGATATATCGTATATCACTATACAGCTAAAGAATTTCGAGATATGAATATTGGGCCATATCGCCCAGCCCTAATATGAAATGCCTTAATAAGAAAATGGTGTCCTGTTTTCAATATAATACGTTATAATGTGAGGCAGTTGTAATAGAAAGACAACTATCATTTCAAAGTCACTCTATCATACAGTTTCTTGAGAGATATATTGTAGGTAGGCCTAGAGAACCATTAAGAAGACTCTAAGATAGCATAGATCAATTGATTAATTTGAAAATTTTCCTCCAGAGGCACACTATTTGTCTGTATGCATATGCTCAAGTGTCATTACTGCCGTTATTAACATACTCCAGTAGAGTGACTACGACACTTGCAATGCCCATAGAAAAGAAAGTCTCTCAGCAGATGTATTACATTTGACTCTTGACCAACAGAGATGTGCAATCTCCCTAAAAAAAAATTAAGATGACTTTTCTAAAGACTTTTTTTTTATTTCTGTTCAGTGTTCATTAGCAGTTTGAGTACAGTCATGTATGACTGACTGTTCAGCATTGTGATAATTAGCTTATGTAAAGCAAGCTTATTCATTAGCTTTGTTAGATGCAGTTGTGCTTAGAGTGGTGACACCCTTGTGCAAAGGCTGTGTGTATTCCTTGAGGATTTAATATTGGTATTTTTAAAGCTTCATTTTAAATATTTTAATGACTCTTTGCACTATAGTCTACCTAACCCTAGGGAGTACTGTTGTTAATGGGACATCATTACCACAGTGCTTTAAAAAAATGTGGTGCAGGTCATCGACTCATCAGTGTTCCACTGCTCGATGAAACAAGACCCTAATTAGTGCCTGAAATCCAATTCACCATAGATTGATTCATGACCTGCTGAACTAGGGACCAATTTAAGACAGGTTTGTGTGTTTTTGTTTACCTTAGCTGAAGATCTTGAAAGTAGATGTGTTCAATAGTAGAGAGACTTGAGTTACATTTAATTTTTAGCACTTTCACATGAGCACAGCCTTCTCTAAATAAAAGACTTGATAGTGTAGTTATCCTCAATAACTGGCTCTTTGACAAGGTTTCTCTTCGGCTTTAAACCAGGGTAAACAAAATAATTTGGGTTAACCAACCCTTAAATAGGTTTGTAGATGTACAAGAGGAGTAGTTTTGCAAGATGAGTGCACAGGTATTAAACTCAAGGCAATTTAAGATAAGGCCACTGACTTCTTTGTTCAGGTCGATAAGCAGAAGCTTGACAGGAAGAAGTAGTCTGCAAAGCCCAGGAGAGTTTCACAGTGTCAGGGTTGTGTGTTTGGGTTGCTGTACCTCAGGGCATGGAAGAGCTAACAACTGTGCGGTATAGTACATCTGTGGTGGCTGCCAGCTTCTCCGAGGTGACACAGAAAACAACAATCAATAGTCCAGCTTTCATGTGTCACTGGCACAATGCATGCATATACCTGTGTGAATGCACCCATTTAACCACCATATATCATGCACGACCTGGTATCTCATCCATTTTCCTCTCGGTTTTCTTGTTCATATCTCCTTTTATGCTTTCTACAAGCTCCCTTCCCTCACATGACCATCCTGCTCTGAGCCCTTATTACTAGATTATTGATTGCCCCCCATTGCTTTTCTACACTGTCCACTGCTGCTAGCTGTGTTGCAGCAGTGTCTATATATAATAGCCCCACCCATTGGTTTTCATTTGGAAATGATATGTAGGTTCTGCTATCTTCGTAACAATCGGTAAAGCATAAAATTGACATAGCAAAAGAAAATTAAGGTAACACATGGCGTATATAGGGTAGACAGAGGCAGGGAGAAATAATCGAGATAACAGTTGGCATCTCAGCAGATAAGCAGGTAAAATACAAATAAAAACAGTATTCATCCTTTTGAAAAACAAGAAGAAATGTTGTCAAATCTCACTGCACCTCGCTCTGTGCATTCGCTTGTTTGCTCACAACCAAACCTCAAATCTTTGTCACTCCAATGTCGTTTTCCCACATCACTAGAACTCAGGTGTGAATCCAGCTGACTTAACCTTGCCACAAGAATACACATTGTGGTACGGAAAAACACAACATCTATCAAAACCAAGCCCCCCTCTTTTCCCTCCTAGTTGATTCCAACCACCCCCAGCTAAAGTGGAAGGTGGTGTCATCACAAAATATGACAGGAATAGTGATCCACAAAGGACCTAAGCCTCTCATTGCATCCATGACAGAAAGCACTGGGATGGTGGGCGTCAGAGAAGGGGCTTTGTGAATACCTGATGAGTTCAACCACGGAGGTTCAATCAGGCCTGCAAGAGGAGAAGGAGTGGTGGGAGGAAAGACTGCCTCATCCTAAAAGGTTTTCTCCCTCCTACCTCTCCCATTTCTCTCTCTGAATATCTCTTTTTCTCATCTTCCCATCCCTTTCACTTATTTATCTATCATTCTTCTTCTTTACAACCTTACAATTCTCTCGGTTGGCTTCCCTCTCTGAATTTCTCTGTCGCTCCATCACTCTGTGTCGCTTCATCCCCTGCTTGCCGCAGTCCCGAGAGGGCCACTTTAGCTAAACAAGGGATTTGAAGATCAGAGGCCAATCTTCTGTGAGAGGTAAACACAAGAGACTTCTGCTGTCCTTAGAATAGCCAAGATGACTAAGAATGAAGGTATCGACTGGGCACATTCAGTCAACTGCATGTTAAAGGGATTACTGCTGATATGAGTCATTGACAGTTCTTAATTGAAAACCAGCATGAGGGAAAATGACAGGGCAAAGGCAGCATGTGAATTCACAGTTCTGTGCTCCCAGTGATGCTGTTTTCCATTTCTTCCATTCAAATCATGACTATCAAATAAAAGTGAAAGCCAAAATGAAAGGTGAGACTAAAACCACAAGATGCCAGACCTCTAGAATGAAACTATGCCTTTGTCTACAATAGACACAGATTACGACTTCTTAAATATTGTATTTTTGTGTTATAATTTAGTACCTATGAATGCCAAACCAGTGAGTGGAGAAACCAAAACTTTGCTTTATGGAAGAAAAAAATATGAATTGTGAGATTTGGGGTTTAAATTTGGTTTTGAAAATAGATGATCTCATTTATATTTATTCACGTTTTTCACAACCTGAAATTTGAATTAGCTAATTATTGATGAATAGATTACGTGAGTGATCAAAAAAATATGGGTACATTAAACATTAATGTAGCAGTAGTTTCAGTCTAATGCGTATATGGTGCCACTTTGACTTGGGGTCACATTAAATATTGAAAATTATAATAATCACGATATCATAACTTTGGCCTTCCCTGCAACTTTGGTGTACAACTCTCATCTCAAACAGATGTGCACACTTTCAGAGTCTATTGTTAAAACCAAAGACCAACAAAACTGCGCTTTTCACTGCTTCATTAAGAAGATGTGTCTTGACATTGTCAGTGATCCAAGATAACAACAAAAGCGGAACATAGCCCTTTGTTACAGTTACATAAGACTGCTCTGCTAAAAGGTTTGCTGTTATTAAAGGCACCACATCCACAAATGCGCCAATGCCACTGTGTCATAGCGGGGCACGAGGGGCAACGTGATGCAAATGATCCCCGATGTAGCTACAAAGCCTGCATCATTTACTTGTCTGTTCACCTGAGACTCATTCAAAGAAGCAATTGCCTTCTTTTAGTTTGATGTGAGAATATTTTTTTTTAATCTAACAAGAACTGCGAAGGCAAACAGTCTACTGAGAATGTGATGCCGTTTTTATGAAGTGCACTAATGAGGTGAATGTTATTGATTTCTCTTATTAAAGGAGAAGGTTGATGTAAAGAGAAGCAGACAACAGTGAGAAACAAGTTTGATCTTTACGAATAAGTAGCTTGATTCAAAATGGACCACATTGAATACATGCAGGTACATTTCAGTGTAGTCAGAACAGCATATTACAAATAAAAAAACATTATATCACAAAGATTATACTAAAATTAACACCTAGGAGATTCCACAATAAAGGTCTCTATTCACCTTCTGTATTTATTCTAAAGCCCACGTGGACCCATGATGCAACACAGCACTCTTTTCTCCCATGTCTAACCCAAATCTGCTGAGATCCAAGAACTCAGTGGGTCTGCAGAACTGGGAGAGGTGTTGGCAAGTTGCAGACGAGGCTTCGAGATGGAATATGCAAACCGAAATAAAGGCAGTGAACCACTGGAGCAGGTGTTAATTGGATACATCTGTGTACTGTTTCTTCTGCCTCTTGAGTGTTGGAGCAAGGAAACCACTGCCGCAGGAGGAGCAGTTGCAATGTGATGGCTGTGAACCACAGCAGGGCGTTGATTATGCATCATCTTATCCTGGGGGAGACAGCCGCTGCAATAGGAAAAGGCTGTATTTAACCAAATGCTCTAAATGCAGTCCCAACGAGTTTTATATGCGTGCGTGTGAGTGTGTGTGGCATTGGGTTTTTTGCATGGCAACATGTGTGCGTTCACATTTTTCTTCTAAGCCTGACAAGGATCAGCCTTTGGACGGGGAAGCAGTTTTGAGAAAATCACATTATGAATGTGAAGTGCACTCTCTGCATTTCCACTGATGTTTGCTGCCAGTCCTCTAGCTAATCATTTTTATCAGTTACCTGCCCAACTCGCAGTCCTCTCTGTTGAGCAGCAACCTGAAATGACAAACAGTTGCGGTCATAACGACTCTCCTATAGCAACCATTATTTCAGTTTAATAGCAGCACTCTCTCGTTATTGTATCATCCGATGTGCTGTAAGCAAGAATAATCAAAGTCACAGTGACTGTAAGGATGAAATCGATACTCACAGCTCACGAGCACGAAGGGGATTGGGATTCGCACATTCATTTTGTTCTGTTAATCACTGGGAATTTGTACAACAAAAAGGGCAACAACTAAATCCCATCAGAGGCCCCAGTTGCCACATGTCATCCTTCAGGCTATAGGAAATGGATGTGCTTCATTTTGCCACCCATAATATCTGCAGGGGCAACCGCTTGACTCCCCAAAGGGCATGTGCTGGTGTATTAAAACTGTCCATCGTCACCATGCTCATATCTCCTGCTTTTCCCGGCGACCTACAAGGGGTCCAAGAGCCAAGGGACAAAAATGGTCACGCTAAGGAGCCCAATCTCACTTCACACAACTATTGCTCATCTGAACAGTAAAAGTAGTTGTTTGAGTCAGTTGCCTGCGGAACAAAGTCAGAAACCTAGTGAAATTGCAATGACGAAGCAAGGGATTGAAGTCAAAGTATGTCAGAAGAAGATGAGCGAATTAGTTGCCTTTCTTAACAGAAACGGTACTTTTTTTTTTTCTCTCCCACAAGGTTTTTGACTTCATTAAAGTTCATGTTTAAGCATGAATATTACACTGATACTCCTATGCCAAATCTCTGTATTGGTGACAGCTGATTTGCTGCAAATAGCTGAGAGTATGAAACTATTTGAGCCGCCTCAGTCTGAGGGATGGAAAATATTAATCTGTGTAACTCACACATAAGTTCGCCTGAATTTCCAGTGATTAGCAGGTCAACACTTAGCACTTGTGCATGTAAAAATGTGGAAATAGGACTCACAGTCCAGAAAAATATATAAATGATAGCACAGATGAGAATACAAAATCAGTTCATGTTGCACAGAGCTGAAAGCAGCAAAGGAGGTAGTGTGCTTTTGAGGGTAAAAGAGCATGCATCACATAAACAAGACAGCCTTTCTGGCAGTGCATTCATTTTCAACTTTTAACAGCACGGTGCAACGAAAATGTTTGCTCATTCACCTCTATTGTTTATTCATGCAAGAGAGCATGCCTC
Organism: Pelmatolapia mariae; assembly: GCF_036321145.2. Taxonomy (NCBI): domain Eukaryota; kingdom Metazoa; phylum Chordata; class Actinopteri; order Cichliformes; family Cichlidae; genus Pelmatolapia; species Pelmatolapia mariae. The sequence goes on along the minus strand of NC_086237.1, from coordinate 34,586,854 downwards.
GGGAATATTGAGGGGGTCATAAAAGCAACGAGACAAGAAAAAGAAACATCTTACACTGCATTAACATTAAGTGATAAATATGTACTTTTAAATACCGCCCGATTTTTATTAACAAATGTATTTTCAGTCATAAATGCGCATCATAAACATCATTGCAGGGCGGTCTGCATACCACATCCTGATATACAGTAAACAGCCTCGTAAAAGCAAGTTATTTGTGTGTATTTATATCCAGTATTTTATTATTCAAATATTACAGGAAATCTTTGCTTTATTGTTGTATGTTTTGGTTTTTTTAATAATGTTTCCCAGGCAGTAATGGATAACATCTGATACTCATCTGCAACTCTTGCAGCTGCCCTAAAAATGTCATTGCGGCACTACCATATCTCCCTAAGGGCCGGTATCCTTCCCTGATTCTGCACCAGTGAAAGCCTTGTCTTCGCTATGCCTACTCTCTCGTCTTTTCCATGCCTTCCTCACCCTTTTAACTTGTGCTGGGAGCTAAGGCCCTCTCACGCTTTAACCCCCCCTCCCAGTAAAAAAAAAAAAAAAAACACAGCACATATGATCAGACTGGTTTTTAAACAAAGGCTTCAAAATGATGCAACTTCTTTGACTCGATGTCGCCTTTGTTGTTGATGCAGACGCCTCAGCTCTGCTTCTTGCTAGTCATGTATCATACCCTGCGAAAAAGGAGGGCAGAAGTTGCAATTAAGAATTCAGCAGCAGTAAAGCAACGTTGGGACACGCCCACAAAGATTCACGGTGACATCCAAACTGAGATTTATACAAACATTGTCACTTTGAGCTTAGCGGCGGCAGCACCGTATTTAACAAACTCCTGTCTGAGGTGCACCATGCCTGTTTTTAAAAATGACCTGATCAACATTACTCAAGGTCAATAAGCTTTTGCTAACAGCGTCTTCCATCTTATTGTTTCCCTCCATTCCCTTTTTTTCCCCTGCATCACCAGCTTCTGTTCTGATTACTGACAACTGCAGCATATCATCCTCTGCAGTCTGAGAGGACGCCTTAGAGTGAACCATTTAATTCCTCTTGTGGTGGCATCAGGATAGATTAACTAGTAGGAGTTCACCTTTAATCAAATTCACTTCTCAAGCACATTTTTACCGTTTTTTTTTTTTTTTGTTTGTTTTTTTTATTATTATTATTCTGTGAGGCACCACATTCCCTATTCCCCGAGGTGATAATGTGTATTTTTAGTAGAAAGTGAGTCTAACTATTGTTCTCAGAATAGGCTCATGATGGACATAACTTAATGAGATACCAGCCTAGTTGTGAGGTTGAGTATTTTTTCCAGACAGTGTGTGAGCTGGTCTCCAGCTTAGACCCAGTAGGATTCCAATTTATCCAGCACAGCTTGATGTCATTGTTCGATCAGCTTCGTGACAAATGCGTCAAGGCTGAGTGACTCTGCCCTTCATCAAGATATACAGGAATAAAGTTGCCGCACACCCAGGGTTCTAGGTATGCCATGAATAGTGATTCTGTAGATAAACAAGCAAGTTCTGGTAATTCCAGTCACAACCAGCCTAGCTGGAATATAGCATTCTAAAGGAGAGATGGCAGAACAAGGTAAGGCAGAGAAAGAAGAAGTGCAGCTGCAAAATCACCTCTGTGGCCCTGATTTGTCTTCCAACCCATCTCTGTGGCTCCCTCAGGAGAATCTTGTGCCGCAGTCTCTACCCTGGTGTTTGTTCTTGCTTTGCTCTCCTTTTCTCCGTCTCTTCCTTTACCTCCCTTTATCCTCCCTTTCCTTTTATCCTTTCTCCCACTCTGCTTGTATTCACGTTGTCCCGATGCATGCAGTGTTGAAAATGTGTGATTTTTAGTGCATATGTGTTCCAAAGTTGGAGAAGATGGAATATTTAAAAACTGCCCACTAAGACTGAGGGGTTTTTTTCTTTCCTTGTTGGGAAAAGAGTTGGGAGGGGGGGAGATATTTGTTCAGTTCTGGATATGAAAGGTTTGCTAATTAGATTTTGAGAAAAAGGTGCAAGAAAGTACTGATTTTCAATTACTTCCAATATGAATCATTAGTCATCCAATTTGCTAATATTGGATTAGGTAGCAGCGTAATGCTGGTGTGAAAAATGAATACCTCCAGAGGCTTCCCCTGAAAGGGCACTCACATCAGCCAGTGCAGTTGTGAGCTTTTTCCTCCATGTGGTGCATTACAGGAGTGAATGGAATCTTAAAACTGTAAGAAAACAAAAACAAAGACTAGGTGTTCGTGATTTGTCGTGTGCTCGCTTAACCACTAGTCGGCATAAGCTGTCGGATTCATTGTATATTTTCATTTGCTGTGCTCACAGCACATAACTAATTTCCAGTTTCTCCATTCTGAAATGAAGAGCAGATTGAGCTTATCGGTGTGACCCAGATAAATGGCACACAAGTGTTGCAGAGGTTGCTCTTGTTTAGTTCCAGTGAGTCATGGCCACTAAGAAAAATGCAGACATTATAAAGAAATAGATCAGGCTCAAAAGATGTCTGGCTCCCCTGAGAATTCACAGATAGCTGAGGAGAATCCGGTTAAGATCCTAGCAAATTATACTTTCAGCTAGCCTCGAGGAATGTGCTGCTCCAAAATAAGCAACGCCTTTCTTAGGACTGATCGAGGATACTTGAATTAGTGGCGATACAGCATAATGACTCTCACTCCAGGGGACTGAAAAGTACTTTGACCGTGATGCTAACCTGTCCTAATAGATCTCATTGCAAGGAATCCTTTCAAGCATGCAACTCAGATGAATGGAGTTCAGTGCAAACTTTGCTTAAGGGAAGCAACACTCCAGCAGTCGGGTATGTTGTTCTGTCATCTTAGTTTGCTGTTATGTGAAGTGAAGAGAGTGTTCTTAAGGAGTTTTCCTTTGTTTGACTCGGGGGCAAATAACCTCTGACACTAATGATGATATTACTGCAAGACTACAAAAGAAATGGTGCAAGCAAGTCATCTCCTCATCTGTGTACCCAAACTCCTACTGTTTGATCATAGTTCTGACTCAGCGACCAAATCTCTGACTGAATTCAAAAACTGTTTGTTACACCTGCCTGTCTCAGACAAAACTCAAAATGTAGACTTTTCAAATTATGTGGCGTCTGTATTTGTTATATATTCATTTACTGCATAAAAAATCAGTCACTGAAGAAACTAGTACTTAAGTCTTCTCAAAGCTTTCTTAATTTATTAAGAATATAATAAATGAATAAATCTTCTAAAACGTGTTGATCTTTGAAACCCAAGAATGCTATTGTGCAATAAAGACAAAACTTTGTGTAACTACTCAGCGTGTTTTTCTGCTTGTTTTCCACATTTTTGAAATATCTTAACTGTGCCACTTTCATTCCAACTTTATTTCACTTTCCACTGAGGTTACATGTTATGTTTGAAATCATACCATTACCAAAACCATGACAGGATCTACGTTACAGAATCACTACAGCTTTCTAGGATCCTGCTGCTGCGTGTGCTTTAGGCATGTGTCACAACAGTGGTTTCTTTGTTAATTATTTAGTCCATTATTTCTTACACAGAGAGAGGAGATAGTTCAGGGACAAACCATTAATCACAATTTACCTCTCTTCCACTGAGATGGGTGAGCTGTCACACACAGAGTTAAATTATCTACATACAATAGAGATCCTCAGGTTTAGTAGCCCTGACCTCTGCAAAACTGTCAGACTTCTCTTATTTACTTTGCTTTTAGTAAGTCTAAATCATTTCCTGAACAAATGTTTAATTTTACTATTTTTTTCTGTTTAAATTCAGTAGTAGGAAACATTAGTCTTCTATTTGTGAGCATTTGCAATAGTGATTAATACAACAGTATGGATAGATGTTTAGATATTCTGACCTCCCAAATATTTAATTCTATTTTATCTTAACACTTTTTTCCGTAGCTGTTTAACATAATTTCAAATGTTGAGGCCTATAATACACTCTAGCTCCTAAACCCTGTATTAGAAATCCAAACTATTCTCCACTAAGAACGACCCCCATTGGGGAGTTGACGAACGACACGGCACACTGCATTATACTCTGTGATTAGGTTAGACTGCAGACTACGGGAGGCAGTTAATTTTCAGCAGAGCTTCAGCATCATCTACCTCAGCTGCATATTTATTTGAATAAGCCAGGACCACTGAGCAGCACGCAACACACTAGTGACAGAGGTGAGATAATGAAAGTAAAACAGTGGTTGATAATTCTTGCGAATTGTTCCTGATCCCACCGGTGCCTACTCCACTAAAGCTCCCCGCTAACTCGCCCATCAAGGCTAATGTAATGTACCAAGCAAAGAAGAACACAATCTGTCTCGGGACTGTTGGCACAGTTTTCTGCAGTATGAGTAAATATCACTTGAAACTGGTGAGGTTTGAGGCGCAGCTGCTCTGTTGACAGCACGGTTACAACAAGAGAGGTGCAATGTTCCACCTCTGTGTTACCAGATGTTGGAAAGCAAAGAAGTACAGTAGGTATTTAAAGCCCCATTAAGTCTCCACTCAGACTATGTGCGTGTTTTTAGATCATCTTTTTTTTTTCTTTTAGAATTCACCGTGGGTGTCTAATGATTTCATCGCAAAAACATCCTTTTTTCAAATATGTGAGGAAAGTGAGTAAAAAGGTATAAAGTCTTGCAAGAACATTGGAAAGGTATTGATTTGAGGCAATTAACACAATTTCTAGCAAAGCATGGTTAAACATCAGCACAGCATTATATTTAGCAACCAAAATGTCACATTTGAATATTCCAGTGCACAGATGGGTCAGCTCGAGAGGGAAGAAAGTACTTTTCATTTTTCATATGTTACATGTCAACAGCAGTGCCTGACGATGGTGGGAAAATCAGATTGCATATCCTAAGCATGTTATCATTAATCAAAGTGAAAATAACATTTCTGTCTGCATAAACACCCCCATCAGTACATTTTATGGTCATTTAATCTGATGGGTTTGTGCTAGTAGCACACTTTACTGCATTTCCCTTGTGTCACTGTGATCTAAGATTTGTAACTGTCAATTGCAAACAAAATTCCAATTATTCAGGTGTTTCTTTTAGCTTTTAATGTGTCTATGTTTGTACAGTTTATATTAAATGGGTGTCGCTGAGTTGAAAAATCTAAACATACTGATTTCTTTGAAAAACAAATGGAATTTATGTGATTTTTTTGTGATATGCTGTAGACTGATTTTTGGTGAGTATAGTCAGATTTTCTGTATTGTTTGCACTTTTTTCTGCTCATGCATGGCATCATTGGTTTTGCCAGTAGACAGCACTGCAAACAAAGTCTGTTTGCTGATGCGTCTTTTTTTTCCTTCTGTACCCCAACTATTTTAAACTAAGAGGCTTTCTTGGACTATTTTGTGTAATACCGAGTACAAAGAACTTTTGTTGCAAATTGTTGAAACTAAGTGCCCGAATGTAAAAAATACCCAACAAAGCTAAAGCAAAGTGCTGAATTTAGGTTACCTCTCTCAGTTTCTAGGAGTAACACTATTAGTTTCCTGCTACCTTAGAAAAGTGATGTTGCCGGTCTGACAGCAATTATCAGACACGCTGGTGTTGCATCTGAAAGTTGCACTGGCTCAGCACCCAGGGGTGTCTAAGTTGGAGAGTCACATTTTTTCAGGTTTCAGATTTTAAACAAGTTGTGTCAAATAAAAGTAAGCACAGTAATTGAGAAGACTGAGAATGATTACCATACGCCGGTAAGACACTTGTTCATTCTTAATGTTTTTATCAATAACCGGTCATCGTAATAGCCTTGGTAAAATGGTTTCACTTTACATCTGTGGATCACTGTGTGTGTGGTTGTGTGTGTGTGCCGTGAGTCAGAGGTATGGACACTGGGAATGAAAAGGATCCGGTTTGATAATAGGTTGAGAATGACACCTCGACTCCCCAGAGAGTCTGTCGAAATAGCCGTTTTATACTCAGACCTGCACACGCGCTCATGCACGCACACACACTGAGAGAGACACGGCGTCCCTTGCTCAGTGCCAATATATTGAGCACTGGAAGGAAGTCATTAAAACGGCAATCAGTGTTTCTTAATTACTAGGCATTGCACAGCGATATTTGGTCTGAGGGGGCCAAGGGACAATTCTTAAACGTTCAGCTCTATTTCAGTCAATTATGAGGGCCGAGTGTTAAACACCGGCTCCTCTATTTCCATTCTGTTCAAAAACAGACTTAATGAAATTGCCTGGCTATCCGAAAGCCTTGGCCTTGTTAAGTTAGGTTCCAATGTTGATTGTATTTTAACTTTAATTTGTGCGACGGCTTGCTTTAATTTTCTCCCACAAAATTGGCATCAACTATAGTTTGCGTTCTAAACAGGTCTGAGGTTCTCTGGGCCAGCTTTGAAATGAGCTAAGTGTGAATGTTTAGGTTTCATATAGTAAATATAGTCTTCCTTAATACATGAAACAAGAATTGCATTCTTGCAGAGGAAGAGGAATAAGTCTAGTGTTCACTTGCAATTCAATGAGCCAGCTTGATTGATTATAGCCTGAGGGATAGCTGGATAATTAGCAGACATGTTTTAAATATGGAGATTGTTCAGTGTTGCCTCTGTCTATGTTGCTTTATTTACATCTATTAAAAACCTGAGGGTTTGGGGGTTTGGTTTTTTTTTTTCTTCGCTTTTTTATAGTGTCCACAAAGAAAAACGTGATTTCACAGAGACAGCACGGGCTGTCGGTCAAGGACATGTAGGCAGACTTTGTCCACGTCTCTATATCACATCCAGCCACTTGGTCTGCATCAACAGGCGCAGTAGGAAGTGTGCCCATCCACACAGTACTTACATTCTGATTAGTGGTGGCAGTTTCTGGGAGTGCCAGAGAAGACAGCTTGGAGGGTTTGTTTGGAATAAATGCTCCTCTCCAGGACCAGAGGTTAAAAACCAATCCAGAGAGCCACAAATATTCTCAGAGTGAGTTTGATCGTCGTTGACAGAAGAGATTTAGATCACTGCCTCAAGTCTCAAGAGCATGGGAGACAAGGATGACCTCACTGGTATAAGAATCCACATTTTAATTGTCAGTGAGGCAGGCAAATCATAGCAGTTATTTGTCTTTACCTTTATTTCAAGCCAGACACATTACAGGTTTTTTCTGTTAATTTAAGACGTCTCTGTTCATTTGACACCTAGTGTTTTCACACACTCTTTAAACTCATTATTTTCTATTTATATTATTTTATTTAATTTTTCTCAATCTTAACAGCTTGGTCCACAAGATATCATCATAATAAGGCAGATTCAAAGCAGTCCAAAACTCCAATGATGCTGAAACTTACGTGGATCAGTAAAAGCAACAGTCAAAAATTGGGAAGGTCATACACAGGAGATACAAGAAAACAGCTAGAATGCTAAACTAAAAGTACAAAGGCACAAATGGAAGCAGTGGAGTAAATGTACCCGTTGAGTAATTGGATAATTGAACACTGGCTTTGCTGAAAACTGACAAGGAACAAAGGATGAAGTAGAACTAATGGCAGTAAAAGAAGGTAAGCAATTTCAAAACTCACATCCCCGCTCCCCACCGCCACATGAACATCCCTCGGGTTGGAGATCATTGAGTTACAGCACCATAGCTAAAGTGTAAACATTTGATTTATTGAGGCAAAACATCACAGTTTTAGAGAAAAGCTTGACCTAAGGAGACCTCAAAAAAGCTTTGAACCTCTCAGTTCAGCTCTTAGTTTCAGCTTTGCCGCCTGTTGTATTTTGAGTGGTGTTGCTAGAAGTACCCCATGTCTCAGCTTGTTTACTCTCTTTTTAGTTGCCTTGGATTAGACTGAGCACCAGCCAGTCACTGTCTGTTCCCGGCATGAGGCCTTTTTCACAAAAAAGAAGAAGAAAAAAACAGTATCTCAGCATCTGGACTCCTCTGGAGATGAATACATGAATGTCCAAATACCCCGGTCAAAAAATGCTGGAAGTCAGCTCTGTTTTCTTGCACATTAGGCAAGGTCAAGGTGTATCCTCACGAGGCAGAATGAATCCTGAAATTCAACAATAGCACTAATAAGGCTGGAGATAACCCAAGGAGAATGGGGGCTTTTGAAAAAAACTGATAAATGCCTATCAAGAAGTTGCTGAATTATTTATCATCCCTGCTCTGCCGTCAATTTGTTTCTGCCATTTGGTTTTGCTGTAAATAAAATCTGTTTGAGCCAGAAATGGAATTCGGATGAATAGCCCACTATATAAGAAGAGAGGGATTAGGGCTTTCTTTTGTTTGACTAAGAGTTTTGTGCAACATTACCAAAGCCCCTTGGCAAATAGAATCATCTCCCAATGAGCAATTGGCAAACAGCATAGGCTTTGCGAGATTTAATTACGTCTAATTGTGTCTGTTTCAGTGAGGTCCCATCAATCAGTCTGAGCTATTTTCTGTTTCTTTTGCATTTTTAAATAGACAGAATTCTGATTCTTTGATAATGATGAGAGGATGGGAGGTGTGTGTGTGTGTGGGGGGGGGATTGTTGCTTATATAAGATGTTACAGCTTATACTCCGCACATCAAGGCAGTCCTAGCTTTGGGTGAGTGTGCCATTGATGTTGTTGTGTTTGATCACTAACTTCCATCTCTAGGATTTGGTATGATGCAACAACCAAGAAAGCACAACGCTGCAGCATATGGCTTTAAGAGTGGCATGATAGCAAAAGCAAACATAGCGGCATCTGCCCGCCGCACTGTTATCTGCAAACCTGTCTCACGGCCTCTGCTGTCCACACATCTCTGTGTCATCTGTGTCCACCCATGAATGATGTTCCCTTGCACTCAGCTCCCCCAGCCCACCCTCACCGTAAGATTAGTTCCACCTCCTCTCACCCCCTGAAGTGTTCTTCTTAAGGGCTTAGGCTGCTTTATCTCCTCTCTGTTTATATTTACCTGGATATATTTGTGAGAACGTGGGGTGTGCTGACCTGTCAGCATTTGTTATTAAATCCTGCAGCTGCTCATTTCAAGAATCTCCAGCATATTGTCATTCTTGATGACGGATCACCAACAAATGGCCGCTAAAGTGGCACTAATAAATTGAAAATCCGTTGCAAGTAGGACTTTTATTCTACATGATTTTCCAGTGTTGCAGAGGCTGAATGTAGTAATTCTAACAGAGACCAGAGACCTGAAGCTTGGTGAGAAAAAAAATATTGTGTATCACGACGTGGCACAAAAGTAACACACCAGGTTCGAGTCATCTTACATGTTAATACTTTGCATTTTCTGTTTTGTTTTTCACATAATACTTTAAGGCATGTCTCTGCTTACTGTTTGTTAATATTTGTGCAAAGGTGAACACTCTAACCTTGGCATTAACTTAAACCTCTAACCTCAGCCTATTTTAACCATAACTATTTTCCAGGATGACTCATCTAGATATTTTCAAGTAAACACAACATGTTATGCAGGGGTATCTGAGCAAGATAACAATCCACGATGACAAACACAGCAGCCAAATGTTCATACCACTAGCAATAAAGCTTAACTTATGAATGAGAGAGGGCCGATGATACAACAGATGATATATAAAAGATACAATTAGCCACTATGTCTGAAAAGTGAAGTAAATGATAAGCCAACTTCTCACTCAAATTTATTACCTCAGTAAACACTTTCTTCATGGGTTCATGGTCTCCAATGCTAGTTTCAGTATTTAATGTAAACCAGTACCAGAGCCTATAGGTGGATGCTGCAGCAAATGTTATAATAATGTATGGAACTTTTGTAAAACTAGAAAAAGTGAAGGTATTAGCCAAGTCAGTGAGATACAATCTCTGAATTTCTGGGATCGTTTTGGCATCAATTATGAAATGTTTGGGGATTCTTTTATAAAGAATCAGACTCATGTTAGTCTGTCAGTGGAAGTCTCAGCTAGCTGTAAGAGATTTTCTTGTTTTGTTTTACACCCTGCGAGCATTTTTCACTTTATTACGTCCTCGCTATGAACCAGCAAGCAATTACAGACATGCAGGCAGCTCAGCCCCCTGCCAACCCCTGTGTAACTATACTCAAGAGTAGGTATGAAAATTCACTTGTCATTTCTTCTCTTTTTCACAGCCTCTAAATAAAAATGCTTTTCCACAGACTAGTTTCAACTTCAATCTTCTGCATAACAAATGTTCTTCCATCACATGTCTGCATGTGTTGTGTGGAAGCAACATCTCAGATGTACTACTTTTATTGCTGTAGCTACACTGCTTGTCATTGGACCCCTGAGCAGCTCCCGCGGTCTAATGATACTAGCATACTTATCCTGTCATAATTCCAGTTACTGACTTTCGAAAACAAAGCAGCGGAGAATAGTTCCTAAGACAACTCTTGCAGCCATTACTTTCATGTTTCGTGTGTAGGGGGGGGGGAAATGATCTGCTACGGAAACTGATGGCCAGCGTGATATTTCAAAAGGTTACGCTGCATCTTGCTCAGCGATTGTTTTCCACAGATTTATATTTGTTTAAAGGGGGGTTGTGGTTGTCAGCGATAACAAATGCACTGACAAATAACTGGGCAGCGTGCCATTTGGAATTCATTTACCCAGACAAGGTAGAGATAAAGGCACCACCCTGACTGTCTGCAAGCGACACTTCGTAAATCAGAGAACAGCGTAGATGAATTACACTAGTGAGAAAGTCTCTCTACTGAAGGACAACAGCAGTGTGTCTATTTACAAGCAGCTGGCCTACAGTATAGGTCAGCTCTCACTCCTTCTCTCTTTGCCCTTTTGAAAATGGTACACCAGGCCACAATGCAAAGAGTAATGAAAGACAGAACACAAGTTCAGAGTGTCATTTGAGCTCTTTCAAAGCCGTGAACCGTGAGACAGTATTTCAGTGGCTGCATCCGAACACTCCCTATCTTGTGATCAATCAGTCAGAACTATTAAATAAAAACGTAATAAAGTATCAAAGAGTCGTTTTACCTTATATGTCTTAGTCATAAATAAATTATTAAAATTAAACTAATTATTGTGATTTGTTTTACATCAGTGACATGAGTATCTATGTATGACTAAGCAGTAGTTGGCTTTTTTTGCCTTACATTTTGCCACTTTGCGTGTAGTTTAAACAAATCTGATTTTAAAAGCCAAATGAGCATATATAAAGTGGAATAAGTGTCTGTTTTGTACAGAGTAGATGATCTGTACACCTTAAATAGATTGTTTTAGCATTTCCACATATGTTTGTGTATCTTTAGTCTTTGTTTTAGTCTGATCAGTGTAGATTTCATACATTTTCCATAATAGAAGTTACTATTAAACACTGATCACTGTCTTGACATTGATTAGTTCAAGCTTTTAATAAATCTAACCTAAAATATACCCTTAAATGACACTATAACTGATAATATACATGAATTATCATTGTCTTTCTTCAGCTCCACTGGTACATAATATATCAGTTAAAAAAATAAAGAATGAAAAATAAAACACTGAAGGCGGGACAGAAAGACACGATGGATTCATATCTTTCCCCACTTTGTGCCTGTATTATGCATTCAGTCCAATATTTAACCATGCCACAAACAGCTCAAATGTGCTGAGATATGCAAAAACTCCTACACGGCTTTTAATATTTGTGACATGATTTATTTCAAAAGAAATGTTCAGAGGAGACATAAGAAATAAAATGCTATTTTTATGCAAAATGGTTACACTGCTGCTGTTATGGAGATCTTCTTATCTTTTATCATTTTGGCACCACTTTGTAGTCACTGCACATTATTAGTAAACAGAACATGTAGTAATGTATTATTCAAAGTAACCATACCATCGCCGTTTACAGAAGCTGATTCAGTTTGACACAGAAGAGCAAATGGTTACACAGCTTGTCAATACGTGATTTTAAAGTCAGTGGCAAATTACTTAGTCTTGCAATGTTTCCTGGCCCTTTTTCTGTATTTCATAATTGCTGACAAGTTCCACATCATGTTTTATGTTAAAACTAGCAAAGGAGTGAAATCAGATTTTCTCCGATAAATGGATCGATTGAGGGTCAGCAGGAACTTGGCAGAGACTGTCGACTGAAAAGCCATGCATACTTCACTGGACAGCGGGGTTAGTGCTGTTTTCACCCTGTGAAATATATGCTTGTTTATGTGTCATCATGTGTTCCTGGAGACATCAGGAACTACCAAGAGAAGTGATCTTGACAGGCATTTATTACCTTTGCCACGGAGGTTATGCTTTCAGTAGCGTTTGCGTATGTGCGTGTCATTGGGTCTGTAAACACAATAGCTCAAAAAGTTTTGGAAGAATTCTGATAAAACTTTGTAAGATTATAGAGTGCAGTGATATAAACAATCCATTTAATTTTGGCATATGTCCAAAGAGGTTCTCAAGGTCAACTTAATGATTTATTGGTTTTAAAATTGACACAAAAATTTAAATTTAAAAACTATGATTCTTACAAGTGTGGTGTATATGTTGAAAATATACAGAGTACAGTATAAAGATTAAAAATTTCATTTGACCTCTGACCTCTCCTTTAAGGTCAATAGATTAATCTGAAGATCAAAGTGATAATAATGCCAGATAGAGCTATTTAAAACAATGTTTCTTATTGCTATTGCTTCACTTTATTATGACTTTGTTACGTACATTGCAGTAGAAGGTTATAAAGATGTAAATAAATAATAATCTGAATACAAAATAAACTTTGAACATTTTTCACTTTACTATTAAACATTTAAACAAATTTACTAAATAGTGAAATTATTGCTAAATGTGTACTATATTCACATAAATACATAATTGTTACACTCAAAATGATTTTTTTTTCATTTATTTTAATTCTGCAATGAATTTAGAAAGAAAACAAAATGAATATATACAAAATACAATACTATTCCCTCAAAAATAAATACTCCCCAGACTGTGAGCTTCCTTGGTGGAGTTTGCTTGTTATATGTATGTCTGGATGTAGGCAGAAAGATACAGTTGTTAAACTACTGAGGCTTTGCAGACACATGTCTATTAATCATGTGACATAAACTTGTCCACCATTTTTAGACATATGAAAATCACAGTGACAGTTAGAAATCTGGTAAAGAAGGTCCCAGTCACATAGACCAATAGATTAATCTGCAGCCATCCAGGAACCACCTGTGGCTGGGGAAAAAATGTGTATTCCCCAACCTGTTGTCAAAAGCAGTTCTCATAGTTAGAAAGGAAGTGACAGACTTGTCTACAATTACTGGCCAGCTACTCTGTACTGAATAAACTGAATATCCAAACCGTGACTTCAGAGTAAAAAGTGCACATATTTTGAAGCATTTTAACTGCAATACTGACGCACATTTTTTCTTTGAAGGTAGCCCTTCTCCATTTCCAATTTTCTTTGCACTTTATAAACTTTTACTACCGCTCAGCCATGTAGTTAGCAAGTGTGCAATTTGCTAGAAGCCAAAGTAATCATTAGGCTTTTGGTGCATCACCGTCTTTACATCAGAGTTTACAGTGTGAGAAACAACAACCTCCAGGAACTAACTAGTCAGGGAATACACATCTTAAAACAGCAATCAGTGGTTGTATCAGGTCGTATATGGTGGACAGCTCTTGAGCAATGTGCTCAAAATGTGCTGTGAAAAACCTGAAAGTGGCTTTCTTTTTCTTGGCCTACATTTGCATGCCCTGCCCTCAGCCCCAGATGGTTTGGGCTTAGTCCTAGACTTTGTCAAGCCTTAGAAACCCACTTGAGGTGTGTACTACAAAGCAAGCTCAGCATATCCAAGCTTTCTTTGAATTAGCTTTGTCTTTGTTAACCCAGGCTTTCACTCTTTCTTTCTCTCTCTGACACACACACACACACACACACACACACACACACACACACAGTGCACAAAACTGCACCAACAATTACACTTACAAGCAAAATCATAAAACCTTGTGAATAACCTTATATTTAATTGTATATGTGAGATGCAGGAAATTAGGCCAACTGTAAGAAAAAGGCCAGCTTTCCTTTCATTAGAAAAATGACGTCCACATGAAAATAACAAAACCTTTAAGAATCAGGTCAGTCATGAAGTCAGTTTACAACAACAGTCTTTGAAGGTTACCCTGAGTATTTCATGTAGGCCAGGGAAAGTGGCCGGCTTTATTTCTTAAGCTGAGTGGCAGATACAGTACAACGCTTCATTGCACCCATAGCACTTCACTGTGGGTCCAAGCATGTGGCCTTGATTTAGGTGAATGAGCACATCCAATTTATATTCAGGCAATCAGCAATCGTTCAGAGAGACACATGCACGCACACAATTGCATTTACTGTCTCTCTCGCCAGCAGTGCTCATTACCCAGCTCAGACAAAAGAAAGAAAGAAAAGCAGAGACAGAGAAAACCCCCAGACACAGAGGAAATCTACTCCCACAACAGGCTGTTCACTTTACGCCAACAGTCATAGAGTCAGTGATCCTGGAAGCAGCTGCATGGCACTCACTCACTTTGCTCCCTCTCCACACTGCCAGAAAGGTCCGTGACAGGCCTCCAGACTGCAGACCTCCTTGCCCCCTAGCCCCCTGCTCACGCAGCTCAAACCAGGTGCTGAGTGTTCATGCAAGGGACTTCAAAGAATCAGAATGAAGGTAATAAGAAGACAGCTGGGGTGCGCAAAGAGGTAATGTAAGGACAAGCCAAAAAGCTAAAAGACACTAACAGAGTAGAGTTGCAGAGTTGGAGGATAATCATCCTTTGAATCAGGACTGTGTAGCTCCTTTTACATTTCACATACAGTATACAAATGACTAATTAGATGAGGATTGGTGCATACGCTTGATAAATGTGTTCTTTAATTTCTTGTTGTGTCAATGCAAAATTACAAATGCATGTTTTAATGTGAAGAAATCTACTTCAGCCCAACTTTGAGTTGAATCAAGCTAATAGCTCTCTAACAGTCTCAGCAAAAACACTGTGAGAGCTGAATTTCATGATGTTGTACAGGTGTTCATTCCATGATGCTAGGCAGGTCCAGATGGTTAGCAGAGTCACATGGCATATATTGCAGATGTTGCAAAATGTGGCTGTGGTTCAGTTTGGACAAGTGTAAATGCAGTGCAGGTGGCAGTTTAACAGAAGTAAGGAAGGTAGACATGGTGTCAGAACAGCTCTGATAGAAAGTCACAGAAAATAAAAGCCTTTGTTCTCCTGCAAGTCATCCCCGTAATTATTTTGGGGGTAAAATTTGATAGCAGCAGGATCAGAACCCATTTGTGTCCTTTCTATTTCACAAAACTCGAATTTCTGCTGCTCTCTCACAAGCTACACACTTCACTCACATGCACAGGATTATTACAGGGAGCTGTCAGTGTGGAGGATTATGTTAACAGCTTAATTATACTATTGCTTTCCAGTGTTGATAATAGTCATTATTGTGTGTATGTAATTGTAGTCAGTGATCAATTAAATCATCTATTATAATGTTAAACTGAATAACATTCAGTATTTGCTGGATATTAGTTCTGAGTGTGTTACAGTGATATCACATTACATATAATAATGCAACACAATGCAATATTTTACATTTTTTTCCAGCAATTATGCAAATGAAAGAAATAAGGATGATGCGGGATAGATAGACAGATGGGGAAGGAAAGATGGGCAGACATGACACAATGTTCAATGGAAGCTTCAGTTTGCCTGGGGGTCTTACCTAAGCATCAATCTGTGCTTGTCCACACTGACATACAAAAAAAACACACGACAGCACAATGCCTGACAAGTGTGCAGTAAATGATAAATCACAGGCAAAGTTAACAATGTTTCAATCCGTGATATTATTTGCTCTGTGAGCAACAAATATGGAGTTATGGAGTAGAAACTGACACTTTTTTCCCCTAATAAGGCAAAAACAAGATTATGCTCCATTCATCCCATCTGAAAGGAAAGAGGACGATAACATCGTGTTACTACAGCCACAGAAAGGTTTAGTCACTTAATCTAAGCACTCAAGATGGAGACGGTCAGGGCATTTGTTGTTGACAGTCGAGATTAAAATCAGCCGCAACAGACAGTAGTCAGTTTCAATAAGTGGACCTGATTGCCTTAGCTGATTACTTTGATTTTTATTAGCTTTGACTGCTCTTATCAATAAGATAGTTTCTCCAAAATTAGATTATATGAGGATACAAATAAAGGATAAAGGCAAATAACAGTAGACTGATTAAACTGAATAGGATAGATATGATTTTTAAAAGGCAGTCCAGACAGAGTGTCTTGTTCACCTGTGAAAACACTCCTATTAAAGTCATCATTTTGACATTAATCATTATTGTGGTTCTGGGTTTTCAGCCCAACATTTTGAGTTTGGCCTTTATCTTTTCTGTTTTTTAATTGTTTTTGGATTTTTGAGTTTGCATTCTTTTACACCTAGCAGACACTTCCTGTTTGTGACGATGTTACTCTCAGGTTTTCTTCATCTTGGTTTTGCCACCGTTTACAATTTAGTTTCTGTTCGTGGATATAGTTTTATTCATATTTGATTCCTCGAGTTTCAGTTTATCGTGTCTCCTCTGTGTTCCCTGTGTCTTACTGTCTCAGTGTCTGTGTTACATGTTCTCTTGTTCTCGGTTTCCTGTTTTATTTTCGTAGTTATCTTGTCGCTTATGTTTCGTGTTCACCTTTGCTTCCTTCCATGTCTCATTATCTAGACTATGTTCACTTGTGTTACCAATATGTTTCCATCCATGCCTGATTGCCCTCTGTGTCTGAGTGTAGTTAAAGCCATAGTTTGCTTGTGTTCCTTGTTCCAGTATCTGTTGTCCTTTTCCACTGTTTTCCTCGTAATGTGTTGAAGGCTGCTTTGGATTCTGTTTTAATTTTCCTATAGACTTCTGCATTCTGTGGATTTTGTACCAGCTATAATAAAGGGTTGGCTTTTATTTAATCTCAGAGTCTACATTTAGGCTCCAATCCTGCAACCCCAGACAATCATGATGTGAGTAAAAAAAAATAGCAAACATGTGCAGAAAACGTATATCTTCTATGGCAATTGGCCACTGTAATTTTCCTCTTGTGACAGACATACTAAAGATGCCCTGACCCAAAGAGAGGCTCGATAGGAGCAAATGACATTTCCTGTCAGCACTGTAACTCATGTGACAGTGTCAGTATAGGATGTCAACAGCATTACTATAGTCTCAGGGTACACTGATGACTGTCAGAGGAACTGCAAAATACTGTCAAGGGATTTCTCACTCTTCTTCAGCAGCGCCGTTACGTCGCACACCCAGATAACATTATAAAGATTTTTTTTCACCCCATGCTGGAGCCTTCTGAAATGGAAGAGAGACTCATTTTGAAAATTCATGTGTTATTCTATTGGCCCTGGAAAGTTCATGCAGAGTTTCAGAAAAACTTTCCTCCAAAGCTTCAAAACCAGAGTGCTGAAACTCTAATCTGCATTGTCACATCGATGTACAGCCTGGAGCTGCTCCATTAACTATGATAACAGGGAGGAACAAACTCTTTTCTCTTGTTTCAGTCTCTGGCAGACAGCACTCACAGTTACTAATACAGGCTGAACTCTCTTAGGACAACAAGATGACATATTTCAAACCTCAATACAATGGTTCTCTTCTTTGTATTCCAACCACCTCTAAGGCTTTAATACTTTTTCTCTAGAATTTTGTTATTTCAAGAACAAAACTGAGATTTCCAGGGGAAAAAAATCTGGTTAGTGCTTGAATTTTTTTCTCTTTGCATGATTTTCTAATGAGCATCATTCAAAGTAAACCTTCCTTCCCAGAGAGCCTCACTGGGAGCTTCCACAGTAAGACATTGCATCTAATCGTCACTGCAATTCTATGTCCCACTGGCTTCATAGAGTCTGCCAGGAGTGGAACCTTATCCTCAGCTCTCTCTTAATTTTCTTTATTGTCATTCCATAAACAAGATGCATTAGTAAAAAAAAATGCACATTAATTTCCATTGGTCTATTTAAAATTAATGCTAAAGGAGGGTGGTTTGATTGATAAACTGATATACATCCAGACATATCGATTTTAGTTTTTTCCAAATTCTACTAAAACTGGAATTATTTTGATAAATATTTATCATTACCTGATAGTGTAAGGTGCAAATATATGAACTTGATGTAAGTGAAAATAGCAGAAGATCTGAAAGTGCAGGGGGATCACATCTTTCGTCAAAATCCTTCTGTTTTTGAACAAAGCAGTCAGCTTAAACATTCTGCGTGCGTTTGGATTTTTTTCTTTCCTCTCACTCGGCCTCTTTCTACATCCCAACAGTCCCATCCCTCCGCTTTATCTGCTCTTCCCTCTAAATCTATCTCTCCCGTCTTGTTTTGTTGCTTAAGCATGGGCTCTCTTCCCCCTTCTGTTTCTTCTTCTCTTATCTTCCTCTGTCTCCTCCCCTTTTCCTTTAACTCTGCCTCTCCAGTATATGTCTCTCGCAATCCCTCCCTCTTTTAGTCTTAAGCAAAAATCCTGGCTCCCATCTTATCTCAAGCCTCCATGTAGCAATGCCAACCATGACCAAAAAAACAGCGAGGACTTACATTTCCTTGGCTGGTTGCCATCTTCTCTGCCTCTCTCCTTCCCCACGGCTTTGGCCGGGTCATGTATCTGCCTGCCAGCAAGCAGAGAGTTGCATGAGCGATAGAAAAAAGAAAAAAAACAGCAAAGGGTTTGCTTTACTTTGCCTTGAGTTGGCAGATTAGAACCTTTGACACCTTATCTCTTCAGACGATTCAGCAGTCGACTTAGTTATCATGCTTGTGTATGTGTCTATACACAGCCTGTTAAAGAATTTTATAAAAAGGGATAACTCCAGTTTTTCAGGCACCTGAGGACAGATTCCAAAAGAAGTATTTCATGTTGCCCTTAAGAGTTTCCAAAATAGCACAAAAACTTTGCAAGAAATAGAAACTTTTAAATGTGAACAAATCAAAATCCAGAGCTTGGACTAAGGAAAGTGTTTCCCTTTTCGCTATAAATGACGTCCATATATCCAGAATAAGTTCATAATAAGTATATGTACAAGCTGATTAATAAAGGGAGTAGCCAGTATTGGGGTGTTTTGAATCATCCTAACCCTATCTACCACAGTATGGTTTACATAAAATGAGCTTTTTTGTACAGCATGTCAACCAATAAATAGCTCTTGTTTTTGGATTTTTGGAAGAAATCATTGCAAATCTCCCCAAATCCATTTATTTTGAAGGCATGTGGGTTTTAGATGGAACGTATCCCAGATGACATTGGCGAAGAGATGCGGCACACCTTGGACAGGTTGGCTTTCATTCACAAAGCTAAGGCAGGAAGGCAGACAATCATTCACTCACACATTCACACCACCCGGTTCCAACAATTCACCAAGCAATCAAGTGAAGTGGCCCCATTTTTCAACTGCTGCAACAGTAACACTGTGCTTGACCCTTAAAGTTTGCTAGCAGATTTATTTTATGAGCATTTGAAGATATTTCCCCACTTAAAACCCAAAAAGCATAACATCATGGTAGTTGAGAGAAAAAATGTGGAGATCACGGTTAGTATCGGGTGTGATGTGTAGGGATTATATATCTAAATATCTGAATCTAAATATTATTGCTTAGAACCATGTGGTGGACCAAAATAAAACTGAATCAACTGATTTTCATAGAATTTCCCAAGTAGAAGTCATGTTTGGGAAAGTTTGGGTTTCAGTCTCCATGACTGTAACTGTAACTTCAATTTTGACCAAGCAGAAAACTCAATGTTGCACACTTGAATTAATATCAGAGTAAAACCATAGAGTGTAGCACAGTGGTGCAGTGGTTAGCGCTGTTGCCTCAGAGCTACCCACTGGTTGACTGGGGCCTTTCTGTGGGTTCTCTCCGGATACTCCTCCCACAGTTAGGTTAACTTGCAATAGCAAGCTGGTCATAGGTGTGAATATTAGTGTGAATTTCTGTCTGTCTGTGTTAGACTGGGAACCTATCCTCCAACCTCCAAAATTCTTAAGCAACAACATTCAAGGTGAATCCAGGGTTACTTTGTGACTATAGTTGGCTTAATTATTAATGCTGTTTCAGCCTTGGTTTCATAAGCTAACAGATTAGTATTAATGGACACCCTGCTGTTGGCTCGTGGGTGTCAATTGTGAAGCATATTTTCATCATTGCTGGACTGCTTTTATTTAATAACCCTGTTTATATAACCTTTTTTCGCCATAGGAAACAGCCATGTTCACAACATTCCAAATATTTAATCATTCTAAATATTTAATGAAGATGGATTTTCATTTGTGAGAGAATCACAAAATAATTTAATATGGACTAAATTATGTTACAGTGGATTCATGTGGAAATTCCAGCATTGCTGAACGGTGCTTGCTGAGACCTCTTGATCATCTAGCGACAGAGACTGAAAATGAGCAAACTACCTCCACTTGAATAAAGTGTTTTGCATCTTTCTTCTCTGTGAACGTTTTTTTTAATTACTCCTACCTTACATCCTGCTACAATTTTGAAGAAATTTGGAAAGCTCACTGCAAATATTCGTATAATGTTTATGAATATCAGCTCAAAAACCTAAGTCATATTCATAACAGTGGGACAACCACAACATTTTTCATGTTGTGGCTGGAAGGCACCATAAATCGCTCAGTGTGCCCTCAAGATCCATGGCAAGGCATGACGATCAATAAATGTATTTACCATGGGTGCTGAGTGACTCATGAATTTTACATAGATAGGAAGCCTCTTTCCAAAGTCAATATGTCATTATGAATAATTCTTTACATGTGAAATCCCCTTCACAGAAAGAAAAAACATGAATGAAGAGAGCAAAATGAGTCGTTACCATGGTGTAGTGTGGGAACATACTGCATGATATATTGGCAGATTTCAACACAGACACAGATGCGGTATTTGAGAATCATGTCTGCCGATTATTGGTGAAGTAATGCAGTCTGCAGATGCTGGCTATCTGTGCGACGCAAGGCAAACAAATGTGTCTGACTAGCCAGCACTGGGTACTCTGCAACACTCGGCCAGTACCTTTTCCTATGTTTGCATCTGAACATAATTATAACACCCACGCAGTGACATTATTGCTATCCGGCTTTCTATTCTACCCAAACATTGTGAGTCTCGGCATAATAAATAATAAACAAAACTGGAAGAAAAAAAAAAAGAAGAGACATAGAAAAGCCAAACCATATTTGCACTGGAAATGATGAATAATTGAATCTGGGAGGCATACTCACAGATGCAGACACAGACGTGCTTTCATGCACACACATTTACACGCACACATGCTATACACACACACACGTAAACATAGGGGGAAACACTCCACTGGGTCTCCAGTGCCATCTAGAGTTTGACTGCCCGAATGTGAGTGAAAAATGCTAATATTACAATTATGGTTTTTAGGAGTTTCGTTGTCATGGTGGCTCAAAAAACGAGGGTATGGGAGATTGTATGCTCATGTTCACACTATTTCCTCCCACTGTTCAAAGACATACGATTGCCATTAAGCACCGATCACTCACATGAATAAATGAATATGAATGACTGTCAGTTGTTTTTGTGTCTGCCACTCAGTAAAGCAGCAGCCCTTCGTGAGTACAAAAAAGGAGGCTAGTCGAAAAATTTAATGATTAATTAATTTATTTTTTTGCTGCATGTCATTACAGCTTTTTATGGAGAAATTAAGACTTCTGTGTTTCACCCTGCAGTGTCACAGTGAGTGCTCAAGCTTCTTGCTCAGTCTCAGCTGTACCAGCAAACAGCGGAGGGTTTGCCGAGGGCGACCACGCACCAGACCTCGTGTCTAGCAGCTGTGTGCTTTCACATATGTTCTTCACATTAATGAGAAGATGTGTCACTCTTCCGGCTGGCCGCTCCTGACAAAGCAACAAGCCATGCATGAAGTGTTATCAGCTTGTCGAAACACCAGCAGAGTGATTATCCCTCAGGGTATTGGTGTTGTTACAAGGATTAACTTTTTTTCCCTCATTTTTCGAGTATGTTAACTTCCACCAGCATCAACTGGCCTCGGTTATTAGGGTTCCTGTTACTTTCTAGCTCTCTAAACTTGTCTGCCGAAAAACATGTCTAAATTGTCTGTCATTTATCTTCTTGTTCTTAAAATGTTATCTAATTAAGTTTACAGATTAAATATTATTGTATTGTATTGAAATATCTAGTATTAGAATAGTGTGTATTTCTATCACTAAACCATATAGTTTATTCTATACTTTGACAAGATACAGTACAAAAAGTTTAATTATATTTCAAATGTTAGTAACAGTCCACTAATATAACATATGGAGTAATATGACCATGTAATAGTTTTAAAGAGTATTCCGTTTGTCAGTAATACTCCAATAAATTTAATTTCAAGATTTAAAAAATGCATAAATGCATAACTTTTGCTTGTCCTTATTCCAAAATTGTAAATAAATTCTCTACCACTGCCTTATGGATTGTTATTTTCTGTGACTGTTAATACTGTGTTTCCTACATGCACCTCTTGTATGTAAGGGAGCAGACACAAACATTCCAGAAGTTTTCACAAGCACCTTCATATCTGACATCCTTTTTTCCCCTATGGGCGCTGGCAAAGGAATACACAACGTAAGCAGCTGTTGTTCTTTCCACCGCTATAGACGTTAATGTTGTGATTCCCATTGGCAGCACTTCAGATGCCATTGGCAGAACCTGTGCTCTGAACATGGCACCACTCCAGAGGCTTTCTATCCTTTGCCATTTAGTGCCTCTGCAAGTACACGTAGGTCAGGGTGATTTTGTTTTTCCCCCCTCACGGGAGGCTGAATAGACTGGGGTAAGAATTGAAAAAGGTACAGAAAAGCAATTTTGGTTAGTTAAAAAAAATCACTGATGCTGTGCTTTGGATGTCCTCTTCTATCTTTTGATCCCTTTTCTTGCACCATAGAGTTGAAACTGAAAAAGAATAGCCAATACTGAGAGGCAAAGAGGTGGAAGGGAAACTTTTAATTGGCTACACAGAGCACAGCTGTGTTTTGTTGTTGCCCCCAAAATTCCATTTGTCAGAAGTGCAGAGCACTGCAATAGGGAGGCAGGCACCTGAAACTAATACATACTGTAAATACTGGTACCGGGGTTTACAGAAGTCTGGTCACCTTCAGGAGTCATGCTTCCAATTTCCCGGATAAGATAACTAGCTAATTCAGTCAGGAAGTAGATAATTCAAATTGTAAACTATCATATTTGTCTAATTGACAAGGAGTATGTAGCTACTGAATGATTAAAGGCGGCTCCGTCTGACCCAAAATATCTGCACAAGCAGTGCCTCAGTGCAACATTTACTTTGATATGTTTTATTCATTTTTCCTGACTCCAGAGAAGGGAGGAGGGGAGGCGATGTTGGGAATCAGACCGTGTTTCCAATCAGCGACAGCGTTGCCTCATTTCACTAATCATCATTCAAATTGATTTGCTTCCCCCACCTAGTCCCTCGTTTTAGTGTAAACGCTTTACAGTGACTGCACCCCCACCCCCTACTGAATTGCAGCTGAATGGTCCCCAAGTTCCCAACAATAGGCTCATGAATACTGAAGTAGTATTTTATTTTTCTCTGGCTGCACAATTCTATTCGCTGTCATAAAAGAAATGAAATCCACTTGAAAACGAGGCCTTTTGGATCATTTGCATGCAAGCTTGCCTAGTAATGAAATGAAATATGACACACCAATTTAATTACTGCTTCAGAATTGTCTCGCCTCACAGTATAAATATTGATTTAGGCTCCTCTCTCTTCAAATCCCATTCCACTATCCCTTTCACTCTTTCTTTTGATTCTTCCATCTCTCATATAATATTCCAATCTTCTCTGTTTCTAAACACTCTCTTTTTCTCTGTGACACAGATGCTCAGAACTGCCGTCTCCTCCTCAAATTTCCCTCTCAGTCAATCCACCTCTCATCTCCCTTCCCCAGCTGCCCACTCCCCAGCCTATCCATTCCTTATTCTGCTAGCATCAAGCGATGCATGTCATGTTGGCGGGGCAAAGACTAGCAAACGAGCAACAAATATGAGATTCTGCCCTGGGTGATCTTCGGCTCCAGTGTGATGATAGTAGTGCTCTATATGCACGCCCGCACTCACACTGTTAACGGCCCCTGAAATTACACACAATTTCCATAGCAATAGGCTTTATAGAAGGCAAATGGGTCCCTGTGGGGGCCCCAGCCACGCCTGTACAGTGTAGGAGAGTGCAGGGAAAGAGAAGATAGGCAGCATGTACAAAAGCGCAGAGGAGGAGTAGGACTGGTAATTTCCCCTCAGGCATCTCCCATGTGGACTTCTATAAACTCTTTGGCACTGCCGCTTCTTCTTGAGTGTGTGATGGGTCAGGCTCATGGCAAACCTCAGGCTCTCAGTGGGAGGGATACCAGCCTAGTGATGTGGTCCTGACTGTGAATTCGTTGGCTGTGTTGTGGCTGCCTGCCCAGCCAACTAGAGCCATAGGAGGAGAAAAGAGTTGAATATGTTCATAAAGTCAAACATAAAAAGAGGCGTAATAAACACATTGAGCAAAGGTGCCCTTTTAAGGATTTAAATGGAGGAGATCAGAGTGTTGCTCTTGGCTCCTTGGACCTTTTTTCCCCAAAGCTTTTCTAAGTCAAAGGAAGAAAAACACGTAGCATCCTTAAAAGCACAGGCATTTTGTAAAC
This sequence comes from Pelmatolapia mariae, assembly GCF_036321145.2. Taxonomy (NCBI): domain Eukaryota; kingdom Metazoa; phylum Chordata; class Actinopteri; order Cichliformes; family Cichlidae; genus Pelmatolapia; species Pelmatolapia mariae. Next base: position 34,562,153 of record NC_086237.1, on the reverse strand, counting down.
AGCAGATCCTTGCTCACAAGGACTAAGTGTTTCTCATGTTTTCACAGTGCTCTTAACAGCCTGAATGCCTAACAGGGCTGTCTAAACAAGAGATGGAGAACTGGATCATTGTTGGAGGTTTTACCCATGAAAACAAAGCCTAACAGCTCTTGTTGTTTTATTTATATTAAGTAGATTCTATTTTTACAAGTCATACTACAGACACGCGCTAGCCGCAAAGCGGAGCCTAAAGACAATTATAAAGATGGCTCTGTCAAATCGTTTCTAAAATTTATCTGCCTCACACATCTAGAGATGCTATGTGGACTTTTAGGGCACCTGTCTTTCAGAAAGCCTGTACTTTCAACCCACTCGCTCTTCTCCTCACAGGGTCATGAAACAAGAGCCATTTCCCAATGGCTCACTCATGTGAATCATCACAATATAGCCTAAAGAAATGGTGACAGTGCTGCCCAGTCTGATGCATTGTTAACACTGCGTAGCTGGAGCAAAAGGGAAGGCAGAAACATGACCTGCTTGGAGATTAATCCACCAAACAATGGGAGTTAAGGTCAGCACTGCAGCCGGGGACATCGGCATGATACCGTGGTAATCGCCTGATCCGTGAAGCGGGCTAAAATAATTGTGAATATATGAAATAAAACAGTGTTAGGAATGCAAGAGGTGTTAGAGCCGAGAGAAGAATGTGAAGGGAAAGCAGATGTTTTGTTTGTATGATTAAACATTTCAGCCTGCAGGGATCTCACCAGCAATAATTATGCAACAACTGCAGTCTCAGATTTTTTGCCTTTATCTCATCATACAAGGTCTCATGTTGAAATGCAGCATTTGATTTTCAATTAGCTTTTGCAGTTCTGTTTGTTTAATTTGTGCATCAAAGGAATTGATGGGTAATTTTAGGCGAATAACAAAAATTAAGAGCACTATTCTGATCAATCGCAAAAGTCCTTGGATTCCAGCTAAATAGCACTTAAGTTTCTGAGTATTAAAGTGCTTCAAGTACTTGTTAGCAAGGCAAGTAAAACTAGAAACAAAAAACTGGTGGATAGCTTCCAAAATAGCCCTAATATGTTTATTTTATTTGATTATTTTTTTAGGCAATGATACTGAGCTGAGTTTTAGAGAAAAGACTTCCAGTCCACAGCAAAACAGACAAACTTATTAGAGACCCGAACTATCCCTTGAAGGTAGCAATAAGTATGTTTTTACTGCTACTATAGCAGAAAACAACCATAATATATCTGCAGAGGACTATGCTTTAAAAACTCTCTTTTACTGCCTGAAACTTTGTTTTAAAATAAAAATAGAAATTCCTATAGTAGCATCGGTATTTGAAGGCATCCCTCTCATGAGGTTTACTATACAGAAGGCTACACTCAGAATATTTTTATTAGTTACTGAAGCATTTTTAATTAAATTTATATGATCATCTTCATATGATCATATGGTCGATTTATGAGATTTTTGTTTTAATTACTTGATTATATATTGCTAATGCGAAAACTGTTTTTTCTATTATTTGACTTTTTGAGTCGGCAATCCCTGTAGAGTTTGAGACGGGTTTAGGGTGCGGTGTAGTGAAGAGATTTGTCAGTGATGTTGTAATTCCTTCTTCAGAGGTGGATTTAAGTTATCTACTGCTAGATGCAACATTAAGCAGCTTTGGAGGTCTGATGAATTTGAATCATGTATGGAACAGGGAAATAAGCCAATCAATGCTTAATCAAGATGCAATCAGTATCAGTAACAGTAGCACAGCGAGCACAGATGGAAATAGTTTGTTATACATGCAATCCTTTTTGCAGAGAGCTCATTAACTGTTGTGCGACAAAATGTTGAATTCATCACCACCTGCAGATCTTTATACCAACTGTTTTTGTAATTTCACTTTTAAAAACAACCACTTGAACAAGAGACGTACAAATCTGCTGGTCAGTCATTAGTCAGGCTATTGCAGCTGTTGCAGTCTATAATGTCCATTGTTATAGAACGCAAGATCAAACATTCAGATTTCCTAGAACTCTGAAAGAAATGGAAAATCTGATAAACACTCTAAATAGCTCAAACATATAGCTTAAAAACAACTGTAAAGTGTCAATAATAAAGCATTTTTAATTAAAATATTGCAAATATGTGTTTAAAATTATATATGACCATTTAAGATTCACGTTTTCGTCATGTCTTTCTAGCCCGTGTTTCAGTAACACCTTTGGAAAAGTTTTGGAAATCCTCAGTAACTCATCTCAGCATCACTGTCAGAAGAGAGCTTCACTGACTCACTGAATGCATCATAATACAAGTGAGTAGGTTGACCTAGAATTCTGAGGTCACTCAGTGATCTGAAAGCCTACAGGCGACTCAGGTAAAAACATAAAATATTGCAATATATTTAATTGTTACATATGTATTTTTTATTCGTGATGTATTGCTAAGTGTTGATATTATTCAAATATGTTACATAGTATTTTTTTATTTTATATTTGCCTGTCAGCTGTGGTCATTCTGGAGAAACAGAAGACGCCAGTTTTGTGTGATGAAGTGATTTCCGTTATATGCCAAAAAATAATTGTTGGAGATTATGTATCAGAATTTCAGGAGCGGGACCACGCCTCCAAACACGCTCCTTCCGGTTGTCATCTATATAGGTTCCCCCAGTTCTGCAAGCTGTTCATTCTCGTTTACGTGCCCCACCCTCCCTCCCTCCTTGTTCTCAATTCTTTAACTTCTTCAATTCTATTTAGTGCACGGGGATCTGCCAGGCCCAGGAGCCGTCGCCAGTCCCCTTCGAGGCCTTTCCCAAACCGCAGCTCAATTCATGTCCAAGCATTCACCTTTACCTACTAAAATGCTGTCAAACTTAAAATGAGGATGTGGGCCCAGCTAGTGAATAGATATTTGAACTGTTTAAAATGACTTGTCGGATATCTCAAACATATCTGTCATGAATGATATCAAGTCTCTCTAAGCCAGTGAGATCATTTTTATCCCAAGGCAGAAGCTGCAATCAGTTTTTGGCAAAGTGACTTTAATTTATACGTTATTTATCAAGGTAAAGAGATCTGACCAACATGAAAGCAGAATTTCCAACAAATGTTACATTACAGTTCTATAACGAAGTTGTAAGTGGCGAAAATAAACTGGATTGAACATAATGTAGATACAGTAACGAAGAGTCAATAAACTCTTCGTAAATCCTGTTGACTATAGTGTATTTAGCATCATAAGTAAAGATAATACACATAGAAGACACATGGAAACATCACTGTTTTGGGATACAGGGGGTTAAGTGAATATGTGTAATCGTGTGATAAAAATGATGCTCCCAGCCAGCCTTGAAACATTCCTAATTTGTATGCTTTCCATACATATGAAAGTCCATGAGGATGAAATTATTAAGGATGTGCTTGATCACTGAAATTTTTATGGAGAGCAGGTGAGAGCTTGCATCATTTTGTTCACTATCCCAGAAGAGCTGAAAGAGCAGAGAGCAAACACTTTGAGTTCATAAACTGGAACAAATTTAATTCTCTTGCATTCTCACATTGAGACTGGGCCCCTTAACCTTGATTAATACTTAATGTTCCTGTTCACATATACTGGTGCAGTACAAGTTGTTCTCACACAGCCACAAATTAAGGAAAACAAACAAATCTGTTATGGCTAAAAAAAAACAAAAAAAAACCGAAACAGACCGCTAAGAGAGATGACTTCATTTATCATTTCATGTTATGACTTTGCTGCAAAACTTTGAAACTTTTGGGCACAATAAATTACTTACTATGGCATTTGTAGTAACTTTGTAGGGTGTGGTACATGGAATATCGAACAATTGTGCATCAATGTCTGTCGCACCTCAAAGAGCAAGACAGATCAAAGGACAGGACAAAATTTGGATAGCGGATATGGCTTTTCATTAAAAGTCTAGTTATTAAAAATGAAACAAATTTAGATATGCGGTCAGTGTATAAGTAAACAAAAAATAAAGAAAGAAACCAATCACAGAGGGAGAAAGAGAGACTATATGTAGGTGAGCTGTCACACCAATCCAGGGTTCAGCAGCATTAGAGCCAAGCAACCTAACAGGAAATGGGTCTTGAGGCCTAGGGGCCCATCACATATCTTACAGAGACCGAACAGTCATTCCATTTGCACAGCATCCTGATAGGCAGCACATGTGAGTAGAACGGAAAACCTGGTTCTGAAACCTGCCAACAGTTGATTAAATTCTTCAGTTTAAATTTGTTGCTTATTTCTGGGATGAGTAACATGAAAGAGAAGTTTTTTTCCAGAGCTTCACCTAATTTGCATCCTACTTACATGCTGCTAAGCTGGCAGCTAGTTTCCCTGAGGTCATCTCAGGTGGTCAAATTTTGCAGGTCTAGCGGGTTTTCGCACCTGCACACACCAGTCCTCTATCTTCAAGCCTTAAAATCCATGTGGGCAGCGGGCAGAAAATACACTTTGGCTTGCAAGTCAGAAAGCTTGTCAGGGACATAATGAAGCGAGCGACATCCTTAAGCCTCCCGGTTACTAGTGCAGAGCATTTCTCTTTATCTGAGCAGTATGTTGTCCCATGCAGGCTAACGTCAACTCAGCTGTTACATCTGCCCAGGCTCTCCAAATCTCCTTAATTCCTTCAGCAGGCAGCTGGAATCAGCCAAGGGGACATGCCAAAGATGGAGTAGTAGTTAGCAGCTGTGCAGCCATTCAGAGCTCTTTATGTATTTTGAAAAAGTCACCAGTCTTGAAATAGAACCTCTTTTTAAGTCATTTCTTTTTTATAAAGTGTTCCCTTTCCAGAACAGTATATAAGGTCACTATCTGTGATTTTAATGGCTACTGCATATCTACACTTGAATGTGAGGATGATATGCTTGCTAGACCTCTTGCAATCGCTCTGCCAGGGGACTAACCAGTGTAAGAACGTACATCAGTAAGAAGAACATTTAAGAGATTTCAGGGAGAGCTGTGAAGATAAGCATAATGGCTGTAAAGTATACTAATCCAATTACAGCTATTCCATTACATTAAATTACAGAATTTAACTTTAATAAGGTATTACCAAGGGAGGGGTCACAGTGTGGTTGTGTTTCCATGGCTACAGCCAGAAACCTACACTTGAATGAAATATAGAGTGAAATATAACACCCACACACACTACAGGGTTTCTAGACTTCAAAATATTTCCCCCCCATCAACTGGCAAGTATTTGTCAGGCCTAGAAAACACACAGAGTCACACTAGTCAACCCCGCAGCAGGAGTTCGTGTAAATGATGGATAGGTAGAAGATTATATTTGTCTAAACAGTCAAGCAGAAAATGAACAGGTGAGACAAAAGAAATAAGCACACATTTTATTGAGATGTTCTGGAGGAAAGATGAATGCAAGAAGCGAGAGATGAAGAAAGATCCATGGAGAGGGGAGAAATTGATAAGCCAGATGAGACCACCAGCTGGCAAAGAAACAATTTCCCACGACCTACACTGTCAAAAATGCAGCTACGAACTCACTTTGGAAACAGTAGCTGTCTCTATCTGACAAACAAGTCAGATATAGCCGGCTACTGTACTTGTTAACTCGAGACTGGCTTTATTTCCTGCAGTCTTTGCCACATGACTTCCATTCATCGGTATGTGTCTGTCCAGTTACCAAACAACTTTGGCTCATTGTTCTTTGAGAGCTGTTAGATTGTTCGCAACCACTGGCTTTATTGCATTAGTCATTTTGACAAGTGGTCCATGGAGGGTTTACTTTTTATGTATTTTATGTTTTAGTTTCTTATGAATAATAGCAATTTGACACTAAAAACATTTTTTTAAATTCAGAATACCAATTAAATTCAGTAACGATGGCAATTTTTCATCTTGACATATAGCTGAATTAAAATAATAACACAAGTGATGCTCAGTGTTTCCCACTAATAGATTCAACAGTGTGGAAGATAACAGTCATTAATTTCCATTTAGCCTGTTAAAGAAAGGTTGTGTGGAAATCTGAAAATAAATAAATAAATAATGCCTGGGAAACCTGGGATTGCATTCTGAGCTGTCAAATGAAAAAGAATAAGATATCCTAAGAGTGTTGTTTACCTCTCAGGCAAACCCCTTGAGAGCCATTGAAGTGAACATCAAGTTTGTCCAAATGACAAATCAAGAGAAGGTGGCAATATGTGCAACGACACCTGCTGAATGAGCGCTTTCTCTTTCAGGTTTGACAAAGTATTGTGTCTTCCCTTCCTGGCGGAATTTTTTCGGTGCATGCTCAAATGAACTTTGTTAGCTTGAGATGTGTCAACACTTTTGCTTAAGCAGCATGACTAAAGCTGATCTGGGGACACAGTCAGCCAGTGCTGGAAAGCAATCTGCAGCACTGCTCTATAACTAGCCTGAAATCAGCTGAAACTGTCTGACAACACAGCGGTTGCAACAAACATCCACACTGACAACCCACCTTAGAAGATGTGTCTGCACTCAGGCAGTGTTTCATATACAGTAAATCATGATAAGTGTAGTTTAGTATATGACATTTATCTGTATTGTCTTTTTTTTTTTTACACAAGCCTAATCACTGTAAAGTTTGAGGGCCACAGAATTACAGGATACAAGCATCATCAATCTGTCACTGTCTGTGAACTCCTGCTCTCCTGGCAGAGATTCAGGCAGTGAATTAATCAAAGGAACCGTTATTGCCAAATTACTGACATGGGTTCAAAGATAAATGTCTCCTGGCTGACGCCAACTGACAGCCCTGAGAGTGATTAATTTCACTCCACTCGGGTGATTGGCAAGAGACTCAAACTGAGGAGCGTGCATCATCGTTGTGCCACACATCATCACGTGTTGCGCTTTTTTTCCCCCAGAGTCTGGATTACAACAGCAATCCGTATTACTTTACAGCTTACGGCACCAGTAAGGTGGACAACATATTCTTCAGAGTTTTTAACCGAAGAGGCACTGAAGCCCAAGGGTCAATGACACAATACTTTCTCAAAGGTCTTTGAGCTGGCAACAGGATTGATTTATGTGGACACTGTCCTGTCAAATGCAATGAAGAAAGCAAGTCAGTGAAAAGCCCAAGGTTTTCTTCCAGTGACCAGAGCTTCATATAGCACACAATTCAATAACTGCTGCTGGCACTAATGCAGTTATGTTTTCCTACCGTGGACAGGCAGGTCTGCATCTCTGCCCGAGAAATAAATCTACTTGGATATTAGCATATTATTGTAAACATTCTGCTAAACGTCGTGATGTATTCACACTCAAAACAAAATGACAGTTTAAAGAAATCCTGCGATAACCCTAACAGGCTGTTCATAAATAATCAACTGCAGCAAATTGGTAAGTAGAGCAAAACATCATCACCTTTTGATCTTGCCTGTTAGCAGAAATATCCCTATCAGTCTTGATATCACTCCCATGGAGAGTAACGAGATCGATCAAATCCATTATCTGGCTTTTGTGTTTATCACGCTTTAAAGTTGCAGCAGGGGCTTGCGTTGTCATAGAAACAGCTGCAGTAGAAAAAGGTTAGCTCGTTGTTGAACTTGGTAGGATGCATGGAGCGAAAAGAGTCATCATTGTGGGAGATATCAGCAGCAAAAGCGAAGAGGCGACTGTTGCTTCTTTTGTTTGCTTAGAAAGCAAGGCCTTACAAATTATTATTTGCTGGTGACTGCAAATGTTCTTCCGCTATATGAAAAAGCAGGAGAATGTGTTGCGACGGATGGGCAATATTGAGTCAAGGCAATAATACTGCCACAGGTGCAGTGATGTGGCTGAATTCCTGCATAGTAATAAAAGTCAGTGACAGAATTTTGTTTTCAAAGCACAGAATTGGTTTGTACCTGCACTACAATGCAATCATCTTGTCTTCCTTCCCCTCGAAAATGAATCTTGGCTGGCCCACACGCAGTAAAGCTGAATCTCAGTGTGATGTCTTTTAACTTGAAGATTGCACATTAGCATTCACACTGTCTGGGGAAGCTTACCGAGCCTCACCAATGCAGCTTACAATCTATAAAACGTTGGGCTATTTACAATAAATGTTTTCACTTCAGTTCAATTTTACGAAGAAGTGACAACGAGGACTCTATGATGTGTAGAGCCATTTTCTTAAACAGAAACCATAACACTGCTCAGTTTTCTTATCCATGTAAAAACAGTGTATATTTTTATAGGATATAGTTGTAACAGTGGCCTAATGTGGTGTGAAGAATGTGATGAAAGTCTGCGGCATGATAACTTTAAAATGGAGCTTTCTAACTCCAACTGTTTGATGTTGTGAATAGAGTGTGTTTGAAAAGAAATCAGTGGAAACTTCAACATGTTGTTTTAGAAGGAAGTAACAAACAACCATTATGATCATTTAACTGTGGTCATAGTTCACCATTTCAACTTAACATGGTTATATAGTTCAGTAATAAATACTAATACCGTATTTTTCGAACCATAAGGCGCACCAGATTATAAGGCGCATTAAGCAAAACAAAACAGTCACATAAGTCAAACTTTACTCAACTCATTCTTCTTGCTTCCTCCACTTCCGCACTATTGATTCATTAATATTTAGTTCTCTTGCAGCTGCTCTATTCCAGTGTTGTTGCAGTATATTAATGACTAACCTTGTATTTTGGATGGATTATCTCAGTTGTTCTCCTGACTGAAGTTTGGTCCGTTTACAGCATCCTGCCATGTGATGGCATTTGTCCCTGACCATTGGGGAACCCTCATGTTAACTTTTATCGAGTGGAAAAAAGTCAGTGTTGCCAACTTAGTGACTTTGTCGCTATATTTAGCGAGTTTTCAGACCCCTTTAGCGACTTTTTTTCTAAAAAAAAAAAAAAAGCGACTAGCGACAAATCTGGCGACTTTTTCTGGTGTTATTGGAGACTTATTTTTCACGTGAATGCACGTATCGCTCTTACTCTCAACAAGAGGCGGGTGCTGCTGTGGGCACCTCGCGGTCACAGGTGGCAAGTAGTCCTCACGCAGCAGTCGCCCCCAGCTGATGTCAGAGTAGGAGATATTCACCCCTATGCTACAAACTGCAAATTAATCCCGCATGAGCGAAGCCGCTGGCTGGCTGCTATGTCCATTTTGATTGTTAATGGTTAAAAATGTTCTTCTTTTACTGCTACTTTTTGTGGATGTCAAGGTTTAAAACTACTTAAAAAGAGACACACACACACAAAAAGTTACTCCGCCAGAGTGCCTATTTCGGGTCACTTTTGCCAGTCCCAATTCCGGATAAAGGAGGAGGGTTGGAATTACTGAAAACAATAATAAGAAAAGAGAAAAGAAAAATTTAATTTGTAGTTCTGAATATATTCAATTAGTTAGCATTCATTCTCCAGCTTCACTGTGTTTATGTTATGCTAACGTAGCTATGCCACTAGCGATCACGTAGCACATCATTATATACCAAGGTGGCCCAACTTCAGTAACCCTACAAACGTCACTGCTGTGTAGCTTCCTGTCTTCATTTATGTTGGAAATGATAGCAGAGCTGTACATTTTCATTTTTTCACAAATCTCTCAGTCAGAACATGCTATATCATGTTTAGGTGGAAACTAGCGACCTAACTTTCTGATAACTTCTAACCCCAGTTAAATTTAATACATTCTGTTTTCATTGATGCCTGGATGTTAAACTTCATTGTTACATCTGTTAAAGCAGCAACACTGATCATTTTATTAAAGATGAAAAAATTTAGACAGTTTTTAACTCTCAGTGATGCTGCAGTGTTCGTTTGACTTTGGGACCTGAAAGGACGGAGTTTTGGACCCAGATTCCTCCGCGAGGCTCCTGACTATGGTAGCCATAATACTCCAACAATCCATCAAGCGGTGCAGCTTCGTAGCTTACCAAAGTCGTACTAAAACATTTTTGACAGATTTTTGAGCGCCGTGCACCATGTAAAATCAGTTCGAGGTCAGTAAGCACAGCCAGAATTCATACATAAGGTGCACCGGATTATAAGGCACACTGTCGATTTTTGAGAAAATTAAAGGATTTTAAGTCCGCCCTATAGTGCGAAAAGTACAGTACATAAATAGTAATACTTAAAGGGCAGCATGACAAGCTCTTGGTGTTATAAACAGATTTCTACTCTCAATGGGAGAAGAAGATGCAAAAAATAGTTCAAAGAGTGCATTTCTTAGTTTTCACAGCTCGGTAAAGATTTTAAGCCACTTGAGTTGTCAGAAGGGAATCCAGAGCCCGGTTAGGCAACGAAACACAATACTGCCTATGGTATTCAGATGAGATGAGAAACTAACAGGCTAGATCTGAACCGAGGACAATGTGATTGCTGTAAGATAGGCAGCAGGAAGTGTCTGCAGTGTACGACAGGAGATAAGGTGAGGAGAGCGATCTCACCAGAGGCAAGTGTTTTGCTCTGCACTCAGCTGAAAGTGAATGGCTGATCTGTGCATCCACATGCATACACCTTGTTTAAAACCCCTGGTTCTTTTCCTTCAAAGGCTTTCCAAACTGAAGAGCCACAAAGGAGCCTTCTGAAGGAATATCTCCTGGTGTTTCAATGGGACAGCCGTGTGCCTAAAAATTTCTCTTAACTTGCAGATCCACATGCAGCCTCCTGCTTCACAGATGTTTAATTAAAAGCGGATCCCACTTTTTCCACTGAGATTTCTCATCTGAGTGGGAGAAATGTTGTAAACATAGCAGATATTTGATATTTGTTTTTATTGGCTTATTTGACTTTGTAGATGCATTGTGTCTTCCTCTTCTGTTTTTGCATACCCACACGTTTAGGGGTAAGAAAATGCAGCTGTAACATATGGGATATGACAAATGTGCAGTTTGAAACAAGCTTCCTGTATAAGCACTTTACTAGAAAGATCACACCTTTCCATTTCAGCTAGGTTACGGTGACCCAATTACTAGCAAAGTTTTCCACAGACCATGTTGACTGGTTCACAAATTGTGTAGCTAATTAACAAGACAAACCTAATATGCACCAGCGGGAGACTAGGCTAATCTAAGTTGTGTGAATCGTTTAAAAAAGAAATTGCAATGAGAAGCAGCACGTGTATTTGACAGGTGCAATGTACCCCATCAAACCAAAAATCATTTGAAGGAATACATGTGACAAGAGGTCCTTCACAGGGCAGTTGATAAGGGGATTACTTGACTGGTGCTTTTTGGCAGGCCGATACCCCATTCTTAGAAGTCAGAGGGATTTGAAGATACACATACAACCATGTGTGCACAAACACACAAAAACACTGTGTCTAAATGCTCAAGCTTTTCCCTCATATTGCTGAGGAGAGCACAGATTCCACCAGAAATCTCCCGGCAGGGCCTATATCAAAAGCTTAGTCTGCTGCAGCAAGGATCACACCTCTGGGAATTCTCCCCACAAACACGTAGCTGAGAACAAAGGCAGTTATTGTCAAAGTGTGTTCCGATTTAACTTATAATTACATTCAATGAGGAAAAGCAAGGCAATCTAGGCTGTGTGAGATATCACATCCAAAGTTTCAATGAACCGATTTGCCATAAAAGCTGAAGATAAAATGGAACAATGAGCAGAAAACTGAGACAATCAATGAGGAAAGTGATGCAAGCTTTCCCACATATTTAAAAAGCAGAGGGGAAAAATATTATTACAGTATTCGTATCGTGCTACGAACTTCTGTTGCTCATGTTTAATATAAAATGCTGGTGCAAGTTCAGATAAAACAGAACATTACTGCTGTGCTTCATAGTTCGTGGGTACTTTTATTCTTGTGTAAAATACTGTCTTCAGGAATTTCATTTCTTGTGCTGTTGTGTTTCAACTTTTTACATTGCCTCAGGAAAATTCTACAGCGCTTTGTCCATTCATGCATCCTTGTGGCTACTTATTCAGTTCAGGGTCGCAGACGGGCCCTGACGTGCAAAATGCACCGATAACAACAAAAAAAGAAAATTTTAGAAAGAAAATAACAAAACCAAAAACACAACAATTATACAGAAAACTTCAATGGAATCAGTGGAACCTAAGTCGGTGGTGGCAGGTACAAATCTTTTCTCAGTCTTTGCATGTCTTTGCATGAATTTTAAACAGAGTTTGAAAGGATGGAAGATGAGATTGGAATCATAAAGTACCTTTTTAACAAAGGACATTTGAAATTAGAATTTCATACACTACAGAGTGTGAAAAATTATTATCAGTGTTTAACCCACCAACAGGGTCTCTGCCATTGGTATTACAAGTCCCTCACTGGACCCAAGCTTCTTTGATTTTTTTTTTTATACAGAAACTAGTCATTTTAGACTATATACAATAAAAACTCTCTCATGTAATCAACAATGTGTTAAAAATTAGACCATTACAGTTCAGCTGTTCCATCTGAGCTTCACAATTAGCATTATAGCTGACTGATGTATACACATCACATTATATCACATAATAAGTGCAACATATAAATGCCCACCTTCCTTTGTTAGTTTAAAGCCAGTAGAGTTAACAGTTTTGCTGATATACTCTATGACAAAGAGTATTAGTATTGTTTTTATTTTAGCTATGTGTGGTCTCTTGACGGAGACAAACATTGGCAAACATACAGAGCATTGGGTAACACTGGCAGGCAGAACTCTGGTATCATCGGTGCTGATTCACTGCAGTGTGCTTTTGGCATTTGAACGGACATTTTCATGATATATGTTGAAAGGTGATTTACATTGTATGAATGTCCTTATGATTCTGATCTCATTGATCTCCTCCTCCATCCCATTTAGCAGTACATAGGGAAAAGACTTACTGTGTACTACAGAAAAAAGAAATTATATCAACTTGTCGCTAATGACGGTTTCCATCCACTCAAAATAAATAACATTCTTTGTACATTTAAATAAGTATTCTGAAAGGTTAATGTGTGTGTGCAAGTAAGCAATATGAAAGTTATAACATAACGATTATATAATTCATTTACACTTCACACCCACTTTATTGCATACACCTTGCTTGTTTGGGTTGGACCCATTTTTGGCACAGGCTCAATAAGTTTCTGGAAACATTTCCGCATAGATTTGGATCCATATTGACATGATAGCATCGATGATGTGAATCTCCCTTTTCACCACATCCCAAAGGTGCTCTGTTAGATTGAGATCTGCTGCTTGTGGGGGCCATTTGAGTACAGAGAACTTAATGTCATATTCACCAGCTTGAAAGAAGTTTGAGATGATTTTGAGCTTTGTGACGTGGCGTGTTACCCTGCTGAAAGCAGCCATTACAAGACGGACACCCTGTGGTCACAAATGGATGGACATGGGCAGCAATAATACAGTTGGTTATGGCTTTTAAACGATGCTCACTTGCTACTAAGTGGCCCAAAGTGTTCAAAGTAACCATCCTCTCACACTATTACACCACTAGTAGTAGCCTGAACTACTGATACTAGGCAGGATGGATCCATGTTTTCATGTTGTTTATGCCAAATTCCACCAAATGTCGCAGTGGAAATTGAGACTAATCAGATTAGGCAACATTTTTCCAATCTGCACTTGTCCAGCTTTGGTGAGCTCATGCAAACTGTATCCTCAGTTTACTGTTCTTAACTGACATAACCCATCTGCTTGAAGGTTCAATAGGCGAAGCATTCAGAGACATCTGTATATCTTCTTACATCGCTGATTAGATATTTGCATGAACAAGCAGTTGTGCAGATGTACCTAATGAAGTGGCCAGTAAGTGTAGACAGTCCCGATCCAAATATTCAAAGAGAACATTTTATAGAGCAGCATGTTTTAAGTAAGCTATAGCTTAGAGACTTGTTTTTATGACACAAAGACTCCAGTTATTAAAAGAATGAGGCAAACAGAAAACACACTAAATTGAGAGTGGGAAGAAAGCCTAATGGTGGTAGATTATAATGGTATTACTACTTTGTGAGACACAAGTAGGGTACACGCAGCAGGCTTGAGGTGTCTGTGGGATGATGGGACTGACACTCAGCAGATGAGTCACACAGAAGCTAAGCAGAGGGGTGAGGATCATAAAGACTTCTGCTCAGCTGTGAGCAGAAAAGAGCGTTGCTCCAGTGAGTCATCCTCTACTGGTTTTGACCTTTGCCACTCAGACCTTTAACTGCTGACTGTTTACATCCATAGCTGAAGGTCTATATGGAATCCTTGGGTGTTTATACTCCTTTGTTGCAAGCCAAAGATGATGTAATGAGGGATTTTTCCAGTAGGTTTCAGTCAAAAGTGCTGCAGTGGCTCACTACCTTTGCAGTTTAATGGGATTATGACAACATTGTGATATATTAATCTTGTTGTGATATTTATGCTAAGCTAATATGGAGATGAATTACGCTCTGACTACAACCAGTATTAGTCACAATTTTAGAGGCTTTTGATATTCTAAAATCGAGTGAAACACTTGCCTGGAATACAAAATAAGCATCGCCTATCATACAACTTTAGATCAGCAAAAGTATTACTTTTTATTACGCATCTCATTATTACTGCAACAGAATTTAAAGAATATTTTGAAATTTTGGGACATACACATCTGCTTTCTTGCTAAGAGTTTGACAAGAAGATTTATATCACTCTTATGTGCATCCTTTAAGTATTAAACTATAGCCAGGAGCTAGTTAACTTTACTTGCATAAATTTGGGGGAGAAAAGAGACACATTGCCTTCTGTTGCTTTGGAATCGAATCAAAGTAACAGTCTATGTGCTGTCACTGTGAAAGTACATATCCAGAACATATCATCTAGTTAAACTGTACACTGGTATTTCTGAGGATTAAAACACTGAGACACAAAGTAAAAGGCGATGGCGAGCTAATTTTATTTCTTTGGGACAAAACCAGAATAGCTATTCTTCTTTTACCCCTATATGCTAATCCAGAGATATGAAAAAAAGAGACATGGGACTTAAAATTTTGAATGTGAGAGAATTTCACAAAAACAAAAAAGGCAGAATTCACAAGTCTGAATTTTAAAAAAAAAATTATAAAACTGTGTCAAGATGTGACTGGTGATTCTAGATTAGATAACTGAACAATGCTTAAAAAATTGCTTTAAAAAATTGAGCAGACAAATACCTGGGAGATGCCAAGTTTGCACTACTTTTTTCTTGAAAACCTTTAGTTAAGCTGACCAGCTACAGGCTGGAACTTCATATTTAGTGACCACATATAACAGAGGTATCTTCCCATGTCATCGAAATCTTGAAATCAAAAAAGCTTATTTTGCCAGATGTACAACCATTACAGTAACTAAGAGGAATTCTATGTCCTGGGTCATGTAGGCCTCAATATAACAGTTGGATTAAACCAGTGCACCATAACTAGTAAACACTCCATCAGCAGCAGTACATTATGTAGTGTGCCTGAAGCTGACCTAACTCATTCCAGAAGCTGCATAGTGGTCACATGTACCTAGGTCCTTTGCCAAGCCATCCCATCCAAGTCAATTTCACAGCTCGCCTGTAGTGAGTTTTTTTCCCTTCTTTCTTCTCTTTCAAACTCAATTTCAGCGACTTCTGGGAGACAGCAGTGGCCTCACTGTTAGTCGATCACATTTTCTCATTAATTTAAAGGCACCGTAGTTGCTGTTTAATTCATTGTCTATCCATGTGCATTAAGGAAACTGCTTCGCCATAGTTTAAAAAACCCAAACAGCCTCAGACGTATGACACTGTTGTTCCAGACTTGATAAACCACCAGTCAGGATGTGTTACAGTAGGATGTTCCGGAGGACTGTCACACACAGAAAAAAGGGTAAAACTACTCATACACATACAGTTTAGTGTGTGATCCTAGTATATCTCAAATGATATTTTTCACAGGATATGTGATCTAATGGCTCTCTCAGATGAAGTGCTTCACCGCATATGTCAGAGTAGTTACACCTCTATCAGTATCTTTCTACATGTGATTTGAACTCCAATTTGTAATTACAAAATTATGAGGATTTTTCTCTATTACATTAAAAAGAATGAAAAATGAAAGCATGTGTATGTGAAGGTGCATGAATTTGCATTCTGATGCATGTACCAGTACGCTGCTGGCACAGGTGTGCAAGGACTATTTACATTCATTTTATGAGCTATAAATGACAGCGCAGGAATCTTAGGCTCATCAAATAATCGTCATTCAGTGGGGGTCATCCTGATTATCATAGCATTAAAGCGACATATGAAACAACCATTAATAATTCATAAGGTTGTCCGCCTCAATTAAGGGCTTCCTTCTGGTCCTATATCTGGCTTGTACACCAAGTATTGGTTTTCTTCATGATTGTTAAGGTGTTATGTCTCCACCTAAAGGTACTCCGAGGAACTGTGTGGGGATCGTTCATCTATGTGTGAGCCCCACATGACAAAAAGCTGAACTGATAGGCAGGATAATCATATAAACACTCAGAGCAGCATTTTAATCAGAGCCAATTATAGATCTCTGTCATATTTAATGACACATTAGGTACAAGTTGATACGATTAGGCTTGTGAAATTAGTGAAATTCAAGGGAGATACTGTACTCATCCAATTACAGACACATATCTATAGTTTTTCATTTGAAAAAAAAGCAATTATTACCATTAATGGAACTGTAGATAATGCATTACAAGTAAAGTTTTATTATTCAGCTTTAAAAATAACATTACATGCTCCCAAGATAAATGTACAACAGATTGTGCAATTCTATACAGAACATTTTAAAGTGTCAAAAATGTTTCATAAAGTGGTTTAAATAGTGAGAAAACTACAGGAATTCTGAAAGTTTTTCCTTTACTTTCTCTTCAATGTTTGCATAGTATTTCATTTGGACAAGTATTGCTTTGGCGGCCTGTAGCTCTCCTGAAAAAGAAAGAGGGTGAAAAAGGAGGTTTAATCAATGACTCACTCAGTGACTTAAAGGGAAGCTTCAACTAGATTACAAAACACACAAAGAGGAATGAGTGGGAGGAATAGACAGTGTTTCAAAGCAGCATCTGAATATTATTACCTTTACGAAGAGCAGCATCTATATGCACTGTCAAGTCTGCCAGTTTTCCTGCAGGTAAGGAAAAGACAAGTTCTATATCTGCACGTGTTTACAACATACCCCACACGTGGTGCTGTTTATTCACAGTGAAGAAATCTACTTAGAAACTGCACAGACTCTATACACATAGGTAAATCTGTCACATACTGACTTTACTGGGAGGCAATTATGACTGTTTCTGTAATGTAATGGGTCATTTGTTATGTAAAATTGGGGGCAAATTAAAAACTACTGTAGCCAGTGAAACTGTTCCCATTGGACAAGCACATTTCCTAATATCCTATGGTTTGTCCTCTTCAGAGACAAGGTTAAATTTTAATCATCCTTAAGCTCAATAAAAACTCATCAAAATCTGCAAGTTCTGCCACATGCGGCATGATGCGAGCTATACTGAATTGAATCTAAAGGCACACAATTGTATCTGCTCCATCAACCAGCAACTGGCTCTGTTTGAAAAATCCAAAACAATTGTATAGGGACATTGTCTTTAAGATAGATCTGTCTTTAATAGATAGCGGCATGTGGAGACTGCTGTCTGCCATGTATAAAGACTAAGCCGCTTGCAGTAGCAAACAGACATACATTATATACTGTGCAGTTTATTGCAGCTGAACGTTTTGCACTACAATTGACATTTAAAAATGTTTTCCTTGTGACACCTTCAGCGTGAGCAGTTTTGAATCGCAATGAGAAATTCAAAGCTGCTCACACTGCATTTACTGGGACACGAGTACATTCTTCCATAATCCAGTTTTTTTATCCGGTTCATTTTTAGTATTTATTCTGCATTAATGATTCAGAGTAATTACTGTGTATTCAGTGTATTCGTTTAATGACCTTTTCATTTACTATATTTCATTGTTCATGTCATTCTCACCTTGGATTCAATCTGCCTACATATGCACTCAACCAGTGCTGGTCTGTTTGGTTGCTGTGAAAATGGGTAAATCCCTTGCTTCTCTGTTGTATTTCTGACAAGAGTAGCTCCTTGAGGAGTGTTAGATGTAGTGCTACACTGCACTTGAGGTTACTATGGTAACCACAGGTGTTTCCAGATAGACCAGAGCTGAAATCTAAGGGATTGCAACCTTAACCCTTAAAATCAAGCATTTGTGCAGTTCAGCCATTAAGTGATTCTCATCTCTCACTTTAATAATTGACGATTTAGACTGAAGTAGATACATCTGACATGCAGAAAAACGTATATTACACATCCACTTTTGCTACATTAGGCAAACGACTTGCTAAAAATCTACTTAAGTAATGTTAAAATAACAACTTGTTTACCTTTTATATCTCGGCCAATCATAATGGCCTCTTCTGGAGTCTGTGCTTCATCGAGGGCCTCATTAATCTCCATCAGCTTCATTAGAAAATTTGAATCAGCTCCAGAGTCTGTGCCCTCTTCTATATTCATTCCCTCTAGTTCCAGCTGAAACATATGACGGGAATCTGTCAAAGGTTGCTCCTTTAGATGTAAGACACCAGTCTTGACTGTCAAATGGTGACGAACATGTGATCACACAGACAGACCTTGTAATTACAAATTTTGCTACAAGTTAAATCAGACATTTGAAACTCACCATATAAAGACCACGACTCAAAGGCTTAAGCAGAGTGCTGTATGCTTTGTTAACGAGAGCAGACTGGCTTTCTGAATACTCCTGTTCTTTCTGCAAAAGAGGGATGTGTTGTGTTAGGATTATTTCTAAGCATAGCAAGTTCAATCCAAAATCATTTATTAAAAAGGAAAAGAAAGGCTGTATTATAATGTTTTGTTTTTATTTGTATTGCTATGGATTTGAAAGAATGAACCTTTACAATATTCACAGAAAATGTGAGTGATTTTACACTTTGCAATCGCAATCTATAGCATTGTCAAAAACCTTTATGATACTGATAATTAGCTGTATGACATGCATCAACTCTTGCAGTCAAGCATTTTGGGACCCTTCAGGAGATGCAGGTGTAAGTTTGACATGACAAATGTGCGGAAACAAGATGTGAGGATTGGGTGGGAGCGGGGGTGAGAGCTCCGAAATGGTTGGCAGATCTGAGAACATTTTGCAGCTATCAGGTCTGTCGGCTCTGGTGAAAATCAATAGTCGGAAGCTCTGACCCATGGGCCCATCGTGTGAGGCTGTTTCTCTAATAACAACCAATGCAGTAGGTGGCTGCCTCATATAAGTAATGACTTTTCTATATATGATGCAAACCCCTGAGGGTGGAAGATGTCTAATTAAGAAAAAAATGGCCAGAGGTGGTGATAAATAAAACAGATTCAGTACAATATTGGACAGGTTGTGTATAAAGAAACAATTTAGGCTACCTCTCCCCTCTCACATTCTGCTGAATATGAGTTTAGCTTTCATATCATATCATGACAACATTCTGCATTTCGCTTTTCCACCTGAGTGTACAGAATAAATTACACCCAAAGCAATACATCTCCTCTCCATCTTGCATTCATAATGCTTATTCTCGTAAACTGCAATGCATTTTTCTTAATGATCTACAAGGGGGGAACTGGAAAATGGGGAGCTTTAACACTATTTACCACATTGTAAAATAACATCTAACGCATTAAAACTCTGATGCACTGGGACAAGCCTTATTTCTTTATGTGAAATTGTTAGGTAAGTGATCATCCTTACAGTCTCACCGTAAATGAGCTGTGGGCTCAATAAGATTTGGCAGGAACCTCAAACCTGACACAAAATTCTTTTTTTTTTTTAACTAAAGCAAGTGACAATTTACAAAAGAAAAGATTAAGAAAACATCAGACTTCTTTCCTAAGCATCAGTGAGTGAGTGCTTCATCAAATGACAAGTGGGAGAACCTAAATTAAACTGCTTTCCTTTTATTGTCTATTTCATGGAAAAAGATCTCTAGTGGTTTAGTATTTACCTCGCAAAGTTATGGAACTCTTAAATGTCCATTGTACAGGATTTATTGTAAGAAAAGAACATTCACAATTAAATTAGTGTTTGCACACTGGTGTATGCTCAGCTAAAAATATGATGCAAAAAAAAAAAAAAAAAACCCCGCAAAAAAACAAACAAGCAGTAAGGTGAGGGGTAGTCATACTGTTGCAAACTACACCCTCTGTGCTCGATGACACTAATATAGGTGTTCTACCTTCTGCAGTTACATAACCTACCATTTATTTTGCCTGTGGAACTTCTCTGCCCAGCCACTATGCGATTTTACCTGTACATTTGTCATTGTCAGACTCAATTTGGCTGAGTTTGTCAAAACAGCAAGCATGAGAAGGCACTGGTTTGTATATTTGCTGAGTCTGGGATATTTACATAAGTTAATTACATCAGAAATTTGCTACCTGTTTAATATCCTTTAAATATAACTGACAAAAACTTAATTAAAAATTCTGAAATTTAGAAAACAACAATCTGGAAACTAAATGAAAATGAATTGTATTTAAAAGCAAAAACATTTAAACAAATGAACAAAGTATAACTCTGCTTCAACAACAAAGAACTATATAATGACATAACCTTAATGTCAGCTGCATTCTGTGTGCTCGTCTGGAAGGGAACAGAATCCCAGCCTTAGTCCTACATACTGCTCCTTATTAAATGTTAATGAACAAAAAAAAAGTATGCCACAGAGTGACATTTCCTGGCTTTTTTATGGCTAAAGTTCCAAAAATAATGCAAGTGATAGGTTTTTCCAAGATATCCTCTCCCCTTGGTACATATCTTTATCTTTCAGTCTCTAAATTTGCTGTCTCTCAGCACAAGCTGAAATACCCCTGATGACATCACAGCAAAATTGTGTCATTTTTCTTCAACTTGTCAAAACTCTTCCAGAGCAATAGACAATATCATCCTATTTGTAGCTGGGGGGAAAAAAAACAAACAAAACAAAAATACTGCAGTGCTACTGTACACCACCGCAGTGGATTTTAGATTAAACAATCAGAGGCACAAAAAAATTTGGAAAACTGATGATATAACTTTAAATATGAGAATGATTTTTAATACGTGGACAAAAATTCTCTTCTGATGACTGCCTGAAGTCCAGAAAACATGGACATCACCAAATGCTGTTTCTCCCATTGAGACCCTCTGCTAGTCTTAACTACTCACTTCCTGCTTGTTTGTACGTCTCTCCCTTCCATTTTATCTTCATTTACTGAAAAGCATGCTCTTCTATGTTGAGATCAGGTGACTCACTTGGCCATTGAAGATTATCCCATTCTTTTGCCTTGAGAAATTCTTGGGTTGCATTTGCAGTATGCTTATCTGTTATGTGCTGTCTGATTTGCTGTATTTGGGTGAATGTGAGCAGAAACTACAGCCCTGTACACTTGAGAATACATCCTGCTACTTCTGGTAGCGGTTGCTTGATCAGTAAACACTTGTGGGGCATATTATGTCCCTCCCATAACACTGCATACAGTGGCTTGCAAAAGTATTCGGCCCCTTGAACTTTTCCACATTTTCTCACATTACAGCCACAAACATGAATCAATTTTATTGGAACTCCACGTGAAAGACCAATACAAAGTGGTGTACACGTGAGAAGTGGAATGAAAATCATACATGATTCCAAACATTTTTTACAAATAAATAACTGCAAAGTGGGGTGTGCGTAATTATTCGGACCCCTGAGTCAATACTTTGTAGAACCACCTTTTGCTGCAATTACAGCTGCCAGTCTCTTAGGGTATGTCTCTACCAGTCTTTCTTCTTGCCACTCTTCCATAAAGGCCAACTTTGTGCAGTGCACGACTAATAGTTGTCCTATGGACAGATTCCCCCACCTGAGCTGTAGATCTCTGCAGCTCGTCCAGAGTCACCATGGGCCTCTTGGCTGCATTTCTGATCAGCGCTCTCCTTGTTCGGCCTGTGAGTTTAGGTGGACGGCCTTGTCTTGGTAGGTTTACAGTTGTGCCATACTCCTTCCATTTCTGAATGATCGCTTGAACAGTGCTCCGTGGGATGTTCAAGGCTTGGGAAATCTTTTTGTAGCCTAAGCCTGCTTTAAATTTCTATATTACTTTATCCCTGACCTGCCTGGTGTCTAAATCCAATCGAGAATCTGTGGCAAGATCTGAAAAGTGCCATTCACAAACGCTGTCCATCTAATCTGACTGAGCTGGAGCTGTTTTGCAAAGAAGAATGGGCAAGAATTTCAGTCTCTAGATGTGCAAAGCTGGTAGAGACATACCCTAAGAGACTGGCAGCTGTAATTGCAGCAAAAGGTGGTTCTACAAAGTATTGACTCAGGGGGCTGAATAGTTACGCACACCCCACTTTTCAGTTATTTATTTGTAAAAAATGTTTGGAATCATGTATGATTTTGGTTCCACTTCTCACATGTACACCACTTTGTATTGGTCTTTCACGTGGAGTTCCAATAAAATTGATTCATGTTTGTGGCTGTAATGTGAGAAAATGTGGAAAAGTTCAAGGGGGCCGAATACTTTTGCAAGCCACTGTATACCATGTTTGGCAGATGATGAGCCATTTCTCTTCCTATTATGACTTCCTTGTTCTTGAGTGTAACCAGTGTTTTTTTGTTGGTGTTGTCTTGTTGTAAACCATCTACTATAGTTGCCTTATATTGGTCCATCAAGGCTTTTAGTGTTATTCAGCTGGCCAGTGCTTTCCTAATTTTTCCTTTTCTTTTTTCATTATTATGGTGACCCTATTTACTTGCAGCAATCTGACATCATATTAAGAACTCCAGTGAAAATCCACTAGATATTAGTTCAAAACTTTGAATGAATGTCAGATATTATATCTACTTAAAGTTTTATAAAATACACAAAGAATCAACCTCACCCTCACCATGACTGTGATTGTCAATCAACTGTCCAATTACTTATGAGCATCTGAAAATGCCAAAGCAGGTAATGCAATACTTTTTATTAAACTCTTTGAATCAAAGTTGAAAGTCTGCATTTCAGTGTCATTTTGACAGTTTTAAACATCTTAAATCTACCTTTGGTGGTGTACAGAGGCCAAATTAAAAAGACTGTGACATGGACCTTCCTTAGTGTAATTAAAATTTATATAATGAGTCAGTATACACAAACACAATCAGGACTGTTTTGACAATGAAGTAATTGTTTCAGTGATCTTGTTAAGCCAAACCGTCCAAATTTATTTGACTAATAAAGAAAATACTCCGCATATAAAACATCTTAATAGTCACAAGATCTTACCCCCTTTTTTCACTCTATTATTTTCAGGGGAACAATCTCAGCTACTTACTTTTCCTAATCTATCCAAATAGACTCCTAAGTCACAATTTAGCAGCTTGTGATGAAACCTTTTATCCTGGTGGGAGTTAGAAAGTTTCCATTCATAAGGCAAGATGAGTAATTGAATGAAAACTTTCTAAACCAAAGTTAACTTTTGCTTTCTTAACCTGTATAAATATTTAATATATTTAATATACCTCTGTTTTTCTTATTTTAGATTTTGCAGTTATAATGTAAAATGTTTTGGAACGCAGGTCCTAGTAGGCACTTTTACATTTCACAGCAGGAAAAGCACTAGTTTAATTATCAACATAAATAACATAAAGTCATGTTGGCTTACCAGAGTTGCCTCCTGGTTTTCATAGCTGAAATAAGCAGCCATGAATCCCTTCAGATATACTGATGCAATTCAACATGTAAAGCTGTTTATACTACTAGATGTGTCCATTTATACACCATTTCCATCCCCCCGACCCCCCTTTTTTATACCCCTTTTTTATTTTTCCCTGAGAAACAAATGCTTGTTCATCTACACTGCTATTTAGTTTCAATTCCTTAAACTTGCTTCCTATGCCTTGAGCTTGCTTGGTAGCTTAACACAGATCAAGTTCCCTAACCAGGCCCTACATTTGTCAGTGTCTTTTAGCAAGCCCATCTTTCTTACTTTGCCCAGAGTTACTCCCATGGCCAAGTCACAATGAATTATCATGACAAAACAAAAATGCACACACAAGTGGACAAATGGGGAGAAGGGGTCAGACCCAATTTCCTGTGTCACAGGGCGACTAATAGAAAGGAAAGTGTTCTCTGACTCATAGACCATCTCACTCAGCAGATCTCTATTCCCCTTACATTCCCCCTGCCTACCACAGATTTCTGGCTGAAGTTGTCTGGATGAAGAGACCGCTGGAGCTGCAAGTATGTTTTCTGCAGCTTTTGTGTGTCCAGTGTGAATGTGTAGTCACTGAAAAAGGTAACACATGATAAAATGAATAGATTGGATTCATTTGGAAAACCTTTTAAGATGGTGGCATATGTTAAGGTAAACAAGAAACTCACCAATCCATGATCTTGAAGTAGGATGTCCCTTCTACAGGGGGCTGCACTGCTTTGCATGACACGCAGAAAAATGCAGGTCTTTTGTCAAGAAGATGCTTACAGTTCCAACAGTTCAATTTAATTTGACTTGTGCAGCAATTCCTGGGTGAAGCGGATTGATTAGTGCAGTAAAACAGCTCTCTCCCCTGTCTGAGTGCTCTGAAGTTCATGTTACTGTGCCATGTGCCCTTCCTGTGGAGGCTGGTAGACATACAGTAAGCTGTACATGTAACAGCTTTAGAAACAAGCACTCGGTTGGTGGTTAGCCAGCTTGGGTGCAGTACAGCCCGGGATGAGCCAACAATCCTCAAAGAGTTGACAGACAACATTTCTGGAATTAAAATGCACTACTCGCTGTCGTGCACTCAATAAATACACAAAATGTTCGCTGTCAAAACACATCTCTTTCCGGAAAAACAAACGAAGAAGAGCGTTCTTCTTCTACGTTTTGTAACACTGTCACACTGCCGCTGCTCGGTGGGTTTCGAGTTCTTGATGGAAAACCAACAGCTAGCTGGCAACAGCAAACGCAATTTGTGAGGAACTATTGATAAAGTAGCCTTAGTTTTGGACGCAGCACACCAATTGAAGTAAGCTGAACACCTCACAAAATTTTCAGTGTTTGTTAGTAGTGTACTAGTGTCGTTTTAGGTGCGGCTTTTGCCGAGGATGTAACGATAACAAGAACCCCTGGTCTGCATGTAGCTAGCTTAGCTCACTAGCTGAACAGTATAGCTTAGTTTGCGAACATGTCTTAACAACAAAATGCCTTTATTCGTGGTCGGTACTGACAAATAAGCTGGTTGTTGTCAGATTCCAGTTCACGCCCTTAAAACAGCGTTTCGTGTTATTTAAGGGCACATGTAAAGGAAAAAAAGCACCCGGGTTTAACTTTATGTTTAGTAGCTTGCTCAGCTAGCTAGGTGACAAAGGCATCCCATGTTTTGGTTATGAGCGGTGACAAAAACAAATTCAAACTAGCTTATTTTTTATTATTATTATAAACAATCACTCATTTAAGAAGCATCAGCTTAAAACATCACTTAATGCACGCTTGCGTAACTTTAATTGCCTTTTTCAGAAAGTCTAGAAAACTGCATTTTCATACCAAGTGGGTTTTTTTTTTTCTCTTTCAGATTCAACTGCATTCTGATAAAAGAGGCAATGCTTCATGAAGAGTTCTGGATACTCAGTGAGTGGTTAGTCCGCCAGGGACATCATCAGGCACTGGAGCACAGATAACACCTCCAAACTTGTGAGTTTATTGACTAAGAGTACTTGTTGCTGCTTCATCGTCCATCCATACAGGCGGTCGCAATACAACAGCTGCTAGCTGTGTGAAGAAAAAAAAATTCTCTGAACACTGGCCAGTCTAAATATGCTTATTTGGCCAAGAATCAGACTAGGCGTCTCGACTATTTGTCATTACAGTTTCCTACCAAAGTACAAGCTCTGTGATGAATGCCAGGTCTTGATTCTTGTTGTGTGTGTGTGTGTGTGTGTGTGTGTGTGTGTGTGTGTGTGTGTGTGTGTTTGTGTTTTTGGGAGGGTGCAAAAGGTGACGGTAGAGTATTCCAGAGAGACACTTGTTGGAGACAGCAGCTTCTATAAGGTAAACAGGATCTTTTCCTGAAGGTCGAGGGAGGTACTTCTCAAGGCCCCCACAGACAATACTCTGGGTATTATTAACGGAAACCGCTAAGAATAGAGAGCAGGGGAGCAAGGTGGCTCCTCTGGCGGTCACGTTGTTTGGGTTAAACAAGCCAAAACGGAACATCTTCTTAAGAAGAGTGACTTCTCGAGCTTTCATGCTGGGTGTGGCAATTTAGAGGGCTTTATCTGGCTCTGATGTACAGCAGAGGTAAGGGAGATTAGTTGTGGATTGCTCTTGGCTGTTTATGTATGGAGGACTTGTGCTTTACAATTAGAATTTGTAAGTAAAACAAATTTTCATACCTAATAGGACATTGTTAACCTATCATTTTACATAAGTTATGTATTATGTGACTTTTTTTATTTTGGATTTTTTAAGGCAGTGCATGATTTTGGCTGGTCCAGCAATATCCCCCAGACAATGCATTATCTACCTACTAAAGGAGAGAGTCTCTGTATGTTTGTGTGTCTGTTCTTCACTTTTCTCAAACATTCATCATAAGGAAGGTGATATATCCTAGTATTGGGGCAAAAATTTTCCTGCAATGCATTTTTGTTCTAATTGCAAATAAATAAATACATACATACATACATACATACATACATGTATTTACTCAGACATACATGTCTGAGTAATCATGTCTGGTATGTCATTACTTGTGTTTCATAAGTTTGTCAGTTATATTTGGATGATGAATTGATTTTGTGTTAATCAGCTGACTTCACTTTGTGTGATCTAAAATTTTTGAGGAGATATTACTTTTTATTGGAGTTTGACTAATCTATTCATGTTTCTTCTTTCTGAAGGAAAAATTGTATCAGAAAGTATATTGGAATCGGATCAGATTTTTTTGAATCACCAAATACTGGTATTAGTATTAGTACAACCAATACAAAACTAATAGCAAAGAAACGATGAACAATGTTAAACGATGATTCAAAGGGTTTAATAAAAAGTGTTGGATTACCTGTTTTGGCATGTTCAGATGCTCACAAGTTACTCCTTTAACAATGTTAAAGGAGTAATTAGCAGTCGGGCGCCTCCAAAGTAGCATTGCTTTGGCTACAGCATTTTTCTCTTTGGATCCTCCTT
This sequence comes from Pelmatolapia mariae, assembly GCF_036321145.2. NCBI lineage: Eukaryota > Metazoa > Chordata > Actinopteri > Cichliformes > Cichlidae > Pelmatolapia > Pelmatolapia mariae. The sequence goes on along the minus strand of NC_086237.1, from coordinate 34,535,070 downwards.
GGGCTGGCTTAATTATCTTTACTGTCACCTTTGTGTTAATACCTACATACTAAAAGAAGCATCTTGAGTGTGCCCTTGTTAGAGTATGGGTTTGTGTCATTTTGTGGGACTGTAGCATAAGGTTTATGTTGTTAACTCATGGTAATGTGACAGTGTACGTTATGTCATACCACCTTGTTAATAATGCAAAAGTTATATAATGAGCAGTGTAAGGAATTCCTTTCTTCAACGAGTAAATATGTAACGAAATGAATTCATTTTTAATTTCGGTGACTGTGTCCTCAGCAGCTTAGTAAGGCTGTCTGTGTGTATCTTCCATCCAATGTGAAATTGTCTCACATGCTGGATTATGAGCAACTCCACTATCTGTTATATCACGGTTGTGATGTAAATGAATGAGTAATGAAAGTCGAGTTTCTGTTTAATTATTTAGCAATGGTTATTACATTAACATGTGTATGTGCTTTGTTCAGTGAATGTATTCGTGGCCACCCCACCATAAGAACAATTTAAATCTGTGGGTAACTGTTCAAAATTCACCTTTTGAGGTTGGCTTCACATTTAAATGATAAATGAACTGGTACTTATATAGTGCTTTTCTACTCAATTTGAACACTCCGAATGCTTTCTTTCAACAAGTCTCATTCACTCAAGCACACGCACATCCATACAGCACTTTTTATCTAATGTAAAAAGCATGAGTGAGTGGGCAACTTGTGTTCAGTGTGTTTTCCAAGGATACTTTAGCGATACTGTTTTCCCTTAAAGAAGTCATTTTGTGACTTACTCATGCTCTCGTAAATTACGTTCCACATACAATTAAATTCAAATGTTTCTGAACTTGAGTGCCAAAATCTTTTAATATGCATTGAAAACCCTGCCTCATTAATTGGCTCCATTACTTGTATAGGCCAAAAACCCCATGTTAAACAGATGGATGAATCTCATGTTGTCTCATCACTGTGTTATTGTAGGGTCTTTATCTTACAATGTAAAGTGCCTTGAGGTGGCTGTTGTTGTGCCTGTTTTAGTTTTGGTACTCAGATTTTGTGTTATAATCAGCATCAGAATAGAGAAGTGGAAGTTATGTGTTATTACTGCTGATGAACAGTAATAATACAACCTCTCACGATTAACAAGTGTGAAATTACTGCCTACCTAACTTAGTCATTTATCACGTTTACATCCTGCATACATATTGAAGGCAGCTGTTTCTTTGCCTGCATGTTTAGGCAGCCCATTAATACTTCACCTTAATCTTGTAGGAGTAATTTAAGACGCAGATAAATTTACTTTATATTTTATTGATTGCCATTTGGCGCTAACATTTGAAATGACTTGTCTGGTATGACAGTCCTTTGAAAGCAAGATTAATTGAGCCTGCTTAACAATAGGTAAATCAATAACATGGTAGTCCACCAAGTAAAGTTAAACACCAAAGTCTTTGTCACAATCGCTATTCATTACTCTTGACAGCCTTCAAATTAACCATGGTCAGTGTTCTGATGTGTGCCCTTGTTAGTTAGAATTATAGTATTGATTTCTCTGCTAGGTTTTGTGTCGTCGTTTAGGCAAAGGTTGCTTAAGCATTACTGTGAAGGAGCGTTTAATTTGTAAACAGACATTTCTGTATTGTTCTGATGTTTGACAGGGGTCTTTAATTCAATACATCACTGTCTACATTCTCTATGTTCCCACAGATAAACCATGATCCCCATCACAGAGCTGCGGTACTTTGTGGACACACAGCCAGCATACCGCATCCTGAAACCTTGGTGGGATGTCTTCACCGACTATATCTCCATTGTCATGCTCATGATTTCTGTTTTTGGGGGAACACTGCAGGTCACCCAGGACAAGATGATCTGCTTGCCCTGCAAATGGGTGGTCAATGAAACCTGCAAGAAGAACTTCAATTCAAGCATCACATCATCAGTGCCCAAAGGGATCCAGTATGATTTGGACCGCCACCAGTACAATTATGTTGATGCTGTCTGCTATGAAAATACATTGCACTGGTTTGCCAAGTATTTCCCCTACCTAGTATTACTCCACACCCTTATTTTTCTAGCTTGCAGCAACTTTTGGTTTAAGTTTCCACGGACTAGCTCCAAGCTAGAACACTTTGTATCTATCTTGCTAAAATGCTTCGATTCTCCGTGGACAACAAGGGCACTATCAGAGACAGTGGTTGAGGAAAGTGACCCAAAACCAGTGAAAATGAATGGCTCAATGGACCACAAGGAATCTGTAATAAGTGAGGATGTTGAAGCAAGTGTTCCTATGCTTCAAAGGACAAAATCACGCTTTGAGCAGGGCATTGTAGATAGAACGGAAACAGGAGTTTTAGACAAGAAAGAGGGTGAACAGGCAAAAGCTCTGTTTGAAAAAGTGAAGAAGTTCCGCATACACGTGGAAGAAGGAGACATTGTATACAGACTGTACATACGCCAGACTATTATCAAAGTCATCAAGTTTATTTTGATAATCTGCTACACAGGGTATTATGTGCATGATATTCAATTTAGTGTTGACTGTTCTGTAAATATAGAGAGCCTGACCGGTTACAGCGTGTACCGTTGTGCTCACCCACTCGCTACACTTTTTAAAATCTTAGCGTGTTTCTACATTAGTTTAGTGGTGGTGTATGGTTTGATCTGCATGTACACGCTTTGCTGGATGCTTCGGCGCTCCCTAAAGAAGTACTCCTTTGAGTCAATCCGGGAAGAGAGCAGCTACAGTGACATACCCGATGTGAAGAATGACTTTGCATTCATGTTGCACATGATAGATCAGTATGATCCTCTGTACTCAAAACGCTTTGCCGTGTTCCTCTCAGAAGTAAGCGAAAATAAGCTGAGGCAACTCAACCTCAACAACGAGTGGACACTGGACAAACTCAGGCAGAGGATAACTAAGAACTCTCAGGAGAAGTTGGAGTTGCACCTTTTCATGCTTAGTGGCATTCCAGATACAGTGTTCGATCTGATGGAGTTGGAGGTTCTTAAACTGGAGCTAATCCCAGATGTTACCATTCCCCCAATCATTGCTCAGCTGGTTAACCTGCGAGAGATGTGGCTTTATCACACCCCAGCCAAAATAGAAGCTCCAGCTTTGGCTTTTTTGCGTGAAAATTTAAAGTCTCTGCATATCAAGTTCACCGACATCAAAGAAATCCCCTTATGGATCTACAGTTTGAAGAATCTCAGTGAGCTTCATCTGACAGGGAATCTCAGTGCTGAGAACAACCCTTACATCGTCATTGATGGGCTCCGGGAGCTCAAGAGACTCAAAGTGCTTCGTCTGAAGAGCAATCTCACCAAGCTACCTCAAGTGGTCACTGATGTGGGCATGCACCTCCAGAAATTGTCCATCAATAATGAAGGAACCAAGCTCATGGTGCTCAATAGTCTAAAAAAGATGGTAAATCTGACAGAACTAGAGCTTATTCGCTGTGATCTTGAACGCATACCACACTCAATCTTCAGTTTACACAACTTGCAAGAGATTGACCTGAAGGATAACAACCTGAAAACCATTGAGGAGATCATCAGCTTCCAGCATCTTCATCGGTTGGTCTGCCTTAAGCTCTGGTACAACCAGATTGCCTACATTCCTATTCAGATTGGCACCCTGAACAACCTGGAGAAGCTGTACCTGAACAGAAACAAGATTGAGAAGATCCCCAGCCAGTTGTTCTATTGCCGCAAGCTGCGCATCTTGGATTTGAGCCATAACAACCTAATCTATATCCCAACAGATATTGGCTTCCTCCAAAATCTTCAATACATGGCAGTGACAGCCAATAGGGTAAGTGATGTAATAAGCATAGTTTCCAACCATTTTAATATTATCCTAATTATAGATTGGAGTTTATCCACAATGCTTTATTTGTATTATTTATTTGCTGATAAAAGAATAAATGAACTTAGAAGTCATAATTTCTTTCCTTTTCTTTCCCAATGGAAAATTCCTTGTTCTTTAAAATACAGATTGAGAACCTGCCTAATGAACTGTTCCAGTGCAAGAAGCTTCGCACTTTGAACTTGGGAAACAATTGCCTGCAGTCTCTACCATCACGATTTGGAGAGTTGACTGCATTGACACAACTAGAGCTTAGAGGAAATCGCCTAGAGTGTCTGCCGGTGGAACTTGGAGAGTGCCGACAGCTGAAGAGAACTGGTCTTGTGGTGGAAGAGGACTTGTTCAACACACTGCCCACAGAGGTCAAGGAACAGTTGTGGAAAGCAGACAAAGAACAAGCTTAAAAAACAGGTTTGCATCTGCAAGTACAGATACTGATCTACTGGCTCTGGACCTACAAGTTGGTCCCAGATGCTTGCCATAACAGGCAGTATTCCTGCTGCATTGTGCCGTTTCTAAGTTTGGGCATCAAGAACCAGTGCCAGATTGGTAGGACCAAAATCCTGGCAATTTCTGGCTGTCTTCTTAGTCTATTTGATTTATTAATTCCTTCACAAAAAACTTCTCAGGCCTTTACATTATAATTCAGTAATGATGCTTTTTAGCAATAATGTAGTTTGAATCTTGTGTTTACATTTTTATGCCTCTCGATTATGGTATAGAAGACAGCGTATGCAACACTCAGAGCCAGTTTTACTAAAAAGAAAAATACCACTGATCAATACTAAAAAAAATAAGGTTTAATACATTAAAATATTTTGTCAGGTGTTCCAGTTTGAAGGCACAATGAGATGGCAAAATTACTTCCAAGACATCTTTATTTCTGTATATAGACGATAATCACCTGTTTTGAGTTACAAAGATACTATTGAGAGTGATTTGATAGTATGACTTAACAAAACAGTAATAACTATAGATGAGTGGAGTATGATTATACTGAGAGCCTTGTACCTAAAGGTGGTTTACAAAGTGGGAAGAAGAAGGCCATTGAGGACACGGTTAGTATTGTAGCGCTAAAGGGCTTTTTGTTGGTTGGTTGGCTGATCATCTTTTGATACTAGAATAGACAATTTGGCAGAATGGAGGGTTCGGTTCCCTCTTTCTATGGAAAGATGTGTGTTTGACCTAGTGCTTAAGGAAAAGCAATTATTCTGCTGCATATCACTTATTGCACTAGCATTAAAATGGCATTAGTGAAGCTTATCAGAATACCCAAACCTTACTGCTAGTATATCTTTAATGGAAAATAACATTTTCACAAAAAAGTATATATGTTTGCAATAACTTGCACATAACAAAATAAAATGCGGGGGAATGCTTAAAGATTTTGAATGAGATGAGTCATGTCTGCCTCACAGGAATTCAGATTAAGTTTATACAGAATGACAGTGGTGAAATTAAAATGGAGCCTGAAAGTATTTGTAATATGTCTGTCAAACGTAGAGGCTTAAATGAGATTGGGGCTTTTTTTTGTTTTTGTAGCAGATGTAAAAAGAATCACTGGTGATAAGCAATGATAGCTCAATAGCTACAAATAAGAAAGACCAGACATGTCATCATGTCTTTAAATGTACTTTTTAAGCACCTAGCCTCATGTTCATTTTAGTTTGTTTCTATAACATTGTAATATTATATTTTCTACCCTAATAGGACTCAAATTCTGTTACTTTATTATTACTGGACTGCATTAGTGTGCAATGTTCAGTGAAGAAGCTGCTCACCTATGTGTGAGAAAACACACATCCTAAATGTTAAATGTTGGAAATGTTACATATTACTCACTGAGGTGAGGATAAAAGTCTCTTTTACTGTTTTCTGCTGATATTAAAAAGCTAGTAGTAAAGAAATTTGAAATTTTACTTCTACAGAATCAATCTACATTCCAATTAAATGAAAAGAAAATGAAGTAAATCTTACAAGTCGATCAGATTAGTTGCCTTATTTTCTCCTCTCATTGTCATGCATTGATTGTTATATTTCTGTTGTCTGGTCAGATGAAAATTGTTAGTTTTTCAAAGTGCACCATAATAGTCAACCCCAGATAGCGATGGAGCTTTTGTTGTCATAGTTTCCTTTTTTTTTTTTTTTTTTTTTTTTTTTTTTTTTTTTTTTTGGGGGGGGGGGGGGGGGGGGGGGGGGGCACTTCTTGCAAAATTTTCAGAAGTGACCATGCTTGACACTTAATATGTCTTAAGGTGATTTCCCACCCCAACACACACCCAGTTTCTGTTTTTCTTGTAACCTCACCTTGTGATATTGAGTATGGTTAAATGTTGGTTTAAATCTGCTCACCAGTTTTGTTCCTCACTATTAACAACTACTGCAAAGAGTCGGGGTCAGCAGAGAGCAAACCTTGTAATTTAAACTGTCTGGTAAAACTTCTACAAGGCTGTACCTAGCTGTTGAGTTTAGATTCTGGTTACTGAAGATGCACAAAGTGTAGTTTATTATTAATGTTTTATTATTATTTATTTATTTTATTTTGGTTTTTTTTTAAAGCTCATCCGTCCAAAAGACCGTTGAGCTTATGCCAGGCATCCATGGTGTATTGTTCATTCACAAGACAGTATTAGTCACAATATAATCAAGCTTGCACACGCAATCACCCAATGAATCTTCACCTAAATTGTGCTCAAGATCAAGGTTATTTGTTGTTTTATGGGCAATAACCTCTGAGTTGTGATGGATCGGGTGTCAGATAAGCTACTATGTCATTGATGTTCTGGGTTTTGGGGAAGGGTTTTATTTGTTTGTTGTTTTTATACCTGTCTTTGTTTTAGTACCAGATGTATTTCTTGCAGAAACAAGTTCCTGTTAAGGAAAAGAAAAGATATGTTTTTTTGTTTTGTTTTTTAAATCAATAATCAGACTTAATTGGAAGTAACCAGTGCATTCTTTTTCTCAAAATATAAACTTTATTTCTCACAGTTAAAAGCATATTTAATCTTCACTAGTTTTTAATTAAGAAAGAGAGATTTTTAGGTAAAGGTTTACTTGTTTTTGCTCAATTGAGAGTGACTGTTCTGTATTTTTGTTTTGACACAGTGACCAAGACAAAGCTAAAAATGTGGAATCTGATATTGATCCACAGTTCTGATGCCGCACAACACACAACAGGAATTCTTGTATTTACCCAAAGAAAAATACAATTCCTGTTCTAATAAAGTTTGACTGAAGCAATATACATAATAGAAAACATTTCAGCTATGCGCATCTATAACCGTGACATGTTTGACTATGCTATGTTGTGCAGTATTACATTTATTTAAGCTGTATTGGTAGTAACGATATAGATTTCTAATGTGCATTTGTATTCATTTTGTCACATTGGTTTTACTAAAGACATGGTGAGATTTTCACATTAAGTAGATTAGAGATTGTTGTGCTTAAAGGATGCTTTTGCACTATAGCACTTCTCTCAGAACTTACTTTTAGGTGTTGCAAACTATAGTGTACAAGTTATTGTATGCACATAGAAAAACCTGTTTTGGGTATTTTCCAGTGTGGGAAGGTTTACCTGAATGACTGCCAGCCACGAGATTAAATTTAAGTTTACGCTTAAGCTTTTACATAGAAATATTAAAAAAAAAAAAAAAAAGAGATGGATTTTGGTCTTTAGTGGAGCATTTTGAATGACACCCACAAATACATCAGCAATACACCTATTTAGTAAGACAATCAACTATTCCATTTAAAAGGGACATCATGTCATCACCTCTGAGTGATTTGTTGCAATCAGTACTGTAAATAAGTGGTCAGTGCATAGTGTAGTAACATTAAATAAACATGTTTTTGTCTTAGTCACTGTTAATCTTTCTTTTTTTCATTTTTATTATTAGACTAATTTTATTATTTTAATTTTGATATCTGTTAGGATTATTGTAGAACTAAATTTCTCAGGAAAGCAGCCAGTACTCACTTTTTTTTTTTTTTTTTTTTTAGTTGATTGCCTATTATTATTATTACGGTATTATTTTTTTATTATTATTTCTGGTAATAATTTAAACAGTTGTGATAACATTTTTATATCAAATTTCTATACATTATTTTTTAGTTTTGTGTATTTAATATTAACTGCTGAATTGAAACTAAATGTATCTGTATTTTCAAGGAAAAACCACTTTATTTGACCTTGCTTGTGTTTTTGTCAAACATCTCATGTCTGAATTGTGTCTTTATTGTGAGCAATAGATAAAGCCCAAGTGTGTATGTCTGAATAATGGGACTTCCTTACCCCTTGGTTTCTGTTTTTTATTTTTAATTTGTCTTTTTTCCTCTTAAAATGTTTAATTTGGGTACAAAATAATTTTCTTTCTCTGTTACAATCAGACGTGTTATCTTGACACATTTGGTTTTGTGCAGTTTTGTTTTGTTTTGTTTTTTTGCCAAAGGAACATCATCAATGCATCAGTACCGACGTTGAGTGTGTTTGAATATGTTTCTCTTCATGTCTTGTACACCACTGACTCCAGTAAAATAAAAAAATGAAGTAAGCCACATTTGTCTTGGTGTCTGTTGGGCTTTTGGCACAAACTTTTTTCAGAAATTGCTCACTGTAGTGCTAATGAAATTTACTCTGAAGTTTTTATGAACTAATCTGTTCTCAGGTGTTTTACACCAGCACGGAGAACATGTCGTAAACCCAAACCTTGAATACTCCGAATTTTCATTAGAGGCGATGCTGTAGTTTAGCTCGTTTTTATCTGACATTATAAAGAGCCCCTTTAAATCTTGACGTGCCATATATCTTAAAAACCTTCATCTCTGCTTTGTGCTCTGCCTATGTCTTAATAGCGTCATCACAGAAGGGTTAAAAAATTACATAAAGGTTTAGCTTGATGTGCAAGTGTGCACATCAAACTAGTGTGTAGATACAGATACTGACCTCTGTGCAAATGTGTAAACGACCACACTATGGAACCCCTGGCACTGGTTGATATATACCAGTATAACATCTCTCATACTGTAGGTGTTCAACTGACCTTATAGTGGTTGCAAAAACCCATATCATGCTACAGTCACACACGTTCAAACAGAGGTTGGAGACAGTGGCATGACCAAACCTTCTACAAATTGAAATCCTTGTCGCAATGACTAGGCTATCCTATTTGTACTCTAGTGTGACTGAGCCATTAGTGACTGACCCATTATGCCCTCATGGGCAAAGCTATTGTCATGCAGGAAGATACCACTCCCACCTTTACAAAAATCCTTCATCATAGGATAAAGGGGATCACTCATTAACAATTTTTTACGAGGACCATTTCCAGAAACTGGACAACCACGCCCAAACCATGTCAGCAAAATGTCCCTCCCCTCACTGTTAGTGCCAGTGACTCTTTTTTTTTTTTTCTTTAATTTTTCAATTGTCTGCGCCTCTCGTTTTGTTTGTGAAAAATTCCTTGCGGAACCATTCACCGCTGGATACCCATCCCCACACGGACATGTTTCTTCGACACACTTGTTCACAGACGCAACATTTGAAATGGTGAGTTTCATTGTCGCATTTACAGTCGCTATTTGTCAAATGGAGGTTGTTTCCTAGTATTACGTTATAACGGTTCTAAACAGGCTACGAGTCACTTAAAGCATTGTGTAATAATGTAGTTCTTTGCGATAGCAGGCTAAGCTAGTCAAGTAGTTGAAGTTGAAGTTCAGGAGAATTTCCTTGTCTTCGTGATGTTTTTGATGTTCTTGTCTATTTTGCAGGCTGTTACACTTCACACAGATCTAGGAGACATTAAAATTGAATTGTTCTGTGAGCGCACACCGAGGGCATGTGAGGTAAATGTATTTCTCACCCTAACTCTCCCTAGCAATCAAGCCTTTTATTTTAACACTCTTACATTTTATGGATCTTTACGTGAAAAAGTAAGACGATCCAGCACTCGATTTATTTTCTTCCACTAATTCAGGGTCGTAGGTGGGATGGAGTTTATCCTAACCCACTTAGACCTTGTGTTGTTGTAGTACGAGAGTACGCTCAAATGCAGTTTTGGAGCTTTCTGTATGAAGTTTGCATGTTGTTCCTGTGTGTGTGCATGGGTCTTTCGGATTCCTTCCACAGTCCAAAGGCATGCCAGTTAGATTAATTTGTAATTCTGAATTGAATGGAGGTGTAAATGATGATGATTATTGATAAATCAAATCAAATGAATGATTGAACTGATTTAGGACATTTCTAAGAGGTTACTGACCCGATTTCCGACTTTATTCAGATTTGTGTGCACCTGATGTGTCGGAATTACTTTCCAGCATGGCACAAGACTACAAAGAGCCTTAAAACTCAATTTAAAAACTCAGTTCTAAGATATACTGTCTGCAATGAAGATGGAAGAGGTGTGATGTGGTCACCTCTGGCAGATAAAGTTCTTTACAATCTAGACTCAGAAATGATCGTATAATAAAGATAGTCAATTCTTAAGGGCGATGAAGGTGTTTAAGATTGCAGTTTTTTTTTTATGTAATAATAACATTTGTAAGAGTGTAATTTAAAAACATGACAAATACAAGAATTTGCATTTAATTTTGCTGGTGTTTTTTTGCAGAACTTTCTTGCTTTGTGTGCCAGCGGCTTCTACAATGGTTGCGTCTTCCACCGAAATATAAAGGGCTTCATGGTTCAGACCGGAGATCCTACAGGTACAGATGTTATTGTTATTTTTGAAGTGGCAAAAACATATATAAAATGAACTTCCTGTTCATTGCATCTTTGTTTTCTTATTAAAACCTCCAGGCACCGGTAAAGGAGGAACAAGCATATGGGGGCGCAAATTTGAGGATGAGTTCAGTGAACACTTAAAAGTGAGTAAATCCTATAGCTAGTTGGTTTAAGCTGGTTTTACCCAAGTATCATTCTGTGGGAATGTTTTTCGTTCTTCTGATTTCAGCATAATGTAAGAGGAGTGGTCTCCATGGCAAACAATGGTCCCAACACGAATGGCTCCCAGTTTTTCTTCACCTATGCCAAACAGCCTCACCTTGACATGAAGTACACAGTGTTTGGAAAGTAAGCATCTTATGCAAGCCAACAAAAGAGGTTTATGATTGTGTGACCACCTACTGGATTTGTTACCTCAGGTAAAACTGAAACATTTGCTGACTGCTTACCCTCTAAAATTTAGGATAATAGACGGCTTGGAAACACTGGATGAGCTGGAGAAGCTGCCTGTGAATGAAAAGACGTTCCGGCCACTGACTGAAACTCGGATAAAGGATGTGACCATTCATGCTAATCCTTTTGCTGGATAGCAGATTTACACTTTCATATGATACAATGCTTGTTGCCTTGCTAAAGTCGAAATACTTTTCAAATGGTAGAACTGGAGAGTCCACTCACATGCCCAGACAGTGGGCAGGGTGCTGACTTCAAAGCTACAAAGTGTTAAATTGTCTTAACTTTTTATACGGTGTAGTTCCTGATTTTGCAACTTCATGTAAAAAATATATATAAATCAGGGGGATGTCTTGTTTCCTTTAGACAATAAACTTTGTAAACAAAAATAAAATATGGACGTAACCGCCATGATGTCACCCATTGGTTAGTGAAGTCTCATTCTGAAGTGTTTCAAAGTTGTTTTTTGAAGCTGACTGTCACAAGATGAAGGTGGATCTAAACAGGAGACCAGAGGATACCACACACTTCTTACTGACACGTGAATGATATGTTGTTAACCAGTGAAAATAGCGTGGAAATTTCTTAGTTTCTGGTTGTAAAAATGACCATATTTTACTAACTGATTATGATTTACTTAGTTAACCTGAAACTAACAGTTGAACCCAAAGTTATCAGGAAAGTGTTTGCTGAGGTTACATAACAAAGGAGCTGAGGATTGTTTCCCCATAGACTTCTCTGTAAACGCAAGTCTTTTTGGAACTTTAAGAGTCGCCTCCTGCTGGTCGTTAAAAAGACTACAGGTTGAAGTTCGTTTCACCTTTCAGACGAAGATGTATCCGTATTTTACACTGTGCTTTAAATCAGTTTTGAAATGATTTTTGTCCTTAACAGGTTCCTCTCCATTTATTCAAGTACTCTAAAGGGGAATGCAATAAATTGCCAATGTTGCGTATTTAAAAAAATAAAATAAAATAAAAAACTATTATAATAAAAATACTTTTGATTTTAGCATGTTTTTTTAGAATATGTTTTACATGCAGCATCTTTTCCGTGAGAGTCCGCTTCACATCCTGTAGTCCTAAGAACTCATTTGAACTACAAATGACTTATTGCGTCACATTGCGTCATCAGTAGTGGACAACTGTCACGCGGACCCTGGTAGAAATCATGGCTACAGGTGATGCGTTTAAAGTAAGTTTATTGCCTTGCGTGGGTTTACAGTGCTTCATGGTTGCTCATTTATGAGTTTGGTCATATATTTATTATTATTCATTTATTTTATCCAGGCGAAAACTCTCATTGAGAGTTAAATTTAACTTCCAAGAGGGACCTGGCTAATAAGGGCAACAAAATTGAACTAAATCCGGGCTTATTTCTGCAAGTTAAGATACCTCGGAGAAAGACTTGGAAGTTTTTTGCTGTGCATTGTAGGTGTCATCTCTGAAGGGGAAAGTGGCCCTGATAACTGGCGCCAGCTCGGGAATCGGAGCCGGTACGAGCGTCCTGTTCGCTAAACTCGGAGCTCTGCTGGCTCTGAACGGCCGCGACGTGGAAAACCTCAACAAAGTAGCCAAAGAATGCACAGACTGTGGAGCCGACGAGGTACATAACGTAGTATGCATCTGCACACACTTCCATAATGTAGTTGAATAAACACAAGTTGGATACTGTAATAAAAATATTATACTTTTTATACATTTTCTGGCGGTTGGTAACCTCCTGTGACCTCCTGTTGGTCAATTTAATGACCAACAGGAGGTCAATTTAATGAGCAGAACTAAGTTATTAAACAATTTAGGTGTTTGTAACTACACCAGAATTACAAAAACAAGCATTTACTAGAGATGCATATACCTACTTACTGTATACTTTGTAAATTACACCTTACTAGTAGCTGGGTGGACCCCTTTTTGCCTTCACAACTGCCTTAAATCTTCATGGCATAGATGCAAGAACATACAAGAAACATTTTGGAGATTTTGGTCCATATTGACTTGATAGCATCACACAGCTGCTGCAGGTTTGTCCCCTGCATGTCCATTTTACAAATCTCCCATTTCACCACAATGCCAGAGCTCATCTGTTGGATTCTGGTCATTTTGGGGGCCATTTGAACAAAGTGCAAACTCATTTTCATGTTCAAAGTGTGTCAAGAAAACTCCGTTCACACCATTACACCTTCAGCAGCAGCCTGAACCTTTGATGCTATGCAGGATGGATCTGTGCTTTCATGTTGTTTATGCCAAATTCTGAGCCTACCATCCAAAGCAGCAGGAATAGCACCTGCTGTGGTACCCTGTGTGGTCTTCTGCTGTGGTAGTCCATCTATTTCAAGGTTTGATGTGTTGCATTTAGTAATGCTCTTCTGCATGTCTTAGTTGCAATGACTGGTTATTTGAGTTACAATCATCTCAAAGCATTATGGCCATTCTCCTTTGACCTCTGGCGTTGGCAAGTTATTTTTGCCCAGAGAACCGCTGCTCACTGAATATCTTCTTTTTTTGAACCCTTCTCTGTGAACCCGTGAGATGGTTGTGTGCGAAAAAAAAGCCCCCCAGTAGATCAACAGTTTCTAAAATACTAGGACAATTCTGATGCTCACCTTAAACTTTAGCAGGTCCTACCGACCACGTCTACATACCTAAATGTTCAGAGACTGGCTGATTAGATATTTGCATTGTAACTAACAAAGTGACTGGTGAGTGTAAAGAAGCAGTTTTTAAGGCTGGTGCCACTATTGTTATTACTTGACCATTATTTGTGCCATTAACAAAACAGTTTGTTCTATATTTACTGTTACTTTAGTGTTGAAGGCATACATTTTTGTCAACTTTATAAATAATTTAAAAACCAGTTCTTAATGAAAGGTTGTGTGTGCATACAGCCTCTACTCGTTCCTGGAGACCTGACTGATGAGGAGATTGTGAAAAAGACGGTGGAGAAAACTATCGCTCACTTCGGCCGGCTGGATGTGCTGGTCAACAGTGCTGGCATACTGGCAATGGGCAGCATCGAGACAACAGACCTGGCTCAGTATGACAAGGTCATGAACGTTAATGTGAGGTAGGAGACCTGGCTTTATGTAGGAGATGTATTGGTGTCAGTTTCACAAAGCCATATAGTTGTTGATTAAAGAAGAAGTTAGATATAAAACTGGGAAAGAGAAATAATTTATTACATGGCACTCTTCATATATTAAGAATATCTTTATAATAATGATACTTGTCAAACTGTGAGGGTATTTTTTTAAGATGCTGCATTTGAATACAACTAAATATGAGATTTATTTTATTTAAATATTCTAAACTGTACGTGACGTTTAACAGCTAATATTTTATTATTTTGTGAGCAGTTTAGCAGTGCTTTCTGTTTAACGTGTGCATGCGTGCTTGAAAAGTAGAATTAAGCATGTTTAACCATTTTTACACACCATGGACACAATGAAGCTGCATGTATGAAAATGTAAGGGTGTTAAAATATAAAATGTTAAACAATTGATAAGAACACAGTATCCTTTTGAAGTCGATTTTTTTACATACTTAGGATGGCCAATCCTTCTAATGTAGGATCCATTTAGTACTACATTAATTCTATTTGTGCTGTAAAAACAGGTTGGAATTCACAAGCAAAAGTGAATTCTGTGCACATACAGATTTAACACTGCAATTATCGACAGGAACATTATCTCAGTAGAACCATTCATCAGCTGTCTAGACTGGATGTAGCCTGATTAATGTAGGCTTTGGTGAGATACTGCTTTTACTACAATGGTGAAGCCAATCACAGATGTCAGGATGTTAACTGACCTTTGCAGTCTGGCAAGCACTGGTTATTATAATGAATCATAACTGCATATTTAATGTTCAAAGACTTTTAAAAGTAATTTTAGTTCATATATTACAGATCTATATTCCACCTGACCCAGCTTTGTGTACCGCACCTGATCAAGACCAAAGGCTCCATCGTCAATGTGTCCAGTGTGAACGGACAGAGATCAGTGGGTACTCTGCATGTAGACGCAATATTTAAACAGCACCATCCATATGAAATATCTTTATGAACTTATGTGTTATAAAGCATCTTCAAAGAAGTGTAATTTTTCTCTCTGTAGTTCCCTGGTGTGTTGGCCTATTGCATGTCCAAGGCTGCTATTGATCAGTTTACACGTTGCATAGCGCTTGGTGAGCTCTTTATTACCTTCATGTGGACAGCAATATAAAAGTTTGCATTGGCACAAGAATGGACCATCATATAATTACTTTTTTAAATTTCAGAGCTGGCATCAAAGCAGGTTAGAGTGAACTCTGTCTGGTAAGTGCAATAAACATGTTATCGTTGCACAGGTTCAGATTTATGATCACATTCATTTCTCATTCTTCTTTTAATAAGAAGTTTTTCAAACGTGCAGTGCAGCCCTTCACATTTTCAGAGATTGCGGATAGTGCTGATAAAAGTGAAAATAGTGAAAATAGCACAGGCAAAGTGGGCATCATATGCCTCCTGCCTGCTCTAACCACGCAGCACCCTGGTATAAACCAAACAAAGAATTTGACATCTCAAGCAACTACCGCGGGCGGCTGTGGCTCAGGTGGCACAGCAAGTCATTTCCCAATTGGAACGGTCAGTGGATCAATCTCTGACTCATCCAGCCTCGTGCCGAAGTGTTCTTAGGCACCCCTGATGCATTCATCGGAGTGCGAGTGTGCGCGCCACTGTTACAAGGTGCTTAGAAAGCACTGTGTGATTTTGTGTGTGATTGGGTGGATGGAACTTGCAGTAGAAAGTGCTTTGAGTGCTCAACTGAATAGAAAGGTGTTGTTTAAGTATCAGTCCATTTACCTACTGCTGTGTGCTACACAGAAGGGGCAACTTCAAACTCCTGAACTGGTTCTCCAAACTTTTTCGAGAGTCCATGTGTGAAAAATGCTTTCAATTCTGTGCTGTTTGACTGTCCAAAACTCTGATGGGGAGAAAAAATTCATTTCTGATTTTATTTGTTCAGTCCTGGTGTGATCATCACCGATGTCCACAAGAGAGCGGGACTAAATGAGGAACAGTATAGCCAGGTAATATTTACTGTATTCAGCTGAATAAATATGTATAGAATCTCAGTCATGCAACTCAAGCCATCTCAAATGTGAGGATCTATTTCTTTAATTTTTTTAGCAACATAACCAAAAATGTAACTTTATACATTATTTTCTTATTGTTTTATATTTTTACCACCAGTTTCTTGATAAGTGTAAGCAGACCCATGCCCTCGGTCGACCAGGCGAGGTGGAAGAAGTGGCCCACAGCATTGCTTTCCTGGCGTCTGATGCTGCCAGCTTCATTACTGGAGTCAACCTGCCAATTGATGGCGGTCGTCATGCCATGTGCCCGAGATAAGACCGTGTATGTACAGCACCCTGTACATACACGGTCTTATCTGGTCTTATCAACACCCATACAGCACTCTGCTAATATAACACTTTTAAACCTCGAGTCTGTCTGTGTTTTTGAATTGCATAAGGCTGCAGTAACATTGAACGAGTCCCCCTAATGGCATTAAAATTTAAATGATGATGAAAGCTGCTAGAGAAAAAAGACATCACAGACACCATTTACCTTCATCTGAACAATGGTAGTAGTGGCTGGCACGACATCAAATTTCCAGGTGTGAAATGAACAAAAGGAAACTAAAGTGTCACAAACAGGCAGTTTAAATGCATTTATTTTGTTGCGTTTGAAAATTTTCTTTGAAGAAAAACTCGGAAAGCTACTTATCAACAAAGCTTTCAGACTTTTTATCGAATTACCTATCGAGGCGTTAGACTTAAATGTCTGTACAGACCAAAACACTGTTAGCTTGTGTACCATGGTAGTTAAGAGTTGTATAGTGTAAAAACAAAAAAAAATCCTCTGAGTTGTTATCATTATTGCATATTTCAGTAAGAACCTTTAAACCTCCAAATGACAAAAAATAAAATACAATCCTAAAATGGTGCCTAGTTTGAAGATTTTAAATAATCTTTAAATAAAATCCACTGATAATAAATGTTGCATAGCTATACATTTACATTTTGACAAACTTAAATTATTTTGTCAGAATCATACAAAGAATATTGAAAATGGTAATACCTTGAAAATATAATTTAAGAAATTTGGCCTGTATGTATACGTAACAGTCTTCCCTTTAAAAGCACAGACCTAGCTTTGCTGACAAGAGTTTATCATACGCGTGTCGACTGCGGCAGCACCAGGTGTCACCTCTGTGTCATCCCAGATCATATCAGGCAACGACTTGTTTTGCTGCGGGATGGGAGGAACAGAACGAGGTAGCATCTTGACACTTTTTTTTTCAGTTCACACGAGAAATCTTTGCTCCACCTTGACATTTAAGGCACCCCACAGCAGTTATTTGTGTGACGATATCCGCATAAATGTGGTGTCTCATAGCACTGGACAGTTAATAGAGGCTCAAAAAGACTTACCTGGAGACTGTGTGTGTGTGCCTGAAGCACACTATACCTGAATGAGTGATATGACATTGATACCATGTATCCTTAAAGGCTTTGTAACAATAACTATTGCACTTTATCTTACAATATACAGTACATATACATGTTTAAATAATACTTAAACATTGAAAGAAGGAGTAACTGAATTTGAACTGTTCTGTATTTCCATACAAGTCAGACCGTGAAGAAACTATGATACACCATGGTCTGAGAGATGACAGAAATGAGACGTTCATAATACTTCCTTTCAAAAGGGGCATCCAGGTCTTGTGCCACACAAACAAGTCTCTAACAAAAGGAGCTTATTGTGTTGCATATGCTGATTAGTGCCAGAAGTCTTATCTCTGCGATTCCAATGGGCCTTCTTTATCTGGCGCCCCTCCTGTTTCTGCAGTCCAAGCATATTTTGGGGTGAAAAAAATGGGAGGTTGTTTTTTTTGTGTGTTTTTTTCTTTTTTGCAAATCACTGAAGTGCTGTTCTCCCTCATCCAAAATTTTCCATGAAGTCACTGCTTTTAGGAGCGTGCCACAGTTATTTATAAGAAGCACACAGGTCCAACCTCTAGGTGATAGTGTGCGCCGGGCTCTGCAGTTGGGAGGTTGTGCACATCCACTATGGGGAGTAAGTTTGGATCCTGGCTCTGGAAGATAAAATGCGTCTGATGCCAGCGCCCATCCTTGATCTGAAAGCCAGATTTGCATAGTGTTATGGGACATAATCACAAAATCACATGAAAGATTCAGTTCTCCGTCGCCTGGTGTCATTTCTATATTGACACAATTTTATCAGCTCGTTTTCAGATATCCATCACTGTCTTCAAAACCAATGCAAAAAGAGGTAAATGGTATTTAACTGGGCCCCTCACTAAAAAGCAGTCTATTCTCGATAATCCTCAGACGTCACTGGGAATAATTTTAATTGGAATGACTTTCTACCAAATAAATGCTCCTTCCAGAAACTACTGACAAAGAGTTTTGTGGATTATCCAAAGTAACCGGGACAGCATTTATGGAAAGAAGGCTAATGCTGCATTCCTTTTTTTGATGCTGTGAGCACATCAAACCAAACTGCATTAACCCACGTAATATTAGGTTGAATATTGAAGAATGGAGCTAGGGTGAAAAGGTGATTAGCTTTGTGAAGCATGAAGGCTTAAAGAAAAAAACTAAACAAAAAACTTGGTTAACCAGTATCTCTGTATAACTGATGAAACAGCCAACTGGCTGTTAAAACATCAAGTTATGTCTTTAGAGGAACTTGTCATAAAGTCTTCAAAGCACGCTCTATAACAGCGGTCCCCAACCTCCGGGCCACGGACCGGTGAGTCGTTTGGTACTGGACCGCAAGAGTTGAGGCTCGGGTGTGAAATTTATGGTTTTCAGGGTTATTTTCTTTTGTGTTTTTATCATTAACTCGGTTTCCCCGGGTCTTTTCCCGTCTTATGAATGAATCTTCTTTTTTTGGTACCGGTGCTGGTTTTATTTTGTTGTATTTATCTGCGACACCTTAAAGGCTGGTCCGTGAAAATATTGTCGGACATAAACCGGTCCGTGGTGCAAAAAAGGTTGGGGACCGCTGCCCTAAAAGGAAAAAAAAAAACATTTCTTGCTTTGTACAAAAAAAAAAATGCCCCAAAAGACTAAATTTATTATAATAATACAATTAAGACCAAAGTACTGAGTATTGCATTGACTTCAGTGCCATAACGGTAACGACGCATACCCAGCAGTCATCTCTGGGTACGAGCGGCTGCAGGGGGTCTCCTGCACCAATCCTCTCCCCTGTCCAGGCCTTGAAGCTTACAGCTGTGGATGAACGTTGGAGGGAAGGCCCTGCTGCCCACACAGACATGTTGAGGCAGTGAATGATGATGTGCTGCACAGCCTCAGTGCTCAAAAGGTGGATGAAGTTCATCTGGATGCGACCGACCCCGGTGTCCAACTATAAAGTAAGTAGATTTTTCTCAATGCATTTAAAAGTGAAAAGGTCAAGTTCAGAATCTGGACGACTTGGTGTTATGACAAACTAATTTGCTGTATACTGAGTGTATTGGCTTCATCTTACATCATTTACTCTTTTTGACCATGATTTTTGCAGTAAATTTACTATAGTACATTCAGAAAAGCAGTTAAACTAAGATAAATGATAGCAACCCCTAACAATTGTTAGTTTACAATTAAAAATAACCAATTGTTAGTCTTTCTAATGAACAGACTTGAGCACAATCTGTTTGGATGTTGATAACAGACTGCAGCTCTGCTATGAATCTGAATGAGGTACATCTGGATCACAGATTGTACCTTAATTATGACTGTCTAACCCTGTTATTATATTCACAGTTTACCAAGGAAATGGATCAGTCCATATTTGTGTTATTGTGTGCCATTCGGTGTTTTGTTGCAATATCTTCAAGTTGAAATGACAAAAGAATCAGTGGATAAAGGGTATTTTCATAGTCTGAGGATTTACTTGCCAACTCAGTGTGTGTTTGATGATGACTTGGCCAAGTCTGAAGACCAAATGGGATGCCTTAAGATTCACTACGACTGTGATCTTTCCAAATAGTCCTAGAGTTTATTGTGCAGAGCCAGAAATTGAACAGCTGTGCTCCTTTATTTATTGCACGAGTGTCATTATGCACACACATGGCCCATCTTAAACCCCAAGCCTCTCTACTTTTTTAGAAATCTTTCTGAAGCCAACACGAGGAGAACATTTTCCACAAGGACACAAGCAATCGTGGATTTGATATTTACCCACCATCTGCATAGTATGCAAAGCAATCTCGTCTGTATCTAAGTGACATGTATTTACATTTTACAGGATATTGTATCTAGCTGAGGCAAATGGATAAAAATAGATAACCTAACCTTGGAAACTGTGAGAGGCTTCAGGCAAGTTTGTCCTCCACCAGTGAAGTTGCACGTCACCTCAATCGTGTCAGCTACGCATCCGAGGTTTGGATCAATCCAGTAAGTGCCTTTCAACATGAAGGAAGGATGGGAGAACAACCCTTAACCACATAAACAGAGACCATATGTGCGCAGAAATGATGGTCCTGTTTAAATATTTCCTCACCGTCATACATCTTCTGCTCACAGTTGTAGAGATCTCTGCAGATTCGGGCAGGATTGTCCCGGGTTCCCAGCGGGTTCTTAAGACTCTGGATCAGAGTGCTGAGATGCTGCAGCGTCTTAAATATCCCATTGCCCTGGTCTAACATGGGCAGGTCCATGCTCGGATAATTCTGATTTGCACATAAATAAATCACTTGAGGTTTTGAAATTTGTCTTTAAGTATATGAAACTACATTTCATTGTTAACTGTTGGTTTATTTGTAGCTATTCTTGAAAACTGTGATAGTCATGACTATATTCTGTACTGCTGCAGTGACCCAATTAACTTTAGCTGCATAGTTTCCATCAATACAAACCTCTTGTCTCAGTGCAGCATGAGAATCAATAATGACTTGAAAAGCAGCACCGAGGGCTTCATTTCTCTGCCAGAAAAAAAAAGTAGCAAGGCATGAAGGTAACCTATTGGGCTTGCATTATGTGATTAATCCCAGAAAAATCCAGTTTAACAAAACAGGTGAAACACACTTACAAGTGAAAGGGCAGAACTGGGACGCCCCTAGAAAACAACAGAAAAAAACCTGTTATATTACAACTTATTTTGTCTTATCTGCATTTATGTAACAACAGCCGTTTAGTGCATTTGTGTTCATGAAACAGTTCTGTAAATCCTGATCTACCCTGTCGGTGGTGGTGTTTAATTTTCTCCCAACGTGCAGATAAGACACAATCATGAATGCAGAGGAAATGAGGCATGAAAACGCAGGAAATAAAGCGTATCAAATGCAGAAAAGAAAAGCCGCTAGCCAAAAGCTATTTGTATTAGATCACAGTGGGGAAAAAAGCAGGTGTAACCAGTTAGATTATCCCGTAAATAGCACCGTATGTTTATAGTTTAAAGTGTAGATGTACAAATGACTCTTTATTCTTCAAATTATTTTCCAGCAGACTTAAAGGGAATCCCACGTTTTCCTACTTTTTACTCTCAGTGTGTCTCAGTCTGTTCTCCCACTAAATCATGCTGTCTTTGCCAGAGATCAATTAATTTATTTATATTTTCTGGAAAATACAAAAGTCATCCATTTCAACTAAACATAATTTTCCCTGGCATTTCCCCCCATACGCATTAAACATCGAAATCAACCCCAGATTGTCTGAAACAGAAATCTGCCTTTTTAAAATGTAGAAAAAGAAGAACTCACGGTTGGTCCAGGTGGTCCACGAGGACCAGGAGATCCCTAAAAAGTTCCATTCACACATTAGGCTTCAAAATATTTATAACTTGGCTTTTATAAAAAGAGATTAAGGTCATTTATTTCTTTTCATGCTTCGAAAAAAATAATGTAAAAGCTACAGAGGTGATTAATTACTCACTCTAGGTCCCTGCATCCCCTGTTAGAGAGATGAAAGCAATACAATCAATATAAGTGCAGAGACGACATTATATTATCTTGTACAGTGTAATGGCATCTTAGTGCTACCAATTCAACAGACAGTCTTTATCTGCTGTATTTTGAATTGCCCTCTTGCTTCTTTGCAAGCCTACACTCAGAAATCTTATTTCCACACAGCAAATCCTATTTCCACACGGCAAACCCATACATGAATGTTGTTGGCGTTTTAAGAGTGAGGTTGTGAATTATGCCTGTGTATGAGCGCTCAACAAACCTCTTAAAAAGCTTGAGAGGAGCAAGCAGCCAACATTTATCACCCTGACAGGATTTCCACAGCAGCTAAGTGTCACTGTGAGTGTAACAACAAACAGTGGAACACAATAGGAAATGAAAAGTCCTGAGGGCAAAGGAGGCTGAGCGGTGTGCTGTCTCCATACTAAGTATCCTATTCTGTGCTCACAGTAAAGACAGAAAAGGATTCATCAAAACAGCGCCACGCACCGTCTCCCCTCGAATTCCTTTGTCACCCTGGGGTCCCTGATGGAGAGAAACAAGACAAAGGATCACTCCATCATTGCCAAAAAACCAGGGAGAAGTCACATAAAGCTTGGCACATGGGATGACATACGAGGTACATACAGGATGACCGCTGGGGCCAATGATGCCAACGGGGCCCAAAGCACCCTCCATACCCTGGAAAGCAGAAGCATGTAAGTGACTGAGGACGGATGATGTAGCATCTGATGAAGCGGTACTTAATTTTCATGCCAAGTGTGCAGTTTGTGAGAGTTCAGTGCACAGACATTGGCTGAAATACTGCACTGAGTTGCCAAACTACCGTTAATCTTCATCTTACCATCAAACCACGTGGTCCTTTTGGTCCCTGTATCCCTGCTGGGCCAGTGTCTCCTGGAGGTCCCTAGAAACAAGCACAAGAAATAAAGACAATAGTATTTGTATTTCTTTGTCTAAACCAAACATGTTATTTAAAGTAGTGAGAACACATCCAAAGCTGTGTGCTACATGTGAGAAACTGGATGATGGGAAACCCTGATTCTCATGATATTGTCTGATGTTAATATGTTTAAACAGCTATATGCCAGTTTTAAACTGTCCTCCTCCATCACCATTAAAGCTGCTGAAGAAATGTCTCTAGCTGCAATTCATTAAGAAGCAGGTCTAAGATTGTGTCTGTGTCAAAGCCCCATGTGCATTAAATTTATACATCTACTATTATAATAGTCATTTTATAATATTAATACAGTAAAATAGTACTTTACTGCACTATACATATCAGCAAATTATTTTATCAAACAAAGAAAACTATTTTTTAATATCCCATTTAAAAAGTTGCTTTAGAAATTTTGTGTGGATTTACCTTAGATTGTGTAAAAAGTAACTTAGCTTCAAGGTGTTAGCATCTCTCTTTTTGCAGAGGTAAGAGTACAAACAAAAACTACATCAATTAGGCAGCTTTTTAAATTAATAAACAGTTATTCTTCAAGTATGTAAGTTGTTAAAAATTACTTTTTTAAACGAGCAGTCTGGAATCTAAAGCTAAGCGGTTTACAAGCACAGAACACAGCAGCGCAGAATATTCTTATAAATCTAAAGTTTGGTTTCACAAACATGGAGGTGCTGTCACAGATGTGCTATTTCAAACATTTATCCAACAGGTGAACAGCACATGCGCTGACAGTTTTACTTTTAAATATGTATATAAAAAAGAAGTAAATGGTTTGAAGCACAGTGTTTTACAGAAGCCCTGACCATAAAAAGTGCCATTACAAAAACACTACATTTTATACTTATTATAGTTATCAATATTGTTGACATCACAAACGTAACATCACTCCAGAACTTGTCATGCTTTAACTATTCTTGCCCATTTCTTCTGAGTAAGAACGACCATTATAAACTCTACCGAGCACCGGCACAAAGCTCATGCGCTCGACACTCTTGTTCAACTCCCCACTGCAGGAAAATATCCAACATCACTCTCAGGGTTTTAAATTAAAGACTCAGACTCCAATAAAGCCTATTCTGTTTCTTCAGCTTGTAATGATATATACTTCAGCAGTGCTGTAAGTAAAACTTATGGTGTAGCAGATGTCATCCTGAGGCATGTTACAGTAATACCAAACAGCTTTCATGTCTAATATTTCCAAAAATCATATAATATTATGCAGCTCTCGACAACTTAAGACTTTTAGACTTTAAAAAAGTTTTTCAGCCTTAAGGTGACTTAAACCCACAAATTACTTTAATAAGCCTATTCTAAAGGTTAAAAACTTTATTCAGTCTAAAAATGTTGGCCTGAGGTCATCACTTCTAAATGGAGAATGTGTAGAAGCTTACCTTTGGTCCAAAGAGACCAAACACCCCCGGAAATCCTTGTTCGCCAGTATCTCCCTAATAAAAAAGAAGGAAGAAAAGTATGGATATTATTGCCTAGCAAAAGAATGCTGTCCTATAAAGGAATTTGAGTTGTAAGAAAAAAAGAATCAGCCCTCACTGGTTGCCCTTTAACTCCCTGATCTCCTTGTTTTCCTGGTAATCCCATCCCGCCAATGGATCCTCTCTTCCCTGCTGGACCAATTTGTCCTGGGAGCCCCTTCTCGCCCTATAGAAGAAATGCAATCACATGAGAATCGTTTTTACATCCATGCCATAACCTCTGTATAGATACTTTAACAAAAATACAGAAGTCACTATAGTTCAGCGAGCACCTACTTCATGTTTTCTGTGATAAGGCACTGCTAATTGCATTTAGTGTGGTCCCTAATCATGTAGCAAGTATCAGTAGCAAAACTTAACCTAAAATACAGTTGTGCTGGCCTGTTGCTTTCTCGTTTGGGTGTCCCTTAAATCGGTTTAGATTTAGATGCAGAAGAACCAAGCTACAGTTCATCAAAACTTGGCATGTTTATGTTTAGATCATCACATATAACAAAATTAGAATGCAACTTGATGCCCTGAGTGGGGCAGCAAGGTGAAAACTGTCCAATGCTGCAGATCTCATAAATACAGCCTCTCTGTTTGTCTTGCATATTTGCATCTTATATAATATTTTCAAGGACATGCAAACAAAAACTGTGGCAATTCATTGATACTTTCCAACACAAACTTCCAGACATTATTGCAATGGATAGTAGGTCTTCTGAGAAACAGTATAAAGACTTTATGCAGCATTCAGCCTTTGAAATTACATAAGGCTCCACATATAAAGGCAGCATTATGTTGCTGAGGGAGGCATTTATAGCAGATTAAAAGCTTTCTGGCAATTACGAGTAATATCAGCAACAATTTTGCCTGCACTGCAGTCTATAAAGATTCTTATGCTGTAAGTTAACATGTTCCTTGTGAATATGATCAAAGCCAGGCAAGCTGTCAACCATCATTTCATCATCATCACCTTTGGACCAAAGGATCCTTGATTTCCAGGAAGCCCTGTTACACCCTTTTCACCCTGCTGCCCAGGTTTTCCAGGAAAGCCCACGTTTCCATCTTCTCCTTGCTCCCCCTAAATACAGGAGGCAATTAATGAGCAATATTTTCTTTTCATTCAATGAAACAGGCACCACTGACAGTGTCTTCACCTTAACGCCTTTACTTCCATCTATGCCAGGCTGGCCATCCATACCAGGTGGACCCTCAAGTCCCTCCCTCCCAACAACCCCACGTGGACCAGTAGAACCCTCGGGACCCTTGGACGATCAGAAAACTTTATGTTAATGTTTAAGTTAAGGTTTCATTATATAAGCAGACAAGGAGTTTGTCCAACTCACTGGTGGCCCTTTGGTACCAGATACACCTCTTGCCCCTGATTTTCCTTTCTGACCCTGAAACACAAAGAATTCATGTCAAGGTTCAGACACGGGTACATAAAAGAAAATACAGTAATAATAATATCCCAGTAACATTGGAAGAGGTGATTAAGTTACTCCTAAATGTAAAATCTTGGAACTATTTATGTCCTTACTTGGTCACCTTTGGATCCTTTCAGTCCTGGTTGTCCCTTTGGTCCAGGTTTCCCCTGAAATGATTATTAGTGTTTGATTTAATGATCGCAGTTTTTTTTATGGACAATTTTACACAATATTCATACAACTGAGTTTTACAGTTTACAAGAAAAAGTATGCTTACAGGAAGGCCAGGGGCACCAGGTTCCCCTCTTGCTCCATCAAAACCTATTTGACCCTGAAAATGTTTATTTTCTTCATTTCAATACTGATTTTAACCCCGTTTACACCAAAAATAATGTAAAAAAGAGGAGCATATCACTTTTTTTTAAACTTTACTTACAGTCTGTCCAGGGTCACCTGGTTCTCCTCTCTCCCCTCTGTCTCCAGGACGACCCTGGATTAAGATTGGAAAACATAATAAACAATCAGGAAGAGCACACAGAGAACCAGCACTTGAAAAACTGCTAAATCTCGGAAACTCACTCTGTCACCTTCAGGACCTGGGAGACCTTCTAATTTGCTGTCATCTCCCTGTTCACCCTAATTGAGCAACATAGAGAAAAAAAACAACCGCAATCAGTAGATTTTCCCTTAAATCCAGCGGTCTTTGCAAAATCAATGCATGCTTTGTTTGAAACACATGGCTTGCTCTCTTTCTATGAATGGCAAATCATTACATGCACTATTACCCACAATGATTCCATTTTACATAAATGGAGCCAATATTTGTTCCAGGGTCTTTATGAGATTCATTAAACAATAGCCACAGATATGTGTATAATTTTAATAGGTATGTGCTGTGCATGTATCAAATGAAATAAATAATTGAAGAGCCCAGAAAGGAAAATAAAAAGCTGAAGTATAATTAGGGCTGAGCAGGGGCCAAGTAAATGAACGAAAATGTACTGTAGCAAAAATGATAAAAACAGAACTGTGACAGATCTGTATTTATCTGCAGTATTTTTTATTGACGGTCATAAATTTTGCAATCATCCATGTGATTGGATGATATTGATTTAATTAGAGCACAAGCATAGCCATCATATCTAGGATATTGGCAAAGGGAAAATGACAAATATCCACATCCAGATGGCTTCTGCCAAGGGACGAAAAAAATTGCAAATTAGCATCTCACTAAAACTGTGGTGCAGTGAGTTACATTCTATGCTGCTCCTGTCAAATAAACACAAATTATGTGGCTAATCTCGCCAAAATCATGTGCAGAAGAGTCCAGGTGCTTGGCTAATTATATACACTTGATACACTGAGTTAATTGGGTGTGTCCTAGTTCATATCACTGATCAAATTAGAGATGACTTTGGGGATATTGCAAGGACAACAAGATAGACACAGGAAGCACTAATTAGAGACACAACTGAAGTTCAAGTGTATCCCAAAAAAACATTCCTGACCATGCACTCAAAGACAATGTGCTACATACATTGTTAGGAAGAGCTCATTAGACACAAAGAGCAACTGCCTATTCGAGGCAGTAAATAAGAATGGGAATGTACCTTTTCACCTTTTGGCCCAGGTGGTCCCAGTGGGCCTGGTGGTCCAACGTGACCCTATGACAAGAAAATACGATTATGACCCAACCTCATTTCAGAAAAGCAAGCTCTGAGCTTAAGCTTCACAGTGTGACATGTTTGTAAGATAGAAGAAGATCAGAAAAAACAATCTGACTGCATCCAACAGTGTCACTGGCCTTTACTTCAATATAGTTTTCAGTTTTGTGAAACAGCGGCACTGAGAGCGCATACAGTGATATAATAATAAACTTGAATGAAAATGTTTATTTTGCGACTCGATAAGATTAATCCCCAGGTTAATGATATTATTCCGTCTTATATGCAATAATAGTGTTGCATTTTACTGTTATATTTTTTATAGATCGTCATCTCATATATTCTCTGACTGAAGTAGGTGGCACTCATAGGGATCGTTTTGTACGCAAGAATCATCGCAATGACCCATGAAAAAACAACCCTTTTTATGTGAGTCTGTACAGAGCCTGAAGATGAAAACCTGGCTGTTTGAATATTCCCCTCGGGTCTCTCATTTTTCATAACACCCCACAATTAGATGCTTGAATTAAACAAAGGCTTACCTGGTAACCTGATATGCCCGGGTCTCCTTGTTGGCCCATTCTCCCTGGAGCACCCTAGGGATATATATATATTTAGCCCATATATACAAACACACTAATTAAGTCTTTTAGTCCTACTGTAAAGAATTTACCACTGGTCCGATAGTTCCTCTTGCTCCCTTCTGCCCAACAAATCCTAGCTCTCCCGGCACACCGGCTGGCCCAGTCTCACCCAGATAACCTTGTTGACCTTTGCTCCCCTGGAGAAAGGCCATCAATGAGCAGCTATTCACTGAGCATACAAATAGTTGTGCAGTTAGTTTGTCAAAATCAAACATCTAATGCTAAAACACTACTTGACAAGCACCTTCAGTGTTGTGCTTATTGAGGTTACAGACCTTTCTGTTTGTTTACTACTACAGCAGAGAACGTTTTAACTCCCAGTGCAAGAGAGTAAATTGACAGACATCCAAGATTGAAAGGTGTATTTAGCTTCAAGCAAGTGAACTGACAAACCTTTTCTCCTGGCCTTCCTCTTTCCCCAATTTTGCCAGGTTTACCCTCCTGACCCTGATAACAGAAAATCAAACAGGGTTCTAGTGGACCAAAAGAGCTGTCTTTTTATTGGAACTGAATGAAATTTGGACCTGGTTGCCGAAACACTCACCCTCACCCCCACCAGCCCAGGAGGCCCAGGGGGTCCTTCCTTTCCTTTCAGGCCAAATTCACCCCTGTCTCCTGTGGTGCCCTCAGGACCAGCATCCCCCTTTTCACCCTGGGAAGAGTGGAACGAGTCAAATAAAAAGAAGAAAATCATGATCTAACAGTTGAGTGAGAATAAACTGGATTACTGTAACAATAATTACAAACATCCATAGCTTCATATATTTGAACAAAGTATCATTATTTATATCCAATAAAGTATTTTACAAGCCCAGAATAAATATGTTACAGTGTTTTATTAGCCATTAATGATACTGCCCACTGAGAGGCCTGCACAACAGCGGATGGAGATGCCTGCTGGTAGTGTAAGGAGTTAATATCTACCAGCCTGAGGAGTTTGATTCCGAGGAGAGCTTCAGGTTATACATAAAATCTTGACTGGTATTCAGCATTTCTGTACAGTAACAGACGTCTAAGCGCAGAAAAGGCAAGCGGTACAGCTAACTGTATATAAAAGTCTTACTCCAGCACTCTGAGCTAGCTGCAGTTTCCAAGCTTGTAAACAGAGCTACAGCCGTTAAGCCAGGATGACACAAAAGCATGACTAATTTATTAGACCAAACAGGCAGTGTACTGGAAATATTTCAGAGATTTAAAAAAAAGATTTAAAAAGTGTCATTTTGACTTGACATGTTCTTTAAGGTGTTTGTGCTCCCAGAGTATCAAGTATCATAAGAAAGTAGGACAAAGTTTGGCTGTAAATATGATGTTACATCATCAGAAATTATCATGAGGACAGATTTGTTTCACTGACAATTTCTTGGCCGTCTAACTTTTTACAGCCGAAATGTCGTCTTCTAAGAAAGTCTACCCGTCTTGCTGTCTGACAGTACTTTTTAGGAAAAGGCATAGTGGAGCTTTTTCATGTAAAGTAACGAGAAATAAAACAGACTATCCCAAATGAGTATCACATTAGAATGCAAGACTGAACTGAAGATTCCCAAGAAACGCACTTAGACCTTAGAGAACACGGCATATTATTATTATGCCATTATTAACAGAGGAAAACGAGAACAACTTCAGTTTTTTTTCCAGCACTGTAGTCAGGCTGACAGTTCTGTCAGGTTTTATGGTCCTTTGTGGTTCAGTAACAGAGCAAAAATAAAATGCAACCTCCTTGTGACTAGAAAAAAAGACTGAGACAAATTGGTAAAGGTTTGCATTTAATTATTGTCTATAAATGTAGACACAGTTCCAACTTTGCAATCAATCTGAGGCAGCCTGCAACAATGACTGCAACTCAGTGCATGCATGTCATGTTGTTTGCATGACTTAACTGGTTCTATTCTGGTTCTATTTCTATATAAAATCAAGGATGCAGAGCATCTATGTCATCGTTTTGCAGCAACTGTGTTGCGCTCACTGTATTCTTGGAGGCTTTTTTTTTCAAATCTATGAGGTTCTGGCTGTGCTCTGAATGTAAGTAATTAAGCTAACTGTGAGTAGTCACAGATCTGGTCCCTGCCTTCAAAGCAACCATTTCAAAGGCAACACGATCATGGTCACTATAATCTTAGCTGTGCCACGATCTTCAACCACTGTTTTCCCCAGAGTGGCTGCATTAGTGCTAACTAGCACTGACATCATGAAGTTCTTTAAAAATAAAATTAGAACAATTCAAAAAATGTTCTTCATCTAAAACATCAACACATGTTTAAAACTCCAACCCCCACTACCCCTTACCCTTAATTAACACTTTGTTATTAAGTCATCAGTCAACATTTATTAGCAGGGAATGAAGAGTGATCTTCATTACTCCTGATCTAGCCCTTTTACTTTAGGTTCCAGGACATTTTAGAATCAATTTTAAGATTATTTAAATTACTTACAGAGTATGGTCTGACTCCCCAATATATTGCTCCCCCGTTTATCACAGGACAACGATGTTCATATTCTAAGATGTAATTGTGAACTAATGCTGACTAATGGTGAAACAACAATCAGAGGCTGTGATCGTTATTTTTAATCTAAATGCAGGCTGTTTAGTATTTCCGTTATCTGTTACAGGATTTTTATGTGTAAGTCATGCAGCCCATGATCCATCACAATTCACAGGTTACTGCCCGTACAGTGTGACCCGAACCTTGAGAACGATTTTGGGTGAAGACACATTCAGTAATCATTGTCCGTAAGTTTGATTAGTTTCTAATTGGTAGTTTGGTACTTTAGACAAATGAGCTAATAACACTATAATACAGGAGAAGCATTTATTTGGCAAAGTCAGGGACATTTTGCCACCTTCTCAAACAGAATACTGGCTGGTAGCTCTGACGAGACAAGACTGTAAGACATTTCAGTGAAAACAAATATATTGGGGTCCATACCATGTCAAAGTATCGTAATTACATAGTTTGGTAAACATTGTTTCTAAAAGTTTAATCTTGTGATTTTCAGCTGATGGTTTACATAATATTTCTGCAATAAACCACTACAATGCACCGATTTTCACTCCCCTTTCATTCCTCAAACAACAGCAAAAGCTGCTAATCTCTTCTGGTAGCTGCACTGTGGCCAGAAACCTCTCAAAGTAGTTTACTCTGCTGAACAGAAGAAAAAGTCCTGTACAGCATGAAGCTGAAAAGAATCTCAGGTTGATTCTTCTAATCCTCAGTGTTCTCAGCTCACATTTTAGCACGTTGACAGAGCAAAAAGCGCTTTGTGGGTCCATCAGCCGTACTTCCAACATTTTGGCTTTGCTGAATAGGCACACTTTTTATGCTTTTCCTCTTTTTTCTGTCAAACTATCTGCCAGACAGCAGAGCTCCTAAAATAGCTTACTATCTGTTTTCACTGAGCATCAACACAATGTACTCCAACTGTACAAAGGCCAATATCTCACAAACAATACTTGACTTGTTCTAATTACAGTAAGCTGCTACCGTAAACAGGAAAGTTTGCAGAGTTCACTGACAGCTTCAGGATCAAATTAATCAGCGTCGAAGTTAATAACAATTATTTAACTACTAGCTGAAGACTTGATAAATGTTTTTATAATCATTCTGGCACTCATGACTGTACAATTAAAAACAGTTAATACACATCTCTTTTTTTACATTTTTAAAGTATTTTAAAACTTGCCTTGGCACCATCAGGTCCACTTGGCCCAGCCTCCGCATCAATGCCTGGCTCACCCTGACAGACAAATCACAAAAACATTATAGTTGTATTTCTTCCTGATGACAAAGACAGTAATGAAATGGAAGCAAAAACAGATGTAATTGCACGCTCAAACATTTAGCACTTTGTGTCGATTTTGGTGCAGACTAAATAAATCCAGTACATCATAATCATTAAGACATCACAGAAAGAAAACTTGGGAAACTCACTCTCTCGCCAATCAAGCCTTGTTCACCGATGCTACCAGGTAAACCAATGTCACCCTGTTAAACAGTGAAGCGTGACCGTTAAGCTACCGTTGATGTGTTAAATGTCTAACATGCAATCTTTGATATCAACAGGACAAATTTAATCAGTGCCACCTGCTATGAAGGGTACTATGATGTAAATCATGGGAGTAAAAACTGACGTTTTACAAAAGCTTAACTAACTAATAGCTTAACTTAATCTGCCAGCACAAAACTACTACTCACTACTTTTTGTGCTGAAAGGTAGTGAAATTATTAACAATGGCAAGACAGCAACCTGAGTGGATAAAAAGCATACAGGAACACAACAGTCACATATATACAAAAAGCAGTTCATACAGCTTTGGAATTAATGTTACTTTTTTAAAACTTGAACTTTGAGCAATTACACTGTATTCACAGGTCTATACCTATCTCGGTAGATAAGTCCAAATCCAGTAGGTTATTCCTGTGCATCAACATTAAACCCACTGACGGGTCAAGGGAGTAACACTTATCCCATTACAGTGCAATATTGTAATGAAAAACCTTGAGTCTCGGATTTCATGTGGAGTTTAGTCTGACAGATACCTCTCAAATAAAAATTGTTGTAGACCTTCTGAACTCATATGTTGTGTGGAAAAACATTTGTCATAGAAGCACTGCAGGGTCAAATAATCTCAGCTATATATATCCATAGCATCATAGACTGACCTGTAGCAGAAGTCTAAACAGACAGACACAGCCTTACCCATCATAGTTGGGTATGCCCTCAACTATGATGATGCCCTCTTAACTTGAGCATTGCACCTCAACTATATGACATATAATGTCACATGATATTTCCTTTCCAAAGTATCTACAGTGTTTTCTGGCTGTGTACAAAACTATTTTCAGAAAAATGAGACCCTGTGGAAACTGGAGAACTATTTTTTGTTATACAAGTTTTATCTTTACTACGAGTTTGAGATCTGTTTTACGTGTTTAAGAAATTGGCGTGTATAGAACAAACGCACTAAACTTGATTTAGTGTGTTTGTTGATTTTACTAAATCATCTGATTGTGGAGATTTTCTCTCCAATATTGTTGGAACTTTACAATATAAAGCAACTGTTGTTGTGAATTGGCACCGTATAACTAAAACTGAATTGATTTATTATATATAGCATCATTAAAATATTCAAAGAATGAATGGAAATCTATGCATGCAAGGGACAAGCCAGAATTGAAAGGCCTCCGAAATGAAAGGCTTCAGACTCTCAGGCGGCACAGCAATAAAAGCAGGCATGATTTTGTAGCGCAGAGCCCTGCATGCGCTCAGGAACACTTTTGAAACTTGCTGCCATTGAGCTCTGTTCATCTCTACATGTACAAATGCAAATTAAAACTATTAGGCAAAAGAATAACCATATAAACGAGATCCAGAAACACTGCTGCTGCCTCCTGGGCTTGAGCTCTCTGTGCATGGAAAAAAGACAGGAAAATCCTGTGGCCTGATTTGAAATTCTTTTTGGAAATCCTGGAAACCGCATCCTCTGGTTTAAAGAGGAGAGAGATCGTCTGACATCCCTGATGGTATTGGGGTACTTTAGCGGAAGTGATATGGACACATTCTGTACAGGTGCCATTAATGCTGATCGATACATACAGGTTTTAAAATAATAAAAATAAATAAATAAATAAAGTCTTGTACCATTGCTGTACCAACTTGCAAACTTTGTAACTTGCTAATCACTGTATTCTGATTTTCCTTACATTTTATACTTCCCATAATTTGGGGAAAATGAGTCTGAATGTATTCAGTACTGGATATTTCTGTAAAGCATTAAGGAAATAAATCACAATTTCTCAATGATCCCAGAGTAGACCTAAAACAATATTTACTGTGACCTTTCTGGAGACACAAATGACATGATTAAATCATCAAAGGCAGTTTTGATATTATAATTCAATAAAAAAAGTGTAATTCTGACAACATATCATCCTCGTCACCTTCTCTCCAAGATCACCAGGCGGTCCTCTCTCTCCGGTCTTCCCTGGTAGCCCCTGTCAGGAACAGTCACGGCTTTATTATTCTACCCAAATGTAAAAGTCAGTTGGATGTTTTACACCGACTGTGTGATCAACTTACACTCGGCCCAATCTCCCCAAGTGGCCCAATCGTTCCTGGTGGCCCTGCTGGTCCCTGCGGCAATAAAACAGGAGCGTCAATACAAAGGTTAAGAGCATTTTCTAATCTTGGACAAACCTCTGAAAGTGACATTAAAAGAGTAAAAAGAAAAGGTGAAAAGAAACAAGTAATAGGCAGAAAGTTTGGATTTGTGAAGATAAGTTAATCTTCAGCCATCACAACACAGAGCCAAAACTCCTAAAAGATGTAAAAACTGGGCTGCTGTTATAGAGACACAATGAGGCTACAATAAGGCTGCCAGGGAAGGAGGAAGGAGATGGTGTAAATCAACTTGTCTCCAACTCACTACTTTTCTGCTTGTGTTTGTGAGATTTGGGAAGCATGAGAGAAAGAGGATTAGGCTGTCTAAGGCTTTTTCAAACAGGATAGAAGTTCCTAAGTAGGCTTGAATAAAAGGGTCAAAAATGAAGAAAATCAGTCTAAATATGCAGGGGCACGAAGGGTGCATAGTAGCTGCTACAGAGCTCTGAGTTATAGTAGACAATGAGACACTGATTTATGACCGTATCTTCTAAGAAATTCTGCAACAGCTAAATTTTGCATAACTGAACCACATGGAGTGAACACCAGAGAAAAAATGTGACCAACAAAAGCAGCTATTGTTAAAGCTTCAAAAAAGTACTAAAACTCACTGGCTCTCCTGCAAGTCCTTTGGCTCCTGGAGGTCCAGAGTGGCCTTGGATACCCTGAAAATAATAGCCATTTGTTACACCCACACTCCAGGTACTCATAAATATTTTGAAATGCTATAACCCCCACGAGATAAACAGTGCAACGTACACCTATGTCTTATCCACTACTATTGCTTACAACAAATTCAACACTGACCTAAAAGAAAGCTTTGTTAGCCCCAATAACTTACTTGAAATCCTTTAGGCCCAGGTTCACCTGGCTCACCAAGTCTTCCCTGCAGACGATGACACACACAGAAAAATATGTTTTGAAATGTGAGTAGCCAGTTAGATATAATTGTGTTGTTTCCATGTGTTAAAATTAGGACAGGGCTTGGTTCTCTTTCTCTCTATCCTCGATTAGGTTTAACGTTACAGCTACGTTTTGCATTGGAATCTCTGATAGCCACGAGAACCACAACCATTTCCTGACAAACAGGAAATTATCTTGGTAAAGTTTCTATCCATCAAAGTCAAGTTTGGTAAATGGAATCTGGACCCAAATTTGTGCGAGTGCATTTTGCTTTCAGTATTTTCTTATGCCTAATAACTGCTGATGTATTTGCCAAATAACCAGGAGGTGCCAAGAGTAAGAACTGCCAAGCTTTCATGTCAAATAATTGAAGTGACAGTCATATTGAAATTTATCAATAAGTTTAAAAAAATTAACTTAATTCAGACCTGATTGTGTTCAAACCCAGACTCAAAAAAATGATCTAATGGAGCTTTAAGACTGTTACAGCCAACTGATATTAAACAGAACCTGAGATCATATCTCACCAACTGTTGTATATATTCACACCAAACCTGGCCCCTTTCTCATTTTCCTCAATTCCTTTCCTCTTATCTTAGTCTCTACCACCAGAGTGGGGGTGACTCAGTAAGAAAAAAATGCATTTCTCCCATCACAGTGGCAATGATTTTAACACGATAAGATCAAATTGTGATTTTCACCACCAAATTCAGTTCAGTGGGTAGTTCAATGAGTCGTTCAGTGGGTCTTTCATTTGGTCATTCAGTGGGTCATTCAGGGGGTCAGGGGCCAGGGTCATCACTTTTATATGTTCAAGTGCATAGTGTGGAGGATGTCATAAGGCCTTGAGGCAATCAGATGTAAAACACAATATCTATGAGTGTTTTAAGTTGTAAATCGAGGCGATTTGACCCGATCACGACAGGAAGGTTATTTATGTAACTTTTGCAGCGCTCACTGCTCAACTAATAATGGTTAATACATTACAAAAGTGTAATAAAATGAATTATTTGTTAATTTATGAATCTGCAGAACACTGCAGGGCCTGGGGCGGTCTGCTTGCCTCCACCCCGGGGGGAAAGGGTCACATCTCTTGGGTCTGGGTGCCGTTTCCCCCTCTGGGGGCGAGGGTACCTGGACCCGGGGTATAGAGTATGTTTGGGGAGTGCGATTGTGTGTACATGTGCATATATGTCTATTCCTACGTTGGATGAGTGCTGAGTGTTTGTATATGTGTGCATGAGGGTGG
This sequence comes from Pelmatolapia mariae, assembly GCF_036321145.2. NCBI lineage: Eukaryota > Metazoa > Chordata > Actinopteri > Cichliformes > Cichlidae > Pelmatolapia > Pelmatolapia mariae. Next base: position 34,498,575 of record NC_086237.1, on the reverse strand, counting down.
GAATGCATGTTTGTGTCTGTGTGTGCCTGTTTGTCTGTGTTTATATGTCAGGTCAGGTCTTAGACTCCACCTCCCTGGGAACACCCAGGCCCTCCAAAGTGTGGAGGCCTATCTCCCCTCACCACACTCCCTGCCGGTAACTGATGCACTCAGGGGTCGGTGCATTGGTGGTTCTTGGTGTCCGGGGCTGGGCGCTCAGGTATACACCAGCTCACTCCCGGTGGCTACTTGGCGGGGCCTGGTGCCTGTCGCTCGGTCAGGCCTCTTCCGGGGCAAAGGGGGCCCTCGAACCTCCGGCCTCGGGGCCTGCAGCTCGGTTCACTCTGGCACAGCTGGCTGCCGGCAGAGCCGGCGGGCGCGCCAGTGCAGCCCCCTCTGGCTTCTGCTCCGTGGCTACTGGGTGACCCCTCGTCTGGGGATCTCCTCAGCCCTTCCCAGGAGGGTGGCACGGATGCCCCTCCGGTGGTACTCCTTGGGCTCTCGCACTCTGGGGTCCCTGGATGTCTGGAGCCTGGATCTCCTCCATGCCTGCTTCATGCCCTGGGGGACGGGGCTATGGCCCTCCACACCCTCTAGCAGACCGTTACATGGGGAAACCTTCTGTATACAAGCGCGCTGATCCACACAGGTGTGCACATGGGTGTTCACTGTTCGTAGACATAAACTACACCTTTCTTAGCTGCTACTTCAAAGCACATTGTGCGCTGTCTGTGCTGCACAACAACATTCAATATTTAGTATTTATTGCTGTTTACACTTAGCTAGATTAACATGATGGTGTTGTGTTTAGTATGTTGCTTTGTTTTTTTTTTGCTTGTTTTCTATTCTTTTTCTCTCAACAGGTGATCCAGGAGATTTTTTTTTTCTCTTTGTCTTTGTAAGTGCCCTTTCTCACTGTCCCTCTTCCCTTCTGTTTTTCTTTTCCTTCCTCTCTTTCTTTCTCCCTTTCCTATCCCCCAATCATGTCTGTCTCATCTGTAACTACTGAAAATAAAATAAATAATAACAACAAAAGTTGATCAAATGGACCAATACGGCAATGCCATGATGATCCATTTGGCAAAATAAATCCATTTGGTATCCTTGTTGGTCTTCAGACAACAATTCTGACGGCTAAAGAACCAAATGGGACAGACAAAAAAAAAAAAAAAAAAAAAAAAAAAAAAAAAAAAAAGAACACTGTGAACCAGCTGAGGACATTACAGCTGGAGTAGCACCATGCTTCCATCACAGTGGAACCAAAACTGATGATCATGATATACATGCAACATTAAATACTGAACTTCTACAGTATCAACAGTGCCCGTTTATCTGAAATGCTATTTCTGAGAAAGCTGGAAGGCTACATGATCAAATGCAACCAGGATTCGTGCTAATGCAAAAAATTACTGTTAGAAGAAATTTTGTCACCATGTCTCCAGGGAGGCCCAATTTTCCTCGTGGGCCATCAGGGCCCTGCAAAGAAAAAAAACCCATCGGTTAACTGAGCTTTTTCAAATCCCCCAGAGTTTAAGTGTTTCTCACTGACAAGCACTACCAGCACCATCAATATTTTAATGCTCTTTGATTTAAGATTCAGTTGTTAAATTTGTTTTTTAACAAGAGTGCCCTCTAAAGATTCTTCAGATGCTAAAAACAGTTAATAACCACAGTCTTCAGAACAAAGTCTCTTGTAAAAATTCTCATGATTTGTCGTTTTCTCTGCAGAAATTTGAGCCATTTGTTTTTCATGGAGCACGTTTGATGTGCGTAATCAGGAAACTTAATGACAAACATTCCTCAAAGGCAGCTGCAGAATAATATTAGCAGCAATAAATCCCTACACGTTAACTGAACATCACACTCTGCGTATCTTTTAACTAGCATCACCTTTGATTTTTTGACCATGTGCTCACCTTTATTCCCGTAGATCCTTTCTCCCCCACTGGGCCATCTGGACCTCTTGGACCCTATGCAAAGAAATAAAAGCTGAGGAATAGTTTGAGAAACACTGGCCTTTAACAGAACTAAAGGGGATGTTGTTTAACAAATAAAGTTAATGATTTTGGGCAATTAATCTCCATTTTTGTCATTCCCATTTAGCAGAGCCTGGGAGGCAGTGCTTCTGGTTTGATTGCATACTATGGTTTAGCCCACACTGGAGAGACATCATCAAAGATTGTGGCTATTTAGCAAATAGTTGGCATCTGGCTATTAGCTCCGCACAGTGCCCACACTGTGAACACTTTGTCCTCATTTTTCCAAGACTGTGCACAGCAGTGCTGCCTTCACACTAAAGTCATTTTGAAGAAGCCTTGGGAAAGGCTAAAATCCTTTAGCTGATTCATACTTGCTTTTAAAATGAACAAAACTGTTTAGTCAACACTTAAGAACTGATTCTGCGTGATTCTAGTTCTTTTTCCCTTTCTAAGTATCTTAAATAATGCAAACAGACAGAGTAGAATATATACAGAGCACTAATTAAATCCTATTTCCATTAAGCTGTCAGAATGAAATTATGCTTTCTGTTGTTTAGAAACTCAGCAGTATTAGGAGTGAGAAACCTTTTGAGGTAGTAACTGTGTGCAGCCTGTGTTCAAAACTTGTGTTAAACAGGTTGTAAAATATACATTTAATTTAATAAGAAACTGAAATTGAGATTAATAGATTCACTCAAAAAGTCTGTTTCCTTAAATATAATGTTTTGTCTGATAATGAGAATATTTACACGTCAGTAGGATCATTTTAACTGTTTCCTGTTTAAATAATTTTTTTTAATCACGTCTCACTTTCTTGATGCATAATAGGAGAGTAATTGATCATAATTCAAGATACTCTGACTTGTCTCCAACAAATCTTTAAACAGATTCATACAATTTCATTAGATTTCTAATCTAACTTCACTTGCAATAATTTTTTTTCACTTATTTAGCACAAAAGACAAGCTTGATTATGTTATTTATTCAGACTGAACATCTAAAGTGCAAACATTTAGCATCCATCCATCCTTCCACTGATAATCAGTTTTCACATCCTTTTAACTGGGACAGGAACATTAGTTTGAAGTTCACTCGCACTCAGTCTTTCTTTATTTCTTAAAAAAAAGAAAAAAGAAAATAAATGGTGCAGTCAAATCACTAGAAAGAAAATTACTTTAATGAATAACCTGCAAATACCTAAAATGCCTAATGTGACGACTGAAAATTTAGTTATATTTATAGTAATTAGGCAGGATAAAAGCATTGAGCTCTGTGACCCTGTAGAAGTACAACATAACAAGAGCAAACAAAAACGTATAAAAGTCCTATTTATTACAGTCATGTAAAAAAGGAAGTTTTCACTGCACTCTTTCAGAGCCCTATGAAACACTAAGTACACCTTTACTGCTTCCATAGGTATTAAGAAGGAAAGTATCAGCCAGGTGCTGCAAATCACCCTTCACTAACTGATCAGCAAGTGACCACATGTTGACATAATGCCACAATATTCCCAGGAGTGGACATTTCAGCAAACTCAAATCCGATTCAGACTGTCTAATTCTTATAGAAATTGCAAAAAAAAAACCCTACATATCAAACTGAACAGTCCTCAGTCAGCACAACAAAAGTTAAAGTTCACGACAGTACCAATACATAAAGATAGAATTTTGGCTTATTTGGAAGAGCTGCCAAGAGAAAGCCTCTTCGCTATAAAAAGAACATGGATCTGAACAATCCGCAAGACCTTTGGAACAACATACTTTGGTCAGACAAGACCTTGTGGGAGATGTTTGGTCATAATGCCAGCGTCACGTTTGGTGAAAGTCAAATACAACGTGTCAACATCTCATACGAATTATCGAGAATGGTGGTGGAAGGGTGATGGCTTGGACTTTTTTTATAGTCACAGGACCAGGAAACTTTTCAGACCATAAACGCTTCCGTACCAAAAGTCCCTCAAAAACTGACAGTCTGATAAAATAATATAGAAAAAGACTACTTCAATTTACTGCTGCTAAAAGCTTTTCTACAAGCTACTGAATCATGACATAAACTTAGTCATATGCAGGTTTTCACAGGATGCTGCAGGCTTGTGAAAACTTTAATGTTTGTATGTGTGTAGGTACTTGAAACACTGGATAAAAATGATTTCTATAACAGACACAAATGTATAGTAGTCATATATGGATATATTTTGCATGTGAGATGAATAATTAGGGACAAATTAAGTCTTTCCAACAAGTGGGTGGGTACATGAGATACCTGGAAAAAACAAAACAAAAAAAAATACTGGCAGCGACCCGTGGTAGCCCTCAGCCTCCTATGTATGCACCTAAGCTATCGGTTTCAAAGTTATTTCAAAGTTAGCCAAGTTATTCACATATACAGGATTTTCAGAAACTTTGACCCCTTGACCCCAACCAAGAGGTCAAGGTCACAGATTCAAACTATGATACACCTATGGTATTCATTTAAAACTCCTACACCGCTTCATTCGCGAGTTATCATAGTCAAAGGTTTTTCAGCAAGCTTGACCTCTGACCCTTGATCTTGAGGTTGAGGTCACTGAGATTCAAACTCAACTGAGATTTTTAGTAGCTACGCCTTTGGTATCAAATTCAAAATCCTGCATTGCCTTTTTCTCAAGTTACTGCATTCACAAACTTGGGTGTCCACATCACCCGCCCGCCATGCCCACCTGGGTGACATCTATACCCCATTAGCCTTTAACGGCTGAGGGGTAAAAATGGGGCTAAAATGACATATTAGATCAATTATTTATTTTGTCCAAAATTTTGCACTCTTCCATTAAAGTCTATAACTCCTTAATTCTATTATGCAAAGCTGGAAAAAAATGAAGCACCAGTGACAGATTTAAACCTGCAGATGCAGCAAGATTCTGAGATAAGCTGCTACGTCTTCTATATAGAAAGATATACAGTACTTTGGTTTATGGAGGCTCACTGAGGTTATCTTCTAAAATGATCTGTGGTTTTGCATTATAGAAAAGTACTTTAAGAGATGTCATTATGTCTGGATCTTTTAGAGACAATTAGAGCTACTGTAATGTTACACAGTTCATCTTCTCATTATTTTGGAAAAAAAAGAACAAAAAACTATTGTTACTGCAACTGGGGATGTAAAATTACAATTACAATAAATCAGGGCTTTAAGCAGTCACAGTAATGGCAGAGGCTGAGTAAGACTGTAGATGTGTAAGCTAGCATTTCAACAGATATAGCGACATTAGTGTTTAGCAGCCATGGTGCCTTTTAGCAGGTTACTGGACATGGATCATGATGCTAATTTCATTTGCTGGGTGCAAACATAATTATGGTGTATTATTTATTAACAGACAGTAATTAAGAGTCACATAATGGAGATATCATCGTTTACTATAGCTTCCATTTGCTTACCCTCCTGCCTTTGGGTCCTCTGATACCAACAGATCCCCGGGAACCTGGAGGCCCCTGCATGTGTATGAAAAAATATTCTTTGAGTTTGAAAGTGGAGACTTAGCTGCAACTACCTCACTTTTTTTTGATATGTTGTCAACCATCAAAGGCTGCTAAAAAAAACACAACACCATATAATCATATTGAACTATTAGTCTGTGACTTTTTTTCTGCTCCCTTTCTATCACATTGATGTCAAACTGAACCGAAAAGCACATTCTCACACTTAACCACACACAACGCCACGTACATCTCTTCTAATCTCTGTATCAACTCTGTGTCGTCTTGTTTTGTAGTTTGTCCCAAAGTGTCCAGAAGCATTTTGTCTTTTTGAAAATCAATCTATAAAAAAATAGCGCAAAAAAAGAATAAGAGGCAGAAACTTTAGCTGCCCTTTGGGGTTGCATCGGGAAGGGCATCCGGTGTAAAACTGCCAAATCAAACATGTGGAAATACCTTCTGTGGCAACCCTTTGTGACACGGCAGCAGCCGAAAGTAGCCACTACAGGAGGTAGAGTCTTCAGCTATTGCGCCTCTTTCCTGTGGAACCAGCTCCGAGTTTGGAATCTACATTTAAAATTCTGCTTAAGAACTTTATTTTCAATAAAGCTTATAATTAGTGCTAGATCAGGTCACTCTAAACCATCTTGTGAAGATGCTATCAGATCAGGCTGTTGGGGGACCTTCCATAATGCACTGAGCATTTTTTTCTCCACTCCCCTCTTTTTACTCTTGATGCATTTGCATGCCACTGCTGTATGAAACTAGCTTTTGTCTGCTCTCTCCTGTAATTTGTGTTTAGGCCTATACTCTCTATTTTGATCTTCACTTTCTCCTTACCCCCCAAACGGTTGCAGTACAGTACTGTACCTCCCTGAGCCTGGTTCTACCAGAGATGTCTTCCTGTTGTACGGGAGTTTTTCCTTCCCACTGTTGCCAGGCGCTTATTCATATAAGATCGCCTGATCGTTGGAGTTCTCTCTCTCTAATATTGTAAGGTTTGTTTTTTCATCTTCTAGGAAATCTCAGTTTATAAATAAAACTAAATTGAAAGTATCTCTACAGAAGCAAGAGAAATGCAACATAGCACCAGTGTAGTTGGGTGCGGTGAGAAGTGCAATCTGAGACTGCATACAGGCACCGTTTTTAAAGATTAGATAAGGTCTGTTAGTGTAGATGGCACAATAGGTTAGTATAGCCACACCATACACATGCACACACACCAAGACAGTTTACCTTCTGTACAGCTATGATACAGATAGTAATAATGGTAAACTTACTGGAATCCCTTGCAGTCCAGGTGGCCCCATCTCACCAGGTATTCCAGGGTGACCCTGATGAAACAATGTTACTTGAATGATATCTATACAATCTTTCAAAGAAAGCATAAATAAGTCCTCAGATGTGACAAAACCTTGGTGGCCATATATTACCTATTTATTAGATAGTTATTGCATGACAAATCAAATCTGTTATCACACCCCAATCCTTTACAACATGATGCCCCCTGGTATGAGAGATGGGGTCCAGACTTACTCCTTACCATCGGCCCCTGTTCACCTGGTGGCCCAGGGACGCCCGTGTTCCCTCGATCACCCTGAAGTACCAAAAGCCACAATTAGGGAAACACAAGTAGGACTGCAACTGATCCAACAGTCAAATATATGTCAAAACATTTAATTACACCCAGTAACAACATAATAAAGTAATGCTCTCAAATTGTTGCTTTTGTTTTATCAGAAATGTACAATTACATTATATGGAGAAAGTTAGCAAATATGCACATTTAAGAAGCTTCCAAATTTTAATGTCTCCATGTGGTCATTGCAAGTGGGATCACTTTTGTAGGTTGTACATCCAGTTCTTATGAGTGCAATATTTCTGGAACATCTTTAATACTATCATTCAATTGAGCAGATAAAATTTTGGTCAAGCTTACTGTGATCTAGAATTTCATTACTATTTATTCCAAGTTCAGTTGGACTCACTGTGAACTGATTAGATGTGGCTAGTCAAAGGTCAATGTATGATTGGATCATTTCCATCAAAAAATAAATTGATAATAATTTAATTTTATATGTTTATCTCAGTTGAATTCATCTACTTTTGGGACTTGTGTTAATATCTGATGATGAATTAAGGCATATTTATACAGAAACATGACAAATATTACAAATCTTACTCAAATTATAACTGGTGATCGGCTGGTGTATGCGTACAACCACAAGACAGCAATTTTACTTGCATGAGAACTTATTTGAAAAATTGTGTTCAATATATTTTTGTGCATTTTACCGGCACACTCCATACAGCACTACAGAAAAGATTTCAAAAGGTCAAAACGAGACTACAAATTGTGACAGTAGCAAAGAATGACACATTTAGACCGCGCTAACCTTTTCTCCCGCGATACCCATCTCTCCGACAGGCCCAATAAAACCAGGCAGTCCCTGAGGGAGAGAAAACATGCTGTCTTAACTGTGTCTTATTTCTCTTAGTCCTATGAACTTGTAATTCTCATAATAGGCTGCACAGCTCTGGGGCACTGACAAAACAGACACACACTGTGAGCATCAAACAGAAACGAGCAAAAAAGAGGGAGAAAAGCCTTTACCCTCTCGCCAAGCTTTCCGACCTCGCCAGTTATCCCGGTCTCACCCTACAGCAAAGCAGCCAATTAGCATATCACAAACTTATTCATGCCTTTCGTTTTTAGTGCAATTCAGTTGAAATGTGCTTAGAGGCCAGTTCCCCTGTGGTAGCAGGGAATTAACATCTAATTTATACATATTCAGATGATACATTATCATAAAAGAAAACCAGCGAGAGAGTGTTCAGTTACGGGTGACAGCGGTTCGTCTGTGAACGTATGACAATTAAGTCTGACCTTGAGTCCATCTGTGCCCGTCAGTCCAGGGAATCCCTGCCTCCCCGGCCTGCCCTGAACAGAAAGCAGAAATTACAGAGAGAAGTGTACTGACGCTCCACACAACAAACAATAAACTCTGTATCTCCAGTAAAAAGGTGTTGCTTCCCTCAAGAGGCTGCGACACAAAACAAACCAACATTTGATGCCAAAACAAAGACACCCCTTTAAGACAGCTAATGATTCAAAAAATAAAGAGGTATTTCTAGCATCAAAGGCTTATTATTACTCACAAAACTCTTTGGGTCATTTGTGATTGTATTTTCATATTCACTTGTGGGTTATACTTTTGGGAGATGGCAGACTGAAGTCTACCACTGCAAAAATAGATTGTTTTATTGGAAAAGGCTTCTCTATTGTTTAGCCTGGGATGACTCCAAACAAACACATTTTTGGACAGAGACGGTCACTGTGGACTTTTTTAATACTGCAGAGCAGTTCAAAGTCATCCTATTCGTCTTTTATAAAGTCACATTTGGCTTAAATAGCATCTTTATCAACAATGGTCACAATTCAGATATAAAAAATCTACATTGGTGAAGTCAATTGATAAACAAACAATAACGGCAATTTGTTTGACTCCACTCTCAAATAGATTAAATGAATTATCAGAATTTAGATCAAGAAGTTCCTTTTCTTGTGCATTCATCTTAAAAAATAACTCAATCATTAGATACTTTTTACAGAATTTCTTTTGTTTACGACACTCTGTTTGCTTTCGCGTTCTTTTTATGATAGACAGGAGGACGGCAATTTGCTGACCAATCTGGTAATATGAGTACAGAGTGTCCAATAGGAAGTCTTTGAAAACATCTGGAAAACAATAGGAGATCAGTCAGCCAAAGGACTTACTATCCATAATTGGTCAAAGTTACTCCTCCAATGCTAATTTAGGCAGAGACAGATGAGCGTAGTAAGTGTTGTGGTTTTGAATGACAACTGTGTTATTGTTGTGTCTGGTCTTAGGTTGTACTCACCTCGGGTCCAGCGGGTCCAGCTGGCCCAACTGGTCCCTCATCACCCTGACCAAAAAACAAATAAAAAAAAGTCAACATTAAGTAAAGAAACATTTATTTCAGCTTAAATGAACTTTTCAATTTAACCACACCTGAAGTCCTGAAGTTCCTCTTGGACCTGGCAAACCTCTTGTTCCTTGTTTTCCCTATTAATGAGACATTGAGGTTCAGGGTTCACTTAATTTCTGTGTTTCTAATTGAGCTGATGTGGTTCTACTAACCTTGGGACCTTCAGGGCCATTTTGTCCTGGTGGGCCAATGTCACCTGGAAAGCCCTGCAGAAATAACAAGAAATGAACCCCAGTTATATCACCATATGGTAGCATGGTTTATGCTACTCTCAACTGTTAAAATGATAAACAGCACTGAGCAAAAATCTTGAGCAACTCCTCATTTCTTCAGATTTTATTTCCAGGAAGCATTGAGCAATACCTGAGTTGTCATGAGATAGCTATAGCTCGGGAGGTAGAGCAGGTCATCTACTAATTGGAAGGTTAGTGGTTTGACCCCTGGTTGCTCTTGTCTGCAGGCTAAAATATCCTTGGGCAAGATCCTGAACCCCAAGTTGCTCTCCAAGTGTAAATGTTAGATTGAAAGCACTTATACATAGAAAGAAAAAGCTTATATCAATGTGTGTGAATATTGTGAAAAGCACTCTGAGTGCTTGAGTAGAAAAACCCTCTGCAAGAACCAGTCCATTTATCAATAGTTAGCCAGGCTTTCTGAGGATTTTTCAGAGTTTTCTGTGGACATTGGCTGCTTTTCCACTCATTTTCAGTCCAATTCTTATACCTGACCATTTTCAGAGGACTGGCTGTATTTGTTAAGTGACTTAACACTGACCTATGCATCACCTAACTCAAGAGATGAACCATTGTTGTGTTTAGCAACTTGGCAAGAACCTATTCTAAATTTTAGCTTCAGGCTCTTCAGTCTGTTGCAAAAATACACAATTCACGCCCGTTTCTGTAGTCGAATCTACAAAAAAACCCCAAAAAGCCAAAAAGTTGATTCCCAACTAGCTGAAAACTTGAGAATGGAACAAAAGGCAGCCAACATTCAAAGAAGAGCTTTGAATGTCCCTCAAGAAGCCTGGAGAACTATCCCTGAAGGTTACTTAAAGGATTTACAAGAAAGCTTGCTTAAGAGAGTTCACGTTGTGTTAAAGAGTAGGTGGTCATACAAAACATTGACTTTCAACCCTGTTTTTGTGTATTTCTATGTTTGCAGGTTTTCCTAGCAAATATAAAGAAATGAGGTTTGGCTCAGGACCTTTTCAAATTGCTGTATTTAGATAAAATGTTTTTTATGTGACTATAATCTATCCCTACCTCTAGGCCAGGAGGACCGGGTAAACCAACAGGGCCCTTCTCACCAGGTTTGCCCTTAAAAATGTCACACAATTATCACCAAGATCAGAAATGTAAAAACAACAACAAAAAAGCTAAACAATCGATATCCAAAGCACAAATTTACAGATTTACTGGTTACATAATGTGGCACTTTAACGAAACAATCCAATACAGCTTCATGATTTTTTTTCAATTATAATAAACCTGCCCTTTAGCACCTGTAAACATGTTATGCAATTCAAGGTTACGTCAATGCAGAATAAAGGAAATTTAATTTTCATTGCACCAGACAACAAATCCCTCAAACAAGGGAAAATCAGATAAGATCCTGATATGAAGAATGAGTTTAGCTCCTTGGAATGGCTGTTATCATTGCTGAAAGATGCATAAATCACATAGCAGATCAAGCAAGCATGAGGCTTAGTTTTCTATGCAAGAACCTCAAATCAGATCAGAGAGCACTGAAAACATTAAGGAAACTTTTAGATTGCATAAGTGCCAAAGCTCGGAGAGCGTTCACACTGGGAATTTGCCTGTGCCCTACTCTTTGAAGAGTTGAGCTGTATGTGCCTGATTAGACCAAAATTCTCACACACACATAAGGGCATAAAGTTTGCTTTTGTATACGTTTGAAGATTTCCACTCATCTTTCTTCAAGAAGACCAACCTTTTTTTCTTGAGAGCATCTTAAGACTCACTGGATCCTTTGAGCGCACCACTATGCTTTCAGAACAAAATTCTCATCCGGAGTTTAAAAAGGAGAAACTGCCTTCACATCATAATTTAATTGCAAAGCAGGCAAAGCAAACGTTTTCTTGCTTGAGAAAAGAAATATCTGTTATTTCTAAATAAAGTTATAATGTTCAGTCTAGACATCACTGCAACATCACTAATTAAATCATTTTAATCAAAGAAATTCCAATTCACTGCACTGGCTCTGGGGGCGGCATCACTGCGATCCAGTTAGATGTTAACTAAATGAGGTTTCAACTACACTGAATGGAGTTTTCCCTGCATGAAACTATCTGCAATGGATAGTTGTAAATCAATAAGCATGTGGAAGATAAAATACCTGTGGTCCAGGTTTTCCACAAGGCCCGGGCAACCCACGTGAGCCACGGCTGCCCTGTAACATAAATGCCAGTTAACAAGACAAAAAGGGGCATCAAATGCATCAAAACGAAAAGTACTGTGCAAAGCCTATTTGGTACATTGGAGGCATTTGTGAAAGACTGTTTACATTACTTTCAGTGCCTAAACCTGGTACACGGCTATAGTAAATGGTTTGTACTTCCCTTTAAGAGAGCAGTACAAGAGACTTTACAACAAGTCCCATTAATCCATGCACACACAGATGGTTGCAAAGATGACACACTCTGTGCTGGTCTAATTGGTAGCAATCTGGAGTGAATCATCTTGCTGAGGGGAATCTGACACGGACCCAAACAGATGCATTTACGAGAAGCCAGCCATTAAATCCATAATCTTATTAATGGATGATCTGCGCCATCACCTGAGCACATACAAAAATACACCTACCTTGTCCCCTTGGAATCCACATTCTCCCAGCTCTCCTGGCAGGCCAACATCCCCCTGGAAACAGAAATAAACATAAAAAATAGTGTGAATGCTAATAAGAGAAAAATTCTATCAACAAGGAGCTATGATTAGCACATGCTTTATAGCTTTGCCTTAAATGTTAGCTTTCTCAGGAGAGAGATACAATTTTGTGATTTGTCACATTAACCATTCTTTTGTAGAGAAAGGTAGTAGTTTGAGAAAGACATATGCAGATCACCTTATCACCTTTCAGTCCTTGTTCCCCTGTATTTCCAGGTACTCCCTTAGAAGCAAAGAAAAAAAGCGCTGTCATGTTTCCCTGTTCACAAGGGTGTATTAAAGATGGACACAGCCAGACCTGAAAGATAAGTCATGATCTCTGTGCTCTGAAGCCTCAACAACAGTCACCAAGTTATTTTTTGGTGCTAAACGTTACCACATTTGCACTTAGTGCAAAATGCTAAGTAAGTAAAAGCAAGCAAATGTAGTTAGCAAGCTGTATTCATAAACGGCACAAGTGCAACAAACAGACACATACATAACTACACAGGGAAAACTGTTTTGGTTTGAGGCTGTATGCTTTCCAATGTAGTTTAGTTTGCCTTTCTAATATGGTAGTGTATCGGGATTGACCACCAGTTCCTTTAATGGTCACTCGAGGCTTCCCCCAACACTAAGTCTGCTATTTTATCAGTCTGCATTAATGGGTGTCTGTGTCTTGAACTGGTAGAGCTTATGCATGCAACTTGCTAACCTAGATTGCTAGTGTCAGCTAACTTAAAACAACCTGATACCCTTGACTAAACAGGGTCGTTTCTGACTCCACAAAGCTAAAGCAGTAATGACCAAAACACTAACACTGAGGATTCAAAATACAATCCAAAACCAACTGGTGTTATGGTGGCTAAGTCCATCATTTACATACATCTCTGTGGACTGACTCCCTTTTGGCTGTTAGTAGAAATGGAGATTTTTGGCACTTCCACTTGGCTTCATTTTCAGCCCAGAGATTGCCGCTTGAGGGACATCTATTCTGTAGCATAATTAATCTCAACACTAACCATGTCTGACCAATGTAAGCTTAGCCTCTACTGGAGGAAGTTTTGAAGGCCAATCACTAAAATACCAAAATGCATACAACTTATAGTTAAAAATCCTCAAAAACAGACAGAGGCAAAACAGTGAAACTGGAACATTTACCTTGAGTCCTGGTGGTCCAGGTAATCCCATAATGCCAACAGGACCCATGTCTCCCTGCAAACAATCCCACCAACAGCCTTAAAACAATGTCCTTTGGAGGCATTTTGGTCAATAGCAAAAGTGTTGTTTTAAATTCATAGCAGATGCTCATAAAGAAAGAAAATAAATAACACTCCACAAAAAAGTTGTTTCGAACTAATTTTAGAAGGAAGAAAAATGAAAAAGCAGAGAGCAACAGACAAGGAATCAAAGTGCATAAACCACAAAATAGAACTTTATGAAATCAGTTACAAGGATTGCACAACACTCACAATAAGACCAGGGACTCCACATGGGCCAGGAGCTCCCAGTTCACCCTAGGAGGAATGGAGAGGAGAAAGAACAAGAAAAAGAAGAGATACAACATATGCACACTCAGGAGCATAGAGCTGTCAGTACGAGATGCGATTGAATGCGGCATGTTTCTATATTTGTTTTGTTGATTAGTATTTTCCTTATCCTGAGAAAATGTTTTCCTCCACTCTATCTCAGTTTAGCACTGAGTAAGCGACTTGGCACTTGACACACAGAGCAGATTGTTGCCCAAATGATCTACCCCACAGCCACATGCTATGCCTACATCCTCTCCAAGCCACGCATCCAGTACAGAGATGGATGACACACAGCCCAGTGTGGCCTTCCTGTCGCGTCTTTTCTTTCTCTTTGAATGAAAGGAGATGGATTTAGCCAAATGGAACATCCCCTCTTCTCTCTGGAGACAGAGGAAATGAAGCCAGGGGGACACTCTCAGAGGTCAGCCAATCACAATCTAACACTGACCCAGTCAATCACAAGTGGTGAGGGTCAAGCTAAAGAAAGATGAGTGACGAGTGAAACTGCTGATGGTGCCCTCATATCAGTATGGATAATGATGAGTGAGGGAGAATGCCAAGATCTGACTCGTGGTTAGTCCTGAGTAAGTATAAAATGTTCCCGCTTTAAGTTTTGACTGTGTTAACAACTTTTTCAGAAATATCCCTCTAGGTTACTTGATGTAGACTAAAGAAATTTAAGTGCTACATTAAAATTTGTATGAATTGCACCTGTTTGTTGCACTAATCTGGATGTACAGCATTTTGTATGTAATCTTCTAAATGACACTGCAGTGTGATCGTTATGTGAAATCTGATTAAATCTCTGTCAGGTGTAACATTGTGGACTTCAGGGACAAATGGGAGGAAATGGATTCCACCAATCATGATTAAATCGTGCAGGAATCCACATCTTTTCACTTACTGGGTTCCCATCAGGGCCAGGTGGTCCCCTCTCTCCAAAGTCACCAGGAAAGCCCTGAGCACACAAAGAGACAGCATCGTCATGTAACCATAGAGAGAGAGTCTTTATTATATTCATTCTCTCAAAATGCCCATTTTGATGTTGAATGCATTTAGATATCACACGGGATGTCAGTTAAGTTATTACAGCAAACACAGGGGATCAACAAAGTGTTTTTCCAAAACGGAAGTTTGCAGAGTAAGGCCAAGTTATCAGATGTGCTCCCAGCATTTTCATTCCCCAGAGACCGGCAGGAAATTCCATGGCTGACTGTTTCCAAGCGACGAGTGTCTGTGTGTGCACGCGCTGGCAGGGATTGCTCAGCAGCCCGCGAACCAAACCCCCAGGACGCGCCTAAATGGCTGAATAAAGCTGCTTGGCCCAGGAATTGCTGACTGTGCTCTTTTTTTTGCTTGGCACTCGTAATTCCATTATAGAGGCAGAACAAGAGGAGTGATGCAGCCAAGAGGCCACACGCTCATCGTGTGCTTGTCAGTATGCCAAGGTCAACATGCAACCCACTGCACATTACGCCTCAGTACTTGCCTATAGAAGGTGAGTGTTAGGGTTAGGGGAATGATAAATGGCAGAACTGCGGTGAGGTCTCTTTTATCGTGTCTACAGAGGGAAAGATCAAAAAGGGCTTGAGTCTTAAACAGATGGCAAAGATAGGGCTGCTTGTGTGGTAAACAATCACTCCTTTTTTAGAAAATTAGGCAAAAGTGGATCAAGAAATAAGCAGTAATTGGTGCAAAAACAAGAAACATGGAAAAGTTTGCTGCTCCCAAACTGTCAATAACTCTCTCAGTTTTGATCAGAAACACATGCAACTCTTTTTTTCTCGTGCCGACAGTAAATCTCAGTGAGGATTTAATTATAGGATCTGTCCAATGAAAGTCTCTTCTCAAAGCTATGTGCAAATTCTAGCCAGTCATTCTATCTGTATGGGTGACACAAGAAAATGGGAGCAGTTTGATATCATTCAAAATCTGAATTCAAAAAGACAATTTTTTTTTTTTTGTGTGGTTCAAGTTATTCTGTTCTTGAACACATGTGAATCACACATATTCCCATTTGATAGAATGTGCCAGCTCTTTTGCCTGTCTGGTTCTCTTGCACTGCTGCTGAGTCAGGATGGAAAACAAAAAAAAAAACCCAACTTCTTACACAAACTGACCTCACTTTTCACCACAGAGGAAGAGAAATGGCTTGCTCATGACTTGGCAATGAAGGGCTTACTCTTAGGCCTTGGCATGTGTCGCTGACCATTGCAGCATAATAAGACTGAAAAATCATGTTCAACCGGACTAAGCCTGGGAAAAATATGTGATTCATACAAGTGGTTATGTGCAGTATTAGTATTTTCCATGTAAGCTTGGAAGGACGGGAAATTCGCTTCCAGGCGCCAATGACGATAGACCTCTCTCGTCTGTGGGTAGAGCTTCCAGAGGGCCAAACCCACAACTGACACATTATATTAGCCTATCAGTCTAACGCAACACAAGAACAGTAATAAGCACACTGTTTAACACAGAAAGTTTCCTAATCAACTTCAGTCAGAGAAAATTAATTGCACTGATCATGAGATTTATAGACAGATAGCATTTTTTAACATTAAACTAGCAATAAGCTTAGTGGGAATATGATTATAATCTTCTGATATGTACTAAAGGAGTCTATGCTTCCTCTTAGACTGTAGTAGGCTGAGGTTTTTTGCCTCATATATGTATTTACGAGTAAGGCCAGGAGGGGTTTCACACTGAACTGAAGTCTCTGTCAGAGTAATGGTCATTTAATGGGCTTTATAGTAGCTCTGCACTGCAGTAAGGTCCCATAGATCACAAACACTGTCATCGCCATAAGGCTACATTAATAACTGAGAAGTATGTTGAGAGAAAACTTTACCGGCCTACCCATCTTGCCCTTCTTCCCATGAACACCAGGAATTCCCTAGGAATAGGAAAGAAATGGATAAGAAGAAGAGTACATCATTTCAAAACCTGGACAACATTCAGCGATAAGACTCCATCTATCGGGCGGTGTGTAGTTTTGATGGTCCTCACAAGAACAAAAATATTGACTGAAAGCAGAGAACACCATTTCTGTTCTTGAAACTTTACCAACTGTGGGGGGGAGGGGATAAAATATTCAAATTCCATCCTTCAGCTTGGTATCAGCAGATGACAAAACAATCTCAAAAGGTCCATTTAACAGCTGTTCTGTAGTTTTCTATATTATTACATCATGATCCTCAGAAGTGTTCAGGAGAAAGTTGAAATCTGAACTTCTGATAAACAGAAGAGCTATAAAATGGATCTTGAGGTGAGGTTATTTCATCAGATAAGACATTTGAAGCTCAACTTATTGGATACAGGATTGTGCATTCATTGTTTTTACTCAAGAGTAATGGATAAGTTTGGCTAGTGTGGTCTTAGTGTTTTGATCTAATGTCCTTGTTTTATTCAAGTAAATCTAAATCCATAACTACATTTATGAATTTACACTGCATAACAACAGGTGAGAAGTTGTGTTGCAGCGTGAGGCTCCATTCTGCAAAGTATTGCACTATTTTAGGCATAGAATAGTGATTTAGTGAAGTCTCCCCACTGGGTCTCATTTCCATTTCATCATTTTTGGGACATAATGCAGCCCAGTGGGTATTCTCTCTCAAAGCCACTAATACTCACTCTCTCGCCATCAGGACCAGGAAAGCCAAAAAGCCCAGGGATGCCAATGTGACCCTGGAGAGATAAATAAAAGATGGAGTAAAGGAACAGATAAGGCGAAGATAGATGGAAAAGCAAAAGGTGGATAAGGGGACATAATGAGACTGAGCAAAGATGCTGGGCATTGTGTAGGACTGTCAATAACACTAACACGTGTCTAATAATTTTTATAAAGCCTTCAGCTGTGATGGGTCCATCTGCAACAGTGCTCTGCAAGGTTTTTGTTACAGTTGAGTGGTCTCGAAGAGCCAAACCTTGAAGCAAGTGTATATGCCCATGGACTGCATGGTGCTGGCTTCCACGATGTAGTCCAAGGGCACATACCCTCACATCAGGGATCTCTGGAGATCTTCGTGCCAAACCTGCTCAGTGGAAAATTAGAAATAACAATGACATGAAATGAGAAGCTTACATCTGGATGCATTATGCAGCACAGCTATAAAGTTTTATGATCTCTGGCTAGCATTACTAAAAACTGTATTGACTCTAACATACTTTAAATATACGAAGAAAACCATCTGTTATCATTATCGTCGCGTTAACGGGGAAAGATGAGTGGTGTTTATGACACTGGCTGTTTTATATAACCACACTGGTTAGGTAATTAAATTAGCATCATTTTCACAGCTCATTTAAGGAAAGCGAAGGTCCAACAGAGAAGAAACATGCTGCTCTCCCCTGTGGCCATCAGTAGCTGCTACATGAGGGAGCATGAGAAAAACAGGAAACATGAAGAAATGGCAAAAGACTTGCAAAGTACCATAGAGAGTCTTACAAAAACATACATCCCAACACCACCACCAAGAAGAACTGCAACATCTACTTACCCTCACCCCTTTTATCCCCATTTTTCCTGCAGGCCCAGGAAAGCCCTAATTGTAATAGATTAAAAAAAACATATTTCAGTAGTTACAAACAGCTGCATTCATCTGAGATGCCATACAAGTAAATTTATATATTTAAATCGGCTGACTAGTCTACTTAACAATTAGCATCCACCTTTTGAATATTGAATTTTGTATCCTCTTTAAAATTCTGTTTAGCATAAACCCTGACATTTGCAGTGTTAATGCTTCAGCAGCATTCACATCTGTTTCCCAGAAACACTGTCGTCTAATGCACCGGCACAGAACATGACTCTGCAACTATAAAGATCAACTTTCTGCTCAGGAGAGCTCCCAACAGCAAATTGTAAAGTCTTGACATAAACATATAGCCCTCCTGATTCCCAGCCTACAGATGGTAGGGGGTGCTAAAACCTAATCCACCACACATCTCTAAGTTCATATAGGGGATCAGAGTTTTGGCATAGTCAGTGCAGTAAAGCACAGAGGCAAACACAGAGACCTGTGCCTGAACACTAAGTTATCTTAAACATTCAAGGGTTGTAAATGAGGGAATAGCCAACCAGTTGTTTTTGGAGTTTAAAGCTGAGATAAAATAGATTTTTAACGTGGAGAAACTCTAATGCTTCCCAGCTTTGACTTCTTCAGTTAGACTACTCCTAGAAGTGAAGCAAGGGATAATGCTCAGAGTTTTAAAGGACAGAAGAAGCTTTTATTGTGTGTGTGTGTGTGTGTGTGTGTGTGTGTGTGTGTGTGTGTGTGTGTGTGTGTGTGTGTGTACCTGGGGACATGTGGCATTAGTCACACTTTTATTACCTTTTCTTTCTTCAGGGTATCGCTTACGATAGAAACCCTTTTGACATTTTATTTTCTCACAAGACCAGGGGCATCCATCGCTGAAATTCCACCACAGGTGATTTTTCTTTTCAATCAGCAGCTACACACTTTTCATTCTGATTTACCAAATTAGGTTTTTTTGTTGAGGCGCCGGTGGCGGAGATTTTTTATAGTTTTGCCAGCATCCAGTATTATTACATTTAATTATTTCCTTGCTTAAGAAAACATAAGATTTCAATGCTCCCCTTTAGTTCTCAGTATATTCATCATTCTGACAGCAAGTAAAAATTACAAGATGAAATTTGATTTGTTCAAAAGTCCCAAATCAGCCCTAATTTTTCAAAAAGTTGAATTCACAATAGAAAAATGTGCCGGCCTCCATTTATTGTTTTATTTCCACGCGTGTCTGTGTGTCTACGTGTGTGTGTGTGTGTGTGTGTGTGTGTGTGTGTGTGTGTGTGTGTGTATCCCTGCTCAACCAGTGCCACAACTCTAGATTTACTGCACCTGCCTGCCAGGATAGCCTTTTGCCCCAGGGCTTCCATCATCTCCCCGCTCACCCTGTGGAGACAGAGACAGTAGAGAAATACGTGCTAGAAGAATGCAAGAGACTAAAAAGCAGGAAAAGGAAGGAAAAGAGGATGAGGAAAGGAAATATTCCTAGAATAAGGGCCTCTTTTGTGCACAAATGATTTCTGCTGCAGCCTCGCTGATTGCAGTCGTAGAAACTTAGGAAACAGAGTAATTAAAACTGTAAGCAGACATATTTATGCCGTAATAAACAACAGTCAGTTGGTCCTATAGAGGAATTCAAAACCTCCAAGCTTTTCAATAGAGTCCTATTGTTTAGTCGAGTTGCCTAAGGAAAGAGGCGCCACTACAGACATTGCCACTCTAACCACTCAATTAATCCAACAGTAAGTGCTTTTATAATGTGGTCAAGCTGCATGCTGTTAAGACTACTGTGAGCACAGCTCTGCATTGGTATGTTTATCCTTATCGACACACTGTATAATGCATGCGTCATCCCTTCATTGTGGTGAGACCAAATGAAATGCATCAATCAGAGAGTAACATTTAATTCTGTAAATATGGGAAAAGAAAATTACTTAATGAAGGAATGCAAATTACAGGCCCTTCATACACTATTCCTAAAGCTAACCATATTCATTTAAAACTGAGGTTTCTGCATTTTCAGATTCCTGGGAAAACTGGATTAATATGTTAAGACAGGCCAGAAGGATAATGTCATTAAAAACCATAAATCAGAGAAACAGCAGTCATTGTAGCAGCCCCCCTTAATATTACATACACTCTAAAATATACTGCAGTCCAGTAAAATGCCATCACTAACCAGAACATCAGTGCTAAAGCTATAATTAACTCCTTGATGGCAGAAACTGCAAAAAAAGTGCATTACAGAGATTCAAAAGGCGCCCTTTAAAGCATAACCATTAATTGGTTTGCATTAGACTGTACAGGTGCAAAATAAAGCAGACACCATTGGTAAGTAAGAAATATTGCACAACAGAGGGTTAAGATAAAATAATAAGTGTTGGGCTAAGGAAGAGCAAGACATTTTTTCACAATTACTAAGCTTTATCAAATGGCATATTTAATTATCTGTTACAAATATTGCACCCACACACATACACAAGGACACACACACAGGACATGTACACAGCCATAGAAGTGATGTTACACACATTCTTAACTCCAGAGGGCAATACATAAAAAATATTTAGTTCTTACAATCCTCACTGTTCCCATTGCCCACACTTAGTTAACCTCCAGGTGGAAGTAATAAGTCAATAAGCAGTTGGTGAAAATTTCTAGCTAATAAAAATATGCATGTAAACACATTCAAGAGTTGCATTTATGAAAACATATCATTTCTAAGTGTTTTAAGAAAAATATATAGTTAACTACTTCACTATCAGCTTAACGTTTGACATAGTTTACATTATCTGAAAAAAGTGCTTGAAAAAAAAAGAACTTTAAACCTTTTTCCCCTTTACTGTGACACGATGCAGTCTTCTAAGAGATATTTCACAGGTTTTAGATTCATGAAGATGGGAAAGGACTAGGGAGGGGAATGATCTAGAGTCTTCAAACTATTTAGCCTACTTGCACCTCTGCCAAAAAACTCCCACTATTTTCCCGCCAAGATTCCCAAATAACTAATATCTAACATCTCCAGTCGCCATGTGTAAAGACATCATCACTGCTTCTTTTTTTTTTTAAATGAACCCGTGTGTGCCTCTTGTACTAGTATTTTCCTCTGTCACTCTCCCTTTCTCCTGTTTTGTTACTATAAATGGAAAGAAATGCTTAAGAGTTATGGGAACTGTCTCTGTAGACTCTTGGCTCTTTTACTTGGTAAGTAAACATACTGTGACAAACAGCTAACACACGCTGCAGCCATCAGACAGACAGCGAAAGAGACAAAAACATTTTTTATATTATACATGACAAAAAATATATTATAGAAATGCTATATAAATGTCACAAGTATAAAAGTAAATGGACTAGGCTCTGAAAAAATATTAGTTAAATGCATTTTATACATCAGTTTAACTAAAATCAATATTTGAAAAAACTGACTTTGAATTTAAACCAGTACTAAGTTAATAGGTTAAGCCTCTGTGTCTCCTTTTAACAGGCTCTATGGACCTCTATAAAAAATAAGTACAGTACACCCCTATTAGAAAATTAAGAGTAAGTAGCAGCCACATGCTGCTAATCAAATCCATATAATTAATTGATCACCAGCAATTTTATAAAGGCAGAAATGATCACAAAAATGCACTGTCAAATCTAAATCAAGATGTCTAGAACAAAGACTTTTAGGCAGATGAAACCAAAGTGGAGATGTGTCAATCCAGAGCGTCATATTTGGTGAAAATCAAACACAGTAAATCAGCACAAATGCCTCACCCCAGCTGTCAAACATAGTGGAGGAGGAGTAATGGTTTGGTTCTGTTTTACAGCCACAGGACCTGGGCACTTTGCAGTGTTTAAGTCAACTATGAACTCCTCTGTATACCAAAACATTCAGGAGTCAAAACTGAGACAGCTATCTGACAGCCAAAGCTTGGCCAAAGTTCCTCCACGAGAAAATAAGTGACTGATTAAGTAATATAGAAGATCATTGCTTCAAAATATTAATGCTAAAGGTGCTTCTACAAGCTACTGGATCATGGTTTGTATTTAGTTTTTCACAGGATGCTATGCTGTCCTGTGAAAATCTTTCTTTTTTCACATCACAATAATAGACACCATCTCCTTTATTTGGATATTGACACTAAGATCAGACTAGGCGCCTGTTTCATTCTGAAGGATCAAACGGGCTCCTCCCTGTAAACACTGTGTGACGGCTAAGAAAACCAAACCTTTTCTCAGTACATGACATAAACTGTTACCATGCTCCTGTAAAAAATACTCACAGGTTCACCCGGGAGACCAGCAGGACCAGGATATCCTTTTTGTCCCTGTTGACAAAAAAACACAAAAAAAGCAACAAGTTAGAAGTTAATACTAATAAGTAAAATGATTGTGCCATATAATATTCCAGTCACAATTCCACAAGGAAGTTCAGTGTTAAGTGCCTTGGAGCAAAAAGACTGTTTATCTTGGAAGGGAAAAAGTTAAATGGTCACTTGTCAAATTCAATTAATTTTTTCTTTTCTTTTTATCACCTTGCATTCAAGAGTGCCTCAGTTAACATTGCTGGGGTTTAAATTATGCTAAAGTAGTTTCCAGCTGCCTTAGAGAAAATTTGACTTTGTTTTCCTATAAAAAAGTTCAATAAAATGACTTCATAAAAACCTGGAAGGCTTAGCTTAAAAGGCTCCACAGCACAAGCAAACGTAATAAATGTGAAACTAATAAACCACTTATCAGCGGTACTGCCTGGTGAACCCTGAATAAGGCATTTCTTTACCATTTCTACACAAGAACAATGACATTTTATTTATTGTTGTGGCACAGCTACTTGGCTTTGGGTTAGTCTAATCATTGCCACCGCCGCACTCTGACAAAACAATTCAGTACCATCTTGCATTAATTAAACCAATAAACCAATTAGGCAGTAATGCGTAAAACCCAAAAGGGTAATTAATGGTCACCTTCACGCCCTGTGATCTCAAATGAGCTTGCCAGCTGGCTACAAAATGTATTAATCTTTTCACAATCAAGATCTGCGGCAATAAATAAAGACATGAAGTCATCTCTGGGGGGAGAAAAAGTTTATTATCTGAAGTGTAAAGTCATTAGCCACAAGCTGTTTTGGCCTGACAGCAGCAGCACAAATAAACCACAGTCAGACAGAGGCTGAAAAAATTAGTAACTGTGTGTACAGTAAATAAAGTCGACATCAAGAGATCAATGCAAAGCACCCCCGAACCAAACACCAGAGTGTAAAAAGGGACATTAAAATTCTCCCTACACAAACATCCTCTGAGGTATGTGGTAGTATCGATGTAAAGGGTCAACTTTAAAGGTTTCTTTACTTAGTTCATGCTGGCCTCGGTGAAGGAAAATGCCACTCGATAAAAAAAATAATGCAGCTGGGCACATTTTAAAGTTGTAATTTGACTTTTTTGTGCTGACATTCTGTTTTGTTTTTGTGCAAAAAAAAAGATCTGGTGTCTTCTGTGTTTTTGGAAAAAGAGTCTTCATTAGAATTTAAAGTAAAGTGTGTTTTTTTTTTCAATTATTTGTTTGGTTGGCTGTTTTTTTGTTTTTTTTCCGTAATGATTGGCTGTCCAAAGATAGTAAGTATTAATGGACAGCATGAGTCTGGGTTGAAAGGCTGAGAAAGATTGAGACTGACAGCCACAGAGCCGATAAGTAAAATCTGGCTGGCAGGTTGACATCTTGAACTGATAAAAAATGAAAAAAAAAAATAAGAAAAGCCTTGTGCAACATCTTAGAAATGTGAGCTATCCCACAGCTACAAACCAATTAAACAAAACTAAAGTTTATTATGTCATCGTGATGTAAGAACTCATCCTTTAAACAAGCAGACAAAGTAATGCATTCATTGAAGTTTCGTTCATGAACATTCATAAGCTGACTTTTACCAACGCTCTGTGATTGTGTCTTAGTTCAAAAGGTCCTCACAAAGAAATAAGCACGCTTTCAAGGACAACTCTTTCTGAGATTCATATTTTCTGCACAGATCAAAGCCAGATGTCAGCCAATCGGCCACAGTAATTCTCTCAGACACTGTTATATTCACGTTTTGTGAAACTCCTGATTATTTGTCTATTTATCTGCAGACAAGCCACACAGTGCTGAGAGATGGAAATAATTGATAGGATTTTCGAGGGTAGATGAGTCTCCTGCTGGAACCAAAGCATTGCAGCCACAAAAGAACAAAAGAATGTGTCTGGGCTTTCCAGCACAGCCAATACAGCTGAGTACAGTAAAAATAGGGAAAAGAAATCTGTGCATGCGTGTCGTATGTGGGCTAAACAAAAATTGGACCGCTTTCACGGCTCTGTAAATCCATTGTGTGACACAAAATGGCAGAATCCATTGTGTGAGAAAAAAAGATGGCGAGGTATCATTATCTTCATTAGTTCTTCCTGTTCATGAAGAGCAAACAGTTTTAATTATTGTAACTCACACCAGATCAACCCTACAGCCAACAGGCGAAGCGAAGCAGCAGCACCGTCTCAGCTGCTTGAAGAATAAGTAACAGATTGTACTTGGCAGACAAAAAATACATTGTTCTTTCCATAGATTTTTAATTTCATTATAACAAAAAACCTAATCCCACCTGGCAAGCCTTGGGCTTCTTTCTTGGACAAATCAGCAAATAAAGGTAAAAGAATATTTTTATACGGAGCTGCAGCGCAGGAAGGAAAAAATGTGGAGGAGTGCACACCTCATAAAAAGTGTGAGTGTTGTTGCAGTGTGCCATCATCAGAGCTAGCTGTGTAAATGGAACACAGGTTCAGAATCGGTAGTACTCTTTGCAGAGTTTGGTTTGACACACACATGCACGAGTCTCTTCTTATTTTACAGCGCAGACCACTGATTGACTCTCAGGCAACCTTCCCATTACATCTTTACACATTTCCCACAGTGAGAAAGGCTGTTTCTGGCAGAAAGCCAAGGGACTGAGCAGAAAACTCAGCGAAAACCGTCCATCAAGTGGTGACAGGTTATAGCTTTACAGGCTGGTTAGACAGACAAAGGAACAACCCTCGAGCTTCATCAGAGGCAGGTGATGGAATTTCAGCGTAATTGTAATACAAAAGTGCACTATAGGGAGTTTTGCCTTACTTAGTACAATCAAAAAAAAAGTCTAAGTCAAGAACAGCTGCAAGCAATGAGGTGTCTCGTGGCTTTCAGGGGAGCCAAGCTGATTGTTTTGTTTTTATTAGCTGGATACAAACTGCATTTTAATACTTTTTAGGGCTGTCAGCAGTTTCTTGCACAGACAAGGGCCTTTTAAGTTTAACGTGAACTTGTGTTACCGGAATCTCACCTGAACTTATAACCAGAACAAGAACAGAGGATCTGTTACAGCTATTTAACCTCCGCAAGGATGCTGCTTTCAGCCTACCAAAGATCCACAATTACCATAACTCAGCTGAAAGAATATCAGCTTTTCCCATGACTCCATGTTCCATGACTCAGAAGACGAGGAGAGGCCTTCCTTTTTTTCCAGTTGGAGCCTTCCCCACTACTAAACTGAATGGAGGGAAACTGAGCACACCAGATGGTTTTTCACAGTCAGCCCTGTCTGATTGCATAACAAACTGCTGGCGCTCCCGCCAAAGCATTATTGCACTCATATTATTGGGTCCCAAGTGAGAACACGGCTGTGTGTATGTGCATGTGTCTCAATGAGAACAAAAGTTGCTTACAAGGGGTTTCTCAGATTGTGTAACAGCCATTTTTAATTAGCATTCTTCAGGCATCCGATTCCTGACCTTTCTCTGACCTTTTACTGTACCGATGTAGCTTTTACTTCTTTCTATCTTCACCAGAGTATAAATTTGAGAGCTGCCCACAAGAGGAGCAGTGTGATCATATACTGTCAAGTGCAATTTAAAAGAAGCTTTGTCTGTGGATTTTCTTCCATAAGCTTTTATGACTTTGTTTACTGCTGCAGCAGCCCATCGGGTAACTCATCTCTAACGCTCTCTGCCAAGTTTCCTTTCTTCTGTCTCATTTTATCCAGACTGAAAGCAGTGTGTAACCTGTAAACACTTCAAACTATTTCAACACCATATTAATTCAATTCTTTATTTAGATTCCCTGCTGCTAAGTAGGCAGTGCAGGTCGGCTCCTTGAAAAACTCAATATGAATATCATACATCTGGATTTCAGACTGTGGGTCCTACAGTGTTTCTGGGCAGCTTCTGAGGTTTATTCTTACTGAATCTGGAGGAAGCTTTGGAAATTAGGGGGAAGAAGTGTCTGTGAGGTCTGCTGCTTACTGGAATGAGCCATAGCTGCAGAAGGCTAGTAAACATTTTTCTAACATTAGCTGCTGATGTTAGGAATGAAGAATTAGGTGAAACCCTGGCAAGGACAACCTCCAAACCTAATCAACATTTCTCATTGACACATTTCCAAAGATTGCAGGTTCTTTAACCATTAAAGGGCAAGGCTAGTGACATTCTACGTTTTTCTTAATATTAAGAAACTCAATGAAAAGACTTAGCTAGAAGTCGCGTAGACAGGCTTCATTCCTACTTTTGGAATTTTATCACTGATTAAAAAGTGCTGCAGTTATGTAAAACTATTATTGTAAAACAAATTCTATGCAAAAGCACGATCAGATTTACCATTTTATTTGTACACTGTGCATAGTAAGAAATCCCGACAAGTGCCAGACCACTTGAGATGTGCAATTACTGTGAGGGGCTTGGGAAAAGGCCAAAGATAAAATGAACAAGGCCACTGAGAAAACACTCTGCTAACCGTCACTCTCTGTCAGGATAACCCAGCGCAGTGGTATCCAAAGAACGTTAAATAATGCTGATTGCGAACAAGACCAGATCACAGCGCTAACCCACATTCATAAGTTGTCCTACTTTTTTAGAAGTACTGCTCTCCAGAGTGAATGACATAACAACCGAGGAAACCATGTAAAACTTTTCACCCGGCAATCTTTATTTTCCCCTCAGATGCCTTCATTATATTTTAGGCCTGCGACACAGATGATGTAACAGGCCTGGTATTCAAATATTTCATTTTCCAAGCCAGTGGGGAGCTAGAACACAGGTGTGCTCCTTGACTTCTGCATTATGTTAGGCTGTTTTCCAAACAAGAACTCAAACATTCATGTTTGGCTGAAAGCCCCACACAGACAGACAGATTCCACCTTCAAAGGCAAGAAAGCTAAAGAGCATTCATTTGATTTACGGGTCCTCATTATACAGGACTGAGTCATTCATTCATTCTTGATGTGTCTGATTTATGTGTGAAAACGCTGTCAGAAAGGAGAAAGAATGGAGAGTAACCAAGAATATGAACTTTCACACATATGGAAGAGAACCAGCAAGCTGTGATGGCAATTAATTACTTCCTGGCGGATTTACAAACAAATACATACACAGTTTTAGTTTGTGAGCCAAAGCAGCCGTTTTACCTTTCGTCCGTCTTGGCCAGGCAGCCCAGGGGGGCCCGTGACACCAGGCTCTCCCTAAAATGGCAAATGAGGACACATTCAGTTTATCAACATATTTACATGCCTATGTCTGTGGATAATCCAACAGATTTAAGGAAGGAAATGTGATAATGTGTATACTTTTTGTCCTTTTGGGGGTTGACCAGGGGACAGTCCAGGATCTCCTTTTTGTCCCTAGAACATAAAAAAGAGAAAGCATTAATTTTTCATGACGAGTACAACATGTTCTAGTCTGCCAGAGCTTTTTATTGCGCAAATTTCAACACTGATCCTCACAAGGTGCAGAGAACTTTGAATTTTATTTTTAGACTTATATAATCAAAGAGTAACGAGTTCATTAAACTTATTGGTGGTTGTATTTACGCAACTGTGCAGTCCATTTATGCCCTCCTGTGACTCAGTTTACACCAAGCTAGGGAGAAGTAATGGGGAGTGACTGTGTACATTCTTCTCCCTTTTCAGGCAGTGGGAATCCTGTCAGTGCGGTCTGGGTCAGCATTCAGTGTTCAATTTTAATAGTGAAAGAACTGCCATGTAATTTGTGCGATCATGTCCAAGTGGAAGCACAGTATAGCATTCCCTGTGTTAGTGGTTATCATGTACCGATAAATAATCGTGTGATGTGATAAAGCACCCAAACGGTAGGGCTATAATCAAAGAACAACTGTTATCAGGTGATTGCAAATGCTGTAACACATTACATTTAACTCCAAGGCTGGGTGTGGAAATAAATCATCCTGTGTTATGACACACATTGCAGCTTGCAACCAAAGCCTGTTTTCAAAGAAAGTAAAAATTCTTATAGCAAATAGCAACAGCATATTAGCATTTGAGCATAGATGGAAAGTCATGCATAATTTTAAAAGAACAGATTTCATTTTTGTACTGGATAATTCCCCCCTTGACAGTATATCTGCCCCCTTTAAACTTGCATGTTTGTGTCAGTTACCACTTGGCACTGAATAACCTCTTGCAGTTTCTCCAGACTGATTTCTTTATAGTGCAGGGAGCAACACGCATATACAAACACTGTCTTTTCACTCTCCTTGAACTAGATTATCTGAAGGGTTTAAGTGGAAAAAGATGTGGAATTAGTTAATAACTTCTGCAAGCTCAAGACCTTAATAAGCACTTTTACCTTCCGCTGATTTATCCATTTTCTATTCCTTCCTTTTCATTTTTTAAGCCTAATGGTCAGCTACTTAGAGTAGCGAGTAAGTGAAAATATTTTTGCTTCAATTTATCATAATTACATTTAAATATACAAACAAACAAAAAGACAGCATAGTGTGCTTTCATTTGACTGGCTCGGTTTTTCTAAGTGCAGCGAACGAGGCCAAATCAGACAGTCTGCTGTTTGACGGTTGTGTGCAAATGAGTCAAAATGAGCCAGCTCAGGTTTTCTGTTCCAGATAACACATATTTACAAAATAAGACCTAACAAAAATATAATAGGACTTTTTTTTCTCACAGTTATAGCAGGCCAAACCAAGATATGAGCTATGCTTTGGAAAACACTGTAATTGAATGCATTCAAATGGATTAGGTATGGACGTGAAGTACAGGCAATTTCCGTTTTATTCCAACAAAGTCAAACAAGGAGATCCTTTTATGATAGCAGGCTGACATATTGTGGAGCTAAGCAACCCTCTTTGCTGACAATTGAAATCAGCTGAAGAGCAGGCTGGTGTCAAGTACATGCAAATGATTGAGACAGAGAAACTTAAAACTGCTGTTCTCTTTTGAAGGGAAACAAATGGCTTTTCAAAGTGGTAGAAGGAGCCAACAGGATCTGACCTCAGACATGCAAACTAAGTAAAATCCCAAACAAGCATTGGATGAGTAGGAAAAAAGAAAGAAATATCCTCAGAATATGGAGAATGAAGGAAATGTTTTATGCATCATAAAAAGTTTTGCCATGCATTTCATTTCAGTTTAATTATACTATCCTGCCTGGCTGCAAGTACTTGTATCCCTGAGGGGTTCACGTTACAGTTTTGCCGAAGGATAATTATACTTCATTCAGCGCTAGCGAGGCCAACTGATGGTCACACCAAATACTCAAAAACACTCAAGTTTCTCATCCGACTAATAGCTAAGGTATAGCGCGGTACACTTCACTAGTTGTAAATATAATTTTTTGTGAAACCTTCTGTCTCAGTCCAATATTTTTTATTAGCTATTAACAACGTAATTGTTGGTGCCAAAAGTGTAGCTTGGATAAAAATGAAACAACAGTGCCAATGTTCAATGTGGTGGATGGAAACATGACACCCAGAGCAGAGGAATTAAATAATAAAGTCTTACTCTTTAAATGTTTTTTTATTAGATAGACTAACATGAATAATCTTCTAGCATAAGTCATGGTAGTCACTACTATTTAAAATGTAGATGTACCTTCATTCCAGGCAGTCCAGGACGACCAGGATTTCCATGGGGACCAGGAGGACCCTAAAAAACAGAGATTCGTGTGATGAAAGATGACACAGAGGAAATGTAGTCATTAAAGAAGCAGCAAAAGAAAGAAGCCCTACATGTGTGCTATTCACAGATGTGCAGTTCACAATTTCAATGTGTTGTGAGACACGAGGTCCTCTCTGCTTGAGTATGGGTGCCCTGTGCCTGCTTGTCCAGATATGGATGTGATTTTCCTCACCTTTACACTTTTCCACCATTTTCTGGGGTCCCACAACGTGAAAGCAACTCATTTATCACATCATATTGCTTGGTAACTTTGTGCCACAAACTGTAGGAGTATTAAAACCTATCTCTGCCAAATATTTTATCAAATGCGCCATCTCCTACAAAGCAGGGGATGGTAAAGGAAAAAAGAACGAGGATACAAGTTTTATTTTTCAAGTTGAACTTATTAAAAATTCAAGCAGTCTGCAAAAAGAGAATGTTTGGAAAATTAAAGCCACGACTTCCTGAGGCTTTCAAGTGAAGAGTCTTCGGTTCATCTGCACCCTTGTGCGGAGTGGGGATG
Source organism: Pelmatolapia mariae (assembly GCF_036321145.2). Lineage (NCBI taxonomy): Eukaryota > Metazoa > Chordata > Actinopteri > Cichliformes > Cichlidae > Pelmatolapia > Pelmatolapia mariae. The sequence continues at coordinate 34,467,747 of NC_086237.1, read as the reverse complement.
AAATGCTGAGCATTGGAAAATCTTCTCCAGCAACGTTTAAAGCAATGAAACATGTTGAAAAGGTCCTGAACAGGAAGCTACTGTAACTTCAACCAGTTCTTTGAGTTGTAAAGCGTTTCCATGAGTTGTGAAGAGACACATTTTTTCCCCCCAAGCTGGAGGTGAAAGTGAGGGATTGAATTACTCTGAGTAAAATAGACAGGGGCCAAAAGGTGTAAGTGTACGGTTGGGTGATCCAGCCAGTTTCTGTCTCTGTTATTTATCATGCTGTATTATCACACTGTGGAAAGTCCACAGCCTGGACAGTTCCCCTCAAACTGGCCAGACCTCTCCCCAAGCAGACGCTTGCTGCTGGACATATGGAGACACTTAACAGAAGCTCATCTACAGATTTCCTCCTCCTCTTCTAGTCAGACCATTCTGCCTTTCAGCCGCTCAATATTAAAACGTATGGAAGTCATTAGCTTCAGATAGGAAGCAAAGGACGAAAGAGAAACTGAGAAAAAGAGAGGTCAGGATAGTGTATTGCAAATTACATTCTCACAGTACCTTATTAGGCCTCCTTACCTTATGGTAAGCTGTTTGGGTGATATCCCAGCAGGGAAAAGAATAATAAGTAGAATGCATACATTTGTCAAAGTGACTTCACGTTATTAATTATTAAAATGAGCCCTGACAAGTGGTCATTTAGAGACCACCAGCAAATAACCGCAAGATAATGAATACTAATAAGATATAGAAGCACACAAACACACCTGAGGTCTGCAGATGAAGGGTACCTATGTGCCAGCGCTGTGACCAGGTTTATGATGTGGGGCAAGGTTTTTACAGGAGTGGCGCGTGGAGTGCTGCAGTTTTATAGGCCATTAACCCAGAATAGACCTGCTAACGCCTTCTCTGGAGCACAGGGACAGAATTACTAGCTTTTATATGATGCTTATGCAATATAATGTACATTAAAAGATCTTAGCTTATTAATTTTATTGAGTTATGAGCTCGGGTCCTAACTGAGCACTAATTGTTTCCCCAAGATCAGTGGCACGGCCATCAGTACAGCTGGTGTTGCGCAATGACTAATCTGGCCCCAACACCTTAATTTGCAATCATCAAACAGGGTTCTTGTTTCACATAGAAAACAATGCTGATGGACTGGAGCCTGTCTGTGTGGAGTTAGCATTTTCTTGACATGTCTGTGGTTAGGACTGAATTCTCTTGATGTGACACTGGCATATGGTCAGTGTTTCTGTTGATGTTCAGGATCATTTCATTGGTGATCAACAAACTGTTCAGAATGTCAGTGTCTCTTAACTTGAATGTGTGAAAAATAGCAAATGTAATCTAGCTCTTAGTCATGGCTTATTCATGGCTACATACGGTGCATGTACCCTGCATAATCAGTTCCATTGTTGACCCTGCAATTTGTGTCAGAATGTATCAACCATTCTTCAGGCAATTGTGCAAATATTCTCAGTTTCACAATAACCCAGCATTGCATACTGATTATACGCTGGCAGGTCAGTTTGTTTGCACAAAGCCCTCTTTGATCTTCTCTCAAGCCTCACATTCAGTGCCAGGTGATCTTCGGCACCCTGCCGGGTTTACGGCTGTGTCAAGGAACATGGATGTTTTCACGTGTCAAGAGGTGCTTTAAGGTGGTAGCAGCGGTGAGACTGTCTGCTCGGTCAGACATGACACCTCGATGTCAGAGAGGTAAAGCCTTAATAGTGTAGCGATATTCCAAACGTTGTAAAGTTTATGATGGGAAAAAGAACTACACTTTCCCGGAAATGCTACACTGTTCACATATTTTCTGCAATAGCAGAGCAGCTTCTTTTATATTGTGTCTCCCTGGAACATTTGGTTTATATCTAACCAGAAAGAAGGTGAAATTTGATCTGCAAAAGATTGGATTGCTCTTTGAACTTGAGAAAATGCTCTTACACACTCTCAATTTCCCCATGCCTTTTAATTTCCCATAGGTGACCAGCATCTTATACAGCCAACTGAATCTGCAGTTGCTTACATTCTGCCTTTTCCAAATATCTCTGGCATGAAAGATAAAACTCTTGAATTAGTGATGAAAATGTTTCAGACAGAAAATTCTTGAAAAATGGACTAACTGTGGCAACTGTATGATAATTCTGTAAATGTAGCCTTACACAGTGTAGAGACTCATTAGTTTAAATTGGATTCTGCTCTGGTGAGTTTGAATTCAACCAAAACAAAGTCACTAGGCTTCCCAGTCACACTTGGCCTTGTTTCCACACTGAGTCATTCAATTTTCTACTAAACATTGTTACTTTAAGTTTAAACTTTTTTGACAAATGGGCACAAAATGGGGCCAAAAAAAGCAACTATGTTTTGAATTACATGGAAATGAACATCAAATATAAAATACAGCAAACGTCAGTTTTAATCCAAATGTTTATAACGGATTTACTAGATCAGAGTCCACTTGTTAGCTTTCTGCAGATCATGCGTGTAGCCATTTGGTATTCCCCCTCTAATCGTGTAAACCAGGACGGTTCATGGAAACGGTAAAAAACCTGAACTGCACCCTCGCAATCTGAGTCAGCGTGGCCTAAAGTTGGGTCTCGAGAGCTTGATGATGAATGAGCTCTATAGAGGGTATGGAGTACAACTGGAGAGAGCTACTGAGCTCCAGACAGGGTCTTAAATGCCTTTAATAAGATGGGGACAAAGCCCTCTTTCTTCCTTGTTTAAAGAGATTGGGTTCCACAACCCACCCCTGAGGCCCAACTGCAGGGTGCAGTCTCATAAGCTCCAGTAGGTAGCTGATATGCAAAGTCTTTAGATGCACAAGTGCTCTGCAGGTACACTTTAGTGGCAGGTCAACAAAAAGAGCAACTAAGACCAGTATCACACCACTGAAAATGTTTCTTCTTTCATTCTATCCATGGGTGGTGAAGAAGTAGTTCACAGGTCAGAAACTACACAAACACCCATCAATGACAATGTCTTTGAGAGAAATTATAACAATAAACCTTCCCTTAGGACAAATCATGCCCCGGTGTTCTTTCACTTCTTAAATTTCTTCTGAAAACATGAGCTTAAAATAACATCTGCACCTTCTCTATTTGATTCCATCAGTTCTCGAGCTACACTGAGTCTAGAAATTAAAGACATGGCACCAGAGGACTTATACTTATTAGAATACAATAGAACTATTCACTGACGTTAACTTAGAACCCATGCCTAATTTAAGTACTGTTAATGTGCTGCAACCTTCATTTTTCTCAGCGTCTATTAAATATCTACATAATGTGATCCATTATATTTTAACCCACATATATGTAGGTTGTGTTTGTTTGCTCTAAAGCTTTGCAAATGGACCTTGAAAACATAAGGTCAGCTAGATCAAACCCAGAGCCAAAGCGAACTAACAAGTGACTGAAAAACCTTCTGTGATCCACTGAGTGCTTGATCAAAACACTCAAAAGGTCATCTACATCGGTGAACAGCTAGTGGTGTTATCACCCTATCATTACAGCATTATAGAGATTGGAGCGTGAAAGGAACTGTAGAAGAGCCCAGAAGGGGAAGAAAGAAGAATTGTGGGTATTTGTGGTTAAACTTGTCACTGGTTGGATTGACTGGGAAATGCTCACCCGTGGGCCCCTCTTGCCGGGCTTTCCTGGCAACCCTGGAAGTCCTGGAAGACCCTAAAAGCAAAATATAAAAGTTGTTAGTGTCAGAGTGAAATACAGAGGAGGAAATAGAATTTGCTGCCTTTTTTGTGTTATTTTAAGAGAGTCTTGAATACTCACAAGACTCTACTCACAAGTATTTAAGAGAGTCTTGAATACTCTTGAATAATAAAAGACAGCAAGTTTGGAGTTTTCAAAGTAAAGAAAAATCTTTAAAAGCCACTCAAGCTCAAGAGTCAATTAGTAAAAACATGTTGAGTTTGTATTTTTTGTCCCTTGGTGAAGTTAGCTATAAGTTGCAAAGCACTCGGGCACTGAGACGCTGGCAGGCATGAGGATATCTTGTTAGAAACTAATGTCGCACTCTCCCTCTGCAGCCAATGTTATTTCAGCCCAAAACCACTAAAGTGCATACACTGTAACTCTGAGTCATTGCACTGGTTGGGAGGTCGGCGCTGGTTCCAGCCACAGCCGATCACATTAATTATAAGCATCAGCTAGCTTTGAAACAATTTCATACATGGATTAACAAAGCCCTGAAAGGTCAAACTTAATGAGGGGTCAATCTGAGGAACCTGAGTTTGCTTGAAATGTTAGGATTGTTACTTATTTTCCCATTGCTCAAGCAGTTTAAAGTGGAAAAGAAAAAATAGACCTAAAACAGCTCGAGGCAGTCCTGCTGAAATTGGGCTACTGTAATAATGTCAGATGTATGGAGCACTTTGGTCTGTCTCAGCCAAGACCACAAGCTATAATTATACTATTTCAGCCTCCGTACACTCTGGAAATCCAAATGTCTTTCAACAACTTTTAGATTCTTTAGATTGCAACCATCAGGCTGTCCACACATGATAAGTAGACTCAGCTGTAGTCGCTGCTAGGGTCAGTGCCAAGGCAGTACTGGAGCTCATGTTTTCAGAGAAGTCATTAGATTGAAACATGACTAGAAATTTTAGTTGTATGCCTCCACCAACCAGTCAAACTGCAGTTTGCAGAAAGGGAGGAATTTGATAAAGTATCACATTAATTCAATCTGTCAAAAAGCTGATTGGTGTAGAAAGGTAAGCTGCAAATATGACAGTAAGCAATGCTTCAAGTATAATATCACCGCAAAGAAGCAAAAAATCCTAAAACATGGATGCTTTACGCAGAAGGGCCAAACAGTCACCACCAATTTGACCTTCTGAGTACAAAATGACATCATGTAACATTTGTCATCATTAGTGTATGTATCTTAAAAGTGCTGTCAACATTCGCCAAAAACCACATGATAATTTGTTTAAACAAAACAAAACAAAACAAACAATACCAAACAATAATAAACTATCCAAATGTCTCCAACCTCCTCCTAAACATCCAGCTTAGCTCATGGCTAGCTACTGAATCGTTATTTACAACATCAGACAAACTAATCGTTATCATATGTTCCTCGATTAAGCTAAATCATTTATCTCTTTCACTGGAAGCAGCGCATGTCATTAACTCCCCCGGCCACCCTCGCATTCTGTGCCACTCGAGAGAGAGAGACTGCTGCTGGCGGTGTAGAATTTTTTTCCCCCTCACAATCAATTAATCATTTGACAATTGAATATCCAATCTAATTTATATTCCGTTATATAATTAGAATATTAATTGATAGCCATTCTTAATGTGCTCCCAGGGCGTCAGATACTGCCATTCCATTAGATAGTGCTGTCATACCAGAGTGAAACCCTTGCCATCAGGGCGCTGATGAGGCAATAGCAGACTTCAAGAGTTATACTACTGTTATATTTTAGAGAGACAAAGTCTACATATTTAGGTTGGAGGAGTGTAGATGACAAGTTTTCTAGCCAGGAGGTCAGAGTCTGTTATCAATCCGGGGCTTTGTTTTCATTAGCTGATTAATTTCGTTAGCACTTAACTTTTTTATTTTGCTTACAATCACTGGTTTGGTTAGGCATCAAGAACTTTTGTTAGATCGATGGATGGATGGCTTTTAAACATATCTGGCTACTTTTGACACTGGTGTAGAGGTAATTATTCATTTGTATTCATTATTCTTCTTGCAGCAATTTTATCTGTATAAACCAGTGAAAAACAAGGTAGAAGATCTTGTTTCTGACCCCAATAACATGTGGAAAAGTAGCACTTTTCCACAGTTCAGACAATCTTTACCTGAGAATATTACACGATGAAATAAATTATGATATTATTGTATACATCGGTGTTGAAATAATTTCATACAGGGCAACATGAGCCCAGAGTTTGCTGTGAAAAAAAGATCGCTTAGCTAACTGAAACACTGAACTTTACAATGATATCGGTATTCTCTGTATTGTCTATTTTTTCTGTAATATATGGATATTTATCTGATTCATGTGAACACACAATATGTATCTCAATGCTCCAAAAGCTTCAAGATCCAAATCGACTCTGGTTCTTCAAAATTAAAACCTTCTTTTATCATCTAATCATCACTTCAGATTAGATTTATACTTTATATTTGAGCCTATCATAACCACTTTAAAAACAAAGTTTGTAAAACTCTTGTAAGCAGCCCCCTTACGTCAGTTGTATCCCAGCAGAGTGACATCAGAATTTAAAAATAATAATAAATGGCACATAAGATGAGTTAAATTGGACTATAAGCCAAACTCAACAACTTGTTCAGACAACATAATTGGTAAGAAACACAACAATGCAAATCCCTGGGAAAGTAACCTTTTCCACAGTAAATACATCAAGATGAAATGCTTCTCATTTTGTATTTATTATAGCCCTGTATACAAGTGTAACATTTATATTATATTATAAGGCCTTCAAATATTTAGTCCCAATAGTTAACTGGGCACAAGTGCTTTATCCCTTTTTACCTTTGACCCTGCTTTAAAAGTATTCGTTCTCTGAGCAGTCCCACTCCCTCCCAAAGGAATCTAACACCTCACTGCCGGCCCTTCCACCAAGACAAACACTGACTGGCAAATGCCGACTATGAACCTGACTGTTTTCACCAGCTTTGAAAATAAAAATGAGGTTTGAAAATTATTAGCACTACTTGCAAGTACTTTATCAAAGTCATGAAATAAAACGATTTAGTGGATTTTTAAAAACTCCCCATCACGAACACAACCAGCACTTCTACAATTAGAACAGTACACGCTGGGTGACTGCCTGATTCACAAAACCACACAATAAAGAGCAGCATCAGTTTTTACATCAGAGCAGGTCTGGAGATCACAGAGTGAACCAGCAAATAAGCCATTATTGAAGCAACAACCTGTTGAACTTATGTGTCACTGTGGTTCAACAAAGGGCTAATAGACTAAGCTAAAATATAACAATGCACAGATAAAAAATAAAGCTTGAATTCAAATACAGCAACACCAGCAATGTACTCATCTAATCGTTTTACAGTTATTTCAACACAGACATTCACGGATTTCAGCAAAATGTTTGTGTTGTGTTTGTTTAGAGCTGACACACTTACCGGCGGTCCTGGTTCGCCCTTTAGTCCAGGTGATCCAGCGAGCGCAGAGAATTGGGTCGGTTCCAGGTCAAATGTTTGAAAGCCATCTGTTGCAGCTGGAGTGACTGGAGTGAGCGAAGTGGGCTTGACATCCAGCACGCTGGTCACCTTTGGCTCGGGTTTCTTTGGAGCTACCGTGGTTAGCTGCTTTTTATTAGAAAAGTAGGCGTTTGAAGGAGACCCGTGCGTGGAAGCAGCTGTACTTTGGAGAACCGGCTTCATCTCTGATGATCTGGTAAAAACAGGTAAGTGTATACTTTTTCCAGAAGGTTGTGGTGAGTTGGTATCTGCCTGCTTTGTGTTTTTTATGGCGTGTGAGGTTGGTTTGGGGTTCGGTGGAGTCATGTTGATCCCAGGAGATGTTGTAACAGACTGAGTTGGAAATCTAGATGGGCTTTCAAGCCCTGGGTGAACTGGTGGAGAAACAGACACAGCACCAGGTTTTGGAGTGCTCATTGCCATATACACAGATGTTTTGTTTAACATCACTGAGTCGGTTGAAGGAAGAACTGTAGTCGTCGTGTTTCCCTCAGTGAAGGCCAAATTAGGTGTCCGAGCCTTTTTGGATATCTCCATCAAAGAGAGAGGAGTTAAGTGAGTGACAGTAACGTTTGGGTCTGTGGAAAATAGAGGTAGCAGGGGTGGAAATACAGGCCGATAAGTGTCAGCTTCTCTGCATTGTTTCTTAATGTAATCACAATAGTTATGAGCTGCCTTGGCTGAGGGATAAATGTCAAACTGACAGATGGCACCTTCAAATGGCACCGAGCTGTGGTCCATTTTGCCCAGCAGGAAGGAGCCCTCTGGATCCAGAGTCTCCTGTTTTTTAGAATGCAAATCTGCATGTACGCTTTTCTTACCACAAGATGTGTGTAAGAACACTTGTTGGCCTCGAATATCCAAAGCCAGACTGTGCCACTGGCCATTGTAGACATCGTAGTCAAAACTTACAGAGCTCTGCTGCCCTACGTGTACAAGGATCTTCCCTGGTACAAACTGCACTCCGAGCTGAACTTTTCTTTTCTTTGACAGAGCTGAGAAAAGAAAAGCGTTGTTGATGCGATGAACAGACAGGCTAAGGATAAGGGTGAGATTGGAGGGGTTGTAAGAAGAGGGTATAACAGTGCGCAGAGGTGCCTGGATGCGTGCCCTCTCAGTGAGGATAACGCCTGACTTGAAGGGGATGATGCCATGATGGCTGGATCGAGAGCTTGAAGATGGGGAGCTGCCAGTCCTTCGCCCAGTAAGTCCAAGCTGCTGCAAGACATCTACATCTTTAAGGAAACCAGAAAGAAAAATGCCATTAGTGGACAGCTAATTCTGTGTGCAATTAATAAGCTAATTAAATTTACACAAGAATCTGATTATTAACATCCTACTCAAATGCAATCTGTATTCAAGTAAAAACAAAAGTGCAGTAATATAAATGATCATCTATTAAGATATGATGCCATGATGGGAATTCACAAGTTTAAAGTCCGGCTAATGGGAAAACCTGAGGCAAAGACAATTTTAAAAGACTGCATAAAATTTCCAACATATGGTCACACTTCCATATTTGCTTTTGGGGATTGCTGGAAATTGTGTGATCGTTACATCAGGCTTAATTGGAACAATTTCAGTGTAAGGAGGCAGAACGAGTCCCTGGAAAGGAAAGTGGTGGGTTTTTAAGAGGTGCATTAGAAACAGAAACGCTATCTCGCTTTATCTGGAAATGTCTGCTGATTAAAGATGATCGCTCCGACAGGGGCCCAAGCTCATGAAAACACACTGCTGTATTTTCTGCGGGTTTTAATTGCTACTTGCTTCTCAAGGGAGGAAAATGTGGGTAACAGTGATCCATTACAGCATTGTGTATTCTGTATATTGCACCTAATTGGATCCACACCTTTGTGCTAAAGTTTAATTAAATCCACATTTCATTGTAGCAAGAAACGGGTGCTTTTTTTCTAAAGAACTCTTTATGATAAACGTACACTCTTGGGAAAGTGTTCCATTTCTCTTGTGACCAGGATGCAGAGCTACCAACCTTCCGATCAGTAGATGACCTCATCTACTGATCGGAAGGTTGGTGGTTCGATCGATGGCTGCTCCTGTCTGCATCCCAAATATCCTTGGGCATGAAACTAACGCCAATGTATTGGAGTGTTAGATGACTGTGTTAGATGTGTGAATGACACAAGCAGTGCAAAGCACTTTGAGAGCTCAGGTAGAAAAGCGCTACATAAAAACCAGTCCATTTACCACCTATTAGAATAGAATATAGAGTCAGAAACATTCTTTCAATGAACCAATACCATTATAACCTATATTTAACCAAAATTTAAACAGAGAAAAAGCTGTAATATTATACATTTAGTAACACTGCTTGTCCCAAACCACAAACTGAGACCCATTAAAGCAACAGCATCAAGGTTGTCTCAGTTATTTATTCTTTTAATTTCGATGTTGCATTTACAAAAATAACATTTACTCATCTTTAGAAGTCAAACATCAAGCATAGCGTTACTTCGGGCAGTCAGGCCAAGACGTTAAAGTCAGCTCACAATCTCAGCACATCAACGGGTCACTTATCATTAGTTCTTCCTCCCCACTATCATCAAGTGCTTTTTTATATGATCAGACCAGAATACTGCAGGATCTTTATGATATAAACCAGCGTGTGATGAACAAAACTGAGTAGATTTGGATCTCAATACCAGCCCACATTATAGCTCAGCTCACACCATTCTACACATTAGACTGGCAAATCTCAGCTACACTATTTAAACTATGTCAATCCCAACTTATCTGTTTCATGCCATGCCTGACTTCATGGATTAGCCTTTTCTTTTGACTATAATGGAATGAACTCTTCAAATCAAAACAGACTGACTTCACATTATTATATTATTTTCTATTATTAGCCATAAATTTAGGTAATCAGTGATTCTAAATATAGGTTTTTTTTCTGTTTAAATTAGTAGGGTTGAAAAATCTCAAACCATTCAGCACATGCTAAATATATATTATGTATTAATCTTCTCTGTACGTTTCCCCATCTTCTTGGACTAAAAGCTCACATAAAAATTGTAAATATCCATTCTTTTTTCACTTAGCAAATATAAATCGCTAAGTGATAAATTCTGGCTCAGCAGAAGAAAAACAAGTATAGACACAAGTCCCGCTAGGAGGCGGGAAATCCAGCTCAGTATGTGCAGGCAGCGGGAGGTCAGCTCGACTGAAAAATTCACACATGGAAAACACACATCAAACAGTAAGTGAAACAAGAACAAAGGCCTTCTTCAGTCAAATTTCTTATATAGAACTGATTTGAATTGTTAATATGGTATGAGGAAAGCAAAATTGTTCTTTCATTGTGCGATGTACTTTCAGGGCTTACACTGCATATTTAAATCTAAGCGGGTAGGCGGGCTGCCTCTGGCTTTTTGTGGCCTCCTGATGAGCTGAAAAAAATAATAACTGAGAACTGAGTCTGACACATCCTGGAGACACGCATAGCTAAAGTACAAGTGTATCAGACAACAAAAACTTTTCACAGAAAGCAGGGGAAGATTAATACGTTTCCACTATTAGTATGCTGCTAATGTAGACTCTGTATTTTCTGCAACAGCTTCACAGCAAAAATATTCTAGCAGAGACAAAAAATGTCTATTTTATAGATACCATCAAGAAAAGCAACAACACTGAATAACAAATCACGTCTCTTTACATTTATGTGATGTGATCAAAAAGTTCTGGGAACAGGTACGTAAAAATCCTGACATTATTTCAATTTAGACAATCTCCAGCTCAAGGTCATCTTCTCTGTCATCACCAGATGGTTTTCACCACGACTGCTATTTTTAGATCATTCTCAGGAAGTGCTGCTCTGACCACTTACACTGTGTGCTATTCATTTTTTAACCAAAGATCTAAAACCTGCATTGAGAGGAAACATCAACTTCTGTTTAAACCTTACCTAAATTTCACATGACTATCGTTTGAGATGAGATCTGGGTCTCCAGCTACGAGCAGTTTTCCATTGAAGAGTCGACAGTTTCCAAGCCCAGAGGTAGCGTGTCATATGTGGAATGTTCTGCATTTTTCTCAACATTTTTCAGTTTACGCACAGAAAATTAATTCCTCGGGGTGAGAGTGTCAATAGGGAGTGCTACAGTAACATCCTGAGGCATCCGAGGGAGCGTTTATAGGAAACAGTCTTAATTGTGACACATGCCAGTGTAGCATTTTTTAGTGACATAAACAATCTTTGCTCAAGTCCTCAACCACTCACCAGATTTCCCTTCATGGATCTTTGTCCATTTTCTAAAAATAACAGTCAGGCTAGTGGTTTGCCATTTCGACACACTGGAGGAGATCCATTGGGGGTTGGAGCCTATCCCAGCTGTCATCGCATGACAGACAGGGTACACTGCACAGGCTGCACGGAAACAGACAACCATTCACATTCATACTTATAGCCAGTTTAGAATTTCTAATTACCTAACCCACACATGTCTTTGGACAGTGGGAAGAGGCTGGAATACCTGGAGAACCCACGAAGCTTTGAAAAGTCCTCACAGAAAGGCTCTTTCTGGCTGGTGGCTAAACACAGCAGTCACTAAAAACTTTCCATGTGTGCAAGAGAAGATGTGTTTTGATGTGAGAATTGCCAAATACAAATATGGTAAGACAGTTCTCAGAACCTTTTGGTCAAAACTTGTAGGATGACTACAAAAAAACCAAAAACCATAGCCTGTTTTTGAAGAACCTGAACATCAGTGACGTAGTAGCTCAACATGCTTACAATCCATCACAGTTCACAGGTCATTGTTCAGAAAATGACGCATGTGACCACGACCACAACCTTGGGTACAGTTTTGGTGAATATGTGCAAGACGATTTGTGGAGGTCTCACTAAAATCTGATGCTTAGTAAGAGAAAAAGTGATCCTTGCAAAAATGGAAAAGTATCCTTAAAGACAAATATGTCTATTGCCATACAGTACTGTAAGAGGACTAATTTGTGCGTGAATGGTCAGATGGGCATGGATGCCTCGTTAACGCATGAGGTCAACAATCCCTTTGGTCATATGAGCTAAAAATTAATGTCTTTTAAGAACTTCAAGTACAAGAAGGGTTTTGTTTTCACTAAATTTCTCATCTGAGAGAAAATTGTTGGCCTTTGATGAGGCATAATAATCCATCTACTGGGCAGTGTATATTACCAGTGGCTTAGCTGGCCATGGCTAAACTTTTACTATTCCATATTAAAAACTGTGGGAGGTTCTGCACCCAGAATGTATGCTTTTTTTATTTACTATGATGATTATTATTGAAAACAGTCTTAGGCTTCTTTCCTAACTGACTTCATAACAGAAGTAGATGTAGGTGCTCAGTCAGTTTCCCTAAGGTTTGCTGGTTCAGTGTCTGGCACTGACAGATTGGCTGTCATCTAGAAGATGGTTGGTATTACATCAACACATACATAATGAACTCCCATATCTACTCTGGGATTACTGCACTCTGGCTGACCTCAATCGGGAACACTTCTGAAAAAAACACATAGGCTGCTGATATATGTGTAACTGTAGGAACTAAACTTCAAGGCCTGTGCACACTGACAGTGAAGATTTCTTCTGGTGTTTGATGTCAAAATGTAGAAAACAATGCAGACTAAAAGCTGTAGTATAACAAAATCTGGATTGTGCAGTACAGGCAACAACATCCAAACATGCATAGTCATTTCATATCTGCACTACTACTCCATGTGATCTATTTGCAAATGATCCAAACAATCTGCCAGTTTGTGTACCAGCAAAACTATTTTTCTATTTTAGCCTTTTGCAAGCACAAAATTGTGCCTTGTTAGGATCTGACAGTGTGCAAATTAACACATCCGCACATATAAAAATCTAGGTCTCTAGACACTCAGTCATCACAGGAAGAAAATATCATCTGATGCATGCAGAGTTACAGATAAAACTGCCAGAAACTGCTATCAGGGAACACAGTGGCTTACGTTATCAAATGACATCTAGAAACTGGGAAGAGTGCCGATTGAATAAAAATCTGGCGGATTTTTGATTGACAGCAGACTCAGACAACAAGCTGATAATGGCCTCTCAGATGTATAACAGCAAACTAACTGCAACAGACATCAATGCACAGCTGAGTGTGAGTCACAATATGAAAGTGCGAAAGTACTTCAAGCAGACAAGACTTTGCAAAGTGTGGCTGATAGGTCATGTAACACTTTAATTAAGTTATCAAAGAGGGGGTATGAGGTTTGCTGAGCTTTAGAGGCTTGGAAACAAAAAAATGAACTCCTGCAGAATGAGAGAGGTCCACAGGTTCATCTTTTTTCCAACAAAATAAATATCTGAAACACATCTGAATGCACATTATTAGAAGACCTTTTTTTGTGTGCGACATTTGAGTTACCAGTTCAGTTTTCGCTGTAACAGAGACGTTAGCAATGAAACCAAACCATTTTAAAATTGGTTTGGTAAATTCAGCAAGTTATAAGTATTTAAACCTCCTGCTTCTATGAACATATATTAGAAGATGCGGCTGTCCCACATTCAACCACAACTTAATATGGTTTCCAGCGAAGAGTAAACACAATGAATCAGTTTGTGTAGTTGGCAGACTGCACTGCTCATAAAGGTAAAGCTGAGCAGGATTGATGCTAATCACAAATAAACAGTGGTAAACTGACAAACGTTTGCACAATAACAAGTCCATGTTAGGGCCACATACTTACCCAACCTTCTACAGCTCATTAGTTTATTTCAATTTTCTTTTTTCTCAGTGGTTTTAAGGCATATTTGTGACACTACATGCTCAGAATACATTGAATGAAAACGGATAACAGACATTTACCCACCTTTGCTTTAAGTTTCTTACCTTGTGCTTGTGTTAGCCTTAGAGAGCAGGTACAACAGAATAAAGTCCAAAGAATCAGAACTCTCCTAAATACAAAGACAAAAGGAAACATGGCAGATGTTAGAGGTTTGTGTAATCTTTATGCTTTATTAACTCAGCTTTCAGGTGCACTTCAATCACATGACAGAAAAAAACTTATAAATTCCTTAAAAACGTCATCTGAACCCTTAATGTATCTCTTTCGCATTCTTGCTTAGTCCAGTTTAATGCAAAATGTTATGTGAAATAATTAGCAGGATACATTACCAGTTTAAGTAAGCAAAGTTACATACTAAGTTGCCTGCAGAGCCATCGAGCACAGTCATGTTAGGTGCTGCTGCTGCATCATCAGCAGCAGCCCTTGCTTTTTCAAACAGTCTAACATCTGCTTCAAGACAGCAAGCTCTGGCTTATCTTGCTGCCTGACCAGATAAGCTACTGCCCAGCAGAGGCAGGTAAGTGCTCCCATAAGGCCACCTCTGACAATCTTTAAAAAAGATGCACCGCATCACCTTAAAGGCCACAATGCCAAGCGAAAGATAGACAAATGCTTTGAAAAAAAAAGTGTTTCACATGTCAGTGTTTTATCGCTAACATCTGACTTTTATCTAAGGCAAACTGCAGCCTAGCCGAGCACTTTTGGACTGTGGGTTTTAAAAGGGGTTTCATCTAAACCCAGCAGTGAGAAAAAGCTGCTTTTCTCAGCCTACACAGGGACATGTAATCATTCAACTAGATTTACACCAATTCTATTTTCACAGGCCAACAGTGCCACTTAATATCCAACATCAAGCAGCACACGGCAAATTTTACACCATTGATTTTTCTGTGACATTTATATGTCAGGACAAGTGAAAAAAGAGATGCTGATTACTCATATGGAGCTGCTCTAAAGGTGCTGAATTATCTCAAATAAGTGTGAATTTCAGCTGTCTCTATGATAATATCAGGTTTTCACATGTCACATCATTTGGGCTTTAAATGCAGCAGATGAATCTGGGTGAATGTGGTCCAAGTGCTGCTTGAAGTGGCACACACTTAGTGACAAGTGCTATAATTAAAGCATTTTCAGGAATTCTTACATTTGTGGTTCTTCTCCAAAGAGCCACAAAACCACTGGTCAGCCACTAGCACAATGAATGCTGGTTTAAGCTTCAGAAAGTTTTAGTCCTTCCACCTTCACTGTAATCTCCCTAAACTGACAGCAGCAGCAGCAGAAACGGTATGTGCCACTTGTGACCAAGCCTCCTGTATGTCCTGCAGATTGTATGTGATGCAACATCTGGACTTTTATAGGACATCTCCTCCCATTGTGTCAGCCAGGCCAAGCAGCTGAGTAAGATGCACAGCAGGGAGGAGAGAAAAGGAGGAGGAGGAAGAGGAGGAGTGTCTCCTCCTCTCATACATTTCCCTTAAATCAGTCCCAGATCGTTTGGCAGCTCATTCAGATACAAGCTGCAAAGGCAGAACTTGAAGAACAGCACAGCAGACTACACTGGCTTTCACTGAACTGATGTTAAGAGCAGAGAAAATAGTTTCCACATGCTTATCTCTGCAAGCCATTAAGTACACCACCTGTTCTGCACGATGTCTCAAACAAATACCTCTAAAAGCTCAAGTCATTTGTCTTCGTAACCCAAGAAATGCTGTCACAAGTTTTTTCCAACAACTACTGTAAAACATACTGCTTGTATCAGTGCTGCTAGACATCAACATCTTTCTCGAAAGGACATTAATTCGGGGGAACCCGAAAAAAAGAAATCCCTCTTTAATTCAGAAAAGTGAGAAAGAAAAGCGCTCATTTATGCACTTCTGAATATGTCGACTCACCCCCCGACTCCAGTGGTTTTGAGTTTGGAGTACGGGGCATTATCCGGCTCCATAGCGGTTACTTCATTCTTTCTTGGGAGTTTTTTCTACAGTCCAGAGGAGGCAGATAAAGTTTTTCCATCCCAGGTGTTCCTTGAAGAGTCGCGCGTAGAGTAAAAAAGTGCAAGACAGCAAAAATAAAACAGTGAAACGATACGGGATTAACCAGCAGTGAAAAAGCTGCTTTTTGCCATTGTCTTGCCTGTAATTCTTTAAGTCTCCTTCCAGAAGATAACAGCAATGTGATTTTTTTAAGGAAAAGAAAAGACGCTCCACAGAGCTTCACCTGTGCGCTTCCGATATTTCTTTCCGTCTTTCCGTTCGCAATAAACGTTAAAGTCTTGTCCAGCTTTCCCGGGGAATCAATGCAGGACAAGATGTAGAAGCCCAGCGGTGTGTGTGTATGTGTGTGTCGACTTCCCAAAATGAAAGTTTATTGTGGACTGAGGGAAATCTTGAGAAGCGGGAGAGGGGGGACAACACCTCCCTCTGTCGCCCTCAGCTGACATCCAAGGGAAGCAAATCTGGAGCTACACGCGGTTTTCAGGCGCTCCTTCAGCAAAAGGTGTGTCATTTCAGAAAGCAGGAGCCTGTCAGTTTGCACGTGTGTCTGTGTACTGCCGATCAAATCACTGAAAATCGTGTAGTTTTCGTGATGTGCTAGAAACAATCACATCTGCAGCATCTGCTGGGCCACAGCAACCATTTTAGAAACAGATGGTCAGCCCTCTGTAGAAATATGGTGACCAGACATAAAAACAAAGCTCTAAAACAGATGCTGCTTGTTAATTTTTTCTTTGATCAGTTAAGGATAATTGATGATTGAGATGCTTCCAGTTATGACGTGGATAATGGTGCTCACTGTCATATCTTGCTGGAGTTAAAGGAGCATTGTAAATGTTAATAATAAAGGTTAATTCATTCTGATCTAAGCACTGTTTTACTTAGCGAAAAGATTCTGTGGGTTTATTATCAGAAAGATTTGATTAGTAAAGGGTTTTTTTTAGCACCTGGAAGCTCCAGTTATACTCACCATGCTCCTACAACATCAGTTTGCCACAAATCTGCTAAATCAAGAGCACAGGAATATAAAGCAACTAACAACATGGAGTATTTTTGTTTAGAAATCTAACTAATCACAACAAGTCAGCTGCGTGCTAAAGGTGCTGGAATGTGCATTCACCCCTCCAGAACCTGATCTACTTCTAAACTGTTTTTGCAGTTTTGGCATAGCGACTTCACCGCCTTAATGCTTCATGGCAACTGTGGGGCTGAGAAATGAAGTCCAAGCAGAAGTTCAACAACTGCACTTCCTTTTGTGGTTAAGGCTGGCTCAGCAATCTCCACAGATTCTCATGTTAAAATGCCCAACTTTATAGCAGAGTGGTCTCTATAGGTAGTTTCTGCCAGATGTGCAGGGTGTGGCCATGTGATAAGTGTGCCAACACAGGCACACAGGTTTTGATCTCACAAATGACAATGCTTGCTATGAGTGAATTTCAGTTTTTTATTAGTCTGTTACTGTTAGCCTACTAAATAGCAGACATCTGTGCAACTTACTAGTCATGTTTTCAAGCATTTAGTGATAACCCAGAACTCTACCATGTTGGCTAAATGTGGTCAGTTTTTGCTTCACAAATGCCAACATGACAGCAGGTCCTCCAGTTACTTTCTAGTTATTAATTTGCCAAATTCCAGCAAAAGCAAAACTGATGAACTGCAAAAAATACTAAAACTGCTCTGCACCTTTCTGTGTGTGCGTTCTCAGTTGTTCTGCACTTCTGCTGATATTGAAAGTATAACTCTGATAATTTATGTCAGCAAATAATATTATTGGCCAAACCTGCATGTCACAAAAACCTGAAACTGTTGCAATTTACACATTTTTAGAGCCCCAGGAATTTGAATTGGAGGCTTTTTCCATCTACATAATCAGTTGAGGTGAAGCAAAACCACATGAAAGTACTTTTGTGGACTCACCTCCCAACCCACTTGTGCTCTACGAAAAATATTTAACTTCTTGTGAAACGTGTGACTGAACTTTTTCAGAGTAATCTGTCTGACATTTGAAAATTTGCAGTGTAAACACTCCTGCTGTTTGTGCTTCGCAACTACTCTGTCTGTGTCAAGTTCCATCAAACTCCAACCAAACCCCAGCAAAAGCAAGGAACACATTTCCGCTTTGACAAATGAACAATTAATTTAATCAAGTGAAATTTAAACCATTAAACCAGCTTTTTGTGACAGCCCCCTTTCACCCCCTGCCTCTTCACTGTTTACTTCCGTTCTCACCATTATAACAGGGTTGCAGGGCTGCACTGATTCCAATTTGTGCATGTATGTGTGTATGTGCATGCGTACTGTCGTGTGCTGCGAAATTCCTCTGCCAAATAAAGTCCTCATTGACCCGCCTTCAACAAACACGCTATGACAGTGTCCAGGGGAGACCCAACAGAGCACCAATTCAGCCGTCTGCAACTGGATCCCTTCTCCTCGCACAGAGTCCCCACACAGTTCGTCCTCTCATGACCAGGAAGGAAGGGAGCTCACCACCTTGAAAGAGCACTTCCCATGTACCTGTCTCAGCATCGCCGGATGTGCGCTTTTGTTACCACAAGTTTTAGTTTACAGACAAGGAGAGCTATGTCCTGTGGAAGAGCCTAGGGGAAGATCTTCAATCTGGAGTGTAAAGTTTCATGGGGTTTGTAATGATTATTGCAGCAGCCTATGCAAGTGATTCTCAAATTGTTGCCCAGGAACTGCCAAGGGGTTCTTAGATGCATGCCTGTTCATCTTCTTGCCAACAGTTAAATTAGAAGAAGAAGAACCAGATGGTTACTTTTTAGCTCAGCTTAGCATTAAAAATATAAACCAGGTAACATGTCTATTTAAGTGCAACAGATCTGCCAGTTTGCTGTTTTTGCAATTCATTTGTGTAAGAGAATAAAGCGTATTACAGAGCGAGCTTCAGAGCTTTATTTTATCTTTAGACAAACTGTATATAAAAGATGGACGTAATTTATAGGTCTTTTTCTCACTTCGACTGTCTCAGTGCTTTTTATACAGGCATCATTTAGAGCTCGCTTCACCGATTCCAACTGATTCACAACCCTGCTGCTTGGATTTTAACTGGCACCAAGAAGTATGAGCACATTACTGCAGTACTGGCAAACTGACACTGGCTGCCTGTTAAGTTCCATATTGATTTCAAAATTTTGCTAACCACTGTTAAAACATTAAATGACTTTGCTCCAGAGTACATCAAGGACTTATTAACCCCCTGTGTGCCTGGGTGTTTACTGTCATCAGTGACTTTTTATTCTGAGTTCTCGACTAATAACAAACAAAGGTTAGCAGGCTTTTGCGATCATATGGTTATGTTGTGGTCTTATGATATGTGGTATTTTTTATCCATCTTTATTTTTATTTTATTTTTGATTTTGTTCAGTTTTTACATTTTAACCTACCTTTTGTGAATTTTCCTTTTCTCTTTTTTTTCAGAGATCCTGCCTATGGATAGGCCTAAAATTGGTTTTCAATATCTAAGTTAAGATAATTGCCAGCAATAGTTTCATATCACTGTGTGGGCACGAGCATCTCCACACATCTAAAAGAAAGCTAATTATTTTCATTAGTAATTCCCAAAATTAATTGTCCTAAATTGTAAGGTAATTCCTAGCAAAACCTTCTATTTTACTTTTATATTATCAACAATCAAAACTAATGGCGTATGTATTTTCCATCCTTGCTTCACTCAGACCCAAACCTATTTATGCTTCCTGAAAAAAATAATTCTATATTTAAATCATTTACACTCTAAATGATTTTCTAGATCAGCTGGGCCTTATAGGTTTTACCCAGGGCCCATTTGTCCAATAAAATACACATTTTCTGTGTAAGGGAGTGTTCTTCAGTAATAGCTTTCCTATGTAACACAGGCACTAAAATGTTATGTGTCATAGATATTTGAAGTCTTTCCAGATATGGTTCCTTTGGGCACATAAAGGTTTGTGGTCTGATGCATGTTGGTGGTCCTTGACATGAAGAAGTTTGAGAGCTCTTTTCAGTTTGGCCTCTGGGATTTACATTTCTGCTTTTCTACCTGACAGCAGTTTCAGAAGAGTCGTCTTCCAATCCAAGCAAATACTTTCCTGCATCCTCGCAGTTCAGGCCAAAAGCTTGTTTTAGTGGAAAGCATGAATTAGCTTTGATGGAAAAGCTGCAAGATTTTCTATGAGTATTTTAATAGTATATTCTCTTCTTCACAGGACCCCAGTGAGAAGTTCTGTGCGTGTGGAAAATTGGTGGATTTTCCTGCAGACAGTGTCGTTGTAACTAGCATTGCAATTAGCATAGAAGGCAAATTTGTTCAACTGAGTGCTAATTAGTTATAAGCAACAGTTCAGTTTGCACAGTTTAAGATTTATGGTGATATATTCAATTAAATTTGGATTCAATTTGAGTAAAAACATAAACGGGATATTTTTGGATATTCTGTTCTATTTTTATAACAAACCTTAAAATATGAGCTTAACACATGGCACATCTTTTCATGTCATGCTCTAGAGATGGAAACTCTTGTCTGATAAACACAGACTCTTTTGTTTTACTCTCATGTCTTGGGGAAATGGGGCCAGCCGAATGCAGCAGACTCTGTTCAGGCACAGCTGGATCCAATAAGAGCATGCCCTGGTGTTCTGTTTACCCATTCCATATATTACAACAGGAAATTTGGGGAGGAAAAGAGTGATATAATAGTATCAAATACTACTATATTCATTTCATTTCCCTACTAACAATGCTGCTTTTTCCCCTCAACTACAAAAAGAATGATAACATCTGAAAGCACACTGTTTTGATGTTCAGCCCAGAAATACTTTGTACTTTGTTCTACTATAACAATAGTATATTATGTTAGTTCTAGGCTGTACTCTGTTGTGTGCGCACATGTAAAGACAACCTATCTACTGCACACTAAATCTACCTGGCTGTACCTGAACCTAAACTTTACAGTTTAGTTTCACGGCTCTCGCCTTAAATATTCCTACAGAAGGCAGCTGTGGGAATATTAACTTTAAAGACTGGTAAAGTTAAGAACTAGCTTTCAACAGTGTGGATCATTTTGTAGTGACTTTTTTTTCTCAGGCATTTGTGGAAACAAACTGAGACAGAATATTGGACTGAAATTTGTCAATGGTGACAGAAAAGGGAAAATAAAGTTAATAATATTGCTCCACTGAGTTGTTTCAGTTTGTTAATATTTAACATTTTCAAGCATATTGGCAGTTTTCTCAGTTTTCCTTTTAATGTTATTGTGCTACGTCACGCAAACAGTTATTGAATGCAGGTTTTAAAAAAAATACACATTATTTGCGGCATGCATACATACATATAAACTTTTTTACCCTCTACACTCCGGCATAATACAATGCACCAGTCATTTGGTTCATCCTGATACGCTGCACCAGTTCATGTATCGGCCATCTTTGCTACTTTTTTAGAATATATTATAAGTGAGTGCACTGAACACAATAATGCAGTGATAGGGTAACTCAAGATTTTAACCCTCTTTAACAGTGTAATAATAATAATTTGAAGTTGTGCTAGAACACAAAGACTGAATCTGTCTGAAGGCCACATTAGATGTGGTAATTATTGCCAATTCCTTACCCCGTGGAGCACAGAAAGACAGACGCTGCTGCCAAGTCAGAGGCATTGTTGTGGTGACATTTGAGTGGGGGATCAAACCGCTGATGAATAATCCATATTGAAAAGCTGCTCTTTCTGCCAAATGTCAAACAGCAGCAGGAGCAATTGTTCAAGGAGTGGACTCTAAAACTCTTCATTCAGCATCCTCATAATACTGTGTCACACAGTGTACTAGTAAAGGTGGCGATGCAGCGTGTGCAGAACAAACAGTGGTTTAATAACTGAGGGGTAAAAGAATTTCCTCACTCACTAGCTTGCTCATTTTCTAAACCAGTCCTGTCATAATATGCCACACACTACGTTTGAATGTCAGTAGAAGTACTAACAGTTTACTTTCCTACAGCTTTGTATTCATCGTCATCACAGCTCGTCTGTGAATTGCTCTTCCGTCATGGATTGCACCCTGTGATGATCTCTGATCTCTGCAGCTCTACAGTACATGTCACAAATCTAGAAACTCTCATTTTTATCCTTTGTTTCGAATGTGCAGCAAGAATGAGCCAACATCAGCTTCCTGCTCCCCTTCTGTTTACTGCAACAGATGAAAAGAGAGCAGAGTTTTCTGTAAAGACGAGGGCTTAGTTGATTTGTTTTGCATTGTCATAAATTGGCAAACTGACTCTTTATAATTAGCCTGCCGCAAAGCCAAGCAATGTTTCAGGGCTTGCAGCCTGTCTCCAGTCCACATAGAGAAATATTTGAAATTAATAAAAAGCAGCTTCCATCTGGTTGAGATGCACAACTTGGGCTGTGTAGCTGAAACAAATTGTTGTATCCCTGTGGTCAGAATAGATCTGGCATATAGAACAGATGCTCCACCACCCCCAGGCTTCCATAAAAACACACAACACCAACATACACCTCTACGCATCCATTCCCTCGTGTCATACGCTGACTCACACTGTTATGGTGGAATAGATGCAGGTGGATTCAGTCTCCCCCAGCATGCTTTGGCGCTGGAAATAATACAATATGGTATTTTAGCTTTTTAAAAGATTGAAAAATACATGAAGAATCACATCGAAATAGGGCAGGTGCAGGACCTAACACAAACAGGCAACAAAAGTAGAACATCAGTGTTGGTTTTCCATATATACTGCATGACAAAGAATGTGAGGATCTGAACTGCCCTATCCTTCAGAGTAATTCACACTACAGATATGGAATAGTTTGGAATTTGATTTTTGCCTTCTCCTCGCATAAGTTGCTTTCTCTGCCAACTGCCAACAAGTGCACAAGCTCATCTTGTTGATTAAAGATTAGGAGGTTTCACTCTTCTTTTCATATCCTGGATTTTCATTCATTCAAATCTTAACACTTGCCATCTCTGTGACCATGTCACAAGCGAGTGTAAGAATTAGCTTGAAGTTTGAATCCACCTGTGCGTATCCGTGGGACAAAATTACAAAGACATCAAAAGTTAATGGCTCTGCAAACAGACACTGACCATTTATACACTGTAAGTGGAAATAAATTGCATCACCCTGCCCTAAAGAATGTCTGAATCACTGAACTTCCCATGAGGATAGGTAACTATTGTTCACTTCATTTGTTTTGTTTTTGCCCTAAGTCAGAGACAAGAAACTCGATTCTGAAGACTTTCCATTATCCAATTCCCCACAGCACAGTCTCGCTTATTTGAAACCTTACTCCCGTGTAACAGTGTATCAGCAGCACCTACGTATGCTACTTTCAGCTGTGTAAGAGCGATTCTTTGTTTTTCAAGGATTTAGGTAGTTCATCCATTAGCAGTATCTGCAAATGTGACGAATGATGTGTTTGATTTGATTATACCTTGACTTTAAAACAACAGTGGACATCACAGCACTTCCAAGACCTTATGTGACTGTACAGCAGCAAGCGATACTGCGCAGTAATCTACAAAGGCCTGAAAGGGGGAACTGTTTCTTTAGCCAACCTGTAAATTCCTAACAGATTGAGCTTCTGGTTGAAGGCCTTGTTTTTGGAAAAGCAGCTGAAAGAAGCTTGTAACACTGCAGGATTTCTTTCAGGCTAAATACATTAGCAGATAGACAATAGGGTCAGTGATCCGAGGTTTACTTGTAACAGAGAAGCACAAAGTCCTTATCGAAGGAGTCTATGAATTACAGTGTGACTCGTGTTTGCCAGCTTATGCTTAGCCAAGCGTTATGGTGTACCACTTTGTTCTGTATTGAATCTACTGCAAACGTGGCTGTTAATATCTTAGAATATCAGCAGTCAAAACTAAAAAGAAACACGGACTTATTTTAGTTGTGATAACATCCTTCTGCAGGACTAAGAATTGACCTGACAAATCATGACACCCCAATTTAGACATCTTTATTCTAAATGTACAAACACCACAAACAGAAGCTTATTCAGTGTGGTACGGCAACGCCGGATAACGTCTGCAGATGTAATCTTCAGGAACACCAGTCTCATTTATCTGTCATCCGCTTGAGGATTCGAGGAGCGCCTTTATCGGGGTTCCACAGAAAGGAATTCGCAGAGACTGCAGATGAAATATGGACGGGTTATTTTCAACAGAATCACTACTGGCAGCCTTGAGAGGAGGAGATAATTACCACTTTGACAAGCTTTGATCACAGGTACAGTTATTCTCAGAATGTCTATGTTGATAGAACAATGAGATGACGGCCCTGAAATCCAGATGAGTGTGGCCTAGTTTTGCTTCTTAGATTATGAATAGAAGTACTGTCTAGCACATGAAGATGCAAGAACAACAAAATAGGGGTAGTTGATGTGGCATAGTTGACTGTCCATAACTCTTTTGATTTGTAGAAGTGGAAAAGAGCTACTGCAATGCTCTGGGGGAAAATGTCGTGGGTAAGTCATCCACTTGTAAATACTGTGGGTGGAATGAATCACTGTGGTTTCTTTTTTGTCAGAAGGCAGCAAATTATTCAATAGAATGACAGATGGATCAACGAGCCTGGAGTCTTGCTGGAGTCGATTTTAGCGAAGTAGGTGTGGAGTCACGAGGGGTAACACTGGTGGGAAGTAGGAAAAAAAAAATCAAGATGAAGATGTAACCTTGGCATACAGAAATAAGGTTCAGTTCATTGATATCTCTTTGAAAATGCATCCAGACCAAAGTAAACATGCCTCCCACACTACCTGCCAGAACTAAACTGAGATGCAGTGTTTCTTAGCAGGGCCACCCAGGTATAGGAAGGAAGAGCTCTTTATGTGTGTGTGTGTTTGATGGTCAAACAAGTCAAATGAGTCAGGTTTTGCCTCTCTGACCTCTGGAATGTAAACAACAAACCTTATGAGTTTTCAAGTCAGTGTTTTGTTTATGTTACATAGTTTTTCAGGGTTTGCGAATGTATTCTTCCACCCCTGCAGGACTCATTTATATTTTACCTCCTCCTGTATCCTGCTCATTAGTCCTGCACTGATGTTGTTCTCCTGAAGGCTCAGATGCCTCAGTGGAAACTGTGTCCTGCAAAGCAAAGCCCCCATGATGTCATTTCCTCCCACATCGCTGATGCAGTTCTTGTCTAAATCCACCTGCTGCAAACTCATGTTCTCTTTCAGCATGTCAGCTAGCAGCCTGACCCCGGGGTCACCCAAGTTATTTTCGTCTAGGATGATCTGAGTCAGTGAGCTGTTTCCTTTTAAGCTGTCAAAAAGTTCCTTCCAAGCTGCCAGATCGGCACCGCTGGTCTGTGCTAGCCCTAAATACTGAAGATAGGAATGGGATCTCATATATGATGCTAACACTTTCACCCCATCGCTGCTCAAACCATTTCCTCCAATATCCAGCTCTAAAAGTGTAAAAAGCCTGAAAGAGCTCCATCCAGAGGGCAGCTGAGGTAGCATATTGTGTTCTGATGGGAAAAGCATAGCCTGTTGGATAGCAGCAGCTGCTCTTGCTGTTTGTTCCTGCAGCTCAGCTATTCCGTTCAACAGGGTCAGCACTCCATGGTCACGCAGTTTGTTCCCAAACAAGCTGTAGAGAGAGAAAATAGAGGTTACTGTGGAGATTTATTTTTGAGCCTCCATGAACCACTCACTTCAAAATGTAGCTGTGTGCACCCTGATATTAAGTTTTCTCTTATGTGACATCTAGGTTCAGGCAGAAAGCCTTTTTTTTTTTTTTCTTTTTTTTTTTTTACACCGGATGACACTGGATGACACAAATGGTGGATTTTTGTGTGTGTGTATTTTTGTTTTGCAGCTTCAGTAAAATGGAATCTGCAGAAAACTGCAGAATGTCCTGATCATTTGTTACACCTTTTCCTGTTGAGGGGTTGATGTATTTGGTATGTTAAATGCAGATTTAAGGTTTTTGAATAACTGAAGAACTGAACTGGTGCATCTGGGAATAATGCTAAAATATATTCATGTGTTTTCACAGGTAAATAATTTTTAAGCCCTTACAGGAATATCTTTGCCTCTATTCCCCTTTAAGAGATGAAGATACACTTTTCATTGCCTGTATTAAAAATAGTCTGCTAGCTGAAAATCTCATCTCATTTGTTTAATTTGTAAAAAGTGAAGTCTCAGAATAATTACACTGGGTCACAAGTTTGACTGTCGCCAACAAAGGCCTTCTAGAAATAGAGGGGCCGGTCTTTCTCACCATTCCGCCGCCGTCTCAATAATTTGCCTTCACTTACCGCTTGTTTGTGGGTCTCTATGCTTTAAGTTCTGGCTTCAGTAAATAAAAACAATCAAAAATCAGGTGACTGACTTGATGATTAAAAAATATCTAATATTTCTTTGCCTTTAAAAACTCTTGGGTCACCTTTGCAGTATGTTTTATTGTTTGCACTGTGAAGCATCAGTCCTTCAGCTGTGCAGCAACTGTGTTCTTTACTTGGTTTTAAGTAGTGAAGTTGTTTTTCTAACCAAGGAAAGAATGCTTCCATCATTCCCTTTGGTTGTCTTCTGTGGTTTAAAACATCTTTTGGTCTTGCTGTTATCGACAGTGTTTTCCTGTAAGAATGGGCGAGATTTCTAAATTGGTCACTCCTAAAGTTTTTGCTATTATAACCTAAAGATGGGCTCTCTCACTTGCAAGGACATCTCTTTAGACCTCGTGTGGAGAATTCCACTGAAAAGTACCAAATATAGCTTCATCATCTCCAGACTTTTATCCGCCTAATGCATCACAATAGTAATAAGGAAACCAATTAAATATAAGCTGCTTAAAATGGGGGACTGTGTATAAAAATGGCTGAAATTCCCATACAGTTAATGTGATACTTATATATCCATTACTTTGGTTACTGTGTTTCTTGGATTTGCTGCATTTTTATACTATCTCTTCAGTTCCATTCATATTCCTGTCTTTGAATATCACTTTTTTTTTAAAAAGTGATATTCAAATGCTTTTAGATTGGGGCATGTTTTCTGAATTCTAATGTTATTCTTTCTCAGATTTTGATAAGACACGACTCAGTGGAGCGTAGGACTTACTGCAGGCCTTTGACCTGGGGCTTCACTCTCAGAACGTCCAGCAGAATGTGAGCACCGTAGGGGCCAATGAGGTTGAGGTTGAGATTGAGTAGTGTGACTTCAGACAGGCTGCTTTTTAGTGCCCCCGCCAGGCTCAGCAGAAGGTCATCTGTGAGGTCCGTGTTCCTCAGAACTAGCTGCTCCACCTCATCAGACATGCTCAGCACTGTCATCATGGCATGAAGCTACATTTACAAACCAAGAGAAAGTCACAGAAAACTGTAAGTCCCTCTAAAATTACAGTGCGGGAAATGAAACTGCTATAATACAGTGTCGCTATACTGTTATCCATAAGAACAGTTTCTTACTGTAGAACTAGAGCACTGTGCTGTGTGGAATATATATTTTATATCTGTGAATTCTTCTTTTCTGTAATCTTGTTGTAGAGTGGTGCAGAATGCGAGAGCACAGAATTGCAAAGATATGATACAGACAAAAACATATTACATTTAACTTCTAGGTTACCTCAATTACAAGAGAAGCAGCTGTTCTAAAAATACAGAAATCACATTTGCACAAGTGCAGATTATTATTTTGTCCTTCATACAGAAATGCATTTTGCATCTGAGCCCTGAGAGGAATATTAACATTAAGCATTTACTGTTTGTAAATGTGCGCAACAGCACACAATGTGAGATGTGTTGTCGGGTGGGAAAGAGATGTGGGGGAGACAGGTGCTGGAGGTTTTCTAAACACAGACAAGATGAGAGTCCGGAGACATATGGTCTGGCTGTCGGCCACGTCTACTTTGCCATTTTGCTAGACCTTGAGGAATTTTTCAGGAACTGTTGGAAGCTTTTTCATCATGATCGGTATGACCGAGTGAAATGCCTGCCTGCCCCAGATAAAACTCAGTGACCATTTGAACAACTTGTCTTTGTATTCAAAGCCCAAATAATAGAATAAATCCTCTGAATTCATCCAAATGAAATTAATCAACATTTTATCTGCCAAATCAGTGTTACATGCCTAAAACATATTGCCACCTTTCTGTTATCAGGGTAGATTTTACATTTTGGAGGTCTAAAGACAAGTTCCTCAGGGGGGACGTTTGTGCTTAAAAGCTAAAAATATGAACCAGTAATTAAAAGAGAAAATGGTGGCACTCAATAAAAGCCTGTGTTTCTCTCTGTGTAAACACTACATTATTTAGTGAATAGCTGGAACACGGTAATATAGTCAGAGTGTGGAATAACATGAACAACCTTAAAGCTAGTTGAGAAGTGGGACAATGGAACGTGCATTACTTTAATGGGCAAATTGTTTTTTAATGTTGACATTTCATTATATTATTTGGCAGATACAATTCCTGCTCTGACAAAAACACAGAATGTAAGAATCTGCTTGAATCGAGGCTTTTGGCAGTGATTTAATGCCAGGAAAGCTTCTGGCAAAAACACAGTTTCACCACAGTAATTTGTGTTATACACACACCTGTGCCTGCAGGTCTTGCTCTCTAACGGACTCTTCCGTGCCAGCGCTCTGATTAACCATGTGCTCTTCTTCCTCTGGCTTTCCATCATGCTGCAGAATGGTGTCACTTTCTGCACTGAGCTCCACATCTGAGCGTTGAGCTTTGGGGCCCGATGACAGCCGCTTCTGGAGCCGGCACCTCTCCAGGACTTGGCATACAGAAAGAAAATTAAACAACTCAGGTGCAATAAAACCAACTGTCCTGAAGCCAAGTGCATGCAGTGATACTGATATCCGCCGTTAATTTGAAAATGTAAATAATAAAATCTAAAATTCAGTTTGTGCTTCTGTTTGAGCAATAGAGAAAGCAGATCAGCTAAAATTTATGCACACAGGCATGTGTGTATCTGCATAACCTCTCCCACACGTCATCCGTCTTCCTTTAAGCAGACATTTCTCAATGCATCACTTTCTTGCAAATTCAACCTTTTTCTGCTTAAGTGTATTATGTAAATCAGTTACAGCTCTCCAGGGGGATTCCACTTTGGTCCTACTGTGCTGCGGTTTCTTTACTCACTGTTTGCCTTGAACCAGTGATGTTTGCTTGGGCCTTGCTTCAACGCAGCACTCATTTCCACACATTCTTCATAGAAGTCCTTCAGCTTTTCCCCATCTCTGTTTTTCCCATTTGATCCAAGGCCCTTCTGTTTCTCTCTGTTCTGCTTAGTCAGTGCTTCCTCATCCTGCAATGAATCTTTAAAAAGAAACACTCTTTTTCTTTTCCGTTTTTTTTTATCTGCAAAGAATATTAAATGGAGATACCACAGGCAGAAGGCTTGAAGGTCATCTGTATCTCCCCTTGAAAGGCCAGAAGATTCTATTTTCCCCTATTTTTACGTCTTGTCTTACTGGAATCAAACCAGATAAAATTAAAATTTGCATACCGGGAAATTTGCTCATCATGTTCAATGGCGGTTGCCCCGTATGCAGGATTGTGACAGGGCTGGTTGCTCTGTCCTGCTCTCGTCTGGCAGACGATGACTTGTCTTCAAATTTTTCCATCACTGTTGACCTCATTGAGCTCTTGCCGTCTTGTCTCCCTTCCCCTCTGTCATTTCCAGCTGTCTTGCCTTTGCTCTCCTTCTGATTAGTTTGACCCTTGCGTCGTTTCTTTTTGGAGGTCTCTTTAATTCCAGCTACAGGGAGGTCTTCGCTGTCTGTTGATCCTCTGCTGCCCTCCTTGGTGTGTTTTCTTGTCCTCCTCACTGATTTCTTCACAGGTTTGGCTGGGATAAATAGAGGGGATGATGGACATGACTCGATGACGCCTGCTTTGGAAACATTAGAGACAAAATGAGAAGGAAAAAATGCTTTGTGAGACATCTTGTCTTTAAACTAGTTGATCAAAATCAAGGACTGGGCCTGATATCAAAAAATGTTGATGAAAAGCTTTAGGAAGTAATGGAAAATTGAGACCCTCATTTCCAGGCTTAGTACCATTGCTAGTGCTCTGCTCTAGAGAAAGATTTAAGTTCTCCTTTGTGCCGTTGTTCAGCTGCTGGCTGGAGCTGTATTTGGTTCGGAGACTTGTGCATCTGAAAGGGATGAAAATGTGCTTTCATTATATTCTACCTGCTGTACCAACATCATCCCCTGATCTTGTAAAATATGCTTCCTTTTTCCTCAGTGTCCACCCACAACACATTATATCTGCAAAACAATGGATTTACCCAATATGTTTTGACATTTGGTATTAAATTCTCATTTTTCTGCCAGTGCCATGGTGTCTGTCTCTCAGAGGATGTAATCTTACCTGTAGCAGGGTATCCCACCAGCCAGCCAAGTCAATCTGAAGCAGCTCTTCCTGCCCTGCTGGAAGCCAGGAGTGTAGCGGTACTCACAGCAGGAACTGATCCTGGTCAACATGATGCCATTGACATAAAAAGAAGCACTGAATGGGTAACCTCTATGTCTCTGAGACAAAAACTGGAACTGCTCTGAAAGATACAAGCAGCACAAATATTAAGATTGTAGATATTGTTTGATCTTTTTAGAAGGTAGTCTTGTTTGGCTTTTCTTGCTGCAGGTCATCACATTCGGTAATGGTTTCTTATGCATTTGTCTTGTGTTACAACTGGCTTGTGGTCCACAAAAACGGTGGCCAGGTGTTCTGCACTTCCTGCAATCTCATGTGTCACACAAAACACTCCTGCAAGACACAGCTCTTATTCTCTCTCTCTCTCTCTCTCTCTCTCTCTCTCTCTCTCTCTCTCTCACACACACACACACACACACACACACATGCAGCAAAACCCATAAAAAGACTTGGGGCCAAAACACTTGTCATAATTGATAGCATCACTGGTTGCATTCGGAGATTGAAATCACTTTTATGATTTTAATTAAATTTTACTTTATCTTTGCTTATTGTCATCATGTGGTGATATTTGCCTCTGCTTCCATCTTTAGTTAAACATTGTGTTCAATCTGTTGCTGCCTCAACTGGTTTAGTTTAAAAGTAGGCCTAAAAACACAGAGTTACAGTGCTAGTCTACCCCCAAAATCAATCTGCAGATTCTTCTTCCTCTGGTCTGTAGCGTTATTTATTTATCTAAATTGCTTTGGATTGAGTTGCCCAGTTTTTGGTGACATTGGCTGTAGAGATACAGTATCAGACTTCTGTTAAAAATCTTGGATCCAGACAGAACTCACCTTGTGGTGCTCAAAGTGCCAAAAATACATTTGAGAGGTTCACCAGCAATGTGTTGTTTCAGAAATTATGATTCAATAAAAACAAACAAACAAAAAAAACATTAACTTTGGTGTGAGCAGTTTCATTCGGGAACTCTTTTCTCTTTTCTTTTCAACTATGTCCTCTAACCAACCAAAGGAAGTAATGTGACTAGCTAATGTTACAACTCGGACAAGAAGACACCAGAGTCAACACAAGTTCTTAGCAGACACCATCAATGTTAATGTTGTTTGCTTTGTTGTGCACAAGCTTTTTGTCGGGGCTAGACCATAGGCTTCCCTCAGCTCAGTGGGATTGGCAGATGTAGTTCAGTGGAAGGAAAATAGTTCTCTGCAGGCTATATCTCCAAAACTGAGTGACTCACACTGAAACTATCTAGATGGATAAATGGAACCAAAGGTCAGAAAGACAACATGTTTATTTGATTTTAGAAGGAACCTCCACTTTGACAGCACTGGAACCATACCACATCCTGGTTGGTTCTGTGGTTTTCACAGATTTTAGTAAACCTTTAGTCACACATATATTGTATTTCACTCTTAAGCTGACAGTGGTTATCTAACTCACCATCAGTGAGTAACATAAAAGCCATTTTACAATTTTTCTTCTTCTTTTTGCAACTCCCATTTGGGAATAGTAACATTAACTTAGAAAGAGACCCTTTTTAGGTGCAATCAAGAGATGCAATACTCAAAACAGGACGCAGATCCAAGTGCAATTTATGTTGCAGTTCCAGCCATTGATTGGTGTCTCAAAATATCTTTAAAAAAACAGATATGTCAGACAGTACAAAAAAGGCTATTATTTCATTTTATACTCTCTATTTAATTTTATTCTGCTTAGTCAATTCAAAGAGAGTGGGAGGTGGAGTCTATCCCACCAACAATAGAGCGAGAGGCAGGGTAAACCTTGAACAAGATGCCATAATCACTATTTAAACTAGCTTAAACCTTCTTGCTATAAGGCAATAGTGCTCTAAGTTAAGTTTATAAAATAAACTTAACTGTAAACAAAACATTATGTCAAAATGTTAGATATAACTAAATCTGTATGTAATGGTCACTGCACTCTTGCCATCAAAATCACATATCACTGTATAGATAGTGCAAAACCAATGCAATAATAGTCACGACATATCTCATTGACTTTGTGGGATCCTATATAGACTGTTTGAATTGTGCTTCTGTGTATTGTCTGCTCCTTTGTTTTATTCCTACCAAGGATTTTGTAAACACATCACACATGCAGTCTGAAGCAGAAATCCATAACCTCTTTCTTGCCTGACATTGAGATTCCTTCCCTGGAGTGATGGTTGTACAGTGTATATCAACATGTACCGACTGCAAAGATGAAATAACTTGTCTTGTCTATTGACTTTTTTTATGCGATGACAGTGCACCAGGTCACACATCAGCTTTTTATTGGCGTTCGGCTGAAATTCTGCCTCAGGGCAGTGTTCTCATCATTCTCATTAAAATGTTGCTTTGATGAGGAATTAAGCTTGTGGCAGCGGACACTTTAATGCCAGTAATTTCTTTCTCTTACTTTGACCCCCTTAATGGCAGAAAACACCTTAAAATCTGCAAAAGGGAGTCAAATATAAAGAAATATAAAAAACGAATTCCTGAAACATTGTTGGCCATTCAAACGATACGGTTTCAGCTTTAACAGTTCCTACCGCCTGGAGTTACGAGGCCTTTGAAGACACAAATATTCTCTCCTCCATTGACTTGCTGGAGTACTTTCAGTTCATCCTGAGTTGACCCGAGCCCCAAATTCCAATGTCTTTGTCCAAGGTAGGTCATTGTCACAGTGACATTGGATTTCTTTCCCTCTTTTTGTGCCTTAAGGCTGCTCTGATAAGAAGAGGGCAGAACGTGCACAGTGTAAGAAGAAGGGTTTAAAACATGTCTTAATTTGTTTTTGTTGCAAGCAAAATATAAGCCTACCTGTTTTGCAGTGCGACCTCCTGTTTTCTGAGAAGCCACTGAGGAGAAGGATCCTCTTCGTTTGTCATATAGGTAAGGGCACGACTGACTCAGACTGCCTCTGATTGAGTTCAGACTTGAAGCCTTAGCTGTGATGGCTGGGAGATAAACATCACCTTTTCCAGGTCTGCTAGAATGGGCTCCAGGCTCATTCAGCTACATGAGACGATCAGAATCAGAATACTTTATTAATCCCTAATGACATGATCTGTTTACAGTTTCTCAAAGACAATAAGAACAATAACTGACTGAAATAAATTAAATAATGCAATATATTACAAAGTTACAAATTATAAGAATACAAGATACATGCAACATTTCAAAGAACAGTTAAAAAAGAATACTTTATTTTTTCATTGCTCATCAATATTATCGAATGAAATGATTTAGAGTTATGCTACATTCTGCTTCTCTACATATAATGGTAGCCACAGAGACCTATGGCTGCAAAAAAATAAACAAAAATAAATAAATCAAAATAAATAAAGGTGTTGTATATCTTCTGTGTCTCCCTCTCCCAGTCTGTTTGTATTACTGTTATTACCACCTATGATAGTGTAGCTGGCGTTGTTTTCACTCTGTGGCTCTGTGTCTGTATCAGTTAAAATATGGTCCTGGAGACACCTACTGGAACTACCTCAAGGTCTGTTTTGAACACTTTCACATGTCTGTCTGCCTGTCGTTGCCATGCAACTGCATCACAACTGTGTTTGATAAGACATCAAACTTTAACTGAGGATAAAAATAAATAAATAAATAAATAAGTTTGACGACAGGTAGGGGCGACAGGTATTGCCTGACCAATGAGTATTACTTACTCATGTAATAATATAATAATGACATGTTAATAGGCATTGCACACAGGCATAGTAGTCAGTGCTGCTGTCAAGGATTTCCATTTCTACAATCTGGTTTCTCTAAAAACATGTTAAGGTGCTTCTTCTGCATCATGGTTCTCGTTAAACAGCTGGAGTTGCTTCGTGGGAGCCCCAGGGCTGCTGTCTGCTGCTGCAGCTGATAGTTAAGTTTGGCAGGGAACACATTTCACTGCTGGGATCAAACAAAGTAACGCTTTACTTATTCTTTTTTTTTTCTTTTTAAATTTTGAATGACTTTTGGTCAGACAAAAGGAACAAACTATTTAGTTGTTATAGTGTAGGAAATGACCTATTTGGTAAAATTTCAGTCCTGATGATTGCCTCTTTGATCATTTTTCACCTTTAAATCTTAAAATTTGAATTAACTCAAGACTGAAATACTGCTACATCCACTGTAATAAGCAGGTCTGTTATATGATGGGTATCATACCAACACTCTTCTTATATATTTTTTGTGTGATTTCGTATGCAATCCATGTATATATTTACTCACCAGTCACTTTATCGGGTATACTTTTTCAGTTGCTTGTTAATGTGAATATCTAATACCAACAACATGACAGCAGCTCACTGCATTTTGGCATATAGATATGGTCAAGATGACCTGCTGGAATTCAAACTGAGCATCAGAATGAGTGAAAAAAAGGTTATTTAAGTGACTTTAAACATTGTGTGATTGTTGGAGAATGGCCCCATAAAGGTAAATATATGAAGGGAGCAGCAGTTTGCTAGGTAAAGGTGCCTTCTTGACAGAGGTGAGAGCAGAATAACTAGGCTGCTTTGAGCTGATAGGAAGCAATAATAGCTCAAATAACCTCTTGTTAAAATCATGGTTTGTAGAAGAGCATCTCTGAATGTACAACACGTCAAACCTTGAAGCAGCAGCAGAAAACCACCCTGGGTGACACGCCTGTCAACTAAGAACCAGAAATTAAGGCTATAATTTGAACAGGTTGACCCAAATTGAGCAATAGAAGATTGGAAAACTTTTGCCTGGTCTGATGAATCTGCAGCAACTGTTTGATGTGTCATGTAAGCAGAGACCAAAAGCTGTGAGGAAAGTTTCCAGCGCCATTTTAGTCCGACAAAAATGAAGGCAGTTCTGAAGACAAAAGTGAGTCCATCCTAATACTACAGTGATCCACCTATGAATAAAATGGCTGGTGAGTATATTCTTTTTTTGTTGTCTTATTTTTGAGTTTTGTAATTTTTTAAATTCTCATTCACACTCAGTAAATAAACTTTGCAAATAGAGATCTCAGAGTTTACCTGGTCATAATTCTTAAGTAAAATAATAAAATTATATGTTAGGTTCCTGAAGTTTACATGCGTTGTGTGTTGGGGAAAAAGGACTTGTTACTAATTTTATCAAATTAGCATGCTGTTCAAGATTTTTCCGACCTTGTAGATCTCCACAGTGTCTGGATTCTCAAGGAGGAGAAGCTTGCTTTTTGCTCTAATCAGACTGGCAATGGAATGGATCATTCTAGCATCTCTAGGCTGAGCTGGGATCTGTTTAAAAAATATTCAGAAAAGGAGAACGTTCAGATGCAATGTCAAACATGGATCAGAAACATGCCCATAGAATGACTCACAGGAGTGTCTCTGTCTCCTCCGTGAACTCCTCTGTAAAAGATATCCTGAAGAAGAGTCTTGCTGTTCCGTCTGATTCTTCTCATCGACTCCATTCTTCCAGCAACACGTGTTTTTGAATATATACCGTCAAAGGTTTTCTTCCACCTTTTACAGTTCGTAAGAGGAAAAAGTGTGACTATCACAAGCTAAAGTAGACACCTGGAACACTGTAAACACTTTGTGGTAAAATAATAATGAAGTAAAGGTACTGCTAATCATTCTTCAGCCAGGTTGTTGACAATGGTGCTTTTATTTCTATAATCACTAATTTTACAATATTACCTTTAGGGTATAAATCAAAGATGTGGGTAGAGATTCAAAGGTCTGTGATCATGGTAATGTATTCCTATTATTACCTTCC
Organism: Pelmatolapia mariae; assembly: GCF_036321145.2. NCBI lineage: Eukaryota > Metazoa > Chordata > Actinopteri > Cichliformes > Cichlidae > Pelmatolapia > Pelmatolapia mariae. Next base: position 34,431,589 of record NC_086237.1, on the reverse strand, counting down.
TGAGCTGTACTGTTATGGCTCCCTAAAGATGGTATTATAAAGTTTTTTGTGTGAGATAATTAAATGAAAACCTGGGTGGAAGCAACAGAAAAGCTCTATAATTTTCACAGTGAGTAGGATGTATATTATAGTTTAGTCAGGAAAAGATTATATAAGGTCCTCAGGTGAGAGTCTGCAGAAACAAATGTACGGGGACCTTCTCTTTTCATTTAAGTTGTAAGGTCACTGTGATCCTGCAGCTCAGTGAATAAATCGAGGCAGTCTTTGCTGGAAGTCCATTCCCCATCTCAGCACCTAATGTGTTTTAAAAACGAATACAAATATGATAAATCTAAAACTAAGAAGGCACATCTTAATTCACTAACAAGCTTTCTTTTTTCTTTTACAGCCTACCGATGAATTTCAGTATCTGTAATCTAATCGCGTCATCCGCAGCCATGTCATCTGCTGTGCTGAGTGCTTCTGGGAGAGGAGGCAGCAGGCACGCAGCCATCCCCCTGAGATTGGTAGCCTGCGTATGCATGAATGCGCCCCAGCCTCCAAGACTAAAAAAATTGGTCTAAAGAAGTGTTTCTTTTTGGCAGTCTGGTTTATTGTCTAAATGGCTATTCTTAACGGCCCATATGTTTTGTTTTAAGCCATTAATATAGCTAGAACTGAGAAAAACATATGCAAACAAGAAGCTGTTTACTTCTTGTTTGCATACGTAAATAGATAGATGACAGTGTGATGTAGCATCTGCAGATGTTTAACCTATATGCTATGATCAGATATTGTAGTTTTGAGGGCCATTTAAAAAAATATAAAACTGAAAGAAACAACATCTTACTGAAAAATGCTCCACTATAAATAAAACATCTTTATTTAGGGTTTTACTAGTACTATATGTATGCAGTACTAACAACATATTAAATCATGTTTAGCATTTTTACTTGTATTGTAGTAATAATAAATTCATTATACATTACTAAATATATTGGTTTAGACGTATTCATAGCTAATTCCTAACACTATATTTACATTTATTTGTAATTCTTTTTTTTTTAGGTTTACCTCTTAATAATTATTTTAAATGTCATTATTAAACTAACTACATTAGTACAAATTAAATAAATAAATAAATGCCCTCCATACAAAATAAAATAAAATAAAATGGATTCCTTCCTATTCTCCATTATTGCTTATTGTGTTTTAAAGCTGCAAATCACAGGAAGCACAGCAAGTACTCTAAACATTATTACATTATGAGGTGCTTAAAATCTTTCTTCTTTCCTCACTCACCAATTTTTCTCATAAACCCAGAGAGGATAGAGAATCTTACCTGTTGTCTTGTCCACGTATGAAGCTGAATGTGTGTTTGCACCTGGTGATGTGATATGTCCACAGCTGCTGATCTCCTGTTCTCTGCTCTCTTCACAAAGCCAGTGACACCTGAGCAGCCGACGCCTTTGGCACAGAGTCCCCTCACCTGACATTGGTACCTCATACATCATTAATCGCCTCTGACCTTTGCTTTTCGCATTGACTGCATGTACTATTGTTTAAGTCTTATAACGGTATAAACAATGAGAGGTGGTGGATTGGCCAGATGCTGGCCGATGTGTAAAAATAACTCAGTTGTTTGGTGGCGGCTGTGGTGGAGCTTCCACAGAGGCCAGCAGGTGGATGAGGGAAAGGGGAGGCAGGAGGAGGAGAGACCCGAGGCGGGTCAAGTGAACTGAACTTCAGGTAAGAAGTTACGACCTGCAGTCTATTTGGGTCAGATATAAACTAAGTTTAGGTGTACTTTATTTTCGTTGTGCTGACTTTTTACCGTCAGTTACAATAACTCGTACTGCGTACTAGCTAGCATGACGGAATTTCTATACAGCTGGGTGGGTGCTATGATGTTACTGATAGTGAACTTTATTTTATTCACAAGGTTAGTTAGTAGAGTTGCCAACCGTCCGGTAAAAAACGGAATCGTCTGGTATTCCGAGAAAATATTACGCGTTTCGTATTGAGGTGAAAAGGAACACAGTTTGTCCCGTACTTCAGCTAAAATGGAAAAAAGACACAAAGCTGGAGTTATTCTGTCTTTACGCTGCAGCTGCCTCTTCTCTCATTCTCTCCCCCTCCCTCTCCTGTTTCTACTTCAATCAGGAAACTGATCAATGATCAGCTGATCGGCTTTTCTGACGCAAGTCCCGTCTCTCTTGTTTGTTTATCGCCCACTTTGCGCCAGAAAGAGGAAACCAGCGGATGTCGCGCTAAACAACAGCAGCACGTTTAAGCTTGATCAGCTGTTGTTAGAATTTATTTAATATTAATTTCTAGTATTAACTGATGTTTGCTGGAGCCACAGCCGTAAAGCTGCTGGTCATGATGTCGGTTTGTATATCTGGTGAGAGGGAAACATGAAGATGAAAACAGGCGATGTCCTTACTGAATCATCAGAGCTGAACAGGTGATGGAGAAAAAGGTTTACCTTTTAGGTGACATGAATTAGTTGAAGGGAAGTTATGAGCTGTTTCTGAGAGACAAATAACACCAGCATCCTTTGTAGCTGACAACTAGTAACTGTGCAGGGGCGGGTCTAGCAAAGTTTTGCCAGGGGGCCAGGTAGGGCATTAACAGGGAAAGGGGGGCACAAAGAAATACTTTTCTTTCTTATTCTCATTTAAAATGTCTAACTTTTAATAAATAATTATCTGAATCTTACAACCAAAGTTTTTATCTGACGTAAAATATATAGAAATCATACATATACCAACAAGATAGTGTACATCACTGTCACAACAGCGTTTGTTTTCATTCAAAGGCTTTATGGCTTTAATACCTGGTGGGCCGGTCTCTAGTCAAAATGCCCTGGTCAATTTTTTGTCCCAGTCCAGCCCTGGTGTCACCGATTTCAATAAACCATTTCCACAATTTGTCATGAGCAATTTTTAACAAATTTGCTGCAACAAAAATGAAGTATGTTACAACAAATGCTCCATCCCACATCAACTAGTGAAACTAGGTGATCTCTTCATTACACGTTCTACACTTGGCATTCTTTGAAAAAGGGCTGCACTTGTGTTTTTTAGCAAATGCAGTCTGGTTCTTGCACAGAGACTTCCAGGGTGGAAGGGGATAGAATGATTGTTACAGCAACTTTTACAGGAATAGGATTTCAATCAAACTTCTCGGCAACTTTTTTTTAAAACTGATGCCACAATTTTCTGTACTTGTACTTAAAAAAACAGTTAGCAAAGAAAAAGGGAGTGATGAAAAACTGCAAACATGATAGAGCTCAAAACATAACCAACACGCATATCGGCTTATTCTGGAGCTTGTAACCACATTACATGGTTCATTAGCAGCGGCACCAGCTGTCATAAAGAGCAATGTGAACTCAGTAAGCATCACTCATTCGCAACAATTTTAACAAAAATGGACAAAATTTCAAAAGAAAATAATAAATTGCTTCAGAAAGAAATTGTGATTATTCAAATGTCACATCACCTATTATTAAATCTGTCTTAAAAAGATTGTGAAGGTGCCCAATTGAGCAGTGAATAGTCATCCTTGCCATGAAGTCTTTTCAGTAGAAGTGTTCATTACATACTTTTTATTACACATTAATTCCCAAAGTATTCATTACAATTCACTTTAAGCTTATATAAGGCTTTGTGAGGCAGTCTGATAATCAGTGAAAGTGATCTTTCAGACTTCCAGCCTTTCACTGGAATAGGATATCAGTCCTTTTTGCCTTTTTGTACTATAGATAAGGTTTTTGGAGCAACAAGGAATATGGTGATAAAAGACCCAGCTTTGCAAGATGTTCACTTAATTTTTAAACTCAGTCTGCATTAGCCTCAAATTACCTTCAAATAAACTTTTTTGTGTGTATTTTTTCACAGAACCAAAGGCTACAGACTTTATCCACTTACAGTGAAGACACATCAGACTCAGATCTTTAAGACGCTGGTGTTGCCAAGAGGAATAATTACAGCAAGTAAAAATAATATTTCAATGTTTGTTGTTATTTCAAAGCAGATTTGAAAAAAAAAAAAGGTAAAATTATTATTTAAATCAACACATTCTGGTTTATTAGTGCCATTTAAGTTATAAATGTTAGCAGTGGCTTAAGAAACATACTAATGAAATATGAAGGGTTGTGTGAGACAGTCACACATGAACATCATCTATCCAGACGTAAAGCACTATTAAAAATTTACTGAAATTTTAAAGTTTTGTCAGAGACCTTCTACATGTATGTCTCCTTTCATCAGTTCACCAGAGACTGTAGGCATTCCCATCATGCACTGTTATTGTTATATAACAGTCATTTTCCTGATGTTTGCCCATAAAGACCTGCTCATTCTCTCTTCATCTCTGCTCTGTGAGATGTCTGAATGGTTGCACTGTGCGCACGCCTCAGCTCTTTCAAAAAGCCCGATCTGCCAAGCGAACGCTGGCTCCACGCAGTTTCTTATGTGCCGTGGCACATTCAAAGGGCCCCCGGAGGCCAACAGGCTCCGTCTGCCTGCTGGATCCATTACATTCATAAACTGATAGGAGGTCTGAGCGTATTTGGCTTGGCAGTCCAGCATTTGCTTCCTGCCATGTTCACTGAAGCAATGTGTCAGTTTATTGTGGGTTCGCCGCACACCTCCACCCTCCAGCATCCACGATGTGATGCATTATGTGAGTGGTGCTCTTCAGAGGGAGTAATTTGTCACTTTTTTTTTCTGCTCAGCACCTTTTGAGAGTCAAGATTTGTAAAAGTCATCAGTGGTCAGTGTGGAAATATAAGTTGCCGCTGTGAATACATTGAAGTGAGGCCAAATTGATTGTTGATGTTGGCGTTCATAAGCTGTGTTAGAGCCATACATCACTGCATTTTATATACAGCTTATGTAATATCCTGCTGTCAGGGGACAGGTTGCATTACTCAATATTTATTCTGCTTTTCTTCGTGAGAACCAAAGAGCTAGAATATATTTAATTTCCCTCTTGTATACTTCCTCTTGTATATTTTGTGACTATATAAAGCTGCAGAGGCATAAAACAGAGGATGTTGTTGACCTAAGTGCCCCTAAATTTTGCACTTTGCGTGCATGGAATGACCTCCATAAGTATCAACAAAAAAACAAACAAGCATATGATGTCTGATATGAGTCTTTTTGCACTTATTCTGAATTTACAGTTTAGAGCTCCACTGATGATTTCCCCTCATTCCTCATTTGCAGATTAGTGATTTTGACAGTCAGTATATTAAAGAAATCAGTTTCAAAGCAAGCATTTTGCTTATAATTCCTGAAGAATATTCTTTATTAAATAATAATTGTTACTTTTTGTAGTTCGTTGGCTTTTCCCACAATATTTCCAGGTACATGTGGAAGTTATAGAAGTACCCCTGTTGGGAAATGACTGTGATACAGATTAAGAAAGAAAGACTATGACAAGAAAGTTGTGGTTCATTCTCTAGAACAGCAGGACATATTGGGTTGGTAAGTGAAGGAGCAGTGTTTCCCTGCCTCATTACCACCACTGAGGTGCCTTTCAGCTTTAGGTCCCAGCGGAGTGACTGGGTCTGCTCAGTGGCCAATAGTTTCACTGGACAGCTTCCAAGTCGCAATGGTGTGTATCTGTGCATGAACTGATCTTTCCCCAAAATGGAAAGAACTGCACTCAGTAATACTGTAAAAGATTTTTGTTTAAAGCAGGTATTTTCATTTGGTTCCAGAAGTCAAACTAACCCAGTACCCCCCTTTCAAAACAACAGGGTGTTTGTATCATGTGAAACTGGCAAATATGGGTTAGAGAGTTGCAAAAGCCTTATCTAGAATAAACTGACTAGTGTGGCTGTATGTATTATTTTGACAACACCTGCCCTTACCAAAAAAAGGTAAGTTAAATCAAGAAATGCTGCATTAAGCATTTCTGCACTTTCTGAGTGTTTTACAGACAGAAAGTGCATTGTCCCCGGTTTATTTCTATAAATAAACTGCCAAACTACTTTCAATTGAATTGAATAAAAGCATAAACATAAAACAAAGATATATCTAAGGAACGATATCTAACAAAATCTAATGATAAACTTCATCTAGCCATCAAACATCTTGGTCATTGAGGTATCCAGATGGAAAGTTGGTCTGGAGAGAAAGTATTTGTTTTTTGTTTTAATGAGTTTTGAAATTCAGAACTTTGCTATATTTTCTTTTTTTATTGAACATAAATCAGTTTTAATTAACTCGATCAACAAAACCTGAAATATTCTGGTGTGTGGCTGCAGGCTATAGTTAATTTGGAAATGTTTAAGTTTGACAGTTTAATCTCAAAAGCCTGGGGCATGTAGTGTTTATGCGCAGAGTTTATTTTGGGATTTACTCATTTATCTTGTGATACTCTTTAAAATGCATGCACAGCTCTTTAAATCAGACTTATATAAGGCTGTGGTGTCTTGTAACTCAGTGCTGAATGGGTCAAATGTTATGCATGAAAAAATAACAAACCTTCCTTTGTTCATTTGTCTTGATTTTCTCTTGATACACATTCTTTTGTTTTTTAATGAAGAACACGTTCCGACAGGAGACTTCCAACAGCCTTTGTTATTAATCATAATTAACACGATTCTCAATACTTGTTTATGGAGAAACGTTGGTTCGTTCATCTTAATGTCTCAAATTTGCAGTGTTGGCTCTCAAAGCGTCTTCCTTTGACATATGTGTTAGTTGTGCAATTTGTTTTGTGGCGGTAGACTTTGATTTTATATGTTAGAAAACACATTTACGTATTGAGCCGAGTAAGAAACAAACATCAGCTTCCATAATGTCATGTCAGTGTTTCACCACTTGAGGGCGCAAGAAGACCACATCACCCCCCCACGCTGCCATTATTGTATATGGGAAAAAAGAGGGCTGGCAGCTCTGTTTGAGGCTCCCTCAGTGGTCTGTTGTTCCTTTGTGGCTAATTACCTCCTTCTTTCTGAACTGCTGTGTCATCTGTTCCTGCTGTCAGAAAAAAAACCCCCGAAGTTATGGCTGATTGCTGTGTCCCCTATTCTTACAGTTTCGACAAAACTCTGGAGCTGAAGCTCGCTGTGCTGTTGTCGCCAGGCAGTCTGAAATGAAACAGTTTGCTGTCTGTTTGTAACCCTGCATCAAATTTCACGTGATGGTTAAACGAATTTACTACCATTAAACAGCAGTAGTGTACAGTAGATCACACAGAGGGATGATCGGAAAGGAAATTACCAGAGTAGAGAAGCAGCACTTATTGCACACTGTGCTTATCGCACACTCACTGATTTCAGGCTGCAGGAATTAACCCCGCCATGCCAGAGCAGAGACATATACATACAAATATATTCACATGGCTTTTTCCAGTGTTGCAGGGGTCGTTTGCTGACAGGTGACCTCTATCCCGTTAATTCTTGGTATGGCATGAGTCTAATACTGTGTTATAACACACATATGTAAAGACAATTATTAAGGACTCAGCAAAGTGATGATTTTATAATGGATTAATTGTGTTGCAACTATCAGTATAGTTGATTTCTGACAAGTAAAACCTGCTACATTTGATATGGGACACATTTTCAAGCGCTGCACTGGATTTAGCAACACATCTACAACCATTAACCATCAGAGTTTCAACAGCATTCTGAGGTAGGCTTGGACACTGAGTCCACATGGACTAGTTCCACACCTCCACTGCTGAGGCGGTTGCACAGAGCAGCAGCTGCAAAGTGTTTGGTGGCAATCCCCAAACCAAATGGTGGCAATAAAAATGCTTCAACTAGTTTTTATCATTGATACACTGATTTTTCTCTTTTTACATGGTCACCTTCATCATTCACCCATAGGATGAGCATCTCAGGAATTTCTGTCTACAACAATAATGATTGAGCCTCTATTACAGAGTTTCCAAATGGGACCTTATGTGATACCACCCATCTGGGATCCTAACTTAACACAACATCTATGTACTGTGTCAGTGAATGGCACGAGTGGCCTGTCCCATCTGTGCAGAGCAGCAGGGGTGCCGGAGCTGGTCCCAGCTGGAAACTAGCATAGCCATGTGGCAAGCTGGCATCTTCTTGACAGGGACATGGAGCAGACCACACGTAAGAGCCCTGCTAGAAAAAAAGAAATAATGTAACCTTAATGTTGCCTAATAAAATCAATGTTATGCTCCATTATTCAATCAACATAATAAACACCTTGAAAGGAAGAAACGATTTCAATTTTCTGTCTGCTCTGTGGGAAGTTGTTGTATGAAAGCTCTAATGGCATTGTGGTCACTAGAGTTCTCTTACATTTTGATTCAAATTTTGACAGTTTTGAACAGTTGAAAAATCACTGATAAAAATAAAATAATAATTGGTTCATGAGGTTTGAGTATGTTTTATAATAGATTTGTATTTTTAAAGTCTACAGTTAGACTTTCTGGCTCTACAACAATGTCATTTCCTTTTTCTCACTTGTAACTTAACATAAATATGCCGCATGCTGCTGCCTCAAGCAAATTCGAAGCTTCTCAGAAAAATGCAGCCTGTAGATTGTAATCAACTACTTGCACAAACAACCTTTGGGGACAATTTTTATGGATAGATAATCACCTTTTAAAGAATGAGGATTCTGGGTGTGAACCTGGGTGCACCGTTGGTGCAATAATAACCATGCTGTGTGTTCTCCCTTAGCTGGGTTTATTCTGATATACTCTGTGTCTTTTTCTTTGTGAATGTGTTTGTGCCTGTCAGTAAACTAAATGTGTTAGTTTTAGGAAACTGGTCATGTCTGTGGTATTGCTGAGATAGAATCTCCCTAAACAACAATGTGTGGATATGGAGAAAAGGCTTTATATTATTTGTCCTTTGTAATAGTTTGTCTTGTATGTATGCTGTCCTTATCTCTTCAGAAACCTTATCATTGAGTTTTACCATTTGTGGCATGTGAAAAATCTTTATTGATCAATCCACATTCAGATTTGAGGTCATTATATGCTTAATTGTCTCTGTTATTCAATTTTAATACTGTTTTTGCCTCCTTACATCAGTAATATGCATGTGTCTGGGATAATGTGCTGTAGATAAAACTGAATTACCAATCAAAAAAAACAACAACAACAACAATAACACCAGCACCAAGGAAGTATGCAAGAAATTGATTTTATTATACTTAAATGCAAATCTGAGTTGGAATTCCAGTAGTGCTGCAACACTGCATTACTTCCATCCAGTACAGAATGGCTCAGTGATTATGTTACTGCTGTGCATTTGACCTTAGTTTCCAAGATACCTGAGAAGCCACTATGGTATAACTTACTATCCAATGGCACAAGAGGACAAGTACAAAGAGGTACCACGAGTACAATGATTATATCAGGTTAGTCAGGATCAGACAACTGGTGCTTTGCTTTCAGTAAATGTCTGAAAGCACTACACAGTACAAAAGAAACATCCCTTGGGGAGAGCTGTTCGTGCAGTTTTGTATAGCAACACAGAGTAGCCTCTATTTAGCTACTAATGTTCCTCTCTGTTGGGCAACAGATTGTCATCCACATCACAACCACTATCTTCCCTTGTAATGTAGTATGAATAAAAATCTTTTGAAGTACCGTATCCCGCCTCTGCAGACATCCACCATGATGTATTCTGTTTCCTTTGTTCTATGCATCGCTCTAAAACCCTCTCGTCGTTTTCGTTCCCATACTGTATGTAATGACTGGCTTTAACAACAAATTATTCAGCATCATGGGAATTCAGTCGAATCTCTTGTAGTCAGTCATACACATCCAGGAAATTGTAAATGTGATCTGTTGAAGTGCTGCCTTGTGCATTTTCACTCATGGCCACCAAAAACCATAAGTAGGTGGCTATGTAGTTGCCACCAGGGTGGCCTTGGTTTTAAAATGAGGAGATGAGGCTCACACAATCAATAACCTCTTTTAAATCACTTTCTAAACACATTTTTTTCAGCCTTGCTTTTATATATTATGTATCATATTAGATTTTTTGGGCATTTCTGTTTTCTTGATTTAATATGTATATATATATCTATATCTATCTATATCCATCTGTATCTATCTATCTATCTATCTATCTATCTATCTATCTATATTTTTGTTTTAACAAGAGGTAGATCAGAGGTAATCGATTGCATCTGCTGTATCATATGCACCAAAGCAACATTTAAGCTGCACATTCTGAGTGTAAGTTTCTATGAAAACTACAATAATGTAATATATACAGTGTTGTTAGAGCACATTACCATTTGTTATTCGGTTTCTTTTTGGAAAATAAACATTTGAAGGAGAATTTATATTAAAGGTGAGAGGATCTACAAACCCCCCCCCCCCCCCCCCCCCTCAAAAAAACATGCGTTCGACCGCGCAATTGGATGATACAGTTAGTACCAGTGCGCATGATTCAACAATACAATTTCCTTTATTATGTCATTAGAAAGTGTAATGTCAGCTGAAAGAAACACTTGCTCAGAAACCTGTGTAGTTTTATAGTGGTGTGTGGGCTGGATATAAGCCTCTTGTGAGACTTGTCTGAGAATTCAATAAAGATTAGAATCTGATTACTAAGCCCCTGTGTTTTCAGGAACCAGCGATCTCCTGCTTCTGGTTTGTCGTGCAGCAGTAGGTCTGCCCACACTCAGCTCTAAATTGCCTGTCTGGTGGCTGTGTGTCGAAGAACTGATTCAATGATGATAATTTTGCATGTTAATAACAGAATATTTACAGGAAATATAATTAGTATATTTATGGTAATACAGTAAGAGGGTTATGATTCGGTTAGGAGGTTCAATGAGTGAAACATGTCACGATTGGCTTTATTGTTGCACTATACTTTAGTTGCTCAGGTTTTATTGGATTGTGAGGAAATTTTTGCTGTTGGCGTTTTTAATTTTTTTAAGATATTTGTGGAAACATGTTCTTCACGTTAATAAATTACTGTAAAATCAAAAGAGCTGTATACGATATCACTATGAGGACTTCATCTGGGAATGTCATTAGGTGCTGCACATCCTAATACTTATTGCATTCCTTTACGTACTGAAGGATGTATAACGACATGTATGGTGGATAAACTGTGTAGTTTAAAATTATTCCATCAAAGTCAGCTATGCATTAGAGTGTAAGAGCATGAGGCCTTTTGCATATTTTTGTGATTTTTTAGGTGATTATTTTATTAGTATTTTCTATATTTCTGCACACAGAAGATGGCATTGTACAAAAAAAAGATTTTTAAGTTTTCAAAATGTCCGATTTTGTATTGTATTTGAGCTCTAGGACATTACTGTCTTCATAAGTGTAGACTTTTCTGCTGGGTATTGGGTGCTACACCATAAATATAATATATACTCACTAATTTCAAAATCCTGGTTACCGTTTATAGTGTTTTTAGACAATATTATATAGTGCTTATAGTATCAATATTCCCTTTGGTTGGGAAAAATTTGGGTCTGGTTTAGTTCCTCCTGAAAAAGTTGGTTATTTGTGAGTTATAATCTCCATCTTAGTTAGAGAGATGCAAAATTGCTCTGGAAAAGAGATTAAAACAGCAAATTTCACTATTAATAGATGTGGTTGACTTTGCATGGCTTCTCACAGAGACAGCAAGTCAAAAAGGCTTTGTTAGAAACACTTTACATTATCTAAACATATAACATAGTGAAAACATTAAAGGAGCCAATATAAAGGCGAAACGCACAGTAGTGTTGATGAGTAATAGGTTGGGATCCATTGCATGGCCTCTATATCACTTTTAAAGTCAGCTACACCATTTTTTTTAACAACAGAAAAAACACTGGCATCACTAAAACCTCTGAACATCATATTTGGTATGTTGATCATGTACTTTGAAGAACAGCTCATTTGTTCTGTTTCATTGGGATTGGAAATGTTTTTCTTGTCTATGTTAACCACGCCATTTTCAGGAGTTTGTGTGGGATGATTATACAATGACTCAGTGGCTGCTCCCCCTTCGGCTACAGTAATACTAATCTTACCTGTCTAGACTGCCAGTTTTTGAGTCGGCACAGCAGTAGAGTTTTCATTTTTCCTCTCCAACTACTTCAAAGTTGAGGTTACGTCAGAAAAGCTATATATATCATCCAGCCACTGCTGTGAATGGAAATGCTATGTCAAGGTTGAGGTTCACTTATATCGGTATGCTGCTGCATGCTTTGTGGTTGTAACAGGAATGACGGTCCCGACCACATAGTTCGTACATTCAGCACTTTATTTCCAGTTGCTGTTCCCTCTAAACCTCGGCTGCAGATTTCCAACACCTCAGGTCCCGGTACACTCTTTTAAACAGGGGAGGCGCGATGAGCTGATGGAGCTCCGGTGTGTCTCAGCCTCCCATGCAGCCGCGCCCAAGCCACACCCTGCCACAGTGGTTATCAAATTTGACTCTGGAAACAGTTGTAGGAAGATGTTTCATTTGCTGGCTGTTTAACACGTGGATTGTCTTACATTTTAGAAGTGATCAGTGAAATGAATGTTTAAATAGGGATCACCTTCCATTATGAATCTGTTTTAAATTCCTTATCTGAAGGATTTCCCTTTAACCAACAAATGGTCTTATTTGGTGCATTATTACCTACAGAAAGTTCTGAGACTTTCTGAGTTCTGAGACAACTGAACGATTAAATGGTAAGCTCTTAAGACTGACTTAAGGAAACAATTTATGTGTAAAATAGTCTGGGATGTGCTTGCTTACCAAAGTTCAAAGAGAATTGAGTCATATCACTAAGGCTTCCAATACTCTGACATTTGAGATTTACAGAGCCCATGGAGAAATCTTTTATCTTGTGTTCAGAAGTTATTTACCTCATGGGGACAAGTTGTTTTTTTAATTTCACATCCTAGTACTTCAGGGTAGAGATTAATATGAATACTGCAATTTTAAAATGCTAAATTCATTCACTAAACCCCCAAAATGCAGCAGATCCATAAACAATATAGCAGTTTTAAAATAATGTAATAATAATTCATTTTATTTGTACATGTTGATTTTAATTATAAAGTCACTGGGTAGCTGAGAGTTATTTTTTCCCATTGTTTCCAGATCTTGTACTGAATGCTTGAACTGGATAAGATTGTAAAAAAGCTTAATTCATATAGTGCAAAAAACCTCACGTTTTCCTCTGTAAATAAAAATATATTTTCCCCCTGTCTCCTAAGCATAAAAATGTAGTATAGTTTTAAAATGTAATGCTGCTGGAATTTGAATAGATATCTAGTTTTGGCTAGTGACTGAAGTCATCCATAAAACATCATGATTTCTCTCTGACTACCTGAGCAAGGTTTAAAAAGTAACTGATATATTCAGTAATCCACATGCCTAGATATTATTCATCCAAGTCAAAGAAGAAATGCCCTACATGCCTTACATAGAAATCTGTTTATGAGAAGATAGCTTGTCAGTATTTATTTTTCCCTTACAGACTTCAATAAATCCCTGACCTCCTGAAAATACTGGATTTTATTTTACAGCTGAATGAGTCAAGCGGCCCTAGGGTGATGGGAGCAGCCCAGATACTGAGGTCACTGAGTGGCCAAATCAAATCTGCCAGTAGAGTGCATGGGTGTCACTGCTGAATCTGGAAGGAAACTACAGACAATTAGAGAGATCTATACCCAAAGACTTTCGACTCATTTATTCTGCAGGTCTCGCTGACGGGCAGATGGCTACAATTTAGCCTGGTGTGCCTGTCTGTTTGTCTATCTGTGAAGTAAAGGTGAAGTGCGTTTATTACCAGATCTCATAAAACAAATATTAATCTTTAGAAACAATATAATGTGTAGTGTCATGTGTAGTTAAGACACAATTTGGCAGTCAGTCCTGGATAAAGGACCACAAGGAGGTAACAGACCAGTCATTTTTACATCAGAATTTGCATTTTCCATTTTACTGACTTTCCTTGACCAACACATAATGAATCATTAAAACATCCGAGCGGTTCCTGCTGAGCACAGATATAATTATGGATATTCTGGACCACACAGTGTCATGCAAAATGTAAATGTTAAATGTAGCAGAGACATTTTCCTTAACAAGCTCAGTAACACAGAGAATCTGAAACTTTAGCGCAATCGCAAAGAAATAGAGATTTGTGATGTGTGTTTAATTGTTATAATTTTTATAACCCAATAATTGATTAATTAGAAAACAAATGTTGCATCTAGAATTTGTACCTATACATACGTATCTTCTACTTTCAATAGATAAGAAATCTAACATATACAACACCTTCATGGGCCACAGAAACCCTGCATGACTTTAAGTTATGAGGCAATCAAGTCCATCTGAACTTAAAATTGAGCACACGTCAGCAATTTCCTATTAAAGGAGGAGTCTGGGGTTTCACGGATGGTAGAATGAATCACTTGGGGAAGTTATGTAGGGATTTGTGGAGCAACTGAGGGAAGGCAGGTTTTAGCACTTGAAATGTCTTACAGTTCAGAAAGCTATTGCAATACAAAGAAGACAAATTGCAGGAATCAGAAACGTGTTTACAGATAAAGCACATAAGGTTGTTGCTTTCAGGCAGATTCACAAGTCTGACTACAGATACTAAAAGATTAAAACAAAAAATAACAGTAGGATAATGAACAAACTTACAGCTCTCAATCTAGGTTTTTGAGTCTTTTGGCTGGAAAGATTTGCAGTAGCTGCGTATTAGCAAATCTTTTACTAGCGAAACAAGAGGGGACATAATGTCTGAACATTACATGTCTTGTTTTACATAATGCAATACAGGAAGATGTGTAAACACTTGTTTTTGTTAATTATTGGCAGTAGTTGGGAGAAAGTTATGAGTACACAGTCACTGTAATTTGTCCATGTCTGCTTTATCGCTTCATGTCACAAAGCAGCCCTACAGGAGCAAGAGGCCCGCCATATGCTGGTTTGCTGGTCAAAGAAGGGTTATTCTGCCATCACGGCATGTCAACTCCCCTCTCTCTGCAGAGACAACTCAGCAAATGAATTCCAAAACATGTCCTTAACAGCATGTTTATGGGTCAGTTGATGCATCACAATTTGAGAGTTTAAAGAGTTCAGGAAAAGAACAGATTTTCTTTTTATTGCAACACTCAAATACAATATTGAACTGAACAAACGTTATTATGAGATTGTATTATGGGAAGTGTACCTGCAGGACCAGGATTTTTTTATGCTTGCGGTCCTCTGCTGCCCTAAATATATATCATCTCGGGCACACAGCTCTGGCTGTCAGCACAGCAGCTCCACTCACCAATTGTTCAAACCTAATGTTTGCAAGGAGCAGCCAATTAAACTAAATTTTTGGCTTAGGTAGTATGGCTTTACAGAGAAAGGAGCTAAAACAGTTTGTTTCAGATGGTGGCTGGACCAGCAATCTGATAAATAATTGTTATTGTAAATTGTGGGTTATTCACAGCTACTCTGCTAATGCCATTCTTCCAGAGTTGCTTCATCCGGTGTTTTGATAATGGTGTTAGAGAGCACTGTCCTACTCCCATAGGTGTTAGATTCAAGAAGAAAAACATGGGGCTGGAATGGTCATAATAGGTCCACTCTTAATAAACAGCTTTGGAAGGAGTCTGCAATCCTCATTAAATGAATGCATCTGTTCACTCTCTCACAAGACCAATTAATGCTGGATCTTGCAGTTTCAGTACCATACTGTTGTGAGACTGCTGTGACCACTTTATTGTAATTGCTGTAGTCTGTCCTGGGCAGGCTTTTTGGTTAATAATTAATGGATGCCTGGTTAAATGGCAAATAGATCAAACTATTTTTCAGCAATTTTGTAGTCTAACTTAGCACTCAAAGTGTTTTTTAGTACATATTCAACCATTCACACATACACTAGTCAGAGGAGCACTCGTCACACAGTTACTGCAGATGTTTCAGCTGCACATCCAGGTCCTGGTCTACCACACCCCAAAGGTGCTTTGTTAGATTGAGATCTGGTATCTGTGGAAACCATTTGAGTACAGTGAATTCATTGTCAGGTAACCAAGCCTAGCTCAGATATGAGCAATAGAGAGCTAACTGAAACCATACTGGTGTGGATTAACAAGGTCTGCGTCAGGTTGCAAGGAACCAGGACACTGATGAGAAGAGGGCTATGTGGGATGAGAACAGGGCACTGTTGGAATGCTACTACCAAGTAACTCCAGCAGAAGGGGTTACACAAAGAGGATGTGGGACCTATGGAATACCCAGCATCTAGACTGACAGCAAAACAATTAGTAGCTCAGTGTTTCAACACTTGGATGAAACAGCTGCTATCACAACTGGAGATCAATGAGGTATAACACAAATACTACGACAAGTGGGAGCTGGGATTGGGTACCAAGCCCCAAGTATGACTGAAGGTGCGCTGATTGCCAGAGCAGCTGACCTGAGAGATAGGATCATGGCAAGGTGGAAACCAGGTCCCTCCATGGCCAATTACCAAGACTATGTGAAGTACCCTCTGAAAGTCTACTAGAAGATGTGGATGCAGCATTACAGAAGATCCCTACTGCAACCATCACCGAGACTACACCATGGCAGCAGTGAACCAGAGATGCTTGGCTATAAGATGAACAGCCACAAGTAGCAATGTCCTCCATGGAGAAGGAAACTAGTGGCCAAAATCAAGGTAGCTCAGAGGGAAATTAGCCAACTTTTGGAGTTGCACAAAGGTGCAATGAAGAAAGGGGTGCCTAAGAAGTACAGCAACATGCCCATACCTGAGACTTTGGAAACTGCCAAGCAAAGACTCACAGCCTTGACCAGCTGCTTAAACAGGTATACCAGAGAGATAGAGGCCAGGAGAATAAACCAGCTGTACTACACTGAACCATCCAAGATATACTGTCAGTGGCAGGGGAACAATATGAGAACAGCTCCTCCAAGGATGGACACAGCGCAATCCTGGAAGAGCATATGGGAGAAGTAAGAAACCCATAATGGTGATGCTCAGTGGTTAGTGGATCTAAGAGCACACCACAGCAACCTCCCTGAACAGGGTCCAGTATCCATCACAGTGGCCAGCTGCCAGCACTCCATGAGTATCTGGCAGCACAAACGAACCAGCTGCTAGTAGACAAGAGACACCCAGAATGGCTAACTGAAGGCCGGACAGTCCTGATCCTCAAGGATGCCCAGAAGGGACTGGTCCCATCCAAGTACCAGCCAATAACCTGCCTCAATACCACATGGAAGCTCCTGTCAGGCATCACAGCGGCTAAAATGAACAGGCACATGGAGCTAGGCATTCCAATTCGCCCCCAAGCGAGGCGAGTGGATCCAGCAGATCTCAGGAACAACCTGGGAGATATATATATATGCAAATCATTGGGAAGTGAGATGTGTTTTGATATGTTTTTATACTGATGTGGGCTAACCCTAATATTATTTTTTCTTTATTTGTAAGAATATCAGTTGTACAGCACAGAATCAGAATTGGTTCCCAGCCAACAAAAAGAAGATAACTGATATGTTTAATGAAAACTGTATTGTTTTTTGTTTTGTTTTGTTTTGTTTGGGGGGGGGGGGCAGTTGGGGGGTAAATTCCAGCTGACATCCTGTTCAGTAGAACACTTCTGTCCTGAGTATATCGACTGGAGATCAACTCCAAAAATGGTCAGCATTCTGGTCAGTGCACCTGTGGGGACAGCAAGATCTATACTGTGGGTAGGGGAAGATAACCTGCAATGTTACAGGAATGTGGGGAGTTGAGATAGAGTTTTAAAATGTCTTATGTGTGTACACTGGTCTTATTCTGGCAAATAGTTGTATTTAAAAATGCCACACTATGGAATAACTTCAAAACTTCTCCCTTGGTATTAACACTTAAAGCCCTTTAACGCAAAGGATTTGTCACTGCAAGCATTTCACGTCATCTTCTGAGCAGATTGAGTTTGTGTTTGTTTCATGCTGCTTTGTGAATTTCATTTTCCAGTTAAACTGCTGACTTCATGAGAGGCTTTAACTGAAATGGGTTATTTTCATTTAGGCTAATTTTGTGGAACAAGATGATTCAACCTGACATTTCATTACCTCGCACAAGCAATCACAGCAAGGAAAGGTGAAAGGAAGCATGCTCGAGCTGGCAGTGACACTCTGAAATACAAGTCATCTCTTAATAAGTACGAGCTGCCTGGCTCCAACAGAGAATCCCTCCCAGGTTGAGCTGATGAATGAAGTCGTGTAATGTAATATAGGTGTCATGCACTGTAAAATGTAATATTGTGTTTAATTAAAAATATTAAATAGGCTGAACTCAATTTTTATCAATTTGTTATTAGAACTCAATTTAAATAAGTTACCAGTACTTTTTATGCAAAAATGCTGATAAACTCGATTAATTTGAGCTGTCCTAACTTAGAAAAACTAAGTAAGCTGGAAGTTTTGCTTCTCAGGGCGGAAGGATGAAAGATGTGTTTTGAAAATGCCACGTGACTGCCGTTCTCCTCCCTCCCGGATCAGTCCGCATGTTCATGGCGCCAGCATTTGTTATGGAATATATTGAGCAAACCTGGAGATATTATTGTTGTCATTGCTGTGGATCTTTACTGACTTGGTGAGTAAATGTTTACTCTTATTCAAACTGATTTTGTGGCTTCTCTTAGTTTAGCACCAGGTTTATAATCTTGCTAGCTAGTTAGTGTTAGCCTAGCGTTGCTGCTGCCGCTGTGCTCATGTTACTTAAAAATTAACACCACAGCCTTAAAAACCTTACATAAAACTACGTCGGTGAATTTTTTTGTTGATTGTTTGAAATAAATAAGTGAGATAAGAGCCCAGACAAAATTCTTTGGGAGGTGCAGCCGTTAGGGGTGGGGTGGGTGTGGGTGTGGGGGGTGGATAACGGAGCTCTCCGAAAACGTGGAAGCACTTTTGCAAATATGTGATATTTTGATAAATTAAGTAGATATTTGAGCATTACACAGCTACATTCTCGCCTGAAAATATCTTAAAATGTTATTTTGTGACCCAGAAAGGGTAGTCTGGTGAAAAAGAGGATCGCATTTGTCGGCCACGGTTGTCGGAGCCTGTGCGCACTTGTAAGCGCGGCAATGGCGGAGGAGCACTGCTGAAAAACGTATTACTTTTTCTGGGTCACAAAATAAACTTTTAAGATATTTTCAGGCAAGAATGTAGCTGTGTGAATTTCAAATATCTGCTCGATTTATCAAGACATCACATATTTGCAAAAATGCTCCGACGTTTTCGGAGACGTCTATTTTTTCATGCTTTGTGGCAGCTTTAGAACATCTGTGGCATCTATTAATGTCAAATCTAGCCTTTATTTAACAACATAAGCGAACTCTATGTTACAATGATTGCACAGCCATTAAGGATCAAATCAGTTTCTGAAATATGTTCTGTTTTTTTCTCCCTCTGCTTGCTTCTTACTGTCTTTGAGGCTCGGGACCAGCACTCCTGTTGTTGGACAGAAAGACATCAACTCAGTGGTAAGTATTTTGGTTTTCCAATATATTAGCAACTGTCAGTGACATTTATATTAATCAGGCTGAACTTTAATCATACTTTAGATCAGCCTGTCTTACTTATTGTTTTATTTGTGCTTTGGTTTGGGGAAGTTGTTTCTTTACTGATCTTTTCCTGTCTTCTGTTATTAGACTTGAGATATGACCGCACTGTGCTGTTGCTGTGACTCCAGTTAATTCTACAAGACATGCTGTGTAAGTAAACAAACAACAACAGTTTGGTCTGCATTTCTTGAAAGATCACATCCCCCAAACTTAGTTTAGAGGGTCTACACTGTATATAGTGAAGTCTGCAAGTTTTCTAACAGCAAAATTTGTTTTGTGCCCAAAATCATTTTGCACATCATTAGAATGAAAGTTATTGCCCATGTTTGCATAGCCCTTTTTAAAATTATTCTTTCATGACAATATTGTGTGTTGCGTGGTGGTCACGGCTATCCAGACTGACAATTTGGGACATTGAATGTCACCTCTCCGGCGGGGAGGGAGCCTGAGATTGTCTAAATTGGAGTCTGTTTTATACCAAATGCAGAAAAAATGTTTTAAGAAAGCAATTAAGTTCATGTTCCAAAAAATATGATTGTTTGCTTGCAGGACACCAGGAGAGATGAGTCCCCCGTCACAGATGGTGTGGTCAGTGAAGATGGTCGCCTGCAGGTTCAAGCTCATTGCATCTCCAACCCACATCCACTGCCACTGTACTTAAGGGAAGTTAAAGACTTTCTTCTGCACTTACATTTGGATCACCTCGATCCATGACAGTCATTCAGGCAGTAATGCCTGGACTGGAAACAAGCCATCCTTAAAATATTACAACATTCCAGCTCCTGTGTTGGAATGAAAAACGAATGTGTTGTTTAAATTAGAGACTGCACTTGTGACAGAACAATAAATATTTTATGTTGATTATATAAATAATGTAAGTACAAAACAAACTTGTGGTAGGCCTAAACTTATTTTCAGAATAATTACATCTAAGACTTTGTTTCGTTGTAAGATTATAACAGTGATGGCAATATCATTTTTATTCAGCAGAACAGTGTCCAGTATGTTGGCTGTTGTACTTTGTTGTGTTTGAAAATAAAAGTTGTGCTCATTTTAACATCATTACAAAAGTGTTGTTAATTATTTTTAATGATATTCATGGTACCACAAATTGTTTTTTCATTTAGTTGAACTTGAAATGTTTGTCAGTAGGTAAAAAATTAGTATTGTCAGAAAGTCAGAAATATCAAGTTATTCTTAATACTGCAGACTTGCAATGTATAAGTTGTCCTAACAGTCATCCTAAGTAAGCTTTACTTAGTTTTTTTGAGGCAACGAGTTTCCATAATTTTTTTGAGTTCTGGGAACTAACACGGCTGTGTACATTTTGAGTAGGGTGTACTCAAAATGAGTAAGTTGCCCTAACTTGGTCATCTTACGTAAACTTGATCCAATTTTTTTGAGTTCTGGGAACAAATGAGCTTGTACAGAATACTCAAAATAAATACGTTGTCCTAACTTAGTCATTTTTAGCTAAGCTTTACTCAATTTTTTTGAGGCAACGAGTTTCCATAATTTTTTTGAGTTCTGGGAACTAATTAGATTTTACAGTGTGTGGAGACATCAAAGTCGGTGACTTGTGGACCAACTGCTGGCAGTAGGCTATGGGGTGCTGATGCTTTTTCATTAAGCCAAGGCTGGCAAGAGATGGTGTAAGTATATATGGTCCAAACGTCTATATATTGAAAGACCTCTGTCTTATTGTTGATGTAACTTTCTTTGACCAAGAATACAGCATTGGGAAATTTGAATTTAATTTAGACTTCATGGTTGTTTTGACAAATATAGCAGCAGGCTTGTAGATAAGTCAAACGCTGAGGGTACAAAACTTACAGGGCAAGACATTCCTGAATGGAAAAAAAGAATATCCACAAGTAATTATCTCATCTGGCCAAAAGAAAAAAAAATGTCTAGGACCCTCTGTCCTTACCTCCACAATTCACAAGAATTGTTATTCCTTCTAGAGTATTGGTTAGATGTTAATGAGTCTTATACACAATGACCATCTAATGGGTCTTCTCAAATTATGCTTAAGGTCAGTGTCGTATTTGTCAATTTATGACCGCATTCCCACGTGAATTCCTCCAAGGGTGGTCAGATTTCCTGGATACGATGGTTTGCCAATCTCTTTGACTTCTCAGTAGAATTATTTCCCATTAGTTTGTGTAATACAGTCAATCTAATGTACTTTCCCTTTTTTCTCAGGGGGTACCTGGATCCACAAGTTTAATTTTCCTTTCTTTACAAAACCATCCCATTTCTCTGGACTGTGTTTGGGTTTGTGTGTTTCCTCCCAGTCAAACGAACCAACCTAACACAACTATTACCTTATAACTTTCATTCTCTTCATGACACATTACAATAAACTGTAAATTGTGGTGGATCTTGAGTGAGACAAGCTGCTACATCATTGATCTTGTTTTTTTTATTTTTACCCAACCTGAATCTGGTCATCTTAAAACTTAATATCATTAGCCATACACTTATACTGCTTAAACTGTAGATCAATGTTTCATATTAAATAAAAAGAAAGGCAACTGCTATAAACGGCATAACTGTGTATGCTGTATACTAGAACTAATGGGAGAATATGGGAGAATGAGAGATTTGTATTTATTTGCTGTTGTTGTTGTTGTTGTTGATAGTATTCGACAGAAGAGGTCAGTATTAAGGCAGAAATTTGATGCAGGTGCCTAAAAAAAAAGTAAAATCAAATTGTAATTATAAAATCTTATTAGTGAGCGATGGACTGCCCCAAATTCTTGTTTTATAGGATTTTCTCCATCTCTTGATGTTTCTGGGGTATTTATTTCTCATAGGCCCAGAAAGTCCAAAATAAGCTATTTCACTCACACACACAGTGCGCTAGTCGACGAGTTTCTCCTTCTTGCTCTACTTCTTCAGCTCCTTCAAATATCTCAAAGGAGCTGGCCAATTTCCCAGTTCCCACAGTTAGCCATTTCTTAAATGGATGCCAGCCAACTGACCCAATAATAATCATCCCAGCAGGCTCTTGACAACAGTATGGGGAAGACCTGCTCCAGAATGATCAACTCTCTGTGCACTGATCCTGCTAGCTCTTTTTTTTTTGCCCCTTAGCCGACTGCACCTAATCTCTGAAGGGTGTTTACATCGCTGTGCTGACATTTCAGGGGAATATCAAATGTCCCACTCAAGAAAAATTTTGCCAATTAGGAGAAAGTATTGTTTTGTAGGATGTGGGTTTTCAACTAAGAGTATTGAATACAGAGAAAACAATTTTAATAGCCTTCCCGTGGAGAGGAAACACTTTGACAGATGTTTGCACAGATGCCCACACAACTAAAATATTTTCACTCAGTGCGAACGTGTGTGTGTGTGTGTGTGTGTGTGTCTGTGTGCAAAAGCTAATGTTGGAGAGTAGTATACTACTCTAATTAAACTAATAGTTTATCTTCATTTTGAAGTATCTCTCTGGTAACTATTCTTATTTGCACTGTCATTTTATGCTACTGAGGCTACTAAGAAATTGTGGCTATATAAAGGGGAAAAGAGTATTTGGCTATTGTAGTAAATGGGCAATTTGACTAATTCTGTCTGTTGCAAGACCCTCCTAAAGGATAGAAATTAACCAAAAGTGACATTCCCGTACTGCCCCATGAACAGTGTAGAATGGTTTTCTATTTTTATTTGTGTGTAAGCTTGAAAAACTTTAAAAGTAGCACAAAGCACAAAGATTGCAAATACTTTAAAAAAAAAAAAAGAAGCTGAGTTTCTATGAGAGCATTTCTCTGTGACTTGTCTTCTCAAAATGTTATTGCCAGCAGCTGATATTATCTTCCTCCAACACTTTGACATCCCACTCTTTGATTTCCATCCTGGCAGGTACCAGACACAGACAGCTGGAGTACAGATGTAGCACCCTTGAACAACCCCCAGAGTGCAGTGTGTCTGGTGGCAATGGACAGATATCTGTATGCCATTGGAGGACATGATGGCATTACTTTCATAAGTACTGTAGAGAGGTACTTTAGCATAAGTGCAAACTAAAGGTCAATATCTTACAAAATGAACTGTCATTCCACTTTGTGCAGACTGTAAACAAATGAGACTGTTTTAAAGAGCTCTCACGGAAATGAAAGGTCTCTGTTTAGTGTTTGCAAATAAAATAAATATGTATCTTCCATTCCTAACACAGTCTTCTAATGTGTTTAGTTTACTGTCCATGTATGAAACTTGTTTGTGCTATGAAAAAGAAAATTCTATAAATGTAGCTAAAACTAATCTAATAATTTTCTCATTTACCTGACATTTCACATTAATTTGATGACAAGCTGAAGAGGCTGACTCAGAGGGAGGAACAAAGAATTCAAGCTGCACAAAAATATCAATGACAGACAGATCACTTGCTAAAACGATAACCTTTGTTTTGTTGTTATAAATATGATCCAAAAATTAACAAATGGACCAAGCAGGTACCGGTGCTGACAAGAAGAACCAGAGCTGTGGCTGCTGTGCTGGAAGGTAACCTATATGTAATGGAAGAGAGTGATGGTGAAAGGACTCAGGTGTGCGATGCTATTGCAAAAGACTATCTTTGTCCTAAACCTCACAGATACTGATTACATCAACAGGATAAAAGGCTGAAATCGAATATTATGCCTAACTTCAATAAGGAAAATCTGTAATCACTCACCTGCATTCATCCCTGGCTGTTTGGCTAGTAGTCGATTCTTTACGTCACTTCCACTCACCCACATTCTCAAACTCAATACTGACATCATTACTGTAGTCCAATCATCTTCTTACGTGCCTCGTTTGAGCCAATCTGCTTACATTAAATCTCAGTAGTCCTCTGTCAGTCTCCCTTTTAGAATCTGATTCATGCAGCTCACTTCCTCCCCACCTCAGTCAGAGCCTCCATCTTCATCTTCACCAGCATCCAAACCCTGGAGTCACTTAAGTCCTTGATGATGGTTATCAGACTCTAATTGGCTAATAGATTTTCCTGCCTAATAATTTCTCTAACACAATAAATCATGTTCAATTCTCCCACATGATCTCTCCTTGTTGAATTAACAATTATTTACTATGAATTAATGTGAGCTAATCATAATAATAATAATAAAAAATGTCTTTCATAAGACAGACTATTTTCACCCACCGTGCAAACCTGCAACTATCCACATTTGGGCAGTTGGAAGCAACAAATACCTAACATTATGTTTTGCCTAAATATGAAGTTTTTTTTTTTAACTAAAAGAATAATAAATAAATAAATAAATAAATAAATAAATAAAAGCTGAAAAATAGTATGCGTTAATATAGGAAAGCTATACTCACAAAAAATATTTTGTGCCCTGTTTGTGACCCGACCTCTTTCTACCCTCAAAAACTGAACTTGCCTGCTTTTGGACATAGGAGAATTTAAGAAACACTTATTGTCTATCTTGACCCCTGTTTTACCTTTAATTCCATGTATCCCACATTACCACAAGACACACACATGCATACACACTCACAGGAAACCGCTTCAACCTTGCCAAAGATAAACACGGGTCACTTGTTCCTAACTATTTTTGTCTGTGAGAAGTGCACATCAGTGCAATTCCCACAACCATTTTTTGGTTCCCATCAAGTTCTTGGACACAATCTTGGCTTGGAATATCCAACATGTTTTTTTTACAAACTGAAAAATGTACATATATTACAGGAAACACTTTTAGCTTATTATGTAGAGTAGATTAGTAAAACCTGTGTTATGGGTCTTAAACCCAGGGCTTAGTGTTTCTCTGCGGGTTCAACACTTGTTTTTAAGATTGGCTCCTTTTGTATATTAGTACAGTTCACATTTTCCTTTGGCATTTATTATTTCCCCTGTCTGCAGTCTAGTTCATCTTCTTGGTTATGTAATATTTAGTTATCCCTTTCTATTTCCCCTGTCTTCCCCTGTGTTCCCATGCCTTCTGTCAAGTCTTTGTCTGTTAATGATGCCATGTTTAGTTTCTTCCTGTTTTATTTTGCTAGTATCTTGTCTCTTGTGCACTCTGTTTGGCTTTGCTTTCTTTGTTTTGTGTTCCCAACAAGTGTCAGCTGTGTTCCCTGGTGTGTCCCGTCTCTCTAATTACTTGGTGTGTATTTATTGTCTGAGTCTCCCTCTGTTGTTTGTTGTATCCTTCCCTCATGGCAGTTTGTTTACCTCCTCCAAGGGTCCTCATTTATTTTTTCTTATGTGCTGCTCTGCATTTGTTTTGGTTTTTTCTGTAAGTTCCAGCAATAAAGCTGAGTTTTTGAGTTAATTTCTGCCTCCTGGGTCCTGCATCTCGGTCCACACTCTGCCTGCCACACAGCCGTTCCCATGACAACCTGGACATTTTTCTACATAAACACTCCCAACCTGTAGTGCTACACACATAGTGTATGTGGTTGTGCATTAAATAGTATACATGGCCTCCCCTCACTTGTGCTATCTTCTAAATGTTCCCCAGTGTAGCGGTACAACCCTGCAGATGGTACCTGGTCGATATGCGCCCACATGCTGAGTCCCAGAGAGAGCGCTGGTTGTGCTGTGTACCTGGGACACCTCTACATGGCCGGGGGCAAAGATGAGCTCAAGCTGGAGCTCCATGCAGCTGCAAAGGTTCAATCGTGACACCATGAGGTGGATGCCTGTGAAACACATGAGGAGTGAGAGGGTAGATCGGTACAACAGACATAAACTGTTCTCTCTAAAAAAAACCCACTTCTGGCCATATTTGCATACAATTGATAAAAACAGAAAATATGGAGCGAGGAAATATGAGTGACATGAATGAGAGAGGACCACATGATTTTTCTTTTGTTTTATTGTTTAATAATTTACACTGCAATAAAGAGGAGGGTTCTTACTGAAAACATTTTCTAGCATGCTTTCACTGGATTGTGATGGTGCTGATGATTAAAATGAATTCATTATAAAGTTAGAGGACCCAAATGTAGGATGCTAGATGAGTAAGAAAGTAAAAAAAAAAAAAGTATAAAATTGAGTAAGAGAGCATGAGTGAAGCTAATCAGGGCAGGGAAAGCAATCATACAAAATTGAAACAAGACAAATGCACAACGAAAAGCAATTATCAAAATAAAATAGGAGGTTATTTTGATTGAGAAATTAGATGCACAAATAGACAAACCAAATGAGCTACAGACGAAGAGATTCAAGAGACGATGGGGAAAGAAAGGTTAGGGATTGACAAAATAAATCAGGAACCAAAACTAAACAAATCCAGCACTGATAACAGTATAATGTTTTCAGTGCTCACCATCTCCGTTTCATATATTGGCATACCAGCTTTTGGCAGCTAAACAAAACACTAAGTGTCACTTAGCAGTTATGTGTCACAAACTTAGTTTGGCTGGATGATGGCATTTTCACACTATGGGCATAAAAGTATCTATCAAATTTGAGCCAAACCAACTATATGCTAAAATATTTGACTGAACATATTTGAGTGAAACATCTGTCATACTTCTTGATGCATTCTCAATCATCCAGGAAAGTAAATCTCCAAAAGTTGATTCTGTTCATCTGGACGTAGCATTACGTCCAGATGAACAGAATCAACTTTTGGAGATCTGTCATACTGTTGGTACAATGTGAAAAGTCTACACAGATTTATTTTACAAATTAAAGCACACTCGCAGGTCACTTTGTTAGGCACACATTTTCAACTGCTCAGTAACATAAATTCTGTTCGGCCAATCAAAGGTTTGGGGGAAGTGTCAGAATGATTGGAGGTGATTTAAGTGACCTTAAAGTGGCACTTTGTGAAAAGTCACCAAGATTCACTTTGCATTCACTTAGTGGCTTTTGAGCCACATGAGCTCAAGAAACACTGAGCTGCCACAGTCTGAGTATTTCCCTCCATATCTTACAACACTACCACTGCTGATCCACTGGGATTTTCCCACACAAACATCTCTAGGGTTTACAGAGAGTAGCCTGAAAAAGAGAAAATATCCAGTGAGTGGCAGTTCTCTGAGTGCAAATGCCTAATTGTTGCCAGAGGGAGAATGGCCAAACTGCCTCCAGCTGACAGGAAGGAAACAATAAGTCAACAAACCACTTTTTAAAATCAAAATATGCAAAATAATAAATATATTATCCTTATAAATAAATATATAGAAAACTGTCTCTGAATGCACAACACATCAAACCTGAAAACAGGTGGGCTATAGCAGTGGAACACCACATTGGGTGGTGGTCTCCTGCCAGCTAATAACAGGAAATAAAGACTGCAACTTACACAGGCTCACCAATACTGGAAAACAGAGATTGGGAAAAAGCATTACCTGGTCTAATGAGTCTTGAGTTCTGTTGCAATATTTGGATGGTAGAGCCAAAATCTGGTCTAAACAACATGAAAGCATGGCTCCATCCTCCTTTTTATCAATGGCTCAACCTAGTGATGGAGGTGGCGTAATGATGTGTCAGATATTTTTTTGGCACACTTTGGTTCCGTTAATACCACCTGAGCAATATTTAAACATCATAGCCTGCCTAACTATTGTTACTGACCAATGTTCCCTCTAAGCTGCGCACGTGCGCAATTGCGCACTGCTGGCACGGTCTCTGCGCACAGAAAATCTGCTTTGCGCACAAAAAAAATCTAACCTGAATTTAAATTAAAATTAAAACTTTAACAATTCTGTTTTGCAGTGTTAGTCAGTGAGTGACTGGCTGCTCCCATATGGGATTAGAACGATGCCACCTTATTCCATAGTCCAGCCAATAATGCCTATATACGCAGCCAATCAACGTCGTTGACAGGCTATGACAGCGTCCTTATGCGCCGACACCGGTGTTTTAGCTAGCAAAGCCGCGTGGCTGATGTGGAGTGAAGCCACGTCAATTACAACGTGTACAACCATTGGAGATGTGAGCAGGACAGACGAACAATTGACGGAAAAAGTGTGGACTTTATACCAGTTTTTAAATTGTTTTACGTGGCCTGTCAACAGATAGGCCACGTAAAACCAGAGTTGTGATAAAAAAAAATATGCAATGTTTGGTTTTCTTCCTGAATACTGTCGTTGTTTATATTTACTGCAGGAAGAAACCGTAAAAACGGCGTTTTATAAGAAAAAAGGCTCGAAAGCACTCTCCGCCTGTGAGCAAAAACAAACCCCACCCCCGTCTCCCTTTCCTATTCGTCCAAAAATGTACCATGTCGACCAATCAAAAAATGATATGGCAACGTGGCATCTAGTTGTTTTAGGAGTGACGGCGGTGCTTTGAGATGTGAGAGATTTGCGACGTTTAGCGCAAATCTTGTGTAGTTAGTGTGTAGTGTAGTCAATGGTTTTGTTGTGTGTGTCAGAACAATGAGGCGACTGCTGAATGTTACAGGTGTTACAGGAGTGATACATCTCCTTTTGTCAGGCCTGCAGGTATCAGGCTGTTGTTCTCCTTTATCTCATAGTGGACAGAAATTATTTTTTGGAGTGGCACAAATGATTTGTGTGGCATCAGATTTGATGCAGAACAGCTGATTGTTCTGTAAATAGTTTGAAATGTTTATTTAAAAATGCCTTTGCTGCATTTAAAAAAATAGCTGCAAAAAACTTTGTTGTTTGCCAAACTGAGTTACTTTGTTGAAGAAGTAACTATATAATTAATTGCCCAGCATTGGTCATATTACTGTAATATTTACTGTATTTTGCAGACAGAGAGTTACAGGACTCTCTTCCAGACCACAGACTCATACTCATAATACAAGTCAGAGCTTTATAAAAAGAAAAAAGAAAAAGAAAGAAAGTTGTGTTTTTGAAATTGGAGTTCAAGTTATTTTTACTTCCAATAGTGTTAACATACTACACAAGTCAATGACTTGATTTTTTTTTAATTTTCATTGTAAGTGGGCTAAAGCAGTTAATTAAAAGTAGTCTAACATAAATGTAAATGCTGTAGTTTGATTATTTTAATAAACCATGTAACTTGATGGATTCGATGCTGGCGTGACCACAGTGCACACGTCTGATGTCGCTCACAGTGGTCCAAGGGATCGCTCAGGGAGTTTGTGTGTTCGCTCAGACACATGAAAAATTAGAGGGAACATTGCTGACCATGTCTATCCCTTTATGACCACAGTGTACCCATCTTCTGATGGCTGCTTCTAGCAGGATAACGCACTATGTCACAAAACTCAAATTATTTCAAACTGCCTTCTTGAACATGACAACGATTCACAATTGATTTCACAATGATTTCACAACTGGCCTCCACAGTCACCAGATCTCAATCCAACAGAGCACTTTTTGGGATGTGGTGGAACAGATTTGTAGTGCAGCTGACACATCTGCAGCAACTACGTGATGCTGTTATGTCAACATGGACGAAGATATCTGAGTAATGTTTCCAACACCTTGTGGAATCTATGCCACAAAAATCTGAAGCAGTTCTAAAGGCAAAAAAAAAAAAGACTAATCCAGAAGTGTAATGTGAGTGTAAATAAATGCTAAATCTTTCCAGTAACTGTTGAGATTATTTACTTTTGATGGGAATAGCACCTTAATGACACAATCTCAAGCATTGGACTTTGAGTTTCAGAAAGTTTTTTCTACTCTTGACTCTGTATGATATCAGTGAGATCAGATGTCCATAATCAGTCATGCTGGTCTGGTTGTGACAGCAATCCTACCGACATCTTGTTTAAACCTTCTGTATGTGACAGGTAATCAGTCGGGAGAAAGTTTGCATGAAAGGAGTGGACTTAAAGAGAGAGTGAATAAAATGGCTTGTTTCCCACAGTGGATGAGCTATGAACTGCATTCAGGCGCAGTATAAGATAAATGAGGATACTTCAAGAAAACACTTGGAATAGTTTTCAGCACTGAAACAAAGACTTAGTTATTTGTAACATAATCTGAAATCCTGGGATCAACAAAGTATATATATGTCTGTCTCTATCCTACTTGTGTATTATCAGATATCTCTTGTAGTCTTCAATGGTGCACTGCTGGTTGTAGGAGGATCTGATGGTTTCACCCACCTGAAAACAACAGAAGTTTACAGCCATGAAAACAACACATGGAGGTAAGAGGAGAACTGAATTTGTGACAAAACTAATACAAAATGATTGCTACAAGCATCAAATGATGCCATAAGCCCTGACATAATTTTGTTTTGATTCCCTGTTAATTACATTTGCAGGAAACATGAAAGCCATAATGTAAACAAGCTATGAACTGAATCACTATTCAATGACATCAATTAGTAGTAGAGAGCTATAAAGAGGAAATGTATTTACATTAAAACATCATGAAGGGCACAGCAGGCCATGAATGCATTAGCAAAAAACATCAAATATGTTGAATAAGATATATTGATACAATATATTATATTAATATTTTCCTGAAGGATTATTGTTTACACTGTGTTGGTAATATGGGAGAAAGATTGACTAATCAATATAATTTTATGTTTAACTGGATTGTTCAAATCATTTATGTTTAGTAAATGTAATTACACTGGATGTGGCAGGTTCAGATAATGGTGTTAAAGGGAAAAATACAGACTCTTACTTTGGTAAAAATCAAGACACAAAAAAGAGGAGAGATGTCTCTTCCAAAATTAGTTAAAATTCAATGTAACATTACATCGATTAATGTTAAAGAAAGTCTATGCAGGATGAAAATACGCTGTTGCTTATAAGCGAGACAAATAGATAGTCTCTTTGTGATTCATGCACTGTGCTCATGTATGGCTCCTATATATTATATATGCCTTCAGGCTGCAAGCTGAATCTGGGTGCTTCACTGTCTGAGCATGTTTCCCTTTCCATCTGTTTTTAGACACTTTGGAAGCATGAAGAGTAAGCATCCAGGTGGGAGAGTGGCTGCGCTGTGCTGAGACTCAACAATACTCATATTATATGAGCAGGACAGAAGTGTTAGAGAAAAATAGCCTAATGGATGTAGGCTCAGGGACACATTGTAATATGGTTCAAGTAAAGGCAGTAGAATAAATGAATAATGGAGGAGTTCGCTACAAAATGAGACATAGCTGCATTAGTACATGGTGACAGCTAACTAAAATTAAAGCACATCACATGCTGCCCAGTTTTGATCTTTTATGTCTGTTGTCTAGAAATTATAAACAGATGAAACTGTAGAAAGCAGATTTCAAGAATAGGTTAACTTTTGGATTGACGGACTTAAAATGTAGATTTTATACAATTCTGAAAAAGAAAAAACAATCAAGTAAAAATGAGACAATCACAAAAATGCTCATAATATGACAAAGTGAATCAGTGTTTCAAGGGATAGCACCATTTAAGATGATTTCATTTTAATTCATGAGCTTGCTAATTAAATATTAATGTGGAGTAACAGGTATTAGTCATGGCTAAATCATGGCTAAGGCACAGATTTGGAGGTAAAAACATAGCAAGCGCATGTTGTTAGTCTTACAATGAGGCATGGTTCATGTGAAGTGTGTTAAAAGTAACCAATCACAGCTCCTTTCTGAGTTATTTCAATAAGCTGGAGACATCTTTGAAATTTATGTAGACGTTAATCATATCACTGAATTTTTGCGAGTGGCTCAGACTATTCAAAGCATGCGGAAAATGACTGTAAATGACCCACAGCAGTGACTGTAAATAAAGTGCTTCACCATATTTCATCACTGAGCTTGTGTAAACATCCACTGATAGGAAGGGTAAGCTTCTGCTGTGGTGTAAACCAACAAAATCAGACAAATCAAGTGGAGAAGAAAATCTGTGGGAATCAAGATCCTTAGCGAGATTAGTGAGTGAGTGAGTGAGTGAGATCTGACTACTGGCATGGGAAAGCATAAGAGGCTGTGTGGGCTTTAAAACGATGACGCTCAGAGCTCTTTCCCCTGGAGAATAATGGGCTGAAATGTGGAGAGGCTCAGCACAAGGAACGCACACAGAGTAGCGCGGCTTTTCCACAGACACACAGGAACCAGCGGTGTCTCCCCAGTCGTGCCACTGTGCACACAGAATGAATATTTTCTTCAATGTGAGGGGGACAGTTGTGAGGCAAATAGCAGAGGACAGAGCAGCTGTTGCAGGTATGGTTTAACAGAAATACATATATACATTTATGTATGTAATTTTTCCCTGTGTGTTGTAGGAAGATATTGCAAGTGTAAGTTGCCAAGACTCTACACGTGCTGTGTATATGCTCCATAAAATGTTGCTGGATATTGATAATTATAAGGATCAACAAATAACTTAATAATTTTGGGGACTGTTGTGATGTTTTGGTCTTTTCCTGACCAGTATGCAGCTAAGAGTAAAGCTCCCCCCACATGCAATTCATCGTGTGGTAGTGGAAATATAATAGTAGAAGAATAGTTGCACTTTAATGCACTTTTTTTTTCTCCAAACAAACGTGTTTGGATATATAGGTACATCTGTCACTACCCATTAAATACCACTTCTTAAAAATAAATAAATAAGAGCCAGTCTTTTGCCTTGACATAACTTTGAAAGAATTCTGCGCTGTCATGATTTGGGGTGGGAATAACCGTGACAGCGCAGAACTGCAGAATCTATTATTAGGTTTTTTTCATTTCACTAAAAGCTCCGTTTAAATTAGAAATTTCCTGTCAGCATTAAACGCTTCAGTTTCCTCGGCAGACGACGAATTATTCCAAGGTTGTCCGGTAGGTGGCGAGGCACCGGTGGTGACTTCAGGTTAGGAAATCAGCGCCCCTCACCCGCTGTGTCCTGGGAAGCAAGGATGAGGATGAGGATGATGATGTTGTCCGGACACCGTGGAAACCCGGTGGACAGCGCGCGTACTTGATGTGTTACTTCATATGCGTAAGCAGACGTTACATGGCAGGAGACAACAGCGAAGAGAAGCTGTACTTTGAGTGATTCCGAGAGCAAGGGTTGTTATATAACAGCAGCTGACAACGGTTACAGGGAACTGCGAGCTAATTAAAAAGACGAGCGCAAGTTTATCATCGACCGCGTGGGACTGACAGTAACGTTAACTTAACGTCCGTCCTCCTTCCGCCAAGAAATGTAGTTCGGCAACAGTGGCAAACAAAGTTGTTGCTAAGCGACAAGGAAGTCAGTCGGTTGTTTGCTTTTTTTTCCCGCCCATGAATATTTACGTTTAATGTCAGGTGTGCCATAATCGCGTACATGTGATAATGGTAATGGCAGGAAGTTAGCAAGTCAGGCTTCACGCTTTGCCGTCAGGAGACCCTTCTTTGGGTTGATGGGATTTAACAAAACCCCAAAGCTCACTGTTGGATCCCTTTTCTTCCCACCTCTGATCACAGGAGCTAACTTCCACCCCACAACTCTTGCAATTGTCACTTTCCAGTGATGACAGAGCTTTCGCGGGTACTCGTTGTTGGGAAACATCCTGTGTCGCACACGCAGTGCAGTATGGAGAGCGAATGGAGATTATCTAAATCAAACCTAAGTTTACGATGCTGGGATCTCGGCCAGAAACGGGAGCACAGCCAGGTAAACGAAGTTAACAGGAAATCACAGGGTACAGATGCACCTATGTGTTTTAACACATAAGTTCAGCGAATATCATCAAGTTTATTGTAAAGCTTTGGTGGCAGATGCTGTACCGTGAAGTAAGATTATTATTATTTTCTCTGTTTTTTATATTGTGTTGCCATAACATCTGTGGTGGACGTAAATGCAGTTGTCATGAAAATATCATGACTGCATTCCTGCTCTATGTGTGTCTGTATTAATTAAATACAGACTGGTAACAAATTAAACCTGAACCCTTGGTAATTGCAGTGAGGATGGGCTGGAGGCTCTGATTCGCTGTGATGGAGAGCATTTTTCTGCCATTGTTAATCACTGCAAATCAATACAGTTATCAGCTTTATATTGATGCTCAGTGGGCTCTTCCAGGATTCCATTACCCTCATTCATAGGGGCCACTGAATGCCTTGATGAGTCAGAAAATAATGTGAGTTTGCTTTAGAATAGGAACATCAGCTGGGGGAATCTTGGTGTCCTGCCTCTCTGTGGAGGTTAAAAACGTTTGAAGAGTCAATTCTGATGGCTCAGTAATCCAGCACCTTAATAAGTAATCCCCCCCCCCCCCCCCCCTTTTATTTTAACAAACTTTTTTCAAATGTGGAATTTTGATAACTATGTTTCACAGATGATGGTTTTAATCACAGATTTCCTTTTTTGCTTGCAGACTGTGCTGAGCATTATGTCTAGATATTGGTCTCTGCATTGAAATCTGAAAGGCAGTTAGTCTCATCTGACCTTTTGAAATACATAATTCTGAAGAAGACGATTGCAGATTTTTACAGCCATTGTAAGTCGGATTTGATTCTTTTTAGTCTTCTTCTCGCCCTGGTTCCTGTTATTTATTTAAAGACGAGTTTTATGCCTTCCCTGCACATGCTTTTCCTCGCTCCATCTGCTCTCTTTGGTCTGAATCCACGACATTCGCTCCATTAAAAGGAGACACTCTCTTACCGCAAGCGACTCTTTTTCCCTTTTATTGTGGTCACTTTGCCTCCTCCATTAAGTGAGCTCTCAGAGGTCACAGGCTCTGTATTTTTTTCTTTTATACTGTATAGGGGACGTGCTAATTTTACTTGCACAGCTGAATGTACAGTTCTCTCTCTCTTTTATCTTGTCATGTAATTCTTCTTAACTTCTGATGTCTCCTAAAGTAAAGAACACATTGAGAGTACTATATTTTTTATTCTTCTGCATTCACCTCCTTTTGTTTCTGGTTTTTGCTTTCTTTCCTCTCCACCGTACTCGCGGTCATAACCTATCTCTCTTTTCTCTGTCTGCCCTTCTGGGGGACTGTGCCTTCACTGTTAATAAGGGAGATCATGTCTCTGGTTGCTATTAGCCCACTCAAAATTGCCCACACTGTAGTATGAAAACCACAGACACACACTTAGCTCTGTATTACCCACTTATTTTCCCTCTGTAGACAGTTTAGCAATAAACCAAAGGCACATCAACAGAAAGTCTAGGTTTATCTTTTAGCTGGAAATGTAAAAAATATGATGGAAGTGCAGACACGGATGCCCATCTTGTTCAACCAGACAGATGAAGCTTTGGTATATTGTACATACACTCTATGTATTTAAGAACAGTCTTTGTCCTCTTTCTGAAATGACCTTCCATCTGTTTGTTTTGCTTCATGGGCAGAAAAAAATGTGCTAACAGCATCTTGACGAGGGAATCCCTCCTCACTATTGCAAAGATTAAAATGTACACTAGGGTGCCTTTAATAAACACATGCAGATAGTAGCTGATTGACCCACTTGCTGCATCCCACTTTATGAAAAGATGCAATATAAAAAAGTTAAGCACCATCGAGTGGAGATGTTGGAGAGGGAGAACTCGGTAATATCAAACTGTACCCTTGCATAAATGTGTTGGTGTAATCCTGCTCTGTGTAAAGAACAGAAAGTTTGAGAGTGCGCACTGATCTTTGCGTGTAAGCTGTGAAACAGGCAGTGGATGTGATCGACCTCTTTCAAAAGGTCTTAAGAGGAGAGTTTTTATAAGTGTTGTTTAATCTCTCTTTTCCCTTTTTTCTCTCTCTCTCTCTCTCGCTCTCATTCGTCTTTGACGTCCCCCTGTAAGAGCCAGTGATGAACCCTCCACGCCGATCATCGAGTTCCCACGGTGACAGGTAACTTCCTGAAGAACTTCCCTACATGTCTTACTGTGTGACAAGGTGGAAACACATACAATAATTAGTCACTATATTTGAAAAAAACAGCTGCCTAATTTTGTGTAAATGCACATTGTTCTTTCAAAATGGTTTTTACCTGTAGTGTGCCTCCACTACTACTGCTCCATAGATTGCCTTATCAAAATGTAATCTGAATTTTCAAGTTGCTCTTTGCATTCCTTGACTCATTTTGAAGCTTGAAATGAAAGTGTTTAGGCAAGAGCTTTAAGTGTTGAGTTACCAGCTCATGGAGACTTGCTTCATTTGCAGGCTACATTCATAAATTTGATGAGATTTAAATACAGTCAGCCAAACAGAAAACTAGACAATTTATTACATAAAGCACCACCACAACCACAATAACCTTGAGCTCTAGTCCATGACTTGAATTAGCAGAGCAGAAGCCTTGGAGAAAAGTGCTGACTACAGCTTGCATCCACCTGTTAGTTGCCATAAATTAAAGAAAAAAATACCAGTTTGTTTTAAAAAGTAAAATAATAAATGACAATAGGTGCAAGAGAAATGAAAAATGAAAAACAATTTACTTCAACTAATTTATTTGCACCAATCTCATTTAATCTCAGTGTGAGTCATTAGGCTACTGCATAGTGCTGACATTTACAGCTGCATTAGTTACTTCTAGTTCCTCCTTTTCCTTGAAACATATTGCATGTGGAGCTGGTCTAGAGAGCTGATGTGAAATAGTATTAATCAAGGTAATGGCGTCATGTAATATTACACTAAGTGTAATATACACTTCGTGTATAATAATATAAACCATTTCCGCTAAGCTGTTTTCTCAGCTGTGTTAGCAGCACAAGACTGTAGGCACAAGAGCTTAATAGCTGGTCAAGAATCTTCATTGTCATTATGAGTTGTGCTCAGTATGTCATCCTCATAAATGCATGTCGTGTTTACTTGGGATTTCATGGAATGGATAATGGGCCCTTTCTGTTTGCTGTGGTTTCCTTTTTGTCCCATGTGAATAAATTGGCATGTGAGCATTACAGTAAAATGTTTGTCATTGTTCCCCCGAGCAACCATCTTTGTGATTGCAGACGAGCATTATACAACCATAACTTTCCTCACATATTTTTTTAAACCTTTGTAATATGCTTTTTCAATTAGAGCCAGCCTCTACATTAACAATGTCACGTACACTTTTGTTGTGTCTGTTCTCAGCTGAATACGTTGTTTTAAAATGTCACCGTTGTACTAGCAGACAGGTTGCTGAGCAGATTCTGCTGTCTTTTTCGTCATGCAGGCCATCCACTGAGACCGTGCAGAAAAACAACAGCAGCAACTCTGGTGTTATTCTGGACATCTCAGCTCTCAAGATGGCCGATGTGGATTCAGGGGTGCCTCCGCTCCCACCTCGTTACCGATTCAGGGACTTGCTGCTGGGGGACCAGACATTTCAGAATGATGACAGGTAGCACGAAAAGCTCTCTTTAAGTTTGTGTGTGTGACATGTGAGAGACTGCCCAGGGATGTTGTGGGCATTGTGGATCTTTTTTGTACAATAACAACAACAGAGAACCTGAAATCTTGCAGTCTTTATTAAGAAGAAGTCTCTCCTAGAGCAAATGACAATAAATTGAGCAAACTGATACTACTTTGGCCAGAATGAAATAAGAAAATCACATAAAATAGAATTAGCTGAAAATTCTACTTGTAACAGCTGTGACGAGATTTGTGTTTTTCAGGGTATAGCTGGATTAAGTGTATATATATATATATATATATATATATATATATATATATATATATATATATATATATATATATTTCTTTACCCTTGACTGGCGCTACAGTCACCAGAGTGCTGTAGTGTTTGGGAGTACAGTTATCGCTGCGGTTGGAGAGGCAGACCAACAGATGCTGTTTGCTACCCAAGAGGGGAAAAATTAGCCTCAGGCATGGCTGAGTGCTGTGGAGCTCTCCATGGTGCTGAAATGAAGGCATCTCACTAAAGGATCAGCAGTCCGTTGTATACTGGCTTGCAAAGAGGAAACTGGCAGCCAAAGCTTTGTATGGTGGTCTTACTTTTGATTTGTCAGAGATTTGTGTGTTAAAATGAACTTTCACTATTTCGACTTGTGGGACTTTATATGGGACATTATATGAAGGCTTCCATAACTTTTTATCCACAATGTACTGCGGCTCAGTGATGTTGAAGCTGTGTTCCTGCTGTAGGTGAATCCAGTTCCTAATCCAGTTCCCCGTTCCACACTATGGAGAAGTATGGAGACGACACCCCCCCCCCCCCCCCCCACACACACACACACACACTGCTTTGTTGTATTTCCTAGTTGAAAAGCGAAGTGATATTAGTTTTCTAGTTTTCACAGCTTTCCTGTTAAAAAGAACAGGAAAAAGGAGTGGAACCATTGAAGCCTCCAAAAGACGTGTGGTTGTGTTCTCAGTATTTTGTTCTGTTGCATTTGATCCATTTGAGTGCGAGAAAAAGACTTATGAATACTGGTGGTTATAAGCAAAGACTAAAACCAGACGCTTTGCCTACAATGTTATCTCACAAGGTGTCCAAACACTCTCAGACAATGAGTGAAAATCGCTTAAATCAGAAACATTTTTTCAGAACTTACCATTAAGTCCTATAATTTCACTCACTTTTCTCCAAGCCCACTCCTTTTCTCCCTATCTTTGTCTAGAAGTACAGTTGAATCAGACAGCTCCAGCTGCCAACAAACATAGTCAATAAATTAGTTCTCGATTTCTCATTGTCGGCATCAGGATAATCCCAGCTCTAAGGGACATACTGAGAAGCAATTTTTCTTCCGAAGTTAAAATATTGTAATTCCTGCAAAATGCTGATTTCCCTCGATTTGTATATCAATTTGCTTTGCTACATAAACTCTGTCTGCAATCTGGCCACAAAGAAACTTTGCTTTGCTTGGTGTAATCACAGCATAACAACTGTTGACAGAAAACAAAGCTCTCCCTATCAATGTAGAGGTGCAGTTGCTGCGCAGATACTGATTTTGATTAACATTTCATTTTGAGTAATACCCATTATATTTTCTTCTTCACTTACATTATGCTCTGGTTCAAAGTAAAAAGATAGATGTTTATCTTGCCCTAAGGTCCAAAGACTTGGACAGTTTGTCACTAGAGAGTCTGTGTTGCTATTTAAATGAAATAAAGTTATAATATGTAATTGTTTTTTGTTTTTTTGTCAGTACTGTTTGATTTCTGAGGTTTTCAATAACTGATGTTTGCTCACAATGAGCCAGACCAAGTCTTAATTAATGAATTGGAATAGATAACTTGCAAATGCTTTGGTATACCACTACCTATCATTTTATTTCTTTGTTCATTTGCCTAGTGTCACTGGGGATCCTATCAGTTAAACGCCATCACTATGTTTTTAGAGAGAAATGCAAGGCATGTGTCTATAGATAACATTTAGAGCAGCAGAAAAATACACAATCCCCACCCCACCCCCACAGCCCACCCCCCACTACGCGCACACATGTTTATTGTTCCTGTGTGCTTTCCCAGAGTGCGCAGAGGTTTCCCTTACTGCATTACTAGCCATTTAATGTTGACAAACAAGTCGTTTGAGTGAAAGTGAGATAATGCAGAACTTATGCATAATATATCTCGCTGTATGTTTAACTATGGAAATACATGGAAAATATACATGGCAATACAGTCATTAGGTAACATATCTCTTATCTTTTTTCCCGTATGGGTGCTGTGTCATGTATCTTAAGACTGTTCCCCTGCAAATGAATGTTTTGCTGAACATTATTGAATTGCAGAAGGTAATTAGAGCTTGTTGCTTAGCTACCAGCACATGTATGCCTTAGTGTGTGTGTACATATGCATGCACATTCTTGGTGTTTCCACAGAGCCACGTAATTCACAAATCCTGCCAAGAAAAACAGAGGATGACCAAATCCAAACAACAGCTGTAAAGTACATAGATACACATGTACATATACACAGGAAATCAATAGGAAAAGCACCAAAAAGTACACTGCTATTGATACTGTCTTATGCCAGTGCAGAGTAATCCCTATTTTCTGATCTCTGGAGTGGAAATTCAAACAGATGATGTCACTGGGCCTTGGGGACATGCTTTTTCTAGCTTGATGATCTTCTGCATGCTCATGGGTTGTGATGTTGACTATTTCCTGTGCTGAACCTTTGTGAAGTGTGAAGCCTGAAAACAAATTACCTCCCAGAGGGAGGAATCAGCACCTTGCTGCCCTGATGACCTTCTGTATCTGTTTTTCTTTCATTTGTCATGATGTGCTTTTAGAGTTAAAGGCAGTGGGTTGCAGAGAAAGCGCACCAAATATAGATACATCACTAAGGGAGTCCACCAAGGCACCGGGTTATCAGAAGCACATAAAAGGGGAGGGAG
The DNA here is from genome assembly GCF_036321145.2 of Pelmatolapia mariae. Lineage (NCBI taxonomy): Eukaryota > Metazoa > Chordata > Actinopteri > Cichliformes > Cichlidae > Pelmatolapia > Pelmatolapia mariae. The sequence goes on along the minus strand of NC_086237.1, from coordinate 34,390,986 downwards.
CAGTTTGTTGCAAAGTGAATGAAATATTAATAAAATCATGTCGATAAGGCCATTCACTGCTCATGTAATATTAGTAATCTGTTTCGTTTTTGTGTTATCTTCTACAGTGATTACCATCTTGCAAACCATTCTAAGAGTTTTAATCCACAAAAATGGCTTTTTGGTTAGACAGTGTTCTCTCATGCATGTAGAGTTATTGCTACTCACTTTTATTGGCATAATTTAGATGAGATTGCTCAACTTGCTCATGTTTACTGGAACCTGCTTTGTTGTAGTCGTGTTTTAGATTTGCAAAGGACTGGGGGGAGACAAAAGCCAGATACTAAAACCGTACTTTTTTTGTGCCTGGATGTGAACTCATTTATTGTGGAGAAGTGCCCGAGTGTCACTGTGAATGTATTCTTTGGTGTTTTTCTGTCTGTACGCAAATGCAAATTGTTCAATGTGCGACGGTGCAACAGTATTAAGCCCTTCTGTGCTGTCTATGTAAGTGTTTCCCTTTATTTCCACTCATCTCTGTGTCTGTAGTGTGGATGTGGGCGTACAGTGTAGATGCCTGTGTGGGGAGGAGGGGGGTAATCTCCCTCCTGGGCTGTCATTATCTCCAGGGTTGGGTTTCAGAGGGCCATAATGACGACTTGGTTGTGTGGGCGCTGAAGAGCAGCATTCACACTGAAGTCGAGCAATTTGTGTGTGTGTGTGTGTGTATGTGTGTGCATGCACTAAACAGGTGTTCGTGTATGTGCCCTGAGTGTGGGCACGCTGGTGTATGGACCTGTCAGTGTCTGATTATACATCTGAGTGTGTGTATGTGGGTTTATTTCTCAGTCTGTCAGCCAGCTAACCTCAATCAAAGTCAGAAATGGAAACAGCCCATTCGTGTACAAATGCCAATAGAGTTAAAAACAGAGCAGCAAGAAGAAAATTAGTTGAATCTATCTTATCTCTGTGGTCTTTTTTTTTTGTTCTTGTTTTTTTTCTTCTGTCCTCTAATCAAGCCAGGGTCCTGATGGGTGTGAAGCTGACAGGGTAAGTGTTAATTGGTCAACTTATCAACACATCCTTGTGAGTCAAATAGTGCCACTTGCAGTGGTGATCTAATACTGACTTGTGATCTGCTGTCAAGGAGTAGCTGGTCTCAGATTAGGCTCATTCATTCATATTGCCATTTATAATTCAGAATTATTTCATAAACCTCAATTCTTAGATTTTTCCAAGACACCAGGCTGTATATTTCTGGTAAATCAAAAATGTCATGTTTTGTGAAGTGGAGTTGGACACACTTTGACTCAACATGGTTTTGTTTTGACCATATAAATACTGCAAAACCAAACTCCATGCAGAATTACACATCCTGAGACAATAATTGTGCACTGATACTGGCAGCAGCTGTTTGTTTGCACTGATTCTGTGGCAGAAGTGGCTATTGGGATTTGATGCCTGAATGATTTCAGTTGGACCGAGTTTAGGAGGAGGATAAGATACAGAACAAAGACAAAGGGGAATATGATGAGCAGAAGGAGCACAAAAACTCAAAGGACGGGGAACGTGTTGGAACGAGTAAATGGGAGGGAGGAAAGAAGAAAGACAAAGGACCAGAGGGAAAGTGATGAGTGAAACTGTAAAGATGAGGATGGATAGGTCCAGCTAGATATAATCAGATAATACCAGGTGCAACGTGCACACAATGATGCCTTTAGTTAGTGCCATTTAAATGCATGCAGCAAATTCATTTCATCATATATAGGGGGCAGAAATGGAAAAAACGTGTCCTTATACTGATGTCTTTATACATTTGTCACTTATTATCTTATGTAACAGGCACACACAGAGACGTTTTTGTCGTACATTTACATTTGATGCAAAGTTCCTGATGTTGACTTTTTCTTTCAAATAAAGCAGCTAATGCTTTATGCTTAATGTTTACAAATAATTATGATTTATTTTTTAAAGGAGCCAAACAGAAAGTGATATATGGTTATATTAGACTTCATCTAGCTATACCCTGAAAAACACAAATCTAGTCACAACTTTTACAAGCAAAGTGAAGTACCGTCTGTAGGTCTACTGGAAGATGTGAATGCAGCATTGCAGACAATTCCTACTGTGACCATCAATGAAACCAACCAGCTGATCTACATCACAGCACCTGTGATCTCTGAGATGCTTGGCTATAAGATGAACAGCCCCAAGGAGCAGTGCCCTCCATGGAGAAAGAGACGAGAGGCCAAGATCAAGATAGCACGGAGGGATGTTAGCCAACTATCAGAGCTGCAGAAAAGTGCGATAAAGAAACACCAAGCTGCCCGTACCTGAAGTCTTGGAAACTGCCAGATAAAGACTCACAGCTTTCACCAGCTGCCTGAAGAGGTATACTAGAGAGGTAGAAGGCAGAAGAAGTGTACTCTCAGTGGAAGGGGAATAATATGAGAACAGCCCCGCCCAGGCTGGAGAAGGAGCAATGATGGAAGTGAATACGGGAGAAGGACGCAACCCATAACAGCAATGCTTAGTGTCTAGTAGACTCCCAGAAGGGACCCATCCAACTACCGGCAGGTATAACCTGCCTTACTATTACATGGAAGTTCCTGTCAGGCATCATAGCGACTAAGAAGAACAGGCACATGGCTCAATACATTAGCTGGGCACAGAAAGGAATTGGCAGGAATACCAGAGCGGTGAAACACCAGCTATTGGTAGACAGAGCAGTTGCAAGATTGCAAGATCAGGCTCACCAACCTGTACATTGCCTGATTAAATACAAGAAAGCCTATGACTCAATGCCTCAAACATGGATCCTGGAATGCCTAGTATATAAGATCAACAGAACCATAAGAGTTTTTATTTGTTTACATGTGTATATAAAAAAATACATTTTTGTACTTTGCATTCGTCTCCAGGACGTATACCAAGATTTATTGATTGTTTTTTGCATAAAAAACTAATGTAGTACCTATAGCTACAGGCAAGGACATAAAATGCAGCTGTACAATATGTGGGCGATGATAAACAAGTCTAACTATTTACTGCAGGAGCCTCTATACACTGACTGTGGCTTGAATAATTGAAGAATGAGGGAACAAAGTCTGGACTTTTTAGGATCCTTGGATATTCTGTCATCACGTTGTAACCACAGTGATAAAAAAAAAGTTACTTCATAGTATAATAGTCTAAATAAAATTAGTATAAATTAGTATAATTTAAATGTAATATCACAGAATATCACCATGTGACTCATTTATTCACTAAATATATTGCTTAAGTCTACTGACATGTAACTCTAGTTGAATCATGTATATACATCACCTACTTTGCCTCAAATGTGTTTACATTTCCTTTAGTCTGGTCTGTCTGTTTATTGGTTTTCTGTCATAAATCTCAGCATTTCAGTAATAGTGTTCTATAAACGTTTTCTTCTTGAACATTTCCAGAGGTACTCACTGGTTTCTGCCACCACAAAGTGTTTATGACTACAGTGACCTGACTCGAACTGCTGTATCTATGTCAAAACAGTGTATATAAAGTCTCATTTCCTCCACTAGTTTTTAATTTGATTATATGATTATATGTAGCTAATAAGCAGTTACATATAGCAGCATTTTCCAAATTTTTGCTGATGGCAGCAAATGACAGCTGTCGTTTCATTTGCTGTGGCAAGTAATTAAGCTATCGCCTGTTTGTGTCCCTAGTTTCCATGCTGTCCAAATTATTAGTATGTAATGATAAAGGAGAAACGGCAAGTTGAATACCATGAGACATTTTGCATCGCAAATTACGACCTGATGACTTCCAGACGTCATCTCACTTAAAAGTCTGATGTGCTTCAAAATGTGTGTGTGTGTTGTTACTGGTGACATGTGCATTTCCGCTTAGCAAACAGAGCTTGAAATTGAGACCATAGGTGGCATTAGTCATCGCCATCAGCACAGAGTGGGTAGGCGACACTTAAGGACGGCAGACTTGTTCTCATTAGCTGCAGAGTGGCTGTGTTTTTCCTGACATGCTGTGAGTTTAAGAGTTGTTGTTATTGTCACAATGAAGTGGAGGACCCAAGCATGTTGTCCAATTTCTGTCTATTTTGAGACAAGTTTCTCTAAGGATTTGTTCAGCCAGGGAGCGGATATGGTGGAAATGAATCTGTCGAAGCGTTGGATTGCTAAAAAGCTCAATTTGTAGGAAGCTCTGTTTCGACGATTTCTAGCCAGATTTATTTCCCCTCAGCGCAGTGGAGGTATTAGTGAAAATGACACGACCTGCTTAGGCAGAAAGGAATGAGCATGCAGCTCTCATAAAAGGTTTTATTAGTCTTTATATGAAATCATTTGGAACATCACAGTGTCTGAGTGCATAGTCTCAGAGGGATAGCTCAAGTGGGACGTGCAATTAGAGAAAGACTGCAAAGGGAGAATTATTGAAGGTGGTGCTTGAGAAGAATTAAGATTTCATTTACCCCCTCAGAATTTGTTTCTCTTCTGGGCCACTGCATCTTTGAGCCTTGAAATCTCTGGTGCATTTGCCATTTAGCTCTCGTGCTTTGTCTTGCCAACTTAATTAGCATCAGTGGACTTGGCTTGTCAGACTTTAATAAGCAGAAGCAATGATGGAAGTACTTGGTTGAGCTTGTAAACATAGACCAGGGAGCTCCAGTATTGAGGATGCAAGTACAGCTCCACATAGTGGATTATTTAGCAATGGCCAGCCACATTTCTACCCACTAGTTCAAAGGGTCTAGCAAAACTGCAAAACCTAAATACTCAACTGGCTTTGAATTTGAAAGCGTTCCCATGTTTTTGTTAAATGTTACAACAACTGCTTTTTGCCTTGAGTATAATAAGCTTTAACACTAATTATCACTTATAAATCTATCTTAAGTTGCTGTTGTATAGCTGTGTTGGAAGGTGATTTCATGTGTGCTGCTGTGATTATGTGGTTCTCCTGCCTAAAGGCAATCAGGTAAATGTTTCATAATCAATAAAGCTACTGTGGTTCACTGATCATGAATGTGCAGCAGTATTTTAGGAAAGAGCCCAGTGGCAGCCCTTTCAAGTAATTCATCTGCCTGCCAATCACCTGATGACTTTTTCATCTACTGTCTACAGCACCTCACATCATAGCATTATAGCAATTTTCTCTGTTCCTTTATATTCAGTCTGTCCTGGATTCACTTTCCTGTCTTGTACATGAGTGTTAATGTAGCAGCACTGCTTGCTCATGAGCAGACATGTGCTGTGTTAGTAAACTGTTGACATATCAGTTCTGTGACATAAGGTTCTGAAATCTGTAATTGATGTGCGATGGTCTTAAAGGCTAAATAAGATAAAGTGGTACACTTTCTTGTTTTAACAGATTTTCTTTTTCAAACTGTGCAAACTATGTGTTAATTTAAATGCATCATTAAAATTCTTTATGCTTGTATGTTCCTTCAGGTTGCTTACACTGAGTGATCAGTACTATATAGACTGAACAGTAGTTTTATTGTAAGTGAAATGAAAATTGTAGGTATGTTTTTGAATTATTACATGATTCAGCTGTTCATTTAGTAAACAAGTATCTATGTAAACTAACTGGAGTATACAGTGGATGCTTTCATGTAAGGCAAATGAAGAGAACAGCGCCACTCATTTTTGGTACAGCGTCATGCTGGGAGCAGCTGTTTTATTCATGAAACTGTTGACTTGTTTGCCATTAATGTGGCTTAACGAAAGTGCCAGAAAAGGTTTCAAACTTATTTGTATCGGGGGAAAAATATTCAGGATTACTGAGATGGTTGTGGTGTAAATACATGTTGCACAAGCTGAAGTAGTGTTTCTTATTACTTTAGCGAGTTTTCTCTGTTCATAAATAACTTAACAGCTCAACTGACATTTTGAAGAGTTGATGGCGTGTTTCTTCTAATTATTACTATTATGGATGAATCACGCACTCTGGCATACTCATTCTACTCAAGTAAAGTTCCACAGTCATCTTCATTTTTGGAAGAGAACATAAGGTTATGACTGATAAATGGTTGTTGAACCTTTTCCGCACCAAACAGCCTCTGGCAAGTTTGCAGTTAGCAAGCAGTAGGATCCCTGTTTGCAGTGCTCATATGCATGTGTACACTCTTGTGTGTAAGCCTGCCAGTGGAATTGGCTAGACTTCTTCCTCCTCTTTGGCTATACTGAGCACAGGGAGACAGCTCACCCACAGCAGTGCTAGCTCACTGCCTTAATATGTTTTGACAGAGGAAGCATTATCACAGCTCTCAACTCTCATCTGCAGCACGAAGCACGATGCTGAGGCGACCCCAGTGATCACGGAGATTTAAAGGGAGACTTATTAGGCCCATCAGCAGCTTTGGTTCAGTCTAACAAGTTGTTGCTTACCAGTTAAAATCAGAAAAGTAAGTCTGTCACTTTCTTGCACTACTTTATATTTATATATATATATATATATCTATATATATATATATATATATCTATATATATATATATATATATATATATATATATATATATATATATATATATATATATATATATATATATATATATATATATATATATATATATGTATATATATATATATATGTATGTATATATATATATATATATATATATATATATATATATATATATATATATATATATGTATATGTATATATATATATATATATGTATATATATATATATATATATATGTATATATATATGTATATATATATATATGTATAAGATTTTACCACTTTCAAAACATTAAGTGCAAATAAATGTTGCTGTCAGGTGACTGCTTTTTAAAAACAATCCCACTATATGAGTGTCCATTTCTAAACAAATACATTAGCTGCTTTTGTGCATCCAGCTATACAGCTCAACAGTGTGACAGCAGTGGCACTATGGCGCAGCATGATGTTGCATACATCAGCTCTGCCCCCAAAACCCTGTTTTCTTTTTTAAAAATGTCTTTTTCCTTTCATCTTCGCAGCTGGAAGTTACTCATCTTGCATAATTGTGTTTAGTTTTTCTGCCAAGCATTTCTAAGTGGAAGGCTGTGCCAGCTATAGCCAACCAGCAGGCTTCACTCCTCTCTTAACATGTTTGTTATATCCCTGCATTTTGCTACCCACTAATGTAATTAATGCAAATATCCAGTGTGAACAATGGCACTCGTTCGACTAATCACGCTGCATTAAGTTCTTAGCTTACTCTTGCATTTGTATATTTTAGATTTGCTTTTCTGGACTTCTTTTGTGCTTCATTAAATCTTGTTTTTAACCCTGAGTTTGGTCTGTGCTTCACCAGCACCTGGGACATACCTGAAGTAACTGCAAGGGTTGAACAGCTTGCTCAAAGATGTTCATTACTGCAGCCTCACATGAGATAAAACCCAGGACTATACTGCCATCTGTGTGGTTAGATATACTGTAAAATACATGAAAGCGCTGCCTGATATCTGTTTTGTTTCTCTCTCTCTCTCTCTGCTGCTGCTGTGGGATCAGCTACACTATCTGCAATCCTCTATTTCACCACTAAGTGTCTCTATGCTCAAATCTGTGCATTTCTTCCTGCTACTCGTGAACTCATTTACAATCCACTGTCTGGTTTTATGCCACATACATTGTTGCTTTTCTCCTTCCATTAACTATCATTTTATGCTTTGGACTCCTTCCTTATGGTCAGCTATTACCTTTCCAGCACTTTGGATCACAAACGCAGTCTTAGCGAGAGTGTGTGTCACATGATACAACATGATTCATTTCTGAGTTTGCAGTTTGAAATGCAGCACCATGCTGCTTGACAAATATTGATACAGAGATAAATGACTTTAGTACATGGAGACGGCATTGTTGCCAATGATTTTACGAGTATGCACACATTGATTTTTAGAGAACGTGACCCTGTTAAAAGGTACTGGGTAATATCAACAAGTGTTCCTCAAATTTTATTGACCCTGTTTCCCACTTCATAAAGCTTGGTAACATGCAGTATTGTATAAGACTACCGTAAACTGCAGCCTTCAAAATAATTTAATCAACATGTTTTTAGAACAGTGCAATATGAAAAAGAACATAAACTAATCCAGCGATCAGTCCTACCTTCAGAAAAAGGGCTGTTGTAAAAGGTTGGTTTAATTTGTACTTAAATCCAAACTGACTGTATACTATAGTTACAGATGGGATTGTTAAGGCAGTTCACACTTAGATCTCTTTGTACTTCTTCCCACTAAAACTGAAGACGTAACCGTTCATTCATCCACAAGCCAGCCTCTCTAATCCCCAGGGTACTTTAAGCAGATAATTTAAAATGTTTCCTGCAGGTTGAACTGAGATCAGCATCTGCATCACAAATGGAGTGTGTAATGTGTTTTGTAAATGCATCACCAATGGGAGTTCAGCATGTATGGCTGCTTTGGCTAAATTAGGAATAAACCACACTGTAAGCACATAACTAACAATAGGCCTATGAGCTTGTATCATAAACAAAAGATGAGGAATGTAACTGATTTTGAGTAACTATTCTAGATTAATGCCTAAAGAATCTTTTCAGTGAGCAAGACAGTTTTAATTAGATGACATAAATTTGAATTATAAATAAAATGTGAAAAATCTGGCAATCAGACTTGGGTTTTTGATGACAACATCCATATTGTACAGAGTTTAAATATATTTGCAAGGCTACTTATCTGTTTTTACCTGTCCTGTTTTAGTCTAAAGGCCACTTTTGAGGTGACTACCAATGAAGTTAGTTTTTGTAAACATCGCTTTGTATCGGCTGTGGTTGTTTAAGAAGTGTTTTACAAGTAAAATTGGTATGGTGTGGTATGGAAATTCAGGATAAAGTTATTCAGCAGATAAATCAAAAGAGGTACACTATTGCAGAATATCTTCACATCTTTAATCCCTGGTTCAGTATGTGTTAAGCAGTTTATATACAAAATGATCAGTGGCTGCAACGTTGGTTTCCCTTTCAATGACTTAACCAATGATATGTACATTATGGGTCCTTTATCTCTAACTAACCGAGACTAGAGCCCTCCTTCCATTACAACACTTGACAAAAACCCAAAGGACATATAATTCGGTGTTAAATTCATGTTTACATGTTGAGTTTTATTCTAACAGTTCAGGCTTCTTAAAACCCCTTTTTAATTAATATTTTTCTTTAAAAAATGACTTTGTAAAATCAACTTTTTATTTATCATTTGCAAATTTAAACTCTGGTGGTTTCTTTTTCATCACCTGCACACTCTCACACTAATATCATGTCAACTCCAGGTGTCCCGTGTTCCCATGCAAACCAGCACGATCATGCCTGAAGTGTTTGCCTATCCACCTGCTCATTTGTATGTGGTTTTTCGTTACTCGTGTCTGCAGCTACTGAAAGGATAGCACTTCTAGAGCTTCCAGTGAAGTTGAGATGAGGACAGCTTGATTTATTTTCAGCACTGTTTTTAATCATTAAAACGGGTTTAATAAGATGTGGGCGCATCTAAAACTTCAGATCATTTTAGCTGACTGGACGATTTACTGCGGGACAGGACTGAAGAAGATTGACGGGCACGTTGGCCTGATCAAAAGTAATCGGCGGTCATTAAATTTGAGCATCTTGGTTATGTAACATGCTGGGAAGCCCGTTGGGTTGGTCGAGCTCTTGACGCTACACCGTGACGACGTGAGGATCTCACAGACGCACACGGGGACCTCTTATCTCCATCAGGGATGGAGGTAGATTCGATTACCAGGAGACAAGTTCATGCTTCCCTCAGTGTGTCTGAGGACCCCGTGATGCGACAGGGAGAGAGACAGTCTTCGTGCTCCTTCGTGCACCACCAGTGAGACCGGGATGCGGTTTTCCGGCGGTGTCGGTCGCTAACTGAGCCCATTTTGACACCAGGAGGAAAAAACATATTGGCCGTTCTCTGCTGGAGGTAACACTCGGGAAGCATGGCAGGCGCAAAGCTGACGCCCTCTCCCTCGGAGATCGACCCAGACGTCAAGACCGATGTGCAGAAAACACCAGAACCCACCTGGGTCAATCCCTCCAACCCTCTCCGGACCATCGGCTCTTTGGGGAGCGATGTCGACCAAAGGTAGCTGCCGCAGATCCGCACCAAAGGCGCATGTTTCTAAATGCAGCTCGCTTGCACACACGCAGCATCCGCACGGTAACACGGTGTTGCGAGCGACCGGTACATCAAGTCTTCCTAATAACTTGGCTGGTAATTAACAGTAGTCGTAATCAATATTTCATTACCATTAAAGCTGTCCACCTGTAAACTGATATTTCCCACAAATTTACAGCGTAGTGTGGGAACTACGGTAGTTACGCATCGGGTCCTACAGGCTATATTTTCCCATTGGGATTAAACATTAAGGCAACCAGTACGACTCTTTGAGTCACTTTCACGACAGATGGCTGAATGATCGCAAACATTTCTGTCGTGAGTCATTTTGCTCCAGGCATCAATGGGATTCATTTAATGACTGCAGTGTATGGGATTACATAATTCAGTGGATGCTGCATTCCCATTACAATTTTATGAATCTGAGAGTTTGCGTGGGGTAGAAGGTATTCTATGGCAGGTTGCATGAGCTAAGTTTTTTTTTTTTAAATATTATTAATGCATATATATTAGATTGATAGATGAAATAAAAATGCAAACCACAGGAGATCGTCCTCACATACCCCCTTATTATAAAAATACTACATGTTATTTCACAATGTGCCGGCACCAGTCCATAAAATCTGCTTGCACTCTGCTACAATTTGATAGACAAATTAGATGTTGTTCCTGTAACAACTGAGGGATGGATTTTTTTTCTTTCAGAGACAAAAGAACTTGAGAGCTGCAGAAATGCTGCTGCTCAAGCTCATATTTGCACTGTTATCTGCAGGTTATGAGGTTGGGTTGACTGAAAACAGAGTGTGCTGATTTGGCTGTGTTTCAGAAACTACTGCACAGCCAATATGCTGGTGGTGCAGTGTGCCCTGTCTCTGAATATTTATAGCACATATCTTTCTTGTCACTTTTTATGTGAAATACTGATATTTATGGGCATGTTTGATCAGATCTGTTGGGATTTAATCTGTTCTGAATGATGGAACATTTGCTGGTGGTTGTGATTTTAATATCCATATTGAGGCTACAAAAGCAACAGAGTGGCATGGGAAATAGCTAAACAACGTGATTACAGGAAGAATGTCAAATGCAGCACATTTGGATCAAAAAATCATAACCTTTTGCCTCTTTTCATAATCCTAAAATAACTGGCTAAATCGTTTATTCGAAACTTTAACCCCCCCCCCCCCCCAAAAAAAAAACAAAAAACAAAAACAAACAAAAAAACAAAAAAACTTTAATTAAATATCGAGGCTAGATTAGAAACGTTCAGTTTTTACCACAGAATCCACCTTTCCCTTTCTCAGCTAAAACCATAGGCAGAATACACACACCTCTACAAAGCTGCCTCCCCAAGGCAAATGTCTCAACTTTAGCTGCTGGATTTTGGATGACAGATCTGGAAGGATGTCAGAGTTTGTTACAGAGTTGGCAGAGATCTCTAAAGCCCTGAGAATTCAGGTGGACATAAATCAGAGCTGAGCCTTGAGCTATCACTAATTGGGAGCCATCTATCGATTCAGTTCGGTTCCAATTATTCATATAGTCCAGACTGGTTTCTCAAGAACTTTACATTGCAAAGTAAAGCTCTCACAACATCACAGGGACAAACCCAGGATTCATATTGATTTTTGCCTTCAGTCTTCCTTTTTTTTAATGCCATGAAGTGAGTCAAGGCACTGTAGGTGAGTCCATACAAGAGGTTTACTTTAATAAAAGATCATTTATTAAACATAAAGAAACCAAGGCAAAAACATCACAAATGGGCTGATGCCAGGTGGAGTGGAAAAATGAGACTAGGCAGTTCACCTGGGCCATCTTCTACAGCTTGGAAAACACAGGTGAGCTGCATTAGCTGACAGGCCTCCCATGTCAGCAAACTATGAATAATAGCAGGCCAGGACTTTCTTGACGGTGGGAGGGTTGTCACATACGTAACAGCAAAAAGTCTTTGTAAAGCTAACAAGGATAAAAATGTAAACTTATATAGCCTTCTATAGTTTATAAATCCGCTGCCTAAATATGAAAAACAGTACAAATGACACACACTTGACTGTACTCATCTGCTGAATTTGAAGTTTGGTTAAATGGTAGAAAGCATAGTTTTTGACCTTGCAAATGAGAGAGAAGAGTGTTTTTTGTCAAGCATTATTAGCTGTCAAATACTAACCGTTATGTTCAAATGGATGTTCAGTGTGGTGAACATGACAGTAGAGCAGATAACAAAACATGTCTACTAATAATTGCAATTACAGCTGCGATCATGACAATGAAGACAGAGGTTTAAAGTCTTACATATGTGAATAGATGAGCTCAGTCATCAGTGCTACCTAAAAAATTAGGAGAAATATACACTAAAGAAAACATTATTCAGAGATGACACATCAGTATGTGTGATGATGATGATACTGGCAAAGACAGTGAATAATTAGCAAAAATTATGATGTGTGATTGTGACACTGACGCAGGAGATGAAGCTTTTGAAGTTACTGGTGTGCTGTAGGTGGATGTAGTCAAAGTACCAGTTCAGAAGCGTAAGAGCAATTAAAACCCAACAAAAGCCAGTAAGTCTGCTGGCAGCTGAACACTGTAAGAATAGGTTTAGAGACACTGAGCAATATTGACTATTGCTTTATTGCCATCCAAGGGTTGTCTAGTACACTATCTACAAACGGGTTGGCTGTAAAACCTAATGCATTATTTGGCCAGTTGCCCTGGGCAACCAGCGATTGAGCGCTGTCCATCTCCTTTGTTTACAAGGTAGCGAGTTTTGTTAACAAGGGCTTATGTCTTAAATGAGGACATAAATTAATAAAAGTTGGCCTTCATTTTCATCAAATTGTTACATGACCAGATTTTTGCAGAGATAAAAAAAAAGTGTATTAATTTATCCCACTCCCTTCCAGGGTGATGTCTGTAATCTGAGATCTTTCTGGGTTGTGAAATGTGGTCAGCGGGGGATTTCTGTCCAGCTGGCTCAGGAATGAAAGGATGTGGAGAGAGTAAAAGAATCAATAATCTGGTCCATCGTATAGCACGGTCTATAGAGAATTGATCTATTTTGGCATAATTTACAACACCTCTATGTCTGTTTATATCGATTCTCTGGACGTTATTGACATCTTAATATTGCAGGCAGTGAGAGACTAATTAAGTCTTGGAAGATTTTCAGTAACAGAGAGTAGGACCATCTTTTAAACGCAGAATGTGGTCAGAACTGATAAACACATGCAGATTTATTTTGGCTTCATCCATCTTTGCCGCCACATTGTCCTCGCAGTGAAAAATCTGTTTGAAATTTGGCCTGCCTTGCTAAGGCACTATTATGTACTGTATATTCTCACTAAGATTGGACCAGGATATTGCAAAGGATGATTTGAATTTTTTTAAGGCAGCTGCGTAGGAGCTTGATAAAAGGCAGAGTGACTGATGTGCAGCGTAGACTTTATGCATTTGACATTTCAGCAACACAGAGCCTTCCACGAAGCTGACGTCTGTCAGTCCAGAGGGCTTCTGCTTTTTTAGCAAAGTTAGCAAATTACTTGTGTACTTGTATCCTTGTGCACTTAATATTACCTCCTCAGTACTAAAGCATCAAAGTTGACTTTAATACATGCCATAGTCTCACTACAATTGGGTTGATGCATTTACAAATGCATGTATGCAATAATTGTTGTCTGTATTTGCATTTGCAATTTATATTTTCCAAAATGAATCATTAATTGAAAGTTAAATGGATTAGAAAATGGACAATGTCTGACAGAGGAGGAGATGTCATGCAAAAGGATTCGGCGCAAGATGCAAAATCGACTAAATCAAATAAAGTGAAGTTTTCTTTAGAATCTGGTTAAAGCAGCTAAATGTTTTCCCAGCAAAGTTTAGTCTCATTTAAGACCTTTTGCTTTCAGGACAAAGGACCAGTTATTGACAAATTAAATGTAAGGTATTTTTATTATTTGAGTATTTGTACTGACAATTAACCTGTCCTAAGATATGGCCTTTAGATCGATTAAAAATAACACAAAAAGAAAATTATTAAATGATTACATTTTTGCACAAAAGGTGGGCAAGTAGAAGGTGGTTCAATTACAGTCGAACAAACAAATCACCATTGGTGATGTGTCAGGGAGGGCAACCAGCCTAAGTCAAACATGCAGAGCTAGCTGTTGTGGCGACCCCTTTTAGCAGGCGAGTAGCCGAAAGTAGCTTTTATAGTAGGATTAGTGTAGAAATTATAAAGAAAACTCAATGCGGCCACAAAACTGCTGATTGATTGGACCCGATAATCCCAAAGATATAAAAGGGAAAAATTCCACAGTATATATGTAATATGTAATGAGGTTTGTCTTTGTGGTATTTATTATTGCATCAGCAGAGATATTATGGGTAATAATGCCGTACTGTACTTGCTCTAAGTAGTAACTTGTGCTAAGTAATATTTGACACTGTTGCAAGGCATATAATTTGCCTTTATTAATTTTGTCACTCCAGTTTAAAAAGTTGAAGTGGTAGAATAGTATATGTTATGGTGCATATTATTACTGCAGATTAATTTTAGAAATGGAACTTAATGAAAACTTAACATGTAGGTTATTAACATATAGTATACTAGAATGCTAATTTTGCTGTTAGTTTTTCTGTGACTACAGACAGAAAATGTGATGAGGGAGCAGGGGAATAACATTAGGTAAAGGTAATGGGAGTTGATTTGGGGAAGGTGCGACTAAGGGCATTTTGGCCATTTAGTATGCTCCTTTACCATCTAAACTTCAGTCTAGGATTACTGTATGAAATGGAGATGCTGCAGTGCAAGTCTCTTGAGTTGCTTCTGGGATGTGTGGAGAACAGTATGGCAAGCAACCAGACTGAAAACTACAGTTCCCATTTGCCTTTGTAATTTCTGCAGTCATAAAGCATAAGTGCATGAGGCCCTCCCACATTATCTCTGTAGCTCTCACAGCTGAATGTTACTGAAACCATACTTTAAAAGTGCTGGTCATGCTGCACATAACTCAGTACCTCCGCTCACACGTTCGCTCCAGATCTACTCCAAAGAGGTGAGAATCAAGTTATTCTTTACTAATTATCATTTGATCTTAAATATACTAAGGCATGACATTAGTGACATAATCTAATAACTTCTGAATTCTGAATTATAAACATTGAAAACAGGACAGATCAGACTCTGCATCGAGCGTATCTGTTGTAAGCGAGTCAAGCTAAGTCTCCATTCATTTTAGCCTCTAAATTGTTTAAGCTCTTAGTAGCCAGATAGCATCTTTATTGACCAGTAAAGTGCTGTGAAATATCCACCAAATGACTAGCGGGATCACAGCAGAGCAGTGATGGTCTTGTTTTTATGTGCTTTATCTCTTATATAAGCCGACTAATCATTTGCTCATTGGTTTAACTCTGAATTAGCATCTCAAACTGCTGAAATGTAGTGACAAGCAACGATAATATACTATTAAAACTGTTGGAAAATTAGCAAAGTGTTGCATGGCGAACCTGGTTCAGTGTGTTTCGTATGGTTCAGAAATGTCCCCAAAATATCCGTCGGTCCACTTTTTTTTCTTTTTTTTTTAATCTTAAAGCTCTTTTTTATGTGCTAAATTCTCAGAGTGAATTTACCGAATTTAATCTGTCTTTCAGAAATGGAAAACATGATGTTATTAATAATTTAAGGTTGTAGAAATGTTTTTAACATCATTCTAGATTACTTGAAGAAAGAATTGCTTGATTTTAGGATATTGAGCCTTTGAAGCCGTTAGAAGAAAGTTGCAGATAAATGAGTATCATGGACATTGATCTTTGCAATTTCTAAATAAACCCATTTTCACTGGTGTGTTGGAAGTGAAAGCCATTGTTGAGGTGGCAAAACGTGCTTGATTAATTACTGAAATGGCAAAGTCCTCCCTTGTGGCCTCTCTATTTCCTGAGTGTAATGGACAGTCCATTAGTCCATTTAGTAGAGGTATGACAATCTTCTCAACTCAATCCTCTCAGCTCTGCAGTCTTTATTTTCAGCAAATATTCCTCCACCACCTCTTCTTTTTTTTTTTTTTTACAGGTTTGACTGACATAAAGTCCTTGTTCATTTAGAGATTTCAAAGACAAATCAACCTATTTTTGTCCATTCACTTTTCCCCAAAATTTATCTGGAATGTTTTTAAATATACCCTGGACACTGAAGCAGCTTACTTACTAGATTAATAGTAAATTCAATTTTTTTGCGTTTTGGGGGGTTATTGGGATATTTTCATAGGTCATAGTGAATACTTGAAGGTGGAATGGGGGCAGCTGAACATGTGGTGTTAACCTGACTGAATATAGCATACATATAGTCTGTATACATACTGTTTACAAGAGTTAAAGGAAAGGGCTGTGCTGTGATTTCTTCTATATTTACTTTTACCTTAAGTTCACTCAGGTTCATAAGTACAAAGACAGAATATCACATATATTTTTCTCTCACACGGTACATAAGCTCTAGCTGGGTAATCAACCACGAAAACCTCACTATAGCTGTGCAAAAAGCTCTTTCACAGGTGCTGCTGTTCATGGTTTGTCGCTCACTGCATAGTAGATGCAGAGGTACAGTGGCTTGCAAAAGTATTCGGCCCCCTTGAACTTTTCCACATTTTGTCACATTACAGCCACAAACATGAATCAATTTTATTGGAATTCCACGTGAAAGACCAATACAAAGTGGTGTACACGTGAGAAGTGGAACGAAAATCATACATGATTCCAAACATTTTTTACAAATAAATAACTGAAAAGTGGGGTGTGCGTAATTATTCAGCCCCCTGAGTCAATACTTTGTAGAACCACCTTTTGCTGCAATTACAGCTGCCAGTCTTTTAGGGTATGTCTCTACCAGCTTTGCACATCTAGAGACTGAAATCCTTGCCCATTCTTCTTTGCAAAACAACTCCAGCTCAGTCAGATTAGATGGACAATATTTGTGAACAGCAGTTTTCAGATCTTGCCACAGATTCTCGATTGGATTTAGACACCAGACAGGTCAGGGATAAAGTTATTGAGAAATTTAAAGCAGGCTTAGGCTACAAAAAGATTTCCCAAGCCTTGAACATCCCACGGAGCACTGTTCAAGCGATCATTCAGAAATGGAAGGAGTATGGCACAACTGTAAACCTACCAAGACAAGGCCGTCCACCTAAACTCACAGGCCGAACAAGGAGAGCGCTGATCAGAAATGCAGCCAAGAGGCCCATGGTGACTCTGGACGAGCTGCAGAGATCTACAGCTCAGGTGGGGGAATCTGTCCATAGGACAACTATTAGTCGTGCACTGCACAAAGTTGGCCTTTATGGAAGAGTGGCAAGAAGAAAGCCATTGTTAACAGAAAACCATAAGAAGACCCGTTTGCAGTTTGCCACAAGCCATGTGGGGGACACAGCAAACATGTGGAAGAAGGTGCTCTGGTCAGATGAGACCAAAATGGAACTTTCTGGCCAACATGCAAAACGCTATGTGTGGTGGAAAACTAACACTGCACATCACTCTGAACACACCATCCCCACTGTCAAATATGGTGGTAGCAGCATCATGCTCTGGGGGTGCTTCTCTTCAGCAGGGACAGGGAAGCTGGTCAGAGTTGATGGGAAGATGGATGGAGCCAAATACAGGGCAATCTTGGAAGAAAACCTCTTGGAGTCTGCAAAAGACTTGAGACTGGTGTGGAGGTTCACCTTCCAGCAGGACAACGACCCTAAACATAAAGCCAGGGCAACAATGGAATGGTTTAAAACAAAACATACCCATGTGTTAGAATGGCCCAGTCAAAGTCCAGATCTAAATCCAATCGAGAATCTGTGGCAAGATCTGAAAACTGCTGTTCACAAACGCTGTCCATCTAATCTGACTGAGCTGGAGCTGTTTTGCAAAGAAGAATGGGCAAGAATTTCAGTCTGTAGATGTGCAAAGCTGGTAGAGACATACCCTAAAAGACTGGCAGCTGGAATTGCAGCAAAAGGTGGTTCTACAAAGTATTGACTCAGGGGGCTGAATAATTACGCACACCCCACTTTTCAGTTATTTATTTGTAAAAAATGTTTGGAATCATGTATGATTTTCGTTCCACTTCTCACGTGTACACCACTTTGTATTGGTCTTTCACGTGGAATTCCAATAAAATTGATTCATGTTTGTGGCTGTAATGTGACAAAATGTGGAAAAGTTCAAGGGGGCCGAATACTTTTGCAAGCCACTGTAGGTGGGCCTACGGTGGAAGTGCAAAATCTCATGTATATGTAAGTACTGGCAAGAGTTAAAAAAAATAGCTTGATAACCTAAGCTGGGGTATATTTTTCTTACTTAAAAAAAGAAAGTAATGCCCAAATCCCAAAGTAACACTCCGAATACATACCAAATGAAAACAGTGTACAAAAGAAGAACCATTGTATTAAATTGAGAAAAGTCTGTGTAATAAAAGTCTACCCCATGAATGGCCTTTTGACTCAAACAAGACCCCAGACAAGATTTTTTTCAATGAAATTTCTAGCTGTGTAATTACTGTGTTCATGTTGTTTGCAGTTTTTGAATATGTGAAGTTATGTATTACAATATAAAAGAAAAATCCCATTTAAAAACTCATACGCTTTGATTTGTTGTCAGACAAAAATGCACACTATATTATATAAAATACTATAACTGTCAGCCTCAGCAAGAAGAATGTAAGAAAATAACTGAAGTAAGACTTCTTCTGCTTCAAATCAAATTGTGCATTTAACCTGTGACCCTTTGTGCCTCCGATCTATTCATGTGTTAGTGACTGAAATTATCTGGCTGTCTCTGTTTGTCACCTCCCTCAGTGTTACATACTTCCCTTCTTTTCACGGTCATCTCAATATGGCAACTTTGAGACTGACCCCGAGGATGTGTACACTGACCCCCCTGTGGTTTGCATTAAGTGTTCCATCTGTTCTTATGGTTAACTTAATGCTTTTTTATGTCACGTTAACCTCAGATATAACCAGTATCTACTGTAAATGTTTATATTTACTTGCATGTGAAGTTTAATGGTGACTTAATGAAACCTGGTGGAAAAGTCTTGCAGTAAGAAACAGCCACTCAAATATAGTATTTGGTTAACCTGTTTATTTTATATGGCTTAGTGAAATTCCTAAAGGAATTCTACCTATCTAACATATTGTCACATTCCACTTTGGCCTTTCTTGCTGCACAACTGATTTAAAATTCTCTCTGAAGTTTAGAAAATGGCTCCATTATAACTAAGATGCAAGTAATGAAACTACATTGTAGTGGCTTCCTTTTCTTGCTTTTCATCCTTTCCTTCCCTTTCCTGCTTTCTTGACCCCACTCTCTCCTAACCTGTACCTATCTGTGTCCGTGTGTGCTGCGTCCAGGTATCAGGAGGAGTACAGTATGGACTCAACCAATGCCCAGTAAGTGTCTGGCAGCATCATGCTTGCATGGCATGGATTGTGTCTGCAGTGATAACTGGACTGCGAGCACCAAAGCATATACATAAAGCACTTTTCACTTTGGATTTTGCCTACACCATGTGTAAACATAATGCCGTTACTGTGTTTTGATAACTTGCAAAGTTGGTAGATGATGCAGAAAGGTCATTGTTTGGCTACCTTTTCAACAGTTGTTGTGGAAAAGATGTTTGGTCCATTTATAGGTTTGTCATTTGATCATGCCACTGTAAATGTTGGAAAGGTAGCTTTGAATAAAGTAAATCCTGGTGTATTTGTTTTTCAACTGAATGTGCACGCCAGTCTTCACCCCTTCAGTGTTGTCGATGTCCATTTGTGGGCTTGAAACATGCAACTGTGTGAGCAAATATGACAGAATTCCTAGAAAAACAAAGAGCTAAATTTTGGTGAAACGGGGGCTGAAAACACCAACATGGAAATTGTTCATGCCTTACTTACCATATAATGTGCATGCTGGTAAATTGACAGTCATTAAAATGTTTATCATCTTTTAGACCAACCCAGTTGGGCGGTCTTTTTTTTACCGCAATACCTTTTGGGAAATTGAGACATTTCAGTGATAACTCGGATGTTGGGTTGTGGCTATAGGTGATGGATCATCAGTAATATGGTAAAATCTGAATATGGAATCTGTAGAATTCCTTCTCTTCTGTAGGTGGTTTTCCTTTAGCTGTAAGAGTTATGACTCGAAATGACAAGTGCAAAGTGGTAAATGCTGGACTTATAAAGATGTTCTGCTTTTAATTATGTATGTATACCAGTCAACAACATCATCATTTCTACAGTTTCACATTAGAACAATACATTTTAATGAGATGATCAATGTTATTTGCATCCCCTGTCCGTGGTTATTAATGATGTGACTGACTGGTACAAGTCACATCATCTCTGTGCTGCAGTTGTTAGTCATATTGCAATGAAGTCCTGGGTTCTTTCTGTGTGGGGCTGTAGGTGTGAATGTGACCGTGAATGTTGGTTTATCTCTGCTAGCCCTATGATAGACTGGTGATTTGTCCAAGGTGTACCCCACCTGTTGCCCCTAATGGCTGGAATAGATTCCAGGCATGAATTAGATAAGTGGATGTTAAGAAAATGGATGAATAAATGGGGGGGGGGGCTTTTCCAGCAAATATATTTTGGTGTTTGAATTATGCAGATCTAAAAGGTTGAATAAACAACAACAAATTTATAGTCAGATTATGTTTTAGTTATTGAGATTGTAGAGCAATACAGGAAGTTTGTAGTGTTTATGGGAGCAGTTGTCCTGTCTTGCCCAGCATATGAATAGTGTGTAATAGCAGCTATGGTTAACCTGTAGAAGTAAACACCTGCCAAGCAAACACTGAATTTGTGACACGTCCTCTTACATTATTAATCCTTCAGCAACATTAATGCTCCAACCTTTTAGAAGCTGAAATGTCAAGATCCTCCCTCCTTTGTCAGAAATGACAGGTCATTGGACCTTTAAGGCTGCGGTTTTATTCTTGTTTAACCATCCTGTCAGTAAACTGGAAATGGTAATGTCACATACACTAATGACAGTGAATCTGTGTGTGTTTACTTTATTGGTTTTCTGTTCATTTATTTGTTTTTTCTGACTGTCTGTGTAACAAATGTATCTGTTACACTTAATTTACTGAAACCACAGTTAACAGAAAAAATATTTGATTACTATTCATTTTCCTTTGGCTCTTATTGAAAACGTTTGTGTTCAAGAAACACTGGTATTACTTGTCAGCAGCAGACCTTTCAGCTGTGGTTGCTGATAGAATACTATGTACTGCTGTGTAATGCTACTTTGTTGGCTATACAGTGGGTGTTTTGAACTATATGCATGTGTTAACTAAAAAGTGGTTAATTAAAGGCAGTGTGTTTTAACACGGTGTTAAAGGATACGCCTTTTAAACTGTATTCACTGTGGGGTGATTGACCTTGTTTCCATGGTGCAGTAGTTGCACTGAAAAACAACCACACTGTATTTCCTGTATTAGCAGAATTTTACATGATCAAAGGGTACATTCAGGAAGTTTCAGTTTCATTTTCAGCTCACAATGTCAACATCAGCACTTATGCATAAACAGCAGCACGCAATTTTATCAAGGAAGGCGAAGATGCCTGAAGTGCCTTCTTTGCAGTTCTTCATTCTGTCTTAACTTATTTTCGCAAAATGGCCGAGCTTCATATTCGGGATTCCCTGGATAACTGCAGTAGGTAGGTTTAATACCAAAATATATACTGGAATTGAATGAAAATGGCAAGTTTATATATAATGTACAGTAGCAAAACTGCAGGAATGTCTTAAACAAAGATCTGGAGGATCTCAAATTTTCTGCTTCAAAATTCAGATAAAACTGAGGTTATTGTACTCGGCCCTAAAAACTACTAGCCAGATGCTTACTCTGGATGGCATTACCCTGGCAACACCATGAGGAATCTTGAAGTCATTTTTAACTAGGATATGTCCTTCAATGCGCATCATCAATATGTAGGACTGCTTTCTTCCATTTGCGCAATATCTCCAAAATTAGAAACATTGTGTCTGAGAGTGACGCTTAAAAACTAGAAACTAGTATTACTTCTAGGCTGGACTACTGTAATTCGTTATTATCAGGATGTTCTACCTGTACCTGAAAAGTTTTCGATTAATCCAAAATGCTGCAGCAAGAGTACTGACAGGGATTAGAAAGAGAGAGCATATTTCTCCTGTAATGTCTCTTCATTGGCTCCCTGTTAAATCCAGAATTACATTTAAAATCCTGCTCCTTACATACAAGGTCTTAAATAATCAGGCCTCATCTTGTGTTAATGACGTTATAGTACCATGTCACCCCTTTATGGCTCTTCACTCTCAGACAGACTTCTCTCGTCCCTAGAGTATTTAAAAGTAGAATGGGATGCAGAGCCTTCGGTTTTCAGGCCCCTCTTCTGTGGAACCAGCTTCTAGTTTGGATTCAGGAGACAGACACTATCTCTAGTTTTAAGATTAGGCTTAAAACGTTCCTTTCTGATAAAGCATATAGTTGGGGTTGGATCAGGTGACCCTGAATCCTCCCTTAGTTATGCTGCAATAGGTCTAGGTTGCTATGGGATTATCATGATGCATTTAGTGTTTTTTCTTTAATTGCCTTTTTCACTATGTTGTTTATACACCTCTCTGCATTTCATATTTGTTATTATTAATCTGAGCCTGGTTCTGCTGGAGATTTCTTCCTGTTAAAAGGGAGTTTCTCCTTCCCACTGTCACCAAAGCGCTTGCTCAGACGTGGTCACATGATGATTATGTTTTTCCCTGTTTCCTTTGTATTATTGTAGGGTCCTTACTTTACAATATAAAGCACCTTGAGGCAATTGTTGTTGTGATTTGGCACCATATAAATAAAATTAAATTGAAGTTGACGCAACGCAGTGGTTACTTAACCATTTCTTTCAATGATTACAATGTAATCAAACATTAAAAAATTATTTAACTGTATTTTTTATTTAAACATTTTCATATGATTCTCACAAAGGAGGGAAATTCATGAAGTTAGAATTTCCTCTACAAAAAAAGACATTATTAGGGTATTTTGACATTATTTCTTTTTTCTTTTTTTTTAATCCAACTCATGAATAACTTATTTCTTTACCATTTTATGAATTAAACCCTTCTGTGGCCTTTAACATCACCCCAGTGCCATTATCCAGTCTGACAACCTTGTGCTTTTAAGTCTTATCCAGCCACTCAGGTCTCTGCACTTTTTACAGTGCTAAGCCTTAATCTTAGGACTTCTGTAAATCTGCAGTTCATGCATATTCTGATTCTTTCATAGAAAAGGATTATCAAAACTCACACATGGAGGCTAGATCTAAATTATTTCTGCACTTAGAGCACTTGAGCAGTATCCTGTTAAAAACCTTAAGATTTTTTTTTCTTTTTTTGTACCTTTTTGTTTTCTGGGGGACAAAGAAATATCTCTTTTATGTGAGGTCGCTTTCGTTTTATGAAACTATTTGACAAACAACATTGCCACAATGCTCTTGAAATATTCAGTCAAGAGGAAGATAAATTTGGTTTTACAAAACCAGCACAGTCAACACAGCAGGCAGCAATCTTAAAGCTCCACATTTGTGTCAGAACTCCTTAATAAACCTTGAAAGACATATGACAGTTGCTTTGAATAAGCAGCTTTCAGATGCCTATTTAAGGCTTCACTGCACTAATGTTTGCTCATACATTCATAAGTATTAGGAACAAAACCATTCAGTGTAATCTGGGTCCGTCAGCGGTCCACACCACCCACGCTCACGTGCAGCAGCTTACAAGTTGTACATATCCTATAGACAACCAGAAATAACCCATCCCTGCCCTTTCATGTTTCCCTTGTCTATCCAGTGAAAACACCTAGGTCCTATTAAAGTAAGCGAGGAAGGCTTCCCCTCCAAATGATTATGACACAAACACTTACACATTCTTCTTGAAGATTGTGGATTCAGTGTCCATTTGATAAGCTGCCTTCACAGTTAACACAGTCATGTCTGAGCTGAAGTCCATATTCTATTTTTGCACTATAATATGGCTTTGGACAAGTACCTGCAACAATTGGGAAGTTTTGAATGCTTCAGAGTGATAGAAGTAGAGAATAACAAAGAAGCCACTGCTTTTTATTCGTGGAGTATTTTTAGAAGCCTTGCAGCGTTTATATCAGGAACACTTTAGTGGGAGGTGAATAGGACATTTTCTATTTTCAACTCTTTGCTTTGTCAGAGGAGCAGCAGAGCAAAGCTGCCATCAGAAAATCTAAAACTGTATTAAGGCTGTGATGTGAAAGAGTGTTTTTTTCACACTGTTTACAGGTAAGATACAGTGGCTTGCAAAAGTATTCGGCCCCCTTGAACTTTTCCACATTTTGTCACATTACAGCCACAAACATGAATCAATTTCATTGGAATTCCACGTGAAAGACCAATACAAAGTGGTGTACACGTGAGAAGTGGAACGAAAATCATACATCATTCCAAACATTTTTTACAAATAAATAACTGAAAAGTGGGGTGTGCGTAATTATTCAGCCCCCTGAGTCAATACTTTGTAGAACCACCTTTTGCTGCAATTACAGCTGCCAGTCTCTTAGGGTATGTCTCTACCAGCTTTGCACATCTAGTGACTGAAATTCTTGCCCATTCTTCTTTGCAAAACAGCTCCAGCTCAGTCAGATTAGATGGACAATATTTGTGAACAGCAGTTTTCAGATCTTGCCACAGATTCTCGATTGGATTTAGACACCGGACAGGTCAGGGATAAAGTTATTGAGAAATTTAAAGCAGGCTTAGGCTACAAAAAGATTTCCCAAGCCTTGAACATCCCACGGAGCACTGTTCAAGCGATCATTCAGAAATGGAAGGAGTATGGCACAACTGTAAACCTACCAAGACAAGGCCGTCCACCTAAATTCACAGGCCGAACAAGGAGAGCGCTGATCAGAAATGCAGCCAAGAGGCCCATGGTGACTCTGGACGAGCTGCAGAGATCTACAGCTCAGGTGGGGGAATCTGTCCATATTACGACTATTAGTCGTGCACTGCACAAAGTTGGCCTTTATGGAAGAGTGGCAAGAAGAAAGCCATTGTTAACAGAAAACCATAAGAAGTCCCATTTGCAGTTTGCCACAAGCCATGTGGGGGGCACAGCAAACATGTGGAAGAAGGTGCTCTGGTCAGATGAGACCAAAATGGAACTTTTTGGCCAACATGCAAAACGCTATGTGTGGCGGAAAACTAACACTGCACATCACTCTGAACACACCATCCCCACTGTCAAATATGGTGGTGGCAGCATCATGCTCTGGGGGTGCTTCTCTTCAGCAGGGACAGGGAAGCTGGTCAGAGTTGATGGGAAGATGGATGTAGCCAAATACAGGGCAATCTTGGAAGAAAACCTCTTGGAGTCTGCAAAAGACTTGAGACTGGGGCGGAGGTTCACCTTCCAGCAGGACAACGACCCTAAACATAAAGCCAGGGCAACAATGGAATGGTTTAAAACAAAACATATCCATGTGTTAGAATGGCCCAGTCAAAGTCCAGATCTAAATCCAATCGAGAATCTGTGGCAAGATCTGAAAACTGCTGTTCACAAACGCTGTCCATCTAATCTGACTGAGCTGGAGCTGTTTTGCAAAGAAGAATGGGCAAGAATTTCAGTCTCTAGATGTGCAAAGCTGGTAGAGACATACCCTAAAAGACTGGCAGCTGTAACTGCAGCAAAAGGTGGTTCTACAAAGTATTGACTCAGGGGGCTGAATAATTACGCACACCCCACTTTTCAGTTATTTATTTGTAAAATATGTTTGGAATGATGTATGATTTTCGTTCCACTTCTCACGTGTACACCACTTTGTATTGGTCTTTCACGTGGAATTGCAATAAAAGTGATTCATGTTTGTGGCTGTAATGTGACAAAATGTGGAAAAGTTCAAGGGGGCCAAATACTTTTGCAAGCCACTGTACATCATTAATGGTCTGCATAGTGATTCTGTGGCCTGGTTATCATCAGAAACCTTAATGGGTCGCTTCACTAAGGCTGCCTGATTGGTCAGGGATAACCGAACTGATGCGTTACAGATTTGTTTCTATGCAACTAGTTGCAACTGGCAGACTGCAAACTAAAACATACGAGGCAAGGTTGCTGTCGATTGGGCTCTGCAATAGATGCAGAGCATGCAGCATCTGAGTACCATCTTAGCACTGATATCTGTTGTAGGCTCCTTCTTGAGTGACTATTATGACCCCCATTGTCTTGTTGTGGTGTTTGCCTGTGCTTGATTCTGCAAAACCCTCACACATATTCCATATGGCGTAGAGCATCTGGCGGCTGTTAGACAGAATTTGTTTTTTGTTCTTTTCTTTTTTTTAAATCTAGAATGAACAGCTCTGTTCTGCCCGTCTGATTATCCCGAGGTCAACAAGCTGTTTGATGTTTATTTACATGGTCTACAAAGCAGTTGTAGTTGTTCAGTGTTTCACACGAGGAGCTCATAAAATTGCAATCCTGTCACAGAAAGCGGTCACGGTAAACAGCATTCGTATTTGTGTTTGTTTGTGTGCTTGTGTGCCACCTCAGTACTATACATATATGTATATATATTAGTGCTGAAGCTCTATATACCGTAAAGAGTTGTTAGTTGAGGACTCAAGGTCATATGATGCATCTATCCTATGTGCGAACAAAGGGACTGCATCTTCTTAAAGTTATTGTCTGTTGTGAATACTGTGTGACTCCTTGGCTATACAGACTACTAATCATCTTACCCTACAGTTATTGGTGGTGGTTGTTTGCAGACTCGAGATGCCAAAAGGAAAGAGAGTATGTACTTAAAAGGTATTGCTGTGGGTTCACAGCTCCTGGTAGCCACCTTATGTGGAAGAAGACCTTTTTGTACCCTTGGTCAGAAGTGTTTTATAAGCACGGTAAAAGGTAAGGACAGCAAATGTTTATCCTTGTGTATTATGTGGACAGAAATATGTGTGATGAGAAGTGCTGTAAGGCCATAATTTTGATTGGCTGGTTTAAAAAAAATGCACAGAGACAAATAATTCAGCTGTAGGCAATTCGGTAATTTATAGCTTCTTATTTATGTCCATCACTTGATCACTTGTTGTTTTGTGAAAGTGTTGGCCACAAAACCGTAATTCAGAAACAATAAAGGCGGTCACACATGATGGTTTTATGCTTTTTCAGTTGTGATAGGACCATAGCTTGGAACTGTATTCTGAATCTTTGACAGTAAAATATTGTTTATATGGTTCAAATGACTGAAATTATAGCACAAATGCACAGTTTTGAGACTATTGAATGTTGGGTTAAGTCATTTTTAAATATAGTCTCAGAAACTTTATGACATGGAAATTGAGAGCCAGTGGTCTTAAGAAAGTAATGAAAAGCTAGAGCCATATGCAAGACATGTCTGAATGGCATATTGAAGTTCTAGTTGTTGACATATTTCTTGTTGTGTAATTTGTCTAGCAAAGCATATACAAAATCGATTTTTCTTCAATCCAAAATACTTTATAATGTCCCCCAAACTACAGTTTCTTCTCTTACTTAAATAACTGAAAATGCTCTGCTACTAGAAAGAGGTATAAATACTTAAACGAAAATGTGATCTATACACCCACCTTTACCTGGCATGTTTTAGCTTACCAAACAAAAGCAGCTGCAACAGATTTATATAACACATCAGATTACATTTACTTACATCATTTTCCAGTATATTTATACCTTCACCGGATAACATGACATCGACCCTTTTCTCTTTTTCACTCATCTCCATCTCTGGAATCTTTACCTTTAACCACTTTGCCTCCGTTAGCTTCCTTAAAATGTCCATGTTCAGCTGGGTGAAGGTGATTTAAGTGTCTGATTAGGTTTATTGTTAGGAAGTTTTTATGATGGTCCCTCTATGATTTTCTTTGGTGAACTTTGTCTTCCCTAACAAGTGAGGAGCTTCCATGCTAAAGACATGTTTCTATGTGGATGTGAACATGTGTGACTATTTATATGCATCACAGGACACATGTTGTACATGCATGAAGCAGGCCAGCTCAAAATCAGAAATACCCGAAGCCAAGATTGCTGGAAATTGGCCTTTTCCGGTCCCTGGCTGGTGGATTGCTGTGTCTGTAGTATTTTACAGAAACATAAAACTTAAAGAATCAAGTAACTTAGAATTAAAACTTTGCGGCCTTTTCATTTGTAAAGGAGCTACTCTCTGTAAAGAATGTATTCGATTTGCTGCTGGGCTTTTTTTTCTGTTAAATTAGTAATTCCCAAAGTGTTCAGTAAAGTATTAGTGTACTCAGATTGTGTTTTCCATTAGTTGTGTCTTAGATCAAGATTTAAGTTTTATAAATAAGTAATCAGTCTGTAAATCCACAAATGTTATTTTTCCTTACAACTATTAATGGTTGGCTTAGGTTTTGCTCTGTTCACATTTCCTCCATGTGCCTATAGGCAGGCAGGGTAAATAAAAGGCCCTAGTAACTTTCATTCAACTTTAGAAGTTCTTTTACAGCTTCTTAGGTGACCGATACAAGTGACTGAGATATGTGTGTGATGGAGTCTGTATGGATGGGCATTTGGAGATGAAGGTTTCTACGTGTGTGTCGGTGTGTGTATTTGGCTCTGTCTGTCTCTGACTAATTCCTTGTGCTCGGAAAGCATGCCACACAGACACGTGAGTGAACATTTCCTGCACTGAAAACTGTCTCTATGGCAATACAGCCGGAAGGAGGAGAGAGGGGATTAGCTGGAAAATGGCTCATATCATGTTCTTTCTCCTACCTACACTCTTTATCTACACACACATAGTCCCTTTGGAGTAGGCTGCTGTAATTGCCCTCTTGCTCGCTTCTCTCCTCCCTTGTCTTTTCGCACCCTGTATTCATCTTGTCAGACAAGGTGGAAAGCTACAAGGGTCCCTGCTGTGACTGTAAGACCATTATTACTTTCCCTTCATGTTCTTTAGTGACAACAAGCTCTGTATATTACTGAAATGGGCATTAGGCCTGACTCATTACCTTCAATTGTCTAACCTACCCACAGTTCTGTAGCTACGTCATCATTCATGCTTAAGTGATTGTTTGGTCCATTATGTCTGCTCAAATCTTTAATAGCTTTGCATGTGTCATAGTAGGTGTGACCACTTAAAAAGCATTGCTAAAGTGCTGTAGTTTTTAATAGGGAGATAATTGTCAATTATTAATGGAAGCTTCTTTTAGTGCTGTATATAAAGCGGGCTCTCCACTTGTATTCTCTCTTATTTATGTGAAGAAATAAGGCTAGACCCCAGAGGTACTGATTGTCTCTCAAATTGTAAACAAGGTTTCAGAGTGCTGAATGTGTTGGCACTCTTAAAATTCGCAAATAAATATTACGAATTTTATGAAATGTTTAGAAATATTAAGCAATTAGAAATGATTCAGTCCTATTTTGCCCTTTTCACAGCACAAATTGGTCAATTTGAATAAATAACTCACTAAAGTAATTAAAAAAAATACTTTAAAACAAAGTATTTCTCTGAATGTGGAGAAGTTTTCCAGTCGCTGTCGAGAAAGTGTCAGTATATTTACATAAATCTTCATTAATGACTGCAGATGCTGTACGTTTGAATTTCAAGTGAGATGTGAATGTACTTGTGGTCAATATTATTATTGTACATGGCAGACAGTAAATGCTGGGTAACAGGATTAGTGAAAATAATATAGGGCTTATTCTAAGTCTGTATAGATTTGCATGTGATCTGCTGGCTGGAGTTTACTGGAAAAAAAAACACAATTCTGTTGACATGAAGTGAAAAATCACAATAAAATGAAAGGTATGAAACATGAAGACTTCTGGGAAATGTCACCATATTGTTACTGTTTTCTCCTATGTTTGACCTTTCTGCATTGTCCCCACAGGGTTCAGGTAGAGTTCTATGTGAACGAAAACACCTTCAAGGAGAGGCTAAAGCTTTTCTTCATCAAAAACCAAAGGTCAAGTAAGTAACCATAAACTACGCTCCTCTTCTTCTCTTTTACAGTGAAAATGGTTAGCGGCTTGCTGCTGCTAGATACATTCTGAGCCAAATGAACAATAAGTGCATAATAAAGGAAATGACAGCCAATGATGACATATTTCCACTTTGTGTCTCAGTTGGGGCTTTCATTATTACATTAGCTGCCTCATTGTTGGGGTTTTAGGTGTTCAAGCTGTGACCCAGCATGGACAGAAGAGTATGGCTCATTTGTGGAAAGATGAGGCAGAGATGCAGTGTTTTTCTCATTAGGACATGCCACATTGTCTCTAAAAAAGACACTGGCATGACTCAGCACTTTGGTGCACTGTGTCTGGAAGCTATTCATTTGCATGTAGTTGTAAAAATGTACACTATGGGAACTCTCCCATCTCCAGTTGGACATGTCGTTACTGGGTCTGTGACGCTGGCTCTGCTTTCTTTCTCTCAGCTTGTTGTTGTCACTAGGCCGCCATAGTCTTTGACATAAAACAGCAGGTTTTAATGAAAATGTCAGATCGTGCTGCGGGGGTCTTCTGCTCCGTTTGTTGTTTGTTTGTCTGCCCTGTTTCAAATCTTTTTAACACTGACGCAGGCTTCATCGCAAGGGGTCGTGTCACTAGGGATTAGCTAGCTCGCTGGCTGGATGACTGACTGGCTAGCTGACACTGCTAGATTTAAAAAAGCTCCTGTCATCTTCTGCCAGGGTTTAGTTTTTATATGTATTATTTAGTGTTGTATGTAGCAGGTTGTATGTGAGTTTATCGGTACACTTATTGCCACAAAAAAAACTTGTGATTTCATAAACATTATTATCACCCATGGCTATTTCTATGCAAGCCCACAAGGCATTCATACTGCTTTGTAATGCTTCTGCACATTGTTAGCATACAAAAGTGCTAGTGTTATTTTAGTGTTCTTCTTGAAGGATTTGAAGGATGTGCGTCATGGGAAATCAGCTGTTCCAGGCTGCTGTAGAGGCATGGAAATGTATTAGTTATGCTTCAGGGGTAAAAGCATTTTATGCACCTAAACGACCACAATTCGAGCAGTAGCAGTTCACTATGATGAAGAGAATTTGCTGGATTTGTTGTTAACAGCAGTCTCTGTTTGAACTTCAGACTGCAGACAAAGTGTACACAAAAAAGAGTGGAAAAAATCAACACAGAGCTTTAAGTCTGAGCCTGTGAATAATGTGAAAAGATGTAAGCAAGCTCATCTTTAAGTCACTCAATTTACGCTCCAGCTTTTTTTTTGTTGTTGTTGCTCTACAGGCCTGAGGATCCGCTTGTTCAACTTCTCACTGAAGATTCTTACTTGTGCCCTCTACATATTAAGAGTCAGCTTGGAAGATCTGAAGGAGAAAAATGGGAGCCCATGGTGAGAGTGAGACTCTACCTCTCCCTATTCAATCACTGTTCCTATTCCACTTGTACATAGTAATTTTTGTTATTAAAAATCAAAAATGGAGGATAAATAAAAGCTAGAAAAGAAGAAAAAAGAAAAAGGTGATAGTCATGTCATCACAGGGTAAGTAAATGTTAAAGCAGTCCTTCCAGATACTCAAACTCTACCGCACAAAAAACATTAAAGCTGAGATAAAGTAAGTGAGATAAAAACAAAGCCATGTATGTAGTGTAACGTTAATTTATTAACTCCCTCACTCCCTCTGTTATCTGGCTTCACTGAGCCCAACATCAGCTGTCATAACCAAAGTCTGTTATTAACAGGTCTGCACATTAGAAAAAGTGTATTTAGAGCATTTTAATCTAGCAATTCCAAACAATTTCCAAAATATTTTTTTGTTTTCCAGGTGTAGAAAACAGTAAATGTAACTGATTGCAGCGTGATGGCTTAGCGCTTAGCACTGTTTCCTCATAGAGGATCCTTATTTCAGTGGCTGGTAGGGCCCATCTGTGTGCAGTTGCCTCTGGGGACTCACAGATAAACATGTTAGGTTAGTGCTGCCTGTACTGGACTATAACAGACTGGCCAATAAGATTCTTCATCTTGAGAGTTTCACTGAAGGTTGTCAGGAGAGCATAAAGCATAAAGGATACAGTACCATGAAGTATTTGCCACTTCCTAATTTCAGGAAAAAAAAAACAAAGAAATCAGGGAAAGGGCAAATGCTTTTTCTCGACACTGTAAGTATATGTGAAATATTCTGTGTTTTACTTTCACAACTTTGAAGTTATTTATTTTGTAGTGATTATCTAATTTTACTCATGTTGTGTGTGTTTATATGAAAAATGTAAAAAAGTTGCTCATCCTATGCAGTTATGTGGATGTTCGATTCCCAGTAGACATGTTTCCACCCATTCACACGTTCAAACTGTTACTCTGTCTTTATCTTTTCCTCACTCCTGTCCGTGATGCAGTGCAATGAATCGAAGCAACGGTTGGAATGATACATCAGAGCCACCACAAATCAAATGGTATGTTCATGTTAACATGGCACTTCATAGTAAAATTATTGGTGCACAATAGTAAGGTTGATAATAAATGAAGATGCAGTGAAGTGTGAGTAAAAGTTTCACATTGTTTGTGACAGGGAACGCATTTTCTGGGTGAACAGACGAGAGTCTGTATGGGCAATACAGGTGAGCATGATACCGTTTCTGTGTGCATAAATCAAATTCCATTCCATGAACTCGGTCTCAATGCATAATTCAGCCCAAAAACACAAGCCATTTATTAGATAAAAGCACTGCACAGTATGGACGTTCCCCGCTGAAGGCCGAGAAGAGTCTGCATTTGCGGGGTCCATTTATCTCTCTCCCCTTTGCTCCAGGTGACAGTGGCCTTAATCAGTTTTTTGGAGACTATGCTTATCACATATCTCAGCTACAAGGTAAGAGACTGACTCACACTACAAATTTTATCTTTTTAATTCTTATTGTCCTCTTGCAGCTTCTTGATCTAAGTCCAACACTTTGTTTCCTGTCTTGCGAACCAACAGCTTTCACTTTCCAGCGTCAGTGTCATTCCCCAAAGACAGCCCCATCACAGAGCCAGCAGTCTTTGCTGCAAATTTTAAACTCAGACATCAAGCACACTGTCTCAGAAAGAAGTTGAGATAAAGGCTCTACAGAGCTTAAAGTGCTGTTTGTGTTTTGTCTACATACACGTGACAGAAAGATGCATCACAAATGTATTTAGGTCTGATTTGCGAGCCTTGCAAACCTTTAGTGCACCTTAGCATTGATTCTAAAGTTGCTGGAACTCTACCAGAAGGTTTAAATATCATTTTTCTCAAAGTTACACACATCCACCTAAAACCTCCCACAGGGGCTCAGCTGAGTGCTCATTTTCATATTGATCAAACCATTAAGTGAGCGCTGGTACCTTGTGAGTGGTGATGATATGGTCATTTAAAGTGATCACTCCCGTCAGGAAAACATTTTTTTATCGTAGGATAACAATGATGACTTCTTGTACTGGTTTTTCAGCTAATCTTCTCTCCCTGAACCAGCCGAATGCCACAGAACACAATCAGTTCCCTTCGCTGTAGCTGTCAAGAGTTTAGGTTCAGGTTTCCTTGAATCTGTGACACATCTGAGTATGCACTTCTTTTCTCAGTCCTTGTGCATGCAAAAGGAGGATTGTGCACATTGCAAGTAAAATATCAAAAATATGTGTTAGTGAAATGCACGGTATATAGAAATACAGAATATCTGATGGCAGACAGAATATTTGAAACATTTTACATTCAACACAAACATATCTTCATAACAGATCATTTAGTTAACTGTAATAGCTCTTCTCAGATATTTATTGAATTGAGCAGCATCACATACTGTCCATATTTTTTTCTTTACTTTTTCATCTGTTAATGTATTTAGAAATTAAGATTTTAGGAATGAACACACTATCAGTTTGGATTTGAACATCTCCCACAGCTTTCCCTGACTCTGAATCTAAGTTGCACCATTGCTTTCAACCCCTGTTGAGATCCTCAGATGTTTGCAATCGGGTTTATTACATGCAGTCTTTATCTTCTTCTTTCCTTCAGTTCCATTGAACTGCTTTTACTTTATGAGTCACACAATGTTAAATTTTGTCCTCAGATGGTGAAGCCTTTCAAAATATTGTGGTTTTCAGATACTTTTATCTTAAACTGCTGCTTTTACGTGTCTAGTTTCCAGTGTCACCTCCTCAGTGTATCATTTCACACTAGCGTAAATTTATAGTGTTCTGCTTCTTGAACATAAACGTTATACCTTGCCAGTGAAAATATATGCAGATATATTTTTACTTATGTTCTCATTCACTGCTATATAATACCAAATGTAATTATAGTGCACAGAGACATTATGTAACACACGTGTAAATGAGCAGAGGCTGCATCATACAGTCGATTATGTAAACCCTTCATTATGAAAAGAGATTTAAGTGGTATATATATATATATTAGAACCTTTTTATCTTCATTTTAAATGTTGTATCTTACATTTAAGCACAGTAGCTAAGCATAACAGGCAAAAACTACAAACAAGCATGGTGTTGTTTTATGTTGATGTCCTCCATTATTACCGAAGGCAGACCCCTGCAGCAGATTCATTAAATTGTTTCCCATTAATTTCCTTTCTAGGGAAACATTTGGGAGCAGATCTTCCAGATTTCCTTCATACTGGAAATGATCAACACAGTGCCGTTTATAATCACAGTGAGTAACTTAATCAGTTCGCCTTGTCCACAAAACAAGATCTTCAAATATCAGATATGTACAATTTTGAATTTAATGAGAAACTACCTAATGTATTTAAATTTCTTTATTATTTGTATTGGGGATTGTAACTTCATGTTATATATGAGGTATGTTAACTAAATATCCCTTTACTAATATACTGTATATTTTCACCCTGTCTCTTTCTTTTCTTCTTTAAGATTTTCTGGCATCGATTAAGAGGCATATTCGTCCCTGTGTTTCTTAACTGCTGGCTAGCCAAAGGTGCTCTGGAGAATATGATTGTAAGTTTTTTGCCAATGTAAATAAAGCGTGTGTTGCATCTTACACACTAAAGCTTCATTGTACTAGAGAGAATAAACAAAACTGTATGTTTTCTTTATTACTATCGGCTTTGAGGTTAAATTATCTGCCCTCTAGCAGCCATATTAGAGCTCATGAGTAACATTGTGTAAGTGCTCAGTGGCTTGATACAATGTAACAAAACAGAATTTAATTGACTAGGCTAATTCATTTCTTTCTGGTTAGCTGGCACTCTCTTTTTGTCGACACTGATATGTGCACAAAACAACATATCTTTTTGAAGCTACATTTGTCTGTGTAACATTATTAGCAGTAACAATGGTTACTTTGATAAATTAGCCTGCTGTCTAATTAGCTGGCTACAGAGCTAACACTAGCCATGTTAATCATGTTCAGCTGACATATTTAGGAGAAAACAAAAGACATGTTTTTTTTAATCAAACAGCAGACTTTCATATTCATGTTGCAGTAGGCTTTCAGACATACTGTGTTTTCTCACTAGAAGCTTGCATAAAGAAGAAGCAAGCACTTTTTCTTTCTTTTGGAATTGACTGCATGTTCTTGAGGCTCGTGCACGGCATGCACAGCAGGTATCGTGGCCCTACACTGATTGGTCCACTTTATTAGAAATACCTGTTCGCGTTCTCATTTATAAAAATTTCTAATCAGCCAATCACACAGGGTAGGTAACTGAATGCACCTAAGCATATAGACGTGGTCAAGATGGCCTGCTGAAGGTCAAACCAAGCATCAGAAAGGGTAAAAAGGTTAATGTTAGTGATTTGAATGTGGAGTTTTTGGTGTCAGAGAGGCTGAAGTATTTCAGAAACTGCTGATCTACTAGGATTTTCCCACACAACCGCCTCTACAGTTTACAGAAAATAGTCCAAAAAAGTGAAAATATCCAGTGAGCATTAGTGCTCAAGGTGTAAATGCCTTGTTGATACCAGAAGTCAGAGGAGAATGGTCAGACTGTTTAGTAAGTTAGACAGTTAGGAAGGCAACAGTAGCTCAACCAGCCACTTGCTACAACCAAGGGATGCAGAAGAGCATCTTTGAGCAAAACTAACTTTGAAGCAGACAAGCTACTGCAGCTGAAAACCACACCAGGTGCCACACCGAGGGAACTGAGGCTACTGAAGCTACAAAACTGAGTAAAAGAAGACTGGAAGAAACATTACTAGGTCTGAGTGTCAATATTAGTGGTTCAGGCTGCTGCTGGTGGTGTAATGGTGTGGGAAATACTTTTTTGCACACTTTGGGCCCCTTATCACTTATTGCTCATCACGTGATTCCTTTATGACTACCATATACCCATCTTCCTATGGCTGTTAAAGCAGGATACCACACCATGTCACAAAGCTCAAATAATCTCCAACTGGTTTCTTGAACATCACAATAAGCTCATTTGTACTCAAATGGCCTCCATAGTTCCCAGAGATTGCCGTCATGGATGTGGACCCAACAAATCTGCAGCAACTGTGAGTTGCCATCGTGTCATGATGGACAAAAATCTCTGAGGAATATTTCAAACACATTGTGGAATCTATTTCGTAAAGAATAAAGGTAGTTCTGAGGGCACAGAGGTTTCAACCCAGTACAAGCAAGGTGTACCTAACAAACTGGATAATGAGTGTATATTGTTTAAAGTTGCAAGTAAAGCAGTATATGTTTAGAGTACTACCCAATATCAAGAGCAAGTCGAGCCAAAGCAAAAAGTACAAGTGTGGGCACGGCGAAGTGTAATAAAGCACAGAGTTTACAGAAATCTGGTGTTGTAGTATTAGTGTTGCCCAGAAGGGTTTAACAGGTACATGAAATTCAAAGCAATTCCATTGGATCCACCTGGTGCAGTGTGTGCTCTCGCTGTGATTCAGATGAGACAGAGTAAGAGCGACATGCCAAGACGGTAGGTGGCAGATGGTTGAATCTGTGGCCAGGGGGGTGGTGGCAGGCAGAACATGCTAACAAGGTGCAAGTGAAAATGAGTCGTGAGCTGCCACGTTGGAAGATGGACAGTATGCTAATATAGGAGTACGTAAGAGATCTGAGCTTTGATTAATTAAATAAAATGATTTTAATTTGGTTTTGAAGGAATTTGTACGTGTGATGCAGATGCCCTTTTAATACTTTGTTTTGCAAATATATTTTGGTCCTGTTGTCCTTGAGAAATTGTTTGTTTTTTCTATCACAAGTGGAAAATGTGTTGTATTTCAATCAGCGGTATGACTAATGCACTAAACGGTTTTTGCACAGGAGAGTAGATCTGCCCATTTAAAAACCTCTTTTCTTGTGTCCAGAATGATTTCCATCGTGCCATCCAAAGGACCCACTCTGCCATGTTTAATCAGGTGTTCATCCTCATCTGCACCTTACTGTGTCTGGTTTTCACCGGGTGAGTCAGCCTCTGTTCTCGCTGTTAGTCACTGAAGTGCATCTCTGACCGCTGGTGCAAAATCTGTTCTCTGAACCTTGTACCACATCACCCCAAAAACATCGTCTCACAGTTGGTGGTCTGCATGGCTTTTTATCTGGTAGAAGCAATATATGTTGTAGAAACGAAAACCGGAAAAAGCAAAACATGTAGCTATTCAAAGAGCTGTTGAAAGCAGGCATTGTGAGCTACTGTTGGTTATTGGCAAAGGTTAATGTTTTTTAAGAGGTAGTATCCATGAAAGAGATACATATTTGCTACTGTTGCTGGAAAAAGAAATGCTTATAAAAATGCACTGATGATCAGCGTCAGAGTAAACAGACTTACAAACACTGTTATTGTATTGATAACCTTGTTTTCTTTATTGTTAATTGATTTTCTTGTTTTAAAACAGTGAATTTAATCAAAGTTGTGTTATTTCTGACATCATAGCTCTGATTCACTTTCCCCCAGCCCCAGACTTTGAAATGTCCAACTTATCCAAAAAAAGAAAAAAACACCTAATGAGCAGTCAGAGGAAACTGACAGAACAATCATGGTGTCACTTTAAATGCCATACTGAGGAGAAGCCCACGTTGGGCTGACCTTTGGGCCTTTGTTCTTGGTCAAATTGAATTGTAATATCCAGTCTAGACATGACTATATTACCATAGTGAAAGAGATTGCCTTAATAGAATATATCCCCTTTCATATGTTATATTTTAATTATCTTTACCGGTAGGACATTTGTCTGGTGTCATTGTATGATTCCTCGTTTTTATGCAGGGCTTGTGGGATCCAGCATCTAGAGAGAGCTGGGAAGAACTTGACCTTATTTGACTCGTTCTATTTCTGCATCGTTACTTTCTCCACCGTGGGCTACGGGGACGTCACGCCACAAATCTGGCCCTCCCAGCTGTTGGTGGTCATTCTCATCTGTGTTGCCCTGGTGGTCCTGCCGCTACAGGTACCAACTCTGTGCTAAATTAAAAACCAGCGATTCGCAAAGTGCAGTGAAGGGTTGCGGTTTGTTGTAAGCCTTTTGTTAGGTCTTTTTAATCACAAGGAATTCTTTAATATTCTGCATTCAGTGATGACCTTTGTGTGGGTATCATCAGATATTAAATGACATTTTCATGCTGGCCTGCAGCTCGTGAAAGTCTAATTTGGTCCTTCGCTTCTGTGACATTTTTTTGGCTGCAGAAGAAGTTTGCAAGTGCCAGTCAAAATCCTGGCTCACATTTGCTGCATCATTAGTCCACATATATACTGTGTTATTTATATTTAAAGACTGCGAACAGGTTCATCCCTTCACATGTCTCAAAAAGTTTCTGTCCCTGTGGAGCAAATTGAGTGAGAAATGGAGATGAACTCCCGCTGCTGCCAAATTACTCCACTAGTAGTTTTCACTCCATCTGTGTCCAGACAGCAAATCTATCTCTGTTTTATTATTTATTTCATTCTTGCTGCTTTTGACATCACTCCACTTTTGCTGTCATTGTGTCAGTTTGAAGAACTAGCATACCTGTGGATGGAGAGCCAGAAGTTGGGGGGGAACTATAGTCGACATCGGGCACAGACAGAGAAGCACGTGGTGCTGTGTGTCAGCTCGCTGAAGATAGACCTGCTTATGGATTTCCTCAACGAGTTCTACGCTCATCCCAGATTACAGGTACAATGAAAAGACCAAATGATATGTTAATATGCTGCTATTTTTGCTTATTTCCACTGTTTCCACTATATCTTCTATATTTCTATTGCATGCTTTAATCGTGAGCATGAGACATGAGACTGGTTGTGTAATTAGCTAAGTCAGTAGTACACAGTGACTATTCAATATAAAATAAGGCAAAACCTTTCAACTTGCCAGCCTAAGAATCAGCTGATTTTTCGCTCAGCCCGTCGAAGGACAGATGAACTGTATGTATTTTTTTCATAAGTCAGAGGAATCACTACTCCTCCTGCAGTATTTGGTAGAACTTAGTGAAACCTCCATGCAATGATATCCTAATAGGTCTTCACCTAAACTGTGCTCAAGGTCATATTTGTCATTCTCAGTGGATTTTAATTGTTATTAATTGGTCCATTACAGCTGACCAATGACAAGAAAACTTCACTGTCACTGTACTTCACACATACAGCACAACACAGTAACACAATAAGCTGTGCACTTTGATGGATATTGAGCTGGATAAGCTACCATGCCACTAAGGTACTGGTTTATATTATAACTTTTTATATTATAATTTTTTTGTACTTTAGTGGACGTTTTACTGTGAAAAAGTTGCAGCTTTTTTGTTTTATATAATTTTTTTCCTCAACATTTGGTATCAAGAAAAAAAGAGCACTTTGCCTGTGGATCGTGACATTGGAATGGGCGTAAAGTTGATTTGGTTGCAGTTGTCAGAGCTAAAATGTGTTCATCAGTCATGAAAAATGTATGTTATTTTCTCCTGTACTAATGAATTTATGAGGGTTTAAAAATGCTGGGAAAAAAATCAAAGGTCAGCTCATGTCTGTGTACTTCAAGGGGCTAAAAATCTTTGTAGTATGAAGGTAAAGGTTTTGCATGGCTTCATTATATATACACTTGGGACTGACTGACTGACTTTTCATAGATTTATCCAGGGTTTTTGTATTTCATATTTGTTTTTTGTGGATTTTAATTTTCTTGTTTTTTTCTCTCTTTCTCTAGGACTATTATGTGGTGATTTTGTGCCCGACAGAGATAGACATTCAAGTTCGTCGAATTCTCCAGATCCCCCTGTGGTCCCAGAGGGTTATCTACTTGCAAGGATCTGCTCTCAAAGACCAGGACCTGATGAGGGCCAAGTGAGTAAACACATAACATGCACATATTAAGACCAACACCTAAAAACAAAGCTCTTGCGCGTTATCTTTCTGAAAGGTTCAGATTTCAGTAGAGCTGAATCTGATTTGTTTTATTCGTTTTATTTTCTGGATACGACTTGGAATGTAATTTAAAGTGTTGCTTCTCAACCGGCAATGCAAAGCCATTGAAGTGCAGTTAGAGGGTGAGATACTTACAAATCAGCTTGGCTGGCCTCTGCTTTCACTTCAGTGTAATGCAATTTTACTCCACATCGATCATCTCCTCACTTCAAAGAGCAAACTCTGCACAGAAGCAGCGAGAGAAATTGTGACCTGTCAGTTTTGTTTGCGTCAATCAAACCCATTACTGCACAACCGGGGCATTCGTATCTCGTAGCTCGGCTGCAGATGTTGAATTACAGCCCTATATCCTTTTCTTTGAAAAGTCTTAAGTTTGTCCAGAAGTTCACTCCTCTTTTCCAAGAGGCCCTCTTTAATGTGCAGCTGTTTGTCATTTCGTACTCACCGATATGTGACCACACAGCCAGGTTACCTTCAAATGACTAATCTCTGTCGAGAACATGCAGAGGGTTGGTGTGACAGAAGAGGATGCTAGGAAGGGTGAGGTGGAAGCAGATAAAAAAAAAGAAGAAGCAGCTCCTGTGTTGCAAGCACTGCATTCTGATACGGTAGTGTTTTCAGAGATGAATTGGTCTTTTAACCTTTTGAGCCTTTGTAATGGCATATTAACGCTCATCTATGCCTGGCTTTAATTTAATGCACTGATCTGTTAAAATGAGGTACTTCACACCTGGTTGAATGACCTCTTTCCTGCCTTTCTATCTCTCTTTTGTGTGTCTCTTTCAATCTGTCAGGATGGACGATGCTGAGGCCTGCTTCATCCTGAGCAGCAGGAACGAAGTCGACCGAACTGCAGCTGTGAGTCTCATCCTAAACTGTGTCATGATAATGATTATTTCAAATGAGCAGTTTCCCTTTACACCCTACTTAATTTTGATATTTGCCAGGGAAGTTGTAGATGAAAATGAGCCACTGGACAAGTGAAATAACACAATTTTGTTCCCTCACAGGATCACCAGACTATTTTGAGGGCATGGGCTGCAAAAGACTTTGCTCCAAACTGCCCTCTCTACGTACAGATTCTCAAACCAGAAAATAAATTTCATGTTAAGTTTGCTGGTGAGTGTGCAAAGACTTCATAGCTTCTGAAAAACAGTCATTTAGCATGTTGTTGAGACACATGCCAGACTTTTTCTTAATATAAAAGGTTTTTGCAATTATTCCTTTTCAATCAGATCATGTTGTATGTGAAGAGGAGTTCAAGTACGCTATGTTGGCACTCAACTGTGTGTGTCCAGCCACGTCCACTTTAATTACTCTGTTGGTTCACACCTCCAGAGGACAGTGAGTATCCACCAACATTTATTTGCACTTATTATTTTTTCCACTTTTTTTTACAATTTTTTAAAAATACATTTAATTTACTTATTAGTTCAGCACGATGATGCAGTGGTTAGCACTGCTGCCTGATTATTTCTCTCATACTCCATACAACCAAAGTTTAGCTTACCCTGGTATTCTACTAGATTTTTTTGTCGACACCTGCTTCTTTTCATTTTCCTACACTAAACCAACCATATTTGATATTTTTCCAGTAAGTGTGTGTTACTGTAAGACAAATTACCCAGATAAAGTAACAATTATTTGGCAGTTAAACTAAATCTTGCATGTTTGGGTTGTATTATACTTAAGGAAACAAGTAACGGAAGCCCTGTGTAGTTTTTTAAGTGTTATCTGAGTTCTGTAATTGCTCTAGAAGACATAATTTGTCTGTAGCCTGTAGACATTATTTTTGGATTTCAAGCTAATAAGACCTATAAAAACCATATTTTTACTCCTTAAGAATTTACTCAACAAATGTCTTTGTTTCTGCCTTCATAGCAACTCAGCTTCTCTGAAATGTTTCTATTCAGTAAAATTTCTAATCTTCGCTTTGACTAAAGAGTTGAATATTTGTGGAGAGATTAAATCTCTCTTTGGGATTAATTTGAGAGGAGGATGACTGTGTGTTCTGCACACAGTCTTTACAGTTACACAGACTGCACTCGGTACAATCTCACTACTCTACTGTCACCACTACCCCGACTTGTCACTGTCGAGTCAGTGAACATTACACTTTTTTTTGTCAGGCCATAAATCTGGCTGGGTTTTTTTCACATTCCGTTCAATCCGCAGGAGACACACATCCATTTTCATTTCCATTATGGAAACTGGCCCCAGTTTGTGGCTTAGACAAGATGACAGAAGACTTAATTTGTTCCAGGTTTCAAATATAATTATGATGTACACAATCTATCTTACGTCAATGACCTTAAAGCCTGTTGTGTCCTGATATTGTTTGTGACTAGAGTTGAGGAGGCTGGGGAAAACAGGGTCAGAAAAGGTCATGAAAGGTTTGATTTATCAGTACTGAGAGACAAATAAAGTGTAATTTGATTTAAATGTCTTCTTTCTCTGACATTCAAACTGGTTCTGCGCCAGAGTTTAAGATCACAGTCTAAAATATAGTAAGAATGTAGCATGTATTTTAAAACTAGCAAAAAGACTATGGGACACGAAACATCAGAATGAATTGTTCTGTTAATACAAATTCAGGGAGGGGCAGTTATCACCGGAGCAGTGGCAGAGGACATATGGACGCTGCTCTGGAAACGAGGTCTACCATATCCGCTTGTGTGACAGCAAGTTTTTTGGGGAGTATGACGGAAAGAGTTTCACCTATGC
This sequence comes from Pelmatolapia mariae, assembly GCF_036321145.2. NCBI lineage: Eukaryota > Metazoa > Chordata > Actinopteri > Cichliformes > Cichlidae > Pelmatolapia > Pelmatolapia mariae. The sequence continues at coordinate 34,347,828 of NC_086237.1, read as the reverse complement.
TTCCTTCCACGCCCACAAGAAGTTAGTACATTTTCTTCTAGCTCAGTAGAGTAAGATCCTTTGACATTAGAGTAACATCTCTGAGAGCAAAAACCATGTTTGTGTCATTTTGACTTCAATCGTCAGGTATGGCGTGTGTTTGATTGGAGTTAAAAGAGAGGACAACAAAAGCATCCTCCTGAACCCCGGACCTCGCCACATCATGGCTGCCACTGACACCTGCTACTACATCAACATCACCAAGGAAGAGAACTCTGCTTTCATCTTCAAGCAAGAGGAGAAGCACAAGGGCCTGCCTGTCTCCGGGCTCTATGACGCCCCCTCAAGGCTACCCGTGCACAGCATCATCGCCAGCATGGGTAAGCCTGAAAGCCACAGGCAGGAATAAATGATGTTTACAAAAAGAGCAGCTGATAAAGGAAGCAGAGAAAATAGGAAGATGGGAGGGTTCTGTTTGTGTGCGTACTAGGCTCACTATCTGATGGCTGAAAGGGTTTCCATAGAAGAAGAGAAAATGGATGCTTTGTTGGTGGTTTACTCTAAATTGCACTCACACTGGGCCTTTCTGAATGCTTAGTGGTGGCTGCCTTGCTGATGCTTTATGCTTTCACTGACTGTTAAGCATGATGTTTTTCTACATGTTTTTTTTTTTTTTTTTTACTTTGTTGGCTGACATTGTTGTGTTGTGCTTTTTTTTTTTTTTTTTTTACCTGTGAAAGTTGATCAGGCCACTTCATTTGGTAAGTTTGTGCATGAGGCATCAATTTTCTATTATTCACACATTTTATTTGGAATCATTTGCACAATAACACCTCACACTTAGCCTAAAAATGTTTCAGCAGAATGATATATGTATAGTACATATATCAAATCTGATATTGTGCATATATCTTTGCCACATATCTTGTACAACTCTGTATCCAAATAAGTTAGGGTGCTTTAAGTAAAAAGAGTCTGCAAATATTTGCCTTTTTTAATTGATCAATTTGTTCTCTTTATAAATTTTTTAATAAACACAAGCTTTGAATAACGCTAATGCCAATATTTGCATTCTGTTTTAATCACCTTTTTTCGTCACAGCATCCTAACTAGTTGGAAACGATTATGCTTTATATAACTTATCTATCCATTTTTCATATTTACGATATGATGTATATCATACATCATAGGGATATATTTACTGACAGATATGCTAAGTCATTACTATATGCATGCTTTTCATGGTAGATGGTAGCTTTGTGCTTCAGAAAGCAATACATTTTCTCCTCAAGGTCAAACTGCTGAGACTCAAGAGAGTAGTAGGAATATTACAGGCCAAGATAATGAAAAGTCTCAAAATATACATAAAGCTGTTTCTATATAGCTTTACAGTTGTGATAATATAACCCAACGTGATTTCCAGGCACCGTAGCCATTGACCTGCAGCATCCCGATCCTCCTGAGGAAACCGGGAAACTTGCCCTCCCAACAGAGAACGGCGCTGGAAGCCGCCGACCGAGCATCGCCCCCGTTCTGGAAATCGCCGACTCCTCCTCCATCCTGCCCTGCGACCTCCTCAGTGACCAGTCAGAGGATGAGACCAACCAATCAGATGAGGAAGGCTCTGTAGGTTCAGAGTAAGTTGTTTGTTTTTTTTTTAACTGAAATGTTCCCATGGTATCCTTTGCTCTGTGCTTGATTGATCTCACCTCCCCTTCTCTTTTTTGTCTCTGAGCTGTTGTAGGATCAAAGATGGATGAGTTTGAAATAGGCATGTAATCAGTGTGTTGTGACGCTATTAGATGTGAACTAGTAGTGATGAATGTCTACATCATGTCAGTGAGGATAGCACCTTTTCTCAAGTGAGGCTCATGTATGCTGTCCCTGTATTGATTGCTGCTCTTAGCGCTCATTTATCAGTTAGCCAGGCAGAGTCACCCTGAAAGGGTTTTAGCACATCAGATGTAGGCCAAGGCCCATGTGCTTTATTTTCTCTGTCTATGCGGTTTCTTAAAAGTGAGATAAGTTCAGGATAGATTAGGTACTGATCCCTCAGCCCATGAAAACCAACAGCTGTTAGACCCAGACAACGGTGAGTTTCATAAAGGTGGACCTAACATGGTCCTTCTGACCTGTGAGCCTCTATTACTGCACCCGTTGACGCTTCAGTAGTTTTTCTTTTTTAAGAGTTGTCAGTGCCGCATAGAAGAAAATTCAAGGTCCCACAGTGCCATCGTGTGGTGATCAGTAGGTTTACATCTATGATCAGCTGGAATTTCTTTTATTGGCAAACTAGAGGGCATCCTGAAACTCATTAGGGTAATTGCAGCTGACACATTACAAATCAAGGAGCACAGAACCAAACGGACACACAATCAAGACTTGATTAAAAATAAATAAACTTTGTAATGGAATTAGTCCTAAAGGCTTACAAACATCTGTAATTATAGTAAAGCAGCTGCAGAATCTAATAATAAACTGAAAAGAAGAAACATTAAACTGGTGATAATTCACTTAGTTTATATTATAAAGTAGTGATGAAAGAAGGAAGAGGGAGTCGGTGATGCTTACAGAAATTTTGTAACAGTAGAAGCCTCTTCAGAATCTCCTTAAATAAAGTTAAAAATTAACAGTCGCATAATATCCTAAAATATGTCACCGCTGATATTTGCCTGATACTTCTTTAAAGCTTTAAAGGTGAGTTCTTTGAGTGTTTAAGTGTTTTTTTTCTGTTTCTTTTCCACAAGCTTTGTGAAGGGCTATCCCCCCAACTCACCCTACATCGGCAGCTCTCCAACCCTGTGCCACCTCCTACCACAGAAAGCTCCCTTCTGCTGCCTTCGCCTCGACAAGGTGAGACTCAATGAAAACTTGCAGTACAAAATCAACACTTTTTTAGACATCGGTTTTATCGTCGTCGTAAGTAACTGCCCTGTGGGTTGTTTCCTAAGCGCACAGGAATACTAGACCTTGACTAAATTTCTGTTGAATTGTCTGTCTCCATCCAGGGCTGCACACATAACAGCTTCGAGGATGCCAAGGCATACGGCTTCAAGAATAAGCTGATTATAGTGTCTGCAGAGACGGCCGGAAATGGTCTCTACAACTTCATCGTCCCTCTGCGGGCTTATTATCGGCCCAGAAAAGAACTCAACCCCATAGTGCTGCTACTGGACTACCCGTAAGACTGTTCAGTCTAGCATCCAACACATCCAGACCAGCATTTATTAGATTTTCTGACAGTGATGCGAAAGCCTAAAGCTTTTCAATATCACAAGAATTTGAGTCTTATAAAACTTGTTTTTTTGTGTGATTTTTAAGAATAATGTTGATGATAATATAACCTATGAAGGAGGCCCTCTCTTTGTTACATGGATGTCAGTGTTACTGCACAGTGTTGATGAAACTGGCTTATCATTATTGCGGTGCATGGACTTCTCTATAGGATCATTATTTTAGCAGTTTCAGATGTTACAGGCAGCAGATTATGATGCAGGCATGAAAATGACAGTAATATAATATCTCTATAAGGGCTTGTTTATTATACCTGGAAGGATATACTTGTTAACTTAGCCCCAACATTGAGAAAAAGCTGTGTACTGTATATGATTAAGTTCACCAAACAGAAAACTGGAGTGAATTTCAAGATTTACAAAAAGATTATGTTTGCAATTTAAGAAATTCAGTCAATCAGTGGATGACAAAAGATGAAATTATATTTTTTATTTCTGTTTCTTTTTTCTCTTCTTTTTTTTTGTATTATTCAAAGACCTCTGCAGTGTTTGTATGTTAGGGCATATATATTTTTGTGCATGCATGTTGCAGTGGTCCATTTTTTCTGCTCTAACCCACTGCGGGCTTCATTAACTTTGACCTAATTTCTGCAGTTTGCTGAAACAGATGAACTACAAAAACACAGGGCCAGGAAAACCAAGTGGCCCCCTCAGGGATTTAAATGTCAGGCAGTTTTTTTATAAATCCTCCAAATGCATTGAACAATTTATTTCTCTCTTAATCCATAATGAATTCAAACAAATCTTTCCTGCTCTCATCAACAGGCAAATTTCAGGAAATTACTTGTACAGTTTCGTAATCTGTCACTGGGGTTTACAAAGATAATTAGTGTGGGATGCTCAATTCATGTTTCCCGTTTCCCGCAGGCCAGACAACCATTTCTTAGAGGCCATTTGCTGCTTTCCAATGGTTTACTTCATGGCCGGCACAATTGATAAGTAAGTGTTTATATTATAAAAGAAAACACACTCGGTTAATTACCTAGCTTAATGTATGAAATAATTTTTCATCCAGCCAGCAGAAGTACAGCTCCAGGACATCTTGGACATCACAGTTACACAACAACTTAAATGCACTGTAATCTTTAATGGCTCTTGAACACATTTGCTCCACTGAAAGATCATTGGGATGATAAAAACAACTCCTGCTGATGTGATTTTGTGTTTTATAGACACATTTGAAAAGTTTCTTCAGATGTAGCAGTTTGATTGCAAACTATATAATTCATTTTTTAATCCTTTTAATCTTTTTTGTGTTACCTGAGGAAGAAGACAAAGATGCTTGTCAGTGATGTTCAAATGTGCATCTTGCAGCTGTTACTTGCAGATTTTTGAGCTGGAAAAAAGCAAGCGCTCAGTGTTTGATTGAAGCAGGGAAAGCAAGTGGTAGTTAGTTTGAACCTAGTGACTTAAAAAGTTCACTAATGTGTAATTAAGCTGTCAAGAAAAAAATGGCTGCTTTGCAAACAAAAATGAATGAACAATGTAAAGAGGGAGTCACCATAGCATTATAGTCTAAACATTAACAAAAATAATAGCTTTATGGAGACAACTGTACATTGAAACCTAACTTTTAGTTCTGCAAATATGATTATTTTAGTTGAGTCATGGAAAAAAGCAAGTGGAAAAGATGCAGTTGAAGATGTGCTGCGTTTATTCAGTCCCGTAAACCAAAGGATTTGTAACCCTGGTTTTCAGTTTCATGAAGGTAGTTCACCTCTTACTGGTGTGCATCACCATGGTAACTTATACTGAAGCTCTAACCTGCTTCAGGGCAGGTTGTACTCGAGACGAGAGCAACAGGCATGAAAGTCCCGCCAACTGACCAATCATCTCTCTGGAAAATAGCGTCACTATTCTACGAAGATTCCTCAGACCTCTGTCTGGGATGGTAGGAGAGTCTAAAGTTTTTCAAGAGTGTCATTTCCCTGATTAGGTTTAGTAAGAAATCTAGATTCTTAGAAGCAACTTAAGTTTTTAAATGTTGACTGCAAACAGTTTTACAATAATTATTCTAAAAACTTAAGTTTATGAAAAACAGAAGACCTGTTTCTTGAACTTGTATCAAATAATTTAAAGCCCATATTTGCATTCTGTTTTTAGATTTCTTTCTTTTTCAGACCATTAATCACCATGGGGCTGCAGCTGAAAGAATAAAAACTCAAACTATACTATGCACATCTACATATTATTTAATGAAATAACAGTAAGAATCTCAGCTTCCTCCATGTCTTAAAGTGCTGACTATGTAATGCTGCTTACAGTCAGCATTTTTGTTGGCTTTGCTTTCTGGGTTTATGGCTAGACTTTATTAATATACTTACCATCACTAAAAGCATATTTGTGGAAGCACTTTTCTTACTAAACTACTCTATAGTGTTTTCCCGTTAGATGCTCACACCACTAATTTGTCTGCTGCAGCTGTGTTGCTTTCAGCCAGCATTGTGTGTTTAACCTCCAAAATTATAGTTTTATCTTCCTTTGTAATATCAGCCGCTTTGCTACCAGTAGACTCATCCATCAGATGGTCAGGCCTGTCAGATGCTGCCAGTGCCAGTCATCTCATGTGAACATATGAATAATTAGATGGTTAAACCCCAGTATAATTTATCGAGTTGATAAAATCTTTCATGCGACTACTTTGCCTAATTCCTAATGTTAGATGTAGGGGAAGCCAGACAACAGAAATATATCCTAGGTATGCTGAGTGTGCTTGGTAGTGCATGTCAATTCTGACAGAAAATAAATATATTTAGTAACCACTAACCTCTATCTAAAACTTGTTTTTGCAGTCCAGCCCATTATAATGTATTCATGCATAAAAATCCACTTAGTAAACTCCTCACCTCCTTGGTTGATGCAGATTTGGACATTTTGGTAAACTTGGATTTGTTTAAATCCAATTTCTGCCTAACTGAGGAGTTGGCTCACGTTCCACATCAAAACCCAAAAAGTCGGGACTCTGTGTGGAATGTAAATAATAGTGCATTGATTTGCAAAGCTCATAAACCAATATTTTATTCACAATAAAAAAGAGACAACATATCAAATGTTTAAAATGAGAGAAATGTGCCATAAAAAAATCAGCTCAATTTGAATTTGATGGGAGCAACACATCTCAAAAATGTTGGAACAGGGCTATGTTTACCTCTATGTAGCATCTGCTCAGTCTGTAAAACTCTATGTAACTCTGTGTAGCCTGTAAAACCTGTGTGTAACATTCTGCATTGATAGTAGCATTAAAGATAAGCATGCTGACAATTGCATGTGCGCTAATGTGCACCACACTACATAGAGACATGCATATTTTTGAATGGAGCTCTGATAACAAGCAGGATGGTCCCTCTGCTCTTTAGTTCAGAGGACGCAGCATCCATGTTTGCATCACAGAGGTTTAACCTGGTGAACTATTTTAACAGACAAAGATTTCTGAAAGTGTTCCTGAGGCCATGCAGGCATCTCCATGACAGCCGCCTGAGGGTCCGAAGACCACGGACATCCATTATTAATTTTTGCGCTTTTGATCATATTATATACTATAGATGATGAGATATTCACAGTCCTCACAGGGACATATTGAGAAACATTATTATGAAATATTTCCTAAATATATAAGCACTGTTTTTTGCAGATTAGTGAACCTCTACCCTTTACTATTCCACAATCCTCTTTTTTTTAAATATATATCAAATCATGTTACCGAGCTGTTGCCAGTTAACCTAATTAGTTGCAAAATGTTCTTCAAGCTGTTCCTCTCATTCAAACTTTTTTGAAAGGTGTTGCTTTCTTCAAATTCAAACTTGAGTAATATTTTTCATGAAACAGGAAAATGTCTCAGTTCACACATTTGTTTTATATGTTTTATATATTCTTTAGTGAATAAAATGTGGGTTTATCAGATTTGCAAGTCACTGAATTATGTTTTTAAATTTTACATGATTCCAACTTTTTTAGGAGTTGGGGTTGTATTAACTATAGTACTCTTATGTTTACTGTTTTCTAACATGTCATAACCTAATAATCACTGCTGCTTTCTGAATGGGACAGCTTGGACAACCTGCTGCAGTGTGGTATCATCTATGCTGACAACTTGGTCGTTGTGGACAAGGAGAGCACCATGAGTGCTGAGGAAGACTACATGGCAGATGCCAAGACCATCGTCAATGTCCAGACAATGTTCAGGTAACATAGAGGGTGCTTTACTGAGTAGAAACTCAAAGCTGTCCTCCCACCAGTCTCAATTGTTTTCACTCCCCCACTCATCATATTGATCTAGGCCCAAGTTCATTAAGTTTGTCTCATCATCTCAGCTTCTCTCCTCTTTGTGCGCTTGGCCTCTGTCTTTCTCACTTTGCAGAGAAAAAGGTTCATGATTTCATGTATTTTGTGTCTCGGTTGGGGAAGAGGTGACACATGCTTGTTGACTGTACTAAAGCATTTTTCACAGAGACAGCTGTCGTTGAGAACGTGTTGGAGTTCTCGGTAGCTCTTGTTAACATACCATGCCCACGTCTAACAAAACCAGTGTACGGCAATCACACTTAACACACAGTGAATTTTGGGGAGTCTAATGTTTTTGACCACGGTAGAGATCGCCTTATGTGAGCTCACCCTTGTTATGTATGAGTCAAGATTCCGGTTTTGGCCCAAGTGTGCACCAGATTCACTTAATTAATGTCTTCGTCTGTTCTTACTGCAAAGCCAAAGAGCAAATATAAGCTTTTAGAGGGGGTTTACAGAAAGGCAGAGCTCATCTCAAAGACAAACTACAGCTGCCAAAGCTGTGAAACTGCTCATTTATTTTGCAACTAAAATTAAAAGCATTTATCACTGCCACACCATGTCTCTCTCAACACAAAGCATTTTATCTTTACACTGACATCCCTCTCACTTTATTTCCTCCACACAGGTTGTTCCCCAGTCTCAGCATCATCACTGAGCTCACGCATCCATCCAACATGAGGTTCATGCAGTTCAGAGCCAAGGACTGCTACTCACTCGCACTCTCCAAACTGGAGAAGGTGAGTGTTTCGTGTTCAGTGTCTTTGACTTAGATTGTTTCATTTTCTGGACATCAAAAAATATCTCAGTATCCCAAAGAGAAGTGTAAGCACTTTGGGTTGTGCATTATAACTTGCAGCCTATGAAGTCTTCTTTTTTTTTTTTTTTTTTTTACCTTTTTGCACTGTATAAACTCATCTGGCCAATTTTTGTGTACACTTTGCTAGTTTCAAGTTGGACCCAATTTGCTTTCAGAACTGCTGTAATTCTTCGTGGCATAGATTCACACAGCTGCTGCAGATTTGGCTGCACATCCATGATGACAATTTCCTGTTCTACCACATCCCAAAGGTGCTGTATTGGATTGAGATCTGGTGGCTGTGGAAATCATTTGAGTACAGTGAAGTCTTTGCCTTGTTTGAGATAATTTGAGCTTTGTGACATGGTGTGTCCATGTTCTGGAATCGACCGTCAGAACATGGGTACGCTATGGTCATAAAGGAATGGGCATGGTCAGCAACGATACAGCAGGCTATGGCTTTTAAATGATGCTCAGCTGGTACTAAAGTGCCAAAGTGTCCCAAAAAATATCCTTCACACCATTATACCACCACACCAGTCTGATTTGTTAATGCAAAGCAGATGGATCTATGCATTTATGTTGTTTACACCCAAATTCTGAGCACACCATCACCATTGCAACAGAAAACCAGACTAATCAGACCAGGCAGTGTTTTTCAATATGCTTTTTTTTGGTTTAGCTTCACCAAAAATCTGTTCTTAACTGTCGATAGGGGCACAAAGTGCTGCTGTAGCCCATCATCTTCACATTTTGTTGTGTTGTGCATTCAGAGAAGCTTTTCTGCATACCTTGGTTGTAACAATTGGTCATTTGAGTTACTGTTGCCCTCCTATCAGCCTGAAGCAGCGAGGCCATCCTCCTCTGAATTCTGGTATCAATGAGCCATTTTCACCCTGAGAATTGCAGCTCGCTGGATATTCTCTCTTTTTCAGATCATTCTGTGTAAACCCTAGAGATGGTTGTGCAGGAAAATCCCAGTAGATCAGCAGTTTCTGAAATATTCAGACCAAACTATCTGGTAGCAATACCCACACCACATTTAAAGTCACCTTTCTTCCCCATTCTGCTGCTCAGTTTGAATTTTAGCAGGTCTCTTGACCATGTCTACATGCCTAAAATCACTGAGCGTTGCTGCTTCGATCAGCCGAATAGATTTTTGTGTTAACAATTAGTTAAACAGCTGTACTTAACAACATGGTCGGGTGAGTTTATATGACATTTAAAGAGTTAGCTTACTTTCCACAAAATCAAATAAACCCATTAATAATTTTTGTCACACTTCAGGCCTCTTGTGAATGGATGCATTTGTTTAATGTAGTTTTTAAAATCATCATTACTAACAGATAAAGCTTGTATGTATCCCCATTCTTTCTTAAATCTTTTTTTTTTTTTTGCTCCTTTTTTGTTTGTATTTTGTTTTTTGCTTCCAGATAGAGCGTGATAAGGGCTCCAACCTGGCTTTCATGTTCCGGCTGCCGTTTGCTGCAGGCAGAGTGTTCAGTATCAGCATGCTGGATACACTGCTTTATCAGGTGGGATAACAGACTTTGAACTAGTTCGTTATGGAATAGTTAAATATAGACCTGTCTGTCAGCGATTTCATCCTTAGAATTTGTGCTGCACTAGTTCCTCTGTCTGAAAGTTGTGTCTAAAAAGGTAACGGCTGTTACATCAGTGTTTCCTAGTAAGGTGCAGTTTATTGTCTAAAGTAAATGTGTTTTTTTTACGTGTTTAAGCCTGAAATGAATAGCCTACAAAAGAACATTTGTGTTATTAAATATTAATGAGCATAATGCACAGGATAAAATAATTTATTGCAGGTGTTTATAAAGAAAACTTCTCCTCAGAGCAATTGCAAAATGTGTTTGCGAAAGCTTTTAAACTTGTTTTTTTAAACCACAGTCATTTGTCAAGGACTACATGATTGCCATCATCAGGCTTCTCCTTGGTCTGGACACCACGCCTGGTTCTGGGTACCTATGTGCTGTATGTGGAAATTTACTGTTGCATCTTAGCAAGTGATTTGTGCATTTTAGTAAGTTCATCTGTGATGTGCAGCAACTTTATCGTCTTTCTCTCACTTCAGATGAAGATCACAGAGGAGGACCTGTGGATCAGGACCTACGGCAGACTCTTCCAGAAACTTTGCTCCTCCAGCGCTGAGATTCCCATCGGGATCTACCGGACTGAGTCGCATATGTTCTCAACCTCAGAGGCAAGTTCACTTTGATCAGATCCTCAGTATCTGAGTCCTGGTCTTGGGTTTGGTGTCAGCCTGTGGTTTGAATTCAGCTACCATCTATTAATCATTCCCTCTTTTAGTTTTTGCTTGATTCCTTCTCCTTTCTCGTTGGTATACTCTTGCCTATTCTTGCTTTGCAATCTTCGGCTTGTATTTCCTATTCCCTAAATTGCCTTTCCTTTGTTTGAGGGTGCACATTTACCATTCATTTCTTAATACAGATACATTCCAGCTGACAGAAATTCATGTCAAGCAATGAGTTTAGGTTTATATTTTTGACCGGATAACAGTGTTGAATACATTCCCATCTTATGTTTACCTATGATTAATAACAAGTCTGTTTCCAAATGAGTAGTTTTGGAGGCTGAAGAAGAATAGACTAACTCACCAGCTGTCACATACTGCTATTAATACAGTTATGAATAAATAAAATATTAAACATCAGCAAATGTAAGCTTCCATATGCTGATGTTTAAGGCTTCGAACATTTGTTCGCTCTGAATGCCCTCATCTTTCATTGCATCTCTTTTTGTTTGGATGTCTGTCTGTCCTTATATTCCAGTGCAGGGACAGTAATGCACAGGTAAGATTCAAACAGGCTTGATTCTGTTTATTACGTCAGCTGACTCCTTTTTTTGCTTAAAGCAGGCAAAGTTTAAAAAAAATACCAGTAAGGTATTTTTTTGGAATATCAAAAGTTTGTTTGCTTCTTATTCTTATAGTGCACGCTTTCCTCACAGAATCCAGCATTCACATTTCCATCTTACCATTCCAGTCTCAGGTGTCCATCAACGTGGAGCAGGGTGAGGAGCACCGTGATCGTGGAGGGTCCTGGAAGGAGAAGACGGGCTACAGAAACTCCACCACGAGTGACCAATCAGAGCACCCGCTGCTAAGGAAGAAGAGCATGCAGTGGGCTCGGCGGCTGAGCAGGAAGAACGTCAAACCGTCGACCAGAGCGGAGCGCATCTCACAGCAGAGACTGAATCTGTATCGGCGCTCCGAGCGACAGGAGCTGTCTGAGCTGGTCAAAAATCGCATGAAGCACCTGGGCCTCCCCACTGTGGGATATGGTGAGTGGAACAGCTGATGTTATGATATATGAGGATATGTTGATGCTTTAGGTTGAAAGATATTACTGAGTTCAGTTTAATATTTCAGTGTATAGCTTATTGTATAGGACTAGATACAGTTCAGCTGCTGTTATCAGTTATTTTAATTAATGATTGTATTTCTTTGTATTTAATTTGTAAATATTAGTCATAATGTCCCAGAAAATGAATAATAATGCTAATTATAATGTTTGTTGCAGATTGGAGTCTCAGTTCTGTAAACATGACTTTGAGGTCACAGAAGCTTTGGATGCAGAAATCCTGTAACTGGTTGAGTTAAATCTCAGTGAGTGAAGCCTAAGAAAAGTCAAAGAAGGAAACCTTTAGTTCAGAAGTCACAGACATTCAAGTCCACACAGCATAGTAGCATGAATCCAGCTATAAAGATCTGATTAAAGTCATATAAACTGAAAGCCCAATTTATGAGAGAGAGTTTCTTGAAAGGTGCGGTATGTAAGCATCTTATTCTGAAAGGATGCTACTAGCCAGCTAACCCTGTCCATCTCGTCTCCCAGTTGCTGCTAGCTGGTCAGGTGTGGTGGTTCTTGATGTCATTCAGCGGCTGCTCATAGTCCTTGTTGCTAAGAAATGGGGCACCTGAACCCTGTGGATAACTGATTTATGATGTTGCCACAATAGCACCCTGGCTATTTGGCACAAGAGATTAATCAGGCCAGGCCTGTGCTCTTAGCAACTGGCGTTCAGATATTCAAAATATTTATAGCCCCCTGAGAACCAGCCTTTTCATTTATGTCCTCTGTAATGGATATTTGTTTTTGGGGTCTATATCTTTTGACTTATTTGAGCTACTTACTACGCTTTTTCTAGTAGTGAAAATGGTGAAAATGTCACCCCAGATGGATCTCTTTAGGCTGCTTGTTTTTTAATGATCCAAAAACCAAAGATTATACTACAAAGAATTTTAGAAGCTGGGACAGGCTAAAGATTTTATTTTTGAATTGTTCCTGAACACTGTAATCTGCTCAGATCAAGAATAGCATGTGACTGATTTCATGCCACAGGCAGTTACACATACAGTGCCTCTGTTATCACTACCTTATGTGAGGAACTCCCATGAGTTCCTTGATTAAATATGGGTACCATTACTACATACAGCTGCAGAATGAGTTCTTGCATTTGTTTGAGAACACTTGTTGCCTTTCCTCAGTTGCCTACTCTGTTACCACCGGTTGGTTTTACTGGGCTTTGCTCTGATGCGTAATAATAATGATATTGGCCGTCTCAAAGTCATATATCTATGCACCACCACAAATTTCATTGTCACTGTGTTATCAATTTAAATCGAGATATAATAAACTGGCCCTGTTAGCTTTAATAAGATTGCACGTACTGAATCGATGGGGCGTAGCATCAGCTGCAAAAGTACTTTCTGAGCCTGGTGGTGAAGTATATTCATGAGCTTAAATTTTAGAAGCAAGGACACTCTAGAGTCTGATAAGTTCAGGTGATTCTTTTGCTTCACTAATTGATGCTTCTCTCAGCTGGTTAAATTATTTCTGCAGTGCAAGCAGCTGTGTTTGAGAAAGTTATTTAACCCTCCGATCTGTATTCCAGTCATTTTTGTTTTCTTTTACCTCATCTCATTTCCCATGACCACATAGTAATGTGAGGCTTGTTAGTACAGATCATCAACATCGCACTGCATCGTCACTGACCTTCAGAAAACCTCATTTTCTCACCATCACTTTCACACCCATCAAACTCCTCTTCTGTGTGTCATAACTCAGACGCACACCACCTCACAGTCATGATCATACCATCATGTGGATGTGAACGCATCACGCATGAGGATGCAGGAGCACGAACCTCGTCTCAGTTGCATTTAAGACTGCAATTACAGAGTGAAATTGCCTGCATTCTTTTCAGTTCACTTTTTCTTTCGTTTTTGCCTCCTCCCAGCTTCACGGCTCAAAACAAAAAAGCAGAATCATGCTCCAGATGTGTTGTAATATGTCAATTAAATACGTTTCAGGAAGAACTCCTGAAGTTCAAGATCTTCTAAAGAACCATGAATGTCAGTGAGGATTTCTGCAGCAGGATGTGACAGATTAATAATTTGGAAGTGATTCTGTGCACACACCGATGCATGGCCTCTTTGCATTGCTCTCACACTTTTAAGAGTTTTTTTGATTGTTGTTTTCTTTTTTTGGAATCTGCAGATGCTTTTGCTGCCTGCCTGATATTTTTTTTGTTTCTTGTTCTTGTTTTTTTTTTTTAACCTCCTTTCTCTGCCTCTTCTGTCTTCCTTCCCCTTTTGGCTTGTAGAGGATGTTTCTAATCTCACTGCGAGCGATGTCATGAATCGAGTAAATCTAGGATATTTGCAAGGTAATTTGTGTGCTGTTTATAACTCATTTGCAACATGTGAGTGATTACGTCCACCTTGTGGAGAAAGGAATTTGTCCTTTCGCCAGCATCCAATGAAGAATAGCATTTACCCACCAAAAAGAATGCTTAACTGTAGATTTTCTTATCTCTTTAGTTAAATAATCTGTTTTATTTGACGTATAACTTGAGTACAAATGAATACATTAGGACGTTGAAGTTAACAGTGACTGCCGTTGCTTAGAGTTGCAGGACATTTCAGAGCACCCGTATTCAGAGGGGACCAGGCTGTCAGGTTAGCTGGTTGATCACAGTACTGCAACTTTACTGCATGAGTGTGAGTGTGCGTGTGTTTTTTATGTGAGTGTGTCCCCTGCCAGAGTCAGCAGTAGGTCAGCAGCAAGTCTCTCACTCTACTCTCTCCCTCTCTTTTTCGATCTCTATCTGGTCTTTCTGCATTGTGTTCCTGTGAGGTGACGTCCCAAATGGCTAGAGTACTGCAGGGCATCAGAGTATGGCTTAAAGAGTGGAGCGGAGTGCATTATGTCTGTGGATGGAAGGATAGATTGTATTCTATAAATGTATAAAAGACGACGAGTGTCGGAGGTGGTCTGATGTAGAAAGTAAACATGTTGGAGGAAGCGGGACTCGTTTCCTCCTCCATGTCTGTTACTTTCACATGTCAGTGCACCTCAGAGTGTATTAACTTTATACCATGGCCACTTCCCCAAAGAAGTCAAGTTTGAGCTGATTGTAGTCAGTTTGAGCTCTTTTACCCCTCAGCGTTTTTGCTCTGGTAATATATCTTGTGGTTCTGTACTCCTGCACACTGGAGTACTCTCAATTTTATTTAAAGAGCAACTTAACATTCACCGAAAATATTGTTTTTTAGCGACTTCCAGTGGTTTAACTTCTCGCTTTAGTGTAGTTATGCAAAATGTGCACGCCAAGAGCACTGTGTGGAAAGAATAAATAGAGAGGGAGGAAATAAAAATCAGAATATAAAGACGGGTGACACTGATACTGAAAGACTGTAACACTCTGCTGGCAGGGTGGAACAAAATTATTCCAAAGATATTTTCCTTCACTGCCGTAACAGTGAAAGTCTTACAGCGGTGTTCGACTGGGTTGAGTTCTGGTGACTGTAAGGATGATAACATATGTTTCACACACAGACTCGCTATAATGTGGACATTGCTAGTGGCTCTTAAAAGCAAAGCCAGCGAGGATGTGTCATCTCAGTATTAGCAGGGGGCAACTCCTCTGGCTCCAGAAAGAAATCTGATTGTAGAAGTCTGTAGGAAATGACCCAAGTGCTCTCTAGTGACTTCAGAAAATGCTTTTCTAATGAGTTTACAGTCATAATCGATGGTTCCAAGTCTTATTCAACTCAGCACATGTAAATTATGGCCCCCATTAGAGCCTGAAAGGGCAATAAAACAGGGTATGCTTTCAGACAGGCCTGCCTCGTGATTGGAAAATCTCTTTTGAATGTGGAGCGTCCTTTAGTTTCTCATTTCATTTTTTATACACAGTCTATGGATTCACAACATTTTCATACTAATAAAAGTGCTTTGTGGTCATCTTGTTTGAGGCCAGCTTTTGAACCATAAAGATAAAGGTGCTCCCTCAGAACAAATGATGACGCACGGCATAAAATGTAATTTGTTTCACATGTTTGAGCTAAAAATCTAAGGTTTCTAAATTAGAACAAGACCAATCTGTAGTTATTTTAGTGCCACAATAACTATATGACTACAACCTAAATCTGGTTAAAACCTAAATCTAATAATCATCTGGATCCGGTTTTTTATCAGTTCCCAGAGTCAGAACCAAACACGAAGAAGCTGCATTCAGCTTTTATGCTCCATATATCTGGAACAAACTCCCAGAAAGCCTCAGATCAGCTGAAACACTAAGTTTATTTAAATCCAGGTTGAAGACTCACCTGTTCTCAGCTGCTTTTGAATAAAACACCAAATCCACACTTTTAAGCTTAAATTTCAAAACTTAAATTTTAACTACTGATTTTATCTACTTTTTTTTTTTAATCAATTCTAATCATGTTTTTTATTTGTTTTTGTTTTTAATGTCTCTGTAAAGCACTTTGAATCACCTTGTTGTTGAATTGTGCTATATAAATAAACTTGCCTTGCCTAAATTGCTACATTAAAAACTAGGATTTTGATTAATGGGAAAAACACTGACCCTAATAAATGGGAATAATAGGAACGCAAGCAAAAAGAGACCAACTTAAACGCTGACCAGTCCAGAATCATGTTTCCAGAGTTGGATAATTACCAGTGTCACTATATTAAATATAATATTTATTTATAACATTAAATATTCACACTTCTGTAGCATGAATAAGGCAGGGGTCTAGATCATCTTTATTTGTTGCTTTGGGGGATTTTAAGCTGTTGATTCCAAATTAGTAGCATTAATAGGAGCAAAACTGTTTAAAAAAGTATACCCTCTAACATGGGCAAAAGTAAGCATTGTTATAACTATAGTTATGCTGGATTACAGAGCCACAACAATAAATCCTTTGCTTTTCTTCAGCTGGTTACCAATTATATATCTGCCGCCATGGTATAACCCATATTTAATACACTGAGTAGTCTGCAGTAACGATGTGTGGATGAAGGGCGAACAGAGAATTACTGTAACTGTAAAGTGTACCTGAATAGATCTAAGAGCAGCAGGTTGACCTCTTCCACTCTCACACTCCCAATGTGCTTTGCTTCACTCTGTTTGGTTTGAGTCGCTCTGCGTTTGGTCCAGTCTGACGGATGCTGGAGCATGTTCCTCTTTGTCTGTGCGTATGTCACATGTCAGTCGGGGGGAGGCTGGGTTGTGGTGGTGGTGGTTTGGGGGGGGGGGGGGCTGAGTGTCGTCAGTTAGCATGGCAACCTGCCGCCTTAGCAGCCTGTTGGTCCCGTGTGGAATGCGCAGGACGTAAAAGGAATGCGACTTAGATCGATCTGTTGCGCAGCCGGGGACGCTGTCTGCATGCTGGCTCCGTTCTGAAGCTGCGCATGGGGTGCCGTTTCAGTCAGCAGGCAGCATGTGGGCCTCCCCTTGTTCAACAAAGTGCCCTGTTAGTAACGGTTAGCCCTTCTCTCTCTTTCACCCCGCCTGGCTTTATAAAGGGCCACAAGCAGGTGGGTTTGTCACGGAGACACACGTGCCCTCCTTTTCCTTCCTCCGTCCATCACACGACACAAGTAGGAGACACTGCCAGAGCGCACTCACCTCACATGCATACACACGTATAATATGACTCATCTGGAAAAATAAAGGTTAAACTGAGTTTCCTCTCATAAAATATAAGCTCTTCATAGTGCAGATCAATTTCCTTGCCCTAACTGTGTTGTTGAAGCAATAAAAAGATGTTTGTTACAACTGTTAATGTTTTTAGTGTTTATAACGGGATGTAAAGGACTGAATGAGGGAATTTAGCAATTTATGAGTATCTTTAAATGGCTAATTTTAAAATGAATTAAAATGCTTTTCAAATAAAAAAATAATAAGATTTTCTAAATCAGTTTAATATTTTGTGAAATATTAAATTTTTTAAAAGTAATTGATAATCACATGGTTGATTTATTGTTCAATTAGTTTGTTGCAGACTGGAAGAATTGTTTAACTATTAAAGTGAATCCATCCCCGTTCCCAGTTGTCAACATCTGGTACTTCCCCTGCAGTACTCATCAGAATCTAATCAAACTTGCACACACTGATCGCTTAATGGGTCCTCACCCAAACTGTGATCAAGGTCAAGGTAACATTGGTCGTTTTACGTGCAGTAACCTGTGAATTGTTATGAATCTTGATCATTTACATCCTGGTTAAGGAAATAGTTAAAGGTAGAGAATATATGCAGGATTGATTTCTTCTACAAGAAGTTGGTGAACATGCCAAACTGGACTCTAAAGGCTTTCAAAACTCTATTGCTAGTCAAATTTTATTATACATCTTTAAAATATACAAACCATAAGAACTTTGAATACTGTGTAAAATGTTTAAAAAAGGAAGAACTGAATGATGATGCACCATGCAAGAGCGCAACGATTTGGTAATAAAAAAAAACATGCCAATAGTAGTAGCAACAGAAAAAAATATTTTAAAGGCAATACAAAAGAGTGGGGGAGTTTTTAAAAAAAAAAATCAATGGTGGGGTTAATTAGCAACAGGTCAGTAATGTGATTGGCTGTAATCCTAGAAGCTTTGTCTTTCAGGAGTAAAGACAGGAAGCAGTTCACCACTCTGTGAAGGACTGCACAGATTAATAGTTCGACAATTACTGTTCATCACACAAAACAGCCAAGAATTATATGCGGTGCATATCATCAATATCAATATTACTGATATCAATATCAGTAATATCAGTATCAAGAACTTAGAGGATCAAGGTGCAAGTGGAATTAATGCACGTTATATGAGTAATTTGCACGTCTGTAGAGGCGTTATTAATTTTGAATATAAATAAAGGGAACACCTTGCTTACCGACAATACTGACAGTACTAAAACACATACAAAACCATGACTGTGTAGTAAAGTCCAGGTTCTAAACCTGCCTTTCTGCAGATCAGATCAGTCACCCATTGAAAACATTTTGCATTAATGATAAAAAATAGAATAAAAGAAGTCCCAAACTGTCAAAATCCTGTATAAATTGATTATGCGAAGACATTTACATTTAAAAACTGCAACTGTCCTCCACTCACAGAGTTTGTATAAATGTGGTAAAGCTGCCCCTGCTCCAGCTATTTAAAGTGACCATGTAAAAATGTCAGATTCTGGAGTTTGTATGTTCTTTTTTCTAATCCCATTTAAATACAGGCTTTAAATTACTTAATGACAAGCTTTATTCATGCTAAATGTGTTTAATAAGATTATTTGTTTCCTCATATTAAGAGTTAAATGATCATTAGCAGTTGTAACAAGGAACCCTCAAATTATTCCCGCAGTTATTTGCCTCAGATTTTTGCACCACTTGCTCGTTAAGTTTTACTTTACTTTTGTCCTGACTGAAAGGCTGAAAACAAGGCAGTGTCATATTTTAAGTGGATAAAAGGTTCATTTCCTGGCTGATGTTCTGTATAATGGAGGGGGACGAGAGAGGGCTCCAGAGCAGCACTGAAGGCCATCTCTGTCTGTTTTTACAGATGAGATGAACGACCACCAGAACACGCTGTCCTACGTCCTCATCAATCCTCCTCCTGACACCATGCTGGAGCTCAACGACATTGTGTAAGGACCTCTGTCTTTTATCCTGTACACTTTACTTTGTTAACACCTTTGTGTTTTATCTGTGTGTTGTTAGTTACAGTCAGACTAAATTACAATCTAAACCATTATGGTCTTTTTAGACTGCTCAGCCAACAGTAATGGTACTTAAATGTAAATTAAACTGAGTAATCAATTACGGAATAGTTGACATGTGGAGCTCAGCTGTGATATACACAAATCAAAATCGTATATATTGTTATTAAAGCCTGGAAATTATAATATGGTATCCATCCTCATATGTCAAAGCATTACCCAATATTAAATATCACCTTATTACTACTTACTGCCACAAGTCATAATATAAATATTAGAATATAAATATATTAAAATATATAGTATCAGAATACAAATATATTGTAATGCACAGATATTACAATTTTATTGCTAGTAGGTTATTATTTTGTAACCAGCACATTGTTTTACTATATTTACCCCGGTTTTCCTGATTGTTATTACCAATCCATCCATCCATCCATCCATCCATCCATCTTCTTCCTCTTAACTGGGGCCGGGTAGTGGGGGCAGCAGCCTAAGCAGAGAAGCCCATACCTCCCTCTCACCAGCCACCACCTCCTCCAGCTTGTCCGGGGGAACACCAAGGCGTTCCCAGGCCAGCTGAGAGATATAATCTCTCCAGCGTGTCCTGGGTCTGCCCCGGGGGCCTCCTCCCAGTGGGACATGCCTGGGACACCTCACCAAGGAGGCATCCTTATCGGATGCCCGAACCACCTCAGCTGGCTCTTTTTGATGTGGAGGAGCAGCAGCTCTACTCTGACCCCTCCCGGATGGCCAAACTTCTTACCCTATCTCTAAGGGAGAGGCCAGCCACCCTTCAGAGGAAGCCCATTTCTCTCGCTTGTAACTGCAGTCTTGTTCTTTCGGTCACTACCCACAGCTTGTGACCATAGGTGATTGTAGGGACGTAGATCGACTGGTAAATTGAGAGCTCAGCTCTCTCTTCACCACAACAGACCGGTGCAGCGTCTACATCACTGCAGCCGCAGCACCAAACCGTCTGTAGATCTCCCGCTCCTTTCTCCCGTCAGTCGTGAACAAGATCCCAAGATACTTAAACTCCTCCACTTGGGGCATGTTGTTACCCAATAACATAATGTAATATCACTCAGCTATAACAACTATTGATACAAAATTATTATTTGGATACACTTACAACTTCAGTGGGGTAATTAAAAGGGAATAACTTGATGTTACTACGTTATTACTGAGCTGTAACAAATTGCTACTTTTATCTGATCGGGGGAAAAGGACAAATTATAATAAGTTTATTCAACTTAGTATTTACAGTCATCCCTGTATATCCAAGAAGAGCAGACATGCAGCTTGCAAACAGCTACAAACAATGACTTCACACTGTTTCGTAAATATATCTTTTGCAGGAGAACAGCAGGAAAAGTCTGGTATTATGTGAAATATTCCATTTATATAACACCTTTTATGTAAACTCCAGCTGTGTCGCAAAGCGTCACCCTTTTTTGATGTGTGAATCGATGCCTGTAGCACACGCACACAGGTAACGGTTAACACCTCGAGCAGAGAACCAACAGGGTGTGTGGATCTGAACAGGCGGCGATATAACTGCCATGTTAACTGGCTAACACTAAAAAGTATAGCTATTCTGAAACAGTCAACAATGTTACACGAACATTAATTAATACGAGGCATCAGTAAAGTTCCTTAATAATACTGGTGTCACCTTGTTAAGCGTGACTGCTTCAGAATGATTTCTAGCCTCATAAGAAAGGCAAGTAAAAAATGCCTGAAATGAAATCTAGTTGTTATTTAACTTGCAAAGGCTTAACTTCAAACTGTGCACTGAACTTCCACTTTTGAAGCCTCGCCGCCACAGACTCCAGGGTCGAGCTTATGTAATTATAATGAGAAGCCAGAAGGGACAGCTGGCAAATCATTCTGCTTTTGAGTAATGCACCAATTGGACACAACATTAGAACCACTGACAGGCGAAGGGAATTGCATATCGCTACAGTGCCACCTGTTAGGGTTGAGATATATTTGGCAGCAAGTGAACTGTCAGCTGTTAATGTCAATGTATTAGAAACAGCAAGATGGGCAAGCGCAAGGATCTGAGGGACTGACATGATCCAGCTTGAGGTGGCTATATGACTGGGTCACAGCCTGTGAACATGGTGGGTCTTACTGGGCTACATTATTAAAAAGTTCAGTGCAGGCTGTGACAGAAAGAGGGCAGGCTGTTGCCACACTACAGAGCTGGTCATGTCGACCCCTGTCTACTGCCAAAGGGGAGGCATTGGATGAAGGTGGCCTGGCCCCGTGAGTAATGTTATCAGAAAAAGCAAAAGGATTTACTGTGTAAAAAGGCAGCCTGAATGAAGCAAGTCCTTGCATTCATGTGGGTGTTACTTCAACGTCTGCCTAAACATAGTTGCAGACCATTTGCACAACTTCATGACAGTGGTATCTGCTGATCGTAGTGGGCTCTTTGAAACAGCCACACTACAAATATTATATGAAAGGACCCTGATTTAAAGAAGCTGTGTGCACATGATACCTAATGTTAATGATGGGGCTGATTTGTGTAGTTAATAATGTAACTGTTAGAACCAAACTAGGATTTTAAAGTTTCAATTAATTTGCACTCATCCATACTACAGGTTAATACGCTACCCTGTAACTGTCCACTGATTGAGACCATGACAGTGCTTAAATAATAGAACTGTTCCAGCATTTAAGATCACATCTGTTATTTATTGGAGATCTATCTATATTTTTTGTTTCATAGATCTTTATTATATTGTTTTCAACTTGATAGTAACTTTATGTAAATCACCTGGTAATAATAATTAAATTGTTGCTACTATAGACAGCAGTATAAAAAATACAACATGTGTTTGATCACGCCAGATGTCCTTCCTGACAGAAACACCAGCTGATTTCTGTCATCTCCTGGGATAAAACCAGGGCTCATTCTCTCGTTAGGTAAATGTGTAAACCATTACACTGTGGAGCCACTCTGGAGACTCAGTAAGAAAGGAAGGTGAACAGTGCAAACCTCTTGAGTAATATTTAGCAAGTACATGATTGGAAAGTTACTCTCACAGTAAGTTTTAGACTAATTAATAGCTTAATTTAGGGATAATGCTCAACTTTCCTAGAGGTGAAATCCCCGGCTGCCATATTTAAATGCCAGATGTTTATATATACACGTACTCTTTTGGGAGTCCAAGTCTATAACTGCTCCATGCTGGCAGATAATGTCAGTTTTTGTCTTTGCAGGTATATAATCCGCTCAGACCCACTGGCGCACGTGCCGGAGGACTCGCAGGTGGGACCAGCTCGTTGTAGCAGGAACCAGCAAGACTTTGGCACAGAGACCAGAGATGAGACTCACCTCTGAAACCCACCCACGCCCCCAGAGTCATCTACACACCCTGACCCTTAACCTCTAAAAGCCGGCCTGGGCCCACTGAGCTAGTTTGTGTCGCACAGAAGAAGGCTCCTATCGGGCCAAGATCAGCTGTCCATAGTGAATGTGCATTAAGTGCGTCTCAGCTCGAGACCAGAAACAATCAACATCTTAAAAATTCACCCCTGAGAGATCTCCTGTTTCCCTACTGAGCTGCTATAGAAAGATGCATGAAGAGTGCCTCGTCATCACCTGCCATTCAAACACACGCAAACATCACCCTATGAAAACAATCTGAAACTGAGAACCGGGCCATGAAAATGGCTCCCTCCTCTGAAAAAAAAGGACGGAGAGAGTAGAGCTTAAACAGAATATCTTCACTGTCACTTCGTTTACCAAGCGGTGTGGTTGACCTCATACCATGACCTCCTCTGTGCTTGTTTCTACCTGAATTTACAAAAGAACAGAAACCTGGGACAACTACACCCTCCTTCACATCTAAATGATCATGTCATCTAAAGACGAGGGTAAATGCTTTGAATTTCTTCCTTTTTAGGCATTTAACCTAAAATTACACTACCTGTGCACTTCTCTTTATTTATTTATTTATTTTAGCTTAATTCAAATTTTAAAACTTTGTTGGACAAGTTTTTTATTTTACTTACAAGCACAACCTTTTTTTCTGTAAATATACACACTGCCGTGGTACTTTTATCGGCCAGGTTTGCGTTATATTTCTGGAAATGACTTTGTTGTGATCATTGCTAGAAAGTACATTTATATATTAAGTTTTCCAAGTCATGTCTGCTCTACTGTATGTGCCATTCTGTTTACACTATTGCTTTGTGAATATCGTTGAATTATTTATAACTTTTGTGCCATTCTGCATCTTTTTAGTATGGAGCCTGTCAGCAGCAGTACAGGTGGAAATAAAACTTTCATTATTCCTTGTTTTACTGCAGTGGGTGCACAAAATGTTAATTCATGTTCATAAAAAAAAATCTGCAGTTTCGTTGGTCATCTCCATCAGTGAGTCAGTCCCCATAGACTTGCATGCCTGTCGGGGTTTCCCAACTTCAGCTATGAAATTTACATATTTACAGCCTTTAATAAGCAGGGTGTGACAGTACTCGTAGCTGCAACAACAATAATTAGTCGCTGAACTGAACTACAACGTTTGTGCTGCTGGTGCCATTTAAAGCATTTCTGATGTAATATTATTTGACATAAAAAAATATATGACCTGCTGTGCAGCTGATTGTACAGTCCAAGAATTTTGTGCTTAAATTTTGGTGTGCCTAATTTTTTTATTAGTAAGTAACTTATCAGTACTAAAAGTTATTTTAGTCTCGACTTTCAGCCCCACAGTTTATGGACCCAGCTTGCTAACCAAGCTAGCTGCAGAACATCCTCCCAATAAGAGCTAAACATCGTGAGCTTGGCACTGCACAATGCTTGTTATCACAGCAGCACTATCCTTCTTATCACATTCTCATTTTTTAGGAAAAGTCTGTAGACTAGTTTTTTTAATATACACACACAAATTATATCTCATGTCAGATCACATTTTGTGCATTCAGTTTAGTTAAACATGGCACTCCCCCCTGCCAACGACAAGCTCTGTACATCTGTGACATCAGTGTTTATTATTACAGGAGCTGACCCAAACATCTGCAGCAGCAAAAGGAAAACTGTTCATCAAAAAAGGAATAATTTTCTAAATTTAGCATTTAGAAGTTAATGTTAACAATACAAGACTTTTTGCTGCTGTACTTATTATAACTCAGTATTTATCTGAAGCATTATAAGCTACATTTTTAATTTTATATTTAAGTGCTATTTATCGTTGAATAGGATAGAATGAGAAAATTCTTCTTTTTTTTCTGGACTACTAGTTTTAACAAGTTAATTTTTAACTGTCAAGTGTCTCCGTCACTCAGTACATATCATGGTCACTACATGGTCACTTTGTTAGGTACACCTGTTCAACTGCTTGTTAATGAAAATAACTAATCAGCCAATCACATGGTGAGAATAGAGTGCATTTAGGAATGGATACCTGTTTGAGACAACCTACTGTTCAAACCGTGCATCAGAATGGGGAAGAAAGGTGATTTAAGAGACGCGGAACAGGGTAATCTACATCATTTGAAAATTCATGGTGAAAATCTTTGGATTATTGCATACATAAAGATGCAAAATGTGACTACTTAGCTGTAGAATTTAGAGAAAGTATTTAGATTACCCAATTATCTAGCAAAATAAGATGCTCAATTAACGAAAAAATCACCACTTGCACTAAAATCAAATCATAAAATGTTTAAATGACTTTCAGTTATCAGTGCCACAATGAATCTGTTGTGGTAAAAACTGGAGAATTGATATCTCTAACTGCTATTTCACTCGGTCACTTGAAAATAAAGATCCTCATCTTTTGCTAAATGCTATCAGATGCATCATCGTTAACTGTAATTAATATCAACAGCAGTCAGGCTCCAGTGTTTTCAACTTGAATTCATCTGATTGTTGGCGGGTTTTTTTGTTTGTTTGTTTGTTTGTTTTCATGATCATATCTGTTGATGAGTTGCAGTGTGACCGGTAGCAGAATAGTTTTGCACAGATATCGACAGGCACAGTCACGTCTGTTTCTATCCTGTAAATTTACTGTACTTCCAAATTTATTTTGGAACAAGCTGAAAAGCAAAATGCGCTCCTTTCTGAACTGTACGGGCACATTGTGTATGAAACAATATTTAATCTTGATTTATCTTCTTTCAGCTGTACATTTGGTTTGCTCAGTGTATATAAAACCTTAATGTACTCATTGTTTGCCAGTTTGTTATTTTGTGTGACGAAACGTGAAACTGTTGGACTTGAACTATTTTTGCACTATGCTCTACAATGCGCAGAGCATAACAGCACCCCTTTAATATGAATCTGCAGAACACGGCGGACAGTATTCAACCGTTCCCATGAAGCAAAAACAAGCGTGATGTGCAGTAAATTATCATGCATCTGTTGGTTTGGTTTACCCTGTGAATGTTTACAAAACTTAATTCAATACTTAATTTTTCATTTGTCAAAGAAATATCCAGTGTCGATTTGAGAAATCAAAGTGTTTTCTCTCACTGAGATGTGCCATTTTTTTCCCTTGTTTGTTCTGAAGAAAATATAGCATAGGCTTTTTCATGCTTATTACTGTAGGCATATTTGTTCCGCTGAAATGTACTGTTGATCTTTGATCATTGGCCCCTCTGAAGTGTCAGTTTACAGGGCAGGGGAGGTGAGGAGTGAAAGCGTGAGTGACTGCGATGGAGGATGCAATCAGTGTGCTGATATACTCGCGTAACATCTTCCTAGGTCCTCACTTGTGACAAATCCTAACACTCTAGAAAGAGTTCACTTCACATCTCCTACTGTCCACACTTACAATACCACACGGGGCATGTTAACACGAAAAAAGAAGCATGTTTTGATATACAGGCTTGCCAAGAACAAGACATTTTGTACATTGACAGGGACATTTAGTCCAATGTCTAGAGAAACCCATAATTGAGTCAACTGCTTGCAAGCTGGAGTCATTATTTGATACTGTGTATTTATATGAATGGAACATGCATGTTGTCTCGGTGTTAACAAAAGCCTACTATATGTATTCTGTTTACCTCCACTTTGTTTTTGAGTCATTGTCCAATTTTTGTACTATTTCTTATGAGAAGTGTTCTTCTCCACATTCATAATATGAACAAATAAATGCTGCATGCAGCCAGAGCGGATGAACCTAACACAAAAACTGATGTTTTATTTCATTTATGTGAGGAATGCGGGGATAATGACATATTTTGTGCTGTATATAGATATGACCCCACCTATATAGGTGGCTGGTATATTATGTGTGTGAGCTAAAAGACTCTTCTGATGTGTGCCGAGTGTTACCAAACAAAACTTCGTTATTTTGTTAACATCTTTTTTTCGTTAAAAAAGAAAAAAAAAAGTATGTTGCTAGCTAAAAAAAAATTTCTTTATTTTTTTGCTCTTTTATTTACATTTCTATATTTGTACACATTCAGCTGGTATTAGCGATAAAAATTAGCTTCACCCTAAAACCTCTTTATTATTCTGTATTATATTATAAATGACGCATCATTTATTGGACAAAAATAATGATGTATTAAATTAAAGTTGAAACAAGATATCGAAACCATAAACTCAGAAATTGAATAAATCAAGTGAGCAGGGCCAAATTTACTAACACATTTTCATAAAAGGAGAGCAAAGTAAAATACAGGGAGGAGAATATTTAAATCAGACATGCAAAATGATTTACTAATGATTGCAACATGCAATTTAGTGCTAATTGCGCTGATATTTAACACTGAAAAAACCATGTCTTATCTTTTGAGCTTGATATTGAAATTCACTGACTGCACCTCAAAAAGCTTTTTCTCAACTCTAATCACAATTATGAGCATTATTGGGTCTAGTTTAGAAAATCTGGCCTTTAAGTAGACTTCTATGCAATCTGATTTCAAGAGTTGCCCTCTGCTAGCCATTAGAAAGATTGCTGGGTTTTGGAAAATGGGTTAAATTCATCCAGTCGTCATATTTAATAAAAAAAATGCATTAAAAGGCAGAGGCTGGACTGCCCTGTGCCAATACAGCAAACTTTCAAGTTACACTTACTGTAAGAATCAAGTGAGAATTTCATTTTACTTGAAGAGTGATTGGATAGCCGTGATGATCTCCTCTGTCAGCTCTCTTCTAACGCCGTTGCTTGTTGGCATGTGTCTGCTTCCACCTCTGTCTGGTCCAGCGGCCATTGTTCTGAACGACTTCATGCAGCAGGTTCATGAAGGCGTAGTCGTTCCCAGACAGCAGCGTTTCATCATCAGGTGACGCACCACCAGAGGGAGCCTTCGAGCTGGACGCCCTGTTTTCTGCCCTCTGCCTGCTGTGCACAGCTCGTTTCGATTCCTTCCTCTGATCGTCCTCCTTGCTGCTCTTGATGTTGTTGTGTGCTGAGCTTTTTCCAGATGTCTGACGTCGATTCTGATGGAGGTTTTCTTGATTCGCATTTCGGTTTTCCACAGTCGTTTGTGTCACAGTGGTAGTAGCACCCATTGCCATCCCTTCTTTCTTCAGGTGTTCCTCTTCAATTGGTTTTAAGGACTGCGAGTGTCTCAGGTCCATGAGAGCCCCCATTTGATTTTTCATAGTTTCATCTTTCTCTTTGTCCCCATCAAAACTGAAGGGATGGCCTCTATCATTTACAGTCTTCTTTATTTCATCTGAAAACTTCTTTGTTACATTTTGTCTCCAAACAGTCACGTCATCACCATCCTCCTCATCTTCTGCTTTTCTTTTGCATCTTTCCTGCCACTGAGCTGCAGCGGGGGGCCAGGTAGAGATCCTCTTCATAATTTTGCTGCCTTTTGATCTTAGACCAGGACCTTCAACAGACTCTTCAACAGGAAGTGATTTGTTCTGGTCTGTGCCGATGCTCAGATAAGGTACCATGTCAGTGCTAGCAGGAACACATTCAGGGTTTTCATCTAGATTTGTACCAGGATTGGCTGTTTTTTCATTCTCCTTGATCGCGTCTGTGGTGTTTGCGGGATTTTCTGTCTGAAATCCTCCTGCAGCTCCTGTGGCTTCAGTTTCATTCACCAGCTTCTGCTTTCCCTCAGCTGGGTTTTCAGTGACTTTCGCTTGAGCCTCTGTCTCAGTATGCAAAGTCACAGGATCCTTCCCAGATGCACAAAAAGGAGACATGAGGATTACAGCATTTGCTGACTTTGCTCTGATTCCAGTAAAGGATGTTATCCGAGCCATCTCTGCATCTTTATTCTCAGAGGATCTTAGAGAGTCATGACTTGATCTGCTTTCTTCTTCCAGCTGCTTTTTGTCTTCTCTCGGATGCCCAGGTGTCACACTTTTTTTATTGTGTTTCCTTCGGCGTCGCACAGCCAGGAAACACACCACAAACAGCAGCACACAGAGGACCACTGTAGAGAGGGCCAGGTAAACAGAAAGACTATTTTAGCTACGTATGTATTTTCAATTCAATCAAACAGAAATATACAGTAGAAACATACCAATCACAGCAATGAGCGCACGGACAATGTTAGTATCTGACGGTGGTTGTGATGGAACTGGCCAAAAAAAAAAAACCAGCACAGATTTCATGCATTAGTATTTCAGAATTCAGATGACAAACATTTTGAGAAGAATCCAATGTACCTGTCACTCCAGCAGGTTCAGAAGCTGTTGTGGATGAGTTTGTGAGTTCGGCGTAGGGTGAGGCTTCTGTCCTTACCAGAGGTGACGTCTCATAAGATCCTGAGGAGAATAAGAAACAAACTAGAGAGTCCACAATGTTGTAAAATGCAGAATGTTTTCACTTCTTAAAAGCAGTAATTGTGCAAAATGTTTTAACAGTTAGATACAGTTCAGGACCGCTGGGTTATGGTCAGATTAATCGTGTTACTCTGGCGCCATCTGCAGGTCAATAACTTCCAGAGTTTCAGGATGACTCATACTAAGGGTGCCGACTTTCCCCAATGCGGTTACGGTAGATTCTGTCAAACTGATATAAAAAACTGATCTAAAATTATTTTTTCATAGCAAAATAATAGATAACAAAAAAAAACAACTTAGGAATATTTGTAATCAGTGATTCAGAGCTATTCTGTGACACAGATTTGATGCTGTCAAAGTTAGAGACCCTCTCTTTGCCTTCCAAACTGCCTTAATTCTTCATCACAAAGATGCAGTAAGGTGCTGGAAACATTACTCAGAGATTTTGTTTTATATTGAGATGATGACAAGACCTGATGACTGTGGAGGCCGTTTGAGTCGACATGTTCAAGAAACCAGTCTGAGATGATTTGAGCTTTGTGACATGACTGTCATCCTGCTAGGAGGAGACATCAGAAGATGGTACATTAAGGGGTTCTACTCTATTTAAACAATGCTCAGTTGAAAGGAAAGAAAGGAAAAGAAAGGAAAAGCCACATGTACCAGTGAGAGAAGAGCTTGTGGGTTTGGTTTTGAAAGAAGTTTCTGTCTTTGATGTTGGTCGTGAAGGAGTTTCCACTTTTACTGCAGGAAAAACAAAGACACTGATTGCTAATGTTTTAAAGAGATAAGAGTAGTCCTGTCATAATGGTGAATTTCAAACAAACAAAAAGAAGCACATGTACCAGTGGATGCAGGGCCAGGTGTTTGTACATAGATAGGCTTAGGATGGATAGAGGTCTCTAATGATGAAACTGTCACTAGAGAGAACAGCCGAGACATAAATACGCACAAAATTAAAATGTAGAGAATTTCACATTTCTAATAGAAACTGGGAAACGGGAAAAAAAGTACCAGTTTGAGAAGAGCTTATTGTGGATGCATCAGTGGATGAGGCTATGAAGGAAGTGCCTGAGTTTGAGGTTGTGCGTGATGGGGGGGTTGTCACCACTTTTACTGCAGGTAAAAATAGAAATACTAAGTGCCAGTTAATAGTATGCACACATTGAAATGTAAAGAATTTCATGACATTTAATTAGCCACATGTACTGGTGTAAGAGCTTGTTGTGGGTATATCACTGGGTTTGTGTGAGTTTGATGTTGGTCGTGATGAAGGAGTTTCCACTTTTACTGTAGGAAAAACAGAGAGAAGCATTGCTAATTTTTCAAAAAAGGGGTGAAAATATTTCTGTCAGAATTTTGAATTTTTATGAAAAAAGCAGCACATGTACCAGTGGATGCAGGACCAGATGTGTATGCATAAGTGGGCTTAGGGTGGACAGATGTTTCTAATGATGAATCTGTAACTACAGAGAACAAACGTATGCACAAATTTAAAATGTAAAGAATTTCAAACATCTAATGGAAACTAGGAAAAGAAAAAAACTTCATGTACCAGTGTGAGAAGAGCTTATTGTGGATGTATCAGTGGATGTGGGTTTAAAAGAAATATCTGAGTTTGATGTTGGACGTGGTGGAGGGGTCGTCACCACTTTTACTGCAGGTAAAAATACAAATACTAAGTGTTGGTTATTTAAGTAAAGATATGTAAATACTCTTGTCAAGTGTTACAAATGAAAAAAAAAACAACAACTGTGGCACAATTTAAAACGAAAAGAATTTCAAAAAAAGGATTAGCCACATGTACCAGTGTGGGAAGAGCTTATTGTAGGTACATCAGTGGATGAGGCTGCGAAAGAAATGTCTGATGTTGGGCGTGATGGAGTGGTTGTCACCACTTTTACTGCAGGCAAAAATAGAAATAATAAGTGCCAGTTACTAGTATGCACAAAATGTAAAGAATTTCACAAAATTGATCAGCCACATGTACTGGTGTGGGACGAGCTCATTGTGGCTACATCAGTGGGTTTGTGTGTAACAGAAGTGTCTGAGTTTGATGTTGGTCGTGATGAAGGAGTTTCCACTTTTACTGTAGGAAAAACAGAGAGAAGCATTGCTTTTTTTTCTTTTTTTCTTTTTTAAAGGGGTGGAAATATTTCTGTCAGAATTTCAAATTTTTATGAAAAAAAGCAGCACATGTACCAGTGGATGCAGGGTCAGGTGTGTGTGCAAAAGTGGGCTTAGGGTGGACAGATGTTTCTAATGATGGAACTGTCAGTGGAGAGAACACAAGCACGCACAAATTTAAAATGCAAAGAATTTTAAACATCTAACAGAAACTGGGAAAAGAAAAAAAAGCTTCACGTACCAGTGTGAGAAGAGCTTATAGTGGGTTTGGGTTTGACAGAGGTTTCTGTCTCTGATGTTGGCGATCGAGAAGTCGTCACCACTTTTACTGCAGGTAAAAATGTAGATACTACATGGCAGTTATTTAATTAAACAAATCATGCTTTTAGACTTGTAGACTTTAATAAAAACAAATAATTAGGCAAGAAGAAACAGCTGTACCAGTGGATGAAGGGCCCACTGACGGTGTTCTTGATGGTGATGTCACGCATACCGTTACGTTCCACACCAGCTGACCCCTCAGGGATGGAGGACTCTCACAGGTCACGTCCATCTCGTTTTCCAGCTGAGATCTGCTCTGTAGAGCTGAGGGGAGAAGCAACTTTAGATTTCTTTTTTTTCTTTTTTTTTTAATAAAACCACATTAATAATGTAGTTTATCTCACTTTTCTCAAACCTTTCATAAAGGCGACAAAGTCTTCAGCTTCACACGAACAGTCCCAAGGGTTCCCGCCTAATCTGATCTTGGTGGAGGTCAGAGATCTGAAGACTTGTGGTGAGACCCAAGTCAACTTGTTCTTGGACAAGTCTAACTCAGCCAAGGCGGCCTGGGAACTGAAACTATTCTGCTCAATATTCCTGAGCATGTTTTTATTCAGCCTGAGGCTTGTGAGGTTAGCAAACTGTCCGAGCGTGGACTCACTCAAGACTTCAATGTGATTTCCTGTAAGGATGATCTCACTCAGGGCGGCGGGCTCTTTAAACCAGTTTGAATTAATCTGCGACAGATTGTTTAGCTCCAAGCTGAGATACTTAAGATTGGTAAATGAGCTGAAGGCTTTTTCAGCGATTCTCGTGACACCTGCATTGTTGATCGTGAGCCTGGTGATAGAAGCGAGGTTCTCACTCTGCAGCACCGTGGAGTTGATCTCTCCGACATCCTTCAGGACCATCAACAGAGACGAGGACCCAGGTTCAAAGTCTAAGTGGGCAGAAGTGTTTTTAGAGGAGTCAGACACAAACTCAGCTGCACATACTTACATTTGCATCCTTTTGCTAAATCAATCTGAGCCAACAAATGAGCTCAACGGAGAAAAAAATGCAGTGAAACTATAAAATCAAAGCATCCTGCAGATATGCAAACTTCTTAAGAGACAATTTTGTTGCCTTTGCTTCCCCCTAGTGGTTGACAAATGTGTGACCAGAGCAAAACTTGTAGTACCTATTACAAGTCAGCAGGTATCATTAACTGATCATGTTGAGCATTAAATTGTTAGTAAATTGTAGTAAGATCAGGTAATAACAGAAAATAAAACTTCTTGATCAATTTTTACAGCCTGACAGAATTGAAATCAGACTTGTTCCAATGACCCCAGAAGCCTCAACATCATAGACTCAGTCTGGGACTATAAAGGCACAAAAGACAATGAAATCATCGGAATCCTCCGAAGAACTTAAAAAATATATAATTGTGAAAACTTTGGTCAATGGAAATAAAAAAATTCTGAAAAGTAGAGTTTAGGGGTCATTTTCTTTTTTTATATGAAATTCTATTTTTTACTTGTAAAACTACAGGAAATGGTTTTAGTTTTGAATCATTTAATCGGACTGTTTTTTTAACGAGCGTGAGCAGGTTTTGGTTCATGTGTTTATTCCTACAAGAATGTCTAAATCTATATCTGTGTAGGTCAGCCGAAAGGTTTCTTCTTAAAACCACATTCAGAGAGTCTCAGGTATTTAACCCTTAGTGAGGGCCGTCCCTTTGGCTCATGTGACAGGTCACATGATTAACAGTGGATCAACAACCCTCGGGACCTCCAAGAGACCTGCTCCTACTAAGGGTTAAATATCATGCACTCTCTGCTTGTTGTTTGACAGCTGAAGAAGTCTATTAGATGAGAGGTGAAACATCTTGTCAGAAAAGGCGACTAGAAGTCCAGTTGCGTTTTTTTCAGTATATACATTTGTGTATTAAATTGAATTAAATTAAATGAAGAAGAAATCCATTTTTATTCTTGGTATGAAGTTAATTGACTTTATTTCTGGTATATAACATGTTGCTGTCTAAGCTTATTTTAAAGGTCACCATTAAAGGTGTAGTAAACAAAATTCCTTACATGGTGGGATGTTGAAGCAGATCGTGATCGTTCCCTCTTTGATACAAGGACGGCTCAGGTGGACAACAGCCAGCAACAAAACACCACCAGCTACAACTGTGTGGATGCAGACCGATCACATTAGTTAAAGCTGAACATTTGATGACTTTCTGTGTGAGCATTAAAACCAGCAGCACTTACCCTTCATGGTGACCTGCTGGATGCAGTTCTTCAGCTCGGACTGTGGAGTGAGAGTTTGCAGATTGTGATGGTCTCGTGATCACCTGAACTAACAGGTGTGAAAAGAAACAGAGTTGCCATGACAGAGAAGAGTCTGCCATGGTTATGGCTGTGCGTTTGAAGGCGCTGTTCCAGTTGGCTGATGAAGCACGAGACAGTTTTTAACAGTGGGGGGGCCTGAAGATGTTTTCACCACTTAAAGGGAACTTCAGCTTTTCAGTTCAATACAGCACCAATTCAAAAATGTTTAACTCAAGCACTTTATATTGCAAAGTAAAGATCCCACAATATAAGAGAGAGAAAGCACTAAAGATGCCACAACTGGTTGGGGGGGATGAGGGGAAAGAGGAGGAAAAGTGAGAGCATAGAAAGATGATGATCAACAACACAGATTATGGGAGAACATAGACCAGTATAAACATATGGGGGAATATAGGTAGGGTCTCAAGCATGTGATAGTCAATTTTCATTGTGGGCTACATTCGGGTCCATTTTCTTAAATGGGCTGAACCAGTGTAATGTAGTTTAACTGCAAATTTAACCCCTGAGATATCGCAATTTCAAGAGGACATACCCGTTTTCTCTACATCATAAACAAATGCTGCTGTAGGTAATGAAAGAGACCTGTCAGAAACTAATGTGTAAAATTAAAAAAGGTTGAAAAGATTGGACTTGAACGTTATTTTGGTTCATGAAGATCTCTCTCTCTCTCATATCCATCCAAGAGTCTTCTTCAGTTTAAAACAAACAAACAAACTTGAGTCTCTAGGTATTTAACACATAGTGATGTTGTCCCTTTGAGGTGAGGCTCAGTGAGCCTTTATCAATAATGCGAGTCCTATCACGGAGCTCTACAGTTGTTATAAAACTGGCCTCTTGGGTGACAGGTGAGACATGTTTTTAAACCAAACAGCTGCCTTCTTTTCAAGCGCTCAAATACACGTGGGTTCATTCTAGGAGACATCCTTAGAGCATCATGGGAGGACTCCCAGCAAACCGTATCAAACATTTAAAAACATTTTAAGTAGAATTTTAGTAGTAGAGGTTTTGGGTTGTTTTCTTTAAACTTAGTGAAGTCTGAGTTAAGTACTTGATGGGGATAATATGCTTCCTAGAAGTGTGATGCTGGCTGATCACTCAGGACTTTGTACATGTGTAGAAGGATTTTAAATTGATTTCTATATTTAAGGGGCAGCTAGTGAAGAGAAATGCAAATCTCCCTCTCTCTATATTGAATATACATGCCCAAAGGTTCATCCATCCATCACCTCATTTACACCAAAGCGGTGCTCATGCAGAGGCAGTTCTGCTTTGGCGCTTTTTGAGAAGGAGCAAAAACTCTGATCCCTACTGAGCAGAAGTTGGAGTAATTTCTATTAAAAGTGTGGGCTTTATTTGCCAGCCATTGGTGAGTTCCTTCTGCTTGCCCCTCTCATGATCCCCCCCTCCTGCTGTTTAAACCTGAATCGTTGAATGAACTAAAGAGATGCATCAAGATAAATACTGATTATTTTTAAAGTGAGGTAAAGTCCCGTTTAAATTAGAAACCTGTCATTCTGGGAACACTTTTTGTGTCTTGTTAGCTTTCATTCATTAATAGGAAAAAGTGTGTTTCAGTGAAAAGATGCAGACTTGCTCCTCGAGAAAAAAAAGTGTGACAATTGCAAACAAAAAGTTGTGATGTTTTGTTAATCAACATGGTGTCAAACAGCAGCAACAGAAAGCAGTGAATCTAAATGGATAAATGAAGCCATGAGAAAATCGAAATGAAAAATGTGACTTTTATTTACTTGAAAATTTATTCTGTTTCAGTGCTTCCATTTTAAAATAAATAGATGGCATGGGATCAAAGATAAAAATCAACAAGGATGAAAAGTACATGTGTAACAAACAAAAAAAAAAAATACGGTGACCAATGCCAGTACAATCTTTTAGGTAACATGAAAATACACTACCGTACAATTAAAGATCGACAACCTCTGCCACCCAACCTCCCCAAAAACACCATGCAGCAAGAGAGAAATCAAGTATTCCACAGTTTTTTTGGAGACAGCAGTAGTATCATGTCAGTGACGGCCCTTGGGCTTTAATTGTCAGTGTTAAATCTTAGCGTTTGGTTTAGTTTCCACAATTATATTCATTATTTTCCCGGAGCGCACAAACAGCAGTCTTATTAATTCTTAGTTTTTATGCCCATTCAAAAGGTAAAATCCCCCCAACAAGCAGAAAGTAAAGTGCTCGTGCAACGCTTGGGGTTGTTCTGGAGGCCAACATATGGTTTCTAAAAAACACACAAAAAAAAGCACTTTGAGTTTTGAAAAAGACAGAGAAGAAGAGAGACGACGTGGCAGTGTTTTGTCAACACCTTGGAGGAATGTTCTTTAATGTTGGTACATAACTGAACCACAGCTCCCCCCCTCCCTCCCACCAACCACCCCTCCCACACACAGAGACCCTCCCCTCCGTAGTGAATATATCAAATACTGTCATTCGAACAGGTTACAGGGCAGCGCGGAGGTACTCTTCACAACAAGAGTGCGCGAGCCGCTGCTGCGATTAAAGATGGGACAGGCTGACAGAAACACTCGGGGAGGGAAGAAAAGGCTTTGAGGGGAGTTACATTGCATGAAATAAGCCGTCGACAAGTGTTCATGAGTGCACCTTTGTACAGGACAGTTTAAGTAGTGTCCAGTGGAGAGAGAAAACACAACTAAGCTCTAAACATCAGAGAATTCCTGTTGTGATGAAAAGACATAACATCAGTTTAAACTCTATCAATTAAGCAATGTGGAATAAATTAAAAAGCTAAAAAAAAAAGCTAAAAAAAAAAAAAAAAAACCAAACAAAACATCAAAAAGCATCATTTTTGTACCAAAGCCTATCATTCATCCTAAAAAACGAAAAAGATGTTTTGACAAATAAAACGGTTTAAAATGACCATCGTTATTTTTTTTTGCCTTTTTTCTTTGCAATACACATATCCAGTGCTACACGATCAGCGTCTAGTTTAAAAAGCGGCTGAATAAATAGACGATAGTACCACGATGCGTGAAAGGCCAACGGATGTCTGAGGGATACCCGAGGAGCTCCCCCATGACTAAAGAAGAAGACAGTTCAGAGCAGCAGGTTTTCTGGAGATCCCTGGTGAGGCAAAATTGGTAATGCCAGCCTGATTCGACAGATTCGACAGCCCACACGGGGGAGAAACTGTTGTTGTGACAGCAGTGTAGTCCTAAAGGGTTGTACAAAGTTCCCTTGTTTCCGATTTTCTGAAAAGAGCGACATAAACCCCCCCAGCCCACCCCGATGTCCCCACCCCCTTTTGTGTCCAAATTTGTCCAAAAGAAGAGGCATTTCTGGAGAGAAGGAAGGATTTTTAGTGCTGCAGCTGAGCTCTCAACCATGACAGTGCTGAACTAATAAATACTTCATGTAAAAATGAACATCCACCACATATGAGGGGGGGAAATGCCACATGCTTGAGCCATGGTTGTTGTTGAAAAAAAAGAAGAGAAAAAGAAATCAGGCGGACTCAAAATGAACCTGAACAGATCCCACCGACATCACAGGAAGAAGAAGCAAACTGAGCTGGCATTCCCTCTCACATCGCAAGCACCAGACACAGACACACACACACACACACACACACACACACACACACACACCTTTGTTTCTGCCTCGGTCCACCTACAGATGACCGCATGTCCATAGTGGCCTCTCTCCCGTGTAGGTTTCCATACTGAGCTTTGGGGCGTCATTGCAGTCAGAAAACAAGCAGTGTGAGGATAGGATGACGTGGATTAAGGTGTGTTTCCAAATCCTGCCTGCTATTTTCCACTTTTCTTTGGCACAGCGCTTCTCTTGGCCTGCCACAGGTGGTTGTGGATGGTCAGGGCGTCCACGCTGACTGACACAGTCTTGGCAGGGATGACGGTAAACTGCTTTCGATCCGAGCTGTACTTGTACAGCTTATCAATCATCTTCTTGCTGATGCTCTTGGGTCCGGTGCCCGTCAGCTTTTGTATCTCTTCGGTGTCGGGGAAGTACGAGTAGAGTGCCCGAAACTGGCAACCACCGTCACGAAACAGGATCATGAGGTGGTTGGACTCACACTTCTCCAGCTCCTAGTGGGGAAGGGGAAGGGAAGGGGGTTACAAGGAGATGTAACTCCTGGGTAATTTTTAAGACAACATTCTTTAAAGACACAACTTTCACCAACTTTTGCATGACGTGCTGTCACTGATTATTAAAAAAGAAATTGATCATGCTTCCAAGATAGAAGTGCCAGTGTATCTTTTGTGATCCCAAAAAGAAAACAAAAATAATAAACAAAAATAAAACGAGTGTATAAATTACATCAAAATATTCATATTCAGAATGCAGGAACCTTTGGATCACTTAATTCCAGAAGATCCCAGAAGTTCATTTAACAAACCTCTCAGGTAGTGAACTTGCGTCTAGTACCACAAAAAGTAAATTGTTAAGGACTGAA
Organism: Pelmatolapia mariae; assembly: GCF_036321145.2. Taxonomy (NCBI): domain Eukaryota; kingdom Metazoa; phylum Chordata; class Actinopteri; order Cichliformes; family Cichlidae; genus Pelmatolapia; species Pelmatolapia mariae. Next base: position 34,309,543 of record NC_086237.1, on the reverse strand, counting down.
TTGGTCTTTGTAGCCACGTTAAGAATAAGAATAACTTTATTGATCCCAGAGGGAAATTCATACGTCTGACATGGTTATTTGTATGAGACTAAATAGCCTGATGTCTTCCAGTACTGATGTATTTTTGTTCCAAAAAGTGGGTGAGCAGAGTTGTTCAACGTGGCTACTAACGTCTTTATCGTGGATCTTTCCATCACTTCCCCCAGCGTGTCCAGTCTGGCTCCAATTACAGAGCCAGCTTTTCTCATTAGTTTGCTGCCTTCCCAGCCTCGGAATGATAGGAGATTTGCAGCAATTTACTGCAGATGTCAGGAAATCTTAGTTTTCTTAACAAAAAGAGGCAACTTTTCCCCTTTTTGTATAGTTCATCTGTATTCAGGGACCAGTCCAGTTTATTACTACTTGTAAACCTAAGTATTTATATTTTGCTACAACCCTTTTGTCCACCCCACAAACTTTTACAGGCTGGAGAGGGAGCCCTAACCTTCCTAAATCTACTATCATTTCCTTCTTCTTAGAGGTGTTCAATATGAGGTAGTTTTTCTGACTCCAGTCACTGAAGGCTTTTACAAGATCCCTACAGTCAGAATCCTGTCCATTCCTCACACACCAAAAAACAAACAGACAAACAAAACCAAATAAAATCCCACATGTCTCTGCTGATACCACCCCACACTAACCTCTAGGATCTGGTTCTTCTGGGGCTCGTTGACTTTGCCAGCCAGGCAGCAGTGAGAGATTGCATTATGGATGATTGGCTTGTTTGACTTGGCACTGGGCTCCTTGAAGAGTTTGGGGCCTACAGAAGAAAAGCCATGAAAATGTAACAGAGGACTAAGTCTGATGACTACAAATTTAACTACAGCTACGACACCTACAGTAGGTGTCAGTTGCTTTTGACCAATAAAAATCTCCTTAGCATGTTCAGAAAAAAATATAGTGACCAAAACAGTGATATTCACATATCATTTTAAATGTTCCGAGACTGATATATTGATCTGTTTATCACTAATCAATGAATAACTATAAAAGATTTGTAGTCATAGTACAGACTGATCACAGAAAAACTTGCCAGTATATTCAGCCATGGAAGTGATGGAAGAGGCAGTGGAGCCGTTGTCCCAGTCTCTCTCTGCAGCTCGACTGTTCCGACTGCCTGGAAATGACTCCACAGAGTCACAGCTGGACACAATGGCACATGAATGGGTGGATCAATAATCATGACAGAGAGCTTCTTGGGTAACAAAACAATTCGAATATAGACAGCAAATCCTAAACTTGCATAATATAACAAATTCTTACAAACAGTAAACACATGAAAGAAAGAGTCTGGGAAATTTACCGCTGGGAGCCTGCACCTCCAGAGTTTACACTGTCGGCCTCGTTGGTAGCGGCAGATGCGAGAGACAGATTGGAGCCTGACTGGGCGTTACTCAGGTTGTCAGCTATGTAAAACAAAGGAGACCATTTGAAAAATGTAGAAAAGTTTGGTTGTTTTTGTTTTCCATTTAAATGTAATTACAATATTTTATCAATACTGAATAATGAGTCCATTACCAGATTCTAAGAAGGTCTTTGTTTCAGTAAAAACCAACACTTTTATAGATGATATAGGGAGAAGAGCTCTTTAGCTTGTTTTTTCCTAGATCTCAGTAGTTTGGGACAAGAGCCATAGTCTAACCATCTCCATACTCCGTTAGAGGGGGCCATCAGGGTTAAGTGACCTAACGAAATGGTGGGACTTTGCCAAAAAGTACTTTGATGACTCACAGACCATGAGAAACTGTTTCATCATATCTGATGAAATGAATATTGAACTTTCTGATCCAGTTCCAGATGTACACACTTATTTGTAACCCTACAAACAAACAAGGTGTAGGCTACATCAGTCCAAAGACATACAGGAGGTGCTTAACGTGTATAGAAAAAAGCACAAATGTATGGTTAAATGTGGTTGTGTTTGGGAGTGTTTGGGAAAAGGCCTGCGTGAGCTTAAATGAATCGGCCAATCAGGATGAGAGAAACTTAAAAAAAAGTATGCCAAACTCAAGGTTGTCATTTCTATCAATAGTGTTTTAAATGAGAACTAAGTTAAGTTTTATCTGAAAACCTACTGGGTAATTCAGTCTTATTTTGAACAAAAGCACTCCAAAAACCACTCAGCTTCAACCCTTCTGAGTTTTGGTTCTAGACTGTGCATAAAAATGAAATTTTAAAATCAGCCTGAGAACCAAAATGTCTCAATACTCTAAAAATCGAAATAATATCAGTGTCATAAACAGTAAGTGTGGAACATATAATTATTAGTAAAAAATAAAATAAAATAAAATAAAAAATAGCCCACAGTCAGTCAATGTACCCCACAGCTCAGCTGGAAAAACAAATGAAGCGCACCATGCTGTGACATTTACAGAAAAACTGATTTTTAGCTAAATGTCAAAGTGGTGATGTAACAGTCTTACGTGTAGAAGAGCACTTGGAGAAATTATCGCTGGAGGATTCCTCTCTGAGGACAGACTTGGGTCTGTGCTTCTGCTTCGGTTTGGGAGTTTTGGGCTTCACAAGGCCTTGTTCCTCAAACATCTCTTGTTGCTTCCTCCGCAGATACTCTTGCTTTATCAGCTCTCGCCGTGTCTTCTCCTCCTCTTTACGCAAACGCTCCTCCTCGGCTTTCCGTCTAGTGTTGGCACCAAACACTGGAATTTTAGTAATTTCCCTAACAAATAAATTGGAAATCGATGTCAGTGTGAAAATAATGTACCTGGCTTCATCACGTTTGAGCTCAGATTCGGCCTCTAGTTGTTGTTTACGTAGTCGAGCCTCCTCTGCTTTCTTCTGCTGCTTCAGCAAAAACGCTGCTCTCTTCTTAGCGAGCTCATCCTCCGCTTTCTGCTCATCCTAGAACACGGAAAAATATAATAGAACAATATTAAATCTGCAAATAATAACAAATGTGGTTAAACATCAAAACTGAAAACTATGCAATCTAGCTGGTTATTTAATAATTAGAATCACTTTTTCCATTTGGCCAAACAAAAACAAGCAAAAGATTACAAATTCAAACTATAAATACAAATAAATATAATTTTACATTTCAAATATTTTTTTAATCAGCAAAATATGAAATTATAAAATGTGTGTCAATGTGAAAAACTATTTATGTTAATCATTTATAATTGAATGAGTGTATTAGGGAATTAATAGACACTTGAGGATGCCTGTTATTTATTTATTTTTACCTTGAAGAAGAAGCCCAGGACTGACTTCTGCTCTCCATCACCTCTCTCTGTTGTTTTGTCCTCATCACCCCCCTCTTCTTCAGGTGCCTTCAGCTCTGACAGATCAACCTCAATGAGGTGGGTTTTGTTGCATTGCGCCTCATCTGATGGTATATTCTCTTTCCCTGAACCGTCTGAAGAGTTGAGCTCAGACTCTCTGGTGTTGCTGGACAGGCACTCATCAAAGGACACTTCTGGAGGAGCCAGTGATGTCAGGTCCACTCTGGTCGGCAAGCGAATGTTTGCTTCATCATGAAGTCGGAAGGTGGCACTCCGAACGTGGCCAGATCCTGGCTTATCAACTGTCTCCACTACTGTGGGGTTTCTGGGACTGTCGGGCTGCTCAGTCCTGGGGGACCTGCCCCCAGCTGAATGCTTTGGGTGTGGCAATGTCTCTGATCCACTCTGGGTGGGTGTGAGGGTCCTGGTGGTCTGGCGGCTCTGCTCCTTGGCCATCTTTAGCTCTGATGGTTTGGATCTGGAGCTCCGGCCAGAGCTTAGTTTGGGGGGTTTCCTGGCTGGAGCGGTGCTAGTGCCAGAAAGATGCTCCACAAAGTGAAAGCCTGCTCCAGTCTTGGAATCTCCGTTTTTGTCGCTGGTGAGAGCAGGAGGTGGAGCTGCACCAGGTGGGGACTGTACATTCTGTTTCATCAACATCTCCTGCTGCAGTGAAAGCTGCATCATTTGTTGCTGGATGCTGCCAATAGCTTCATTTAGCAGCTCGATAGAGCGACTGCACTCATTCAGGTCCAAATCTTCATCCAGATAGAAGCTTCCACCGTTCCCTTTCTTTTCTGCTTCTAAGGCACCAGATGGGGTGGTCTCATCCACTTCCTTCTCCCCTCTCATGGTATCAACACACATATCATCTTTACTTGGTGGTCCTTTCTCCCCATTGAGCTCATCTTTAGAGATGTCAGCTTTAAGCGGGTTGGGTAATGTGTCACTCCTTCCTCCACCTTTCTTTACTATATGCAGAAAGGCTGCTTTTCCCAGCTTCTGCCTCTGTCTGGCTGACAGTACTTCCATCTTCTTCTTCTGATGCTCAATGGCACGCCGCTTCTCTTCCAGCTGCATTCTGAGCTGGACCAGTTCAGAAGCCAATACATTTGCACCGCCACTGCCATCGCCTGTACGAGTGGATCCTCCCAAGGGGGAAGAGGGGCTCTGGTCCCTCTTAATCCTCCATGAGGAAGCCAGGGGGCCACTGCACTCTGATCCATCTGGAGTGGTCCTCTGGGAACTGGAGGCACTGGAGCGCAGGTCATGGTTGCTGCCAAAGCGCTGCTGCTGAGCTTTACGCTCAGCAAAAGAGGTCATGCGCACGCTGCCACTGGCCATGCTGCTGGCCTGGGAGTGTGTGCTGAGACAGGGGCTGGAACGACCGCTGCCACCATTAATATCTTTGTCTTCATGCTCTTTCACATTCATGTCCTCTTGGAGTTTGGCTGATTCTTCTTCCTCCTCGTTGAAGGCTTTCCTGGGCCAGAGTGTTTCTTTAGTGGTTGCGGCTTCATCCAAATCCTCTTCCTCCTCATCCAGGTCCCCTAGGTCACCGTCCTGGCCATTGCCAGGCTTTAGTTCTTCAGAATCTGAATGCAAGTAGAAACCCTCAGCTGGGTCCCTGGAGGAAGGTTCCACACTGCTGCTGACAGTTAGCCTGAGACCTGCCTGACTTTGAACAGGCTCATCTGACAAGCCTTCCTCAGCTGAAGGAGGAAATGTTTGGTTCAGATTGGAGGGAGCTTTCCTGCGAACAGCAGATGTAGATCCATTTTCTCTGCGTAAAGACCCCCTTCCTGCAGACCGGGACACTTCACCACTCTCCTCCTCCTTGTTTAGGCATACAGACTTCTCTTTAGCCGTTTTGAGCACGGCAGGCATTAGTGGTTCAAGGTAAAAGCTATCTGGTGTCGATTTCGAGTCAGTGGAAGGTTTGGATCCAATTACAGCAGCTGATTGTGTCCCCTCAACCCGTTTGGAGATGGCAGGACCATCGCTCTTGGCTACGGTCACCAGAGTTTCTTCCTCATCCTCCATATTGACATTAGTCAGAAGGCTGTGGCCGTTGACTCGACGTACTGGAGGACGTGATGGCTGGTGTACAGAAGTCTGGTGTTTGGGAGTGACATTGATGACATTGGATGCCAGGCTGTCCTTACTAATTGAGCGAGCCAGACTAACACTGTCACCAGAAGCCATGTCTGCATCACTGTCGGTGGCTGAGTGCAACATATAAGGGCCCATTGTGGACACTGGTCTGCAGAAAGAGATCATGAGAATAACTTCAGCTGTAAAGTCTGTACTATATGCACAATACAATTAGTCCTTACAGAATTTAGAATTTTATTCATTTTTTGCCTTAATTACACACTTAAGACCTACACTGGTCACATAAACAAGTTAATCACAACTAGGTGTATGAAGAAAGCCTTTTATTTTAGATTAAAAGTGCAATTATTCCAAGTACCTCTGCCTCTTGTCGGGCCATGCTACTACAGAGCCTCTGACTTGTTGTCCGTCCATCTGAGTCAAGGAGTTTGAGCGGTTTCTCAAACCTACCCAGGAATACACAGGAGCAGATTTAAGTCAGCATGACTTAAATCTGAACTTTTAAATCCTACTATACAGGTAATGCATGTACATTTAAAAAAATAAAATCAAGATTCATCTTACCTGCATCATCTCCTTGTTGCTTTTGTTGTCTCTGTCGCAGGGGCAGAAGTGGGTGTGAAGGACTGAAAGTTGGGCCCCCTTTACTACAACCAAAAATAAGAGACAAGAGGTTGGCAGAAAATTTATGAACAGCTTAGTTTTGGATCTTATCGTACAGACAATAGGACCCAAACCCACTTTAAACCAATCTGATACACCTCATTATATTTCAGCATATTCACTACAAAAGCCCAGTATTTTACCACATAACAGACAATCAAGGTCCAACAACATGCACAAGGTCATCTTAACACAAGTGATCAGACACAGGGTTAGATGTGAAGGACACATGAGAGCGAAACACAGCCATCCCTGCATATCTACCCATCCTTGTGGGTCTATTGTAACTGTTTAGACGACGGGATCATGATGAAGTGGAATGAGAAGGAAAGTGAGAAAAGACTTACAGGGGGTCAGAGTCTTCAGGGTGCAGGAAGTACCTGTTACAGACTTCAGGGCTGCTCTGGTTGTCGGCCATACCAGGACTAGCTAGGAAGCTTCGCTTGGTGGCGTTGGAGATGGGCACTGATGGACGGGCACTCTTGGGATGAGCTATGGCTCGAGCTGAGTAAAGGACAAGGACAAAAGTCTTGACAACTGACTATTAATGATGAGGATGACTAAACTAGCTGAACTTGGGAAAACAACTGAGCTTTAGTTCTAAGGACACAGAGCACTCTGTAGGGTTGGACCAGAGGTTTTATTTTAAGATACACCAGCGTACCATACAATTTTTGTGACCATGGGAGACCACGAGACACTACAATGTAATTTACCACATATGCATGCTTCCTTCTCTAATAGGCTTTAATAGTTTAATAATCTTCACTTCATCTACTGTAATACTTACGATCTTTAAACTCCTGGAGGTCTCTGGGCTGGACAAACTCTGGCTTTACTGTTTCAAACCACCAAAACAGCTCAGCGATGAACACCATCACATTGTGCTACACAAAGAGCAGACGGCACGTTATAATACTTAAAATTCACTCTGCAGTACAAATATCTGACAGTTTTTTGTACCTTGAGCACAGGCGGTGAATAGAGCATGTCCTCTGTTGTCAGATAGAAACTTTTATTCAGGTACTCATTGGCAAATTCTCTGAGGAGCTGGATGTTGTACAGGCTATCAGCGATGGAAGGGACTTCCTTCAGGCAAATATCTAATCAGGTGTACAGAGAGCAGGTCAGATCAGGACAACTTGATGACATGATGGCTATAAATGTCTCACTGACTGGACAGTGACAGTAAGTATGAGCAAGTCACAAAAATAGCATCACACAGATATTAAATTGAGTATGTAAGTAGAGCAAGTCTATTGGCCCCTATAGAAAAATATTATTTTAGAGTAATTTGTGAGATGTAGGTAGTGAACGTGTGTGTGTGTGTTCGGGAGACAGAGAAAGAAAACACACACAGGCAAGAGCATCATACCTTCCAGCTTCATGAGGTCGGGGCAGTAGTAATGGACTACAGTGAGCAGTGCAGCTCCATCACAAACATCCCTCATCAGGTCTTCCAGCAATGGAAAGAAGGGCAGCTGTCGACCGGAAGCATGTTCCCGACGATACCGTACCTAACCACCAGGGGGAGAGAATCAGGGTTTTATGAGAAGAAAAGCCACAACACACATCCTTGGAACTACCAGTCAGTGGCACGTCACAAAACATCCTACATGGAGTGACTAATATCACAAATACAAATCTCTTTCACATCACAGTAACATCTGATGTGTAAGTTTTTCTTCCAGTTAATGTTAGAACTAATTTAAGCATCAGATCAAGGTTCTCCCCAGTGGTTTCACAGTAAAAGGGCATTTGTTATGAGAGCACCAGTTAAAGGCTTCATTTAAATTGATCAACAGCACGTTTAGTGAAGTCTGTTAAAGATGGTTCCGAATGACAAAAGCCCCAGAGGCACCATGATCACCCAATCGAGGGAGAATCCTTGAGACCTGGTTAACTGTGAGAAGATGAAGGTGAAGGTGTTAAAGAGCAGTGACATGAAGAGCACAGAGTAAAAGATCAGTTTTCCACTGACTTTAATGACAAGCGGACCACCAGCAGTGAAAACCAGTGAAACCAGGTAACACGAACCAGCTGACCCAAATGTCAACAGCTTTAATCATTGGCTCACTTTTTGGGAAACAAGTGTATCATTAATACAGAAATTCAGCCTCCCAAGTCACATTTATTTGAATGCCTACTCTTTAAAGCTGGTAATTTTAAGTAATCATTTCAGTTTCGGGAACTCGCTGAGGAAATTGAATAGTAGTTGAAAAGTTAATTAAATGAAACAGACAAATGCACACCCATTTTAGAAGCTAAAAATGAAATCACATACATCCAGACCTGACAGAAGGCCCAAATACAATGTACTAACTTGTAGTGCTACATTTACCTCCATGTTAGGAAGAGGGCAACTCTGCAAACTAGAACAGGGAAAACTAGAACTGGAAGGTAATTATTATTATTATTATTATCATTATTATTATTATTATTATCCTATGTGCACATGTGTGTACACATGTCCCGCAAATGCCGCTTAATTTAGTGGGCAAAACTGAAGCCATAACCTTTTCCAGATATAATATTAAATTTCGACTTAGAAGGAGATGACACATAATAAATTCAAGCATAGTTCCACATTTAGTTATACTAACAGCCTTCACCAAAACAGCCAACTTTATACTGTATAGCTTTGCCTAATTAATTTAAAATATATTCCATTAGAATTCAGAAAATCCAACATGGCTTGAAGTCTCAGAAATATATATAGTTTAAATCCAAATTCAAGTCCAGAGATTCTAGGCACTACTTAGAGTAAATAAAACACAACACAACCAAAAAAATATTCTAATCAGCATAAAACAGCTTAAAATGAACTTCGCTCATGGAGGGTATTCCACAAAACTATGCTGGGGCAGTTGTTGTCACAAGTCACGGGTGAAACTAACAACCAAACAAGAAGCTTTACTACAGGACAAGTTCTACATTAGTGAGTCTCCTGACTAGGAGGGATCACTGTACCGCTTCGGAGAGTTCCTCTGGCCCCAGCATGCAGTGGGCCAGCTCGTGCATGACATCAGGCTGATACATATAGAGCAGAGATACTGTCAGGAGATTGTGGGCATATAGGAAAACAGTGCGTGAGAGCGGAAGAGAGAAACTGGAGGGAGAATGACAAAGCAGATCAGTGAGAGAATGTGGCCAGTAATGGGTCTGCAAAGCAAAGGAGAGGTGTAGGCATGGATTTTTCTCGTATTCTCACTAGGCAAGCAAATACCACACACATCTGCGCACAGAGAATCCACATGGCCTACTTGAGCTTGAAATGAGGTAGCACACATTGCATAGCTTAGAAAAAAAAAAGTTTGGACACAAAGGTTAGAATAACCTTACACCTTAGTGACATATTTGCCACAAGGGGGAAAAAAGAAACAAACTAGCTGTCAGCCTTCTCCCCCCTGCTGACACGCTGGCTACATGTAGCACGTAATGAGCTTGAATGAGCCATGGAGGAGTGTGCGCACACATCAACACAGAACTATGCGTGCAAAGGGCAGAGGGGGAAGAAAATGGGGTTATGGGGCCTGGCATCCAACTTACAGGGACTAGCTTCCAATACCATTTGGAGGGAGACTATCCAGTTTGCAGGGATAAGAGAAGGGGGAAGGAGGGACAGATGAGGAACAGGAGCAGAAAGATTAACACGTCAGAGGTCAGAGACAAAAGGATTGGATCTGCTTCCAGTTTAAACAGATAAGAGTAGAGGAAGGTCAGAACAACATCAAAACGCCATTAGGGAGAAACATTCATGTGAGCGCTAAGGATGCTGTTGCTGTTTTGAAACAAGTGATTGCTTGACACACCTGGATAAGACATGGAGATTTCTAATAAAGGAACCTATTTTGAGTGGCTTTACCTTTTGATGGCTAGGGGATTCCAGTGGGTGGTGCTTGACTTTGTGCTCCCTTTCTGCAATCTCCCTCATCTTCATGTTTACCTGCAGAAGAAAAAAGAAAGAATAAAAAACAATTATTAGTATGTTTGCATGGAGTCAATAAACCACACTACAGAATGGTAATAGAGGGCTAGGAACCGGTTAGCAACCATCTGGCAACCACTGAATGCAAATGGAAACTGCATATTAAGCTACTGGTTGGGAAATTGTTGTAGTGAGTTGCTGGCTGACAGTGGATGAAATCATTGACAAAGAGGATGTAGCAACAAAAACCTCCCTGTGGATATTTTGGTTGCAAATATATTTCTATGCTTGCCTCTAGTTTGCTTGAATGACATCTGTAGTGAAATTTGAAAAAGTGTGATGCAAGGCAGAAACAAAACATTCACTTTCAAAATAAAAGCTGCACCCCAGCCTATAACCAAAACATTTCAAAAGGCAAAATCTTTACTTTGAAAGCAACTTGTTTCAGTTTCAGGTATGCGTTGCACTTTTCACAAATTCACAACAGCTTGGTAAGTAATCCGTACAAATGATAGATAACCACGGCAATCTGCTAGGGACAAAACATTTGCAAAGAGGTTGCCATATACTTTTTTGCGATAGGTTTCATGCTAATAGTTGCCATTAACCTCTGGTATCCACTCACAATTTTCACACACAACACACCACCTGTGGTTGCCAGCTGGTCACTAACCAGTGTCTAGGTCTGTATGACTGGGGCCTTACTTATAGAGAGCACAGCATATGACCAACAAAGCAAGGTATGTTTCTTTGCTACTTTTACCATTCAGTGACTGTATAGGTGTTCTCTTTTTTTAAAAACAACACAATAACTCTATGCATCAGGTATGCTTCCATCACAGCTAATAAAGTTAGTAAATTATTGCAATTACAAACAATCTGCATTTGAGGCTTCAGAGTTCACTAAACAACCAAACTGGTTTTGTTAATAAGCTTCCTATTCCTTAGTATGAGGAACACACTATGAATTTCCCTTAGTAATTTATGTTTAAGGTAGCATCAGGCTTGACTTAAAAAAAAAAAAAAAGCGAAATAACCATAATGAGTGTTAAACTAGATATAAAAAAACAAGAGCAACCAAAAGAATGGAGAAAGAAGTATCATCAACAAAAGTTTTCAGGTGTGTCAACAATCTTGACACAGTTTGCGTCGAAAAGAAAAACTACCGCAAACATACAATGAATATATGTTGGAGTAGCAAACGCGGAGTAACTCCAAACTGCTAACTGCTTGCAGTTTGCTTCTTCTTGCCATGTTAGCGTGACATGGTTAACACATAATTATATACAAGTACACTGAACAGATGGACCCACTGTCGCTAATACAAAATCAAGTTTTCAAGTAACGACTGGACTGATATCCGACTCCAATACACCAATGATTTCAATTAAATGGTTACATTGCCACTCTCTAAAATATAGTAAAGGGTAGTGCTGGGCGATATGACGATATATATCGTGTGGACGATAGAAAAGTGTCTATCGTGCCATTTGTCTTCTATCGTTTCTATCGTTTCTAACCCTAATTTTATAAATTACATAAAATTTATCATTACCCTTTACAACCGGTCGGAGCAGGCACACTCCGTTTTGCCTAACTATTTTTAAATCCCTGTAGAACTGGAACCACGTAAGGTAGCGCAATAATTGTTTTTGCATATGAAACCGTAGGAGTTGTACTTACATCTTATTCCATTAGCTTGCCCTAGGTCACGGTTTCCTTCCACATATAGCTTTGCAAAAATTGCATAAAAAACACTTCCAGCAACAAAAACATAATATTCCAGAAACACGCTTTGCCGATCCGATCAGCTGTTCATAACACTTCCTACATTGGAATACAAGTCAGCATGAACTATCGCATGTCCGCCATTACCTGTCCGAAACCGGAAGTGACGTCATTTTCGCGGAAAATTTAGTTTTTTTACCTTCAAAGCCTATGTTGGTGTTTTTAAAAGTCATGTTTGACTTTATGCTTTTCTGTATCGTTTCTGGGATGCTTAGAAGTCAAATTACACTGTTGGAAATAGTTTATTTTGATGCACATGCTGGTTTTTTTTTTGCAAATTTGCATTATAATATTTATTTTCATTTTTCCTGTATTATATAAAAATTAGTGTATCTCAAACATAAAACTATGAAGACACTCAAAATAAATTTCTTGTGGTTGGAAACTATTTTGTGCAACTTTTTTGTATTTACAGTTTTGAGGGATAAGCCTCTTAAATTTCTCTAACTAGAAATATATGTAAAAAACAAAACAAAAACGATTTTCAATTTTTTTTGTAGTTTATTGCACTTTTTTGCAATTTATATAGTTACTATGGACTTAATGCATACGTATTATTAAAATTTGGGCTATAATGGTTGTATTGATGTATAGCAACTTGAAATGCTCCCACAAATGGCACTACAGCATGTAAAATGTAAACATAAGCTCTGGCGGACTTGGTTCTATGGTAGGTCTTAAAGGGTTAAATAGCCTGTGCAAATATATTAGTGTTGTCTTCTCACTATACATACTCTTAACAAGAGAAAATAAAGTATTAAAAAATTATATTTTTCGCAAAGAAACTCTGTCTTGTGGTTTTGCGACATGGTGCTGCTTTACGTGCACCCAGATTTGCGACATGCTTTATGGTAACTCAAAACAAAGACTGCACCCTCTCCACTCGCTGTTTACAAACTGCATACTTTCCAGATGACCACAGGTCAGGTGGTATATCGTGATATATATCGTTATCGTGATATAAAATAATTCATATCGCGATAAATATTTTTTCCATATCGCCCAGCACTAGTAAAGGGAATAGCTCTTACAGTAGATCATTCACAAACCTAACACTATTACATATTTAGTTTGCTAAACTTAAACTTCTATCTTTAGTAAGTATCAGTAAATATGTGTTTACTGCTCCTGTTATTATAAATCTCTGTATACAGGCAGTGGGTCAATTTCTAGCATTTTTCTTCCTTGTAGAAGACTGATTTATTTTAACCTTTTCCCCCTTCTTCTTCTTCTTCTTCTATGTGAATTTTAGAGCCGACAAAAGGCTTAGCGAGAGGACAGAGGCATCTAGTCTGCCGTTGCTATATCTGTCTCTGCCTGTTAAGCAGATGCACTCTCATAAAGAAGAAGCAAAAGGAGACCTTATTAGCCCATATGCCGAAGAAGAAATCAGGAGAAATCTTGCTGGAAAGGTCTTTTTTTTCTAAGTTCCTACAAGACGATTATGGTGTTATTATTAAGGTAACTAGTCTTTCCGTTTAAACAGCATTTAGAGAAGAGCTTTCTGGATACAGCAGTTAGTGAGGCATTTGGAGCAAAATTAAACAAATGCCTAGTCAGAAATTGCTAATCAGGTCAGAATTTTCTTGACGCAGACTTGACAATGTTAGAACAAATTGCTTTTCTGAAATTTAGTCTAAAAAAATGTAATCCATTTAAATATTGCGCTAGTAGGCTAAAGAACAGATTCTTAGTTTCATGAATAAGGAGATTTATATCACAGTTAATATCAGAATAATTCAATTAAAATTTCCAAGATGATAAAAACAAAATGTGTATTCTGGCAGATTAATGTCGAAAAAATATTTTAGGATTATATCCCCCATCTCCATAGACTGACAATGTTCTTGCAAAAGACAAATACAACATGAACTTGAGTCTGTGCGTGTAACAGACCTAGACTCCTGTCTATTGGACTATATCCAATCACCAATGACATAAGTGGACCACTTTATTCAGAGCCCCAGGAATGAAGCCAGCTGGATTTTAGAGGATAAAAAGCCTAAACAAGATTTGTTGTGAAAGAGTTTAATAATAATAATGATAATATTCTGCTGTGTGTCTTATCTGGGTCATGAGTGTCTATACCTTGTTGATCCAGAAAACCATAGCATCCTCCAGGTCAAAGGGCAGCTCCTTAGAGGCACTGAAGGTAGAGAAGCGCTTGACAGAGGCCACCACTTTCTCTATGCTGATCATCTCCACTGTGTAAGCCATCATCAGGGCATCGATCATGGGCATGTGAGCACTCTGAGTGAAAGTCAAGAGCAGAGCACATGGCAGTTCAATCCCACTGTATTTTTTTCAGATTTCAATGCAAACAGGCAGACAGTTCCCAAAACATAAAACATTACAAAGTGTTAGGTAGATGATTATACGGAACCTAAGCACCTATAGCAGGGTTCTTTTGACATACACTTTTCTAAATTAGCACAATCATCACTGAAGCAGCAGAACAAGAGGTATTTTTTTGGTAATCATTTACAGTTTTCAAAGACACTAAAAGCTACAAAACACTCAGTATTTCAGTTCTATAAAATATGCAACTGCTTGGAAAGAGAACAAAAAACTAAATGTTGCAGCCATTAACCTTTTTAATTTTCATGTTCCTTGTCTCATAACACCATATGTTAAATTATCATTAAAAATGACATATTAATGCTGGATATCATCATTCATTGCCTAATTTCGTGGCACCATCCCAAAGACACGGGAAAATCTGGATTGGATTGTTTATTTTTGGTTTTTTTGGTAGGGATTTTCTCATCTCAAACTGAGATGAGAAACAACCCGAGACGCTTCTCGTCTTCCACCTGTCTCCTTTTTGTCTGTTAGTCTTTCTTCGTATCAACTTTGATGTCAAAACTGTTTTATTTATTTATTTTTCTCACTTGAGTCACAGCGAGTGTCTGAGGGGAAACGATATTCAGAACTTCCATGGTTTCCACTGGAGCGTTGCTGTTTGTTTTGGTTCGCTTTTTTCTTTTTTAACTGTCATCACTTTGGTGGGAACACCTTAGAAAGCCGTCCCTTTTCTGGGATCCTCTTTAGACACAACTGATTCTGTTTCTTCACTTGGACTTTCTCCTTCTTTATTGCCATAGTGCTCCAGGGTTCTCTTACGTCACATAGTTTATCACACTTCAAACATTTCTTTTGGAGCCTTAACAGAACTTTTCTATATATGCTTTAGTAATCCACAACTTATTTTCCATCCATTCATGCACCACCTATATTGTTTTAAAAGTTAGTAATGACTAAGCGTCCTGCTATTTAACAACCACTAACGTCTGTGAATACACAGCATAGACTTCTTAAATAATGTTGCTATCAGTAGCTTCGGTGGTACGGCCATGAGGTTCTTAAACAAGTGTGAAGCTTTAAATAACCACAATGGCTTAATCAAAGCTGAAGTCTCTCAGTCGGCACAGTAGGCGTCCAATGTTAAACCCGCTCTTCAACTCCTAATGCAATCAAGAGGCCCAGCAGGGGCATCCCATCACCCAGCGAGCCGACAGCTGATGCCTAAAAGTCAAAATATTGATCCTTGATGGTCAGAGTGCTAATTAGAACCAATCAAATACTAGGGAATCTTAAATTCCCTTTGGCTAGTGAATCTTTATTTTGTAAAAGTCCACTACTAAGTATTATTATTTATGTAAAACATCACAGGCAGCACCTGAAACTATAACAAAACTATTACAAAACACATATATAACAACACACACAAGTTTCAAGCAGTGCTTTGTGCAACACACTGCTAGCTTAATCCAATTGGTGATGGAAGTGCACAGAGATTAGGCTTGTTAACATAACAAATGAGAGCTATTCAGAGCTTTCTCCACTGCATGACCTACATGAACACAAACAACACTAAAATATACTTCCAAACAAACTAACATGGTATTGTCTGAGACATGGAAAAGTTAAGAAAACAAAGTAGGAATGACTATTGTGCATACGGGAATCTAAAAACTGCTTAGCTCTGGTAGCTCTTGGTCTCAAAATCAGACTAAAACATTTTCATGAAAGAAGCCAACTAAAGGGTAGGGCTGACCTAAATACCATTTTGGGAGCTTTTAGGGTTTGTTGAGAATTATTTGCAAACATCTGAATCTTTGAACACTGAGGGAATCGTCGAGCGAGGTGTGGGGGACAGAGGCAACCACTGTACCTACAACAGCGTGACAGTCATTCTTTATGTTACACTCTGGTTATTTACCAAACTTGAAGTAGATGTGTAGCATCAGGCACTTGATTTTCAGGAAAGATTTTCTTTTAAGAGACTTGTAACGTTTATGCCTGCCTGTACCAAGTCAGCATTTGCAGTACTGAATGAGAGCTGTAACATACCAAGATTAAATGTTCCTATGAAAATAAATAATTAAAACCAATGGCTAAACAGTGCCTGCTTTTTTGTTTTAGGAGCCCTTTTAGTTTTTTGTGGTTCAAATGCTTCCTTGGACACCAATGAACATAACATAACAGGCCGAGGGGTAAAAAACGTAAACATTTTGTCGATGGAGTGAGACTTTTGCTCTAATTTGCCAAATCAGGAAGCTCTCTTGGCTGAACCACACTTATTACTTACAACAGTGTAAAGGGTAAGAAAGACAGCCCTTTCATTTTTGTTCTGCATGTGGGGCAGGAAAACCCTGACTAAATTTTCCAAAATTTAAAATGGCTCAAAGTCTTAGCAGGATATAATACTACAAGAGCAGAGAGGAAACCCCCCCCAAAAAAGAAGCCAATATTATTCTTTACCCTAACTACACTATAAATAAAGCCCATTGATTCTGAACAAATACATACTGAAATCAAGTTAAAACACCCAATGTAGTCTGCAGAAAACAACAAAACTTATTTAAACTTGACATTAAATAACATCAAAATAGCATATTTAGGATACATGAAAGTGTAAGGTGTTCAATCTTTTGTTCTCCTATAACACCATGGCCTTCAACAATGCAGCATGTAGCCCCATGTGGAGCAGGGGCTGCTGTTGCCCCAAGCTCTGTGTGTACACACTGGCCATGTGTGCGCACACACTGTAGTATAAATTGGTCTACAACAAAGGGTAGCTTCACAGGATTTTTCAAGCCCCAGCTGTTTCCCAAAAAAGAGACAGGCAAGGTGCAGAGGAAGTGTCTGTAGGTGTAGGATCCCTTTCATTTAAACAGACACACAAAGTAGGAAAACACAAGTTGCTATGGAAACACCTTGTCAAGTCAGCAATATGGCAGTGGGGGTTTCAACAGTCTGTCACAGATAAGTAGTGTCCTGTTCAGGATTTTCTGACATCCTCACTTGGCTTTGTGTCTGGCCGCTTACATGCCGGCCTGCCTGGATTATTGTATCAGACTGCTGGGAGGAAAAGCAGACGTACATCACTTAGGAGCCAGCCTGCAGAGGAAAGGCCTGCTCAACACCACTGCTGGTTTCCATGGTAACAAAGGGGTAGGAAGTAGGGAGATGTCTAAGAGCAAATGAGGCTGTTGGTGTTCATCCTATCCTGTGTGAAGTGCTCTTAGTTAAAGTGTGATACATCGTATTTCATCACCAAGGGTTCTGCATTCATTCACACGGATCTGCCATGGTGATTCAAGCTGTGCAGATGTGGAATAACTGCACAAGGCATTTAACCTCATTATGAGGTGATCTGTGAAAATCTTACAAGGATTACACTTGCCTCAAGACAACAAAATGGGTTAACAGGGCAAGTAACCAGTCACCAACATCTTTACCATTTTGCTGAGTAGAAAGCTTGAGAAAGGGAGGACAGCTAGGCTGGATAAGCATTTAAACTGAGCGTTTAGAGAGCTTTTCCAACAGATGGATGAAAATGAAGGTGAGAAAAATACCAGACACAATAAATTCATTTCAACAAGGTATTAACACAAAAGTAAACCTCTTAATGCTAATGCCCCCCACTCTGAGGGAGCACAGAGATCAGTTTATTTAGCAGGATTTCTATTTTTTAATGATCCAGCCAAGGAGAGGGGAGAGTTATTTTAAAAGTATGTTGCTTTTGCATATGATTGCAGCAGTGATTGGAAAACTGACCAATAACACTTTATATTAGACACTGAGAACAGGGACCGCCATCCAAATGCAAAAAAAAAAAAGAAATCATAGTGCATCTCTCTTACTCCTTAGTTGCTCACGTCAACTTGAGCTATACACACATTATGTTTGATTTATGTACATTTAATGAAAGTTTACCTGTTAAAATATGGGTCAAAGGGATGTACTACAAATCAAATTCACCATAGCCAGGCTTTTTTGTGTTAGCTGGATCACCAAAACCTAAAACTGCTTTCCTAGACTTCGACTTTACCTGTTAACCCAGGCTTTCTAATTTAGGATTTGTGTATGGAGTAAGAGTCAAATGACCTCTCAGCAAACAAATAAATTACAAATTTTACAGCATGCTTCATTCAGAGGTATTAGAAAGGCCTACCTCAAAAGTTTGCATGTAAGGAATGTATTTCTTCCTCAGAGAATATATAAAGTGTTTAGAGGCCACTAAAAAAAGCAGCACATTAAAATACGTTAATCAAAGCTGATTTTTAACCATGACAATGAAAATACACAAGGCCACAAATTTACTGAATATGAGATAACTGCATCAGTTAGTGTTGGTTGTTGACAAAGATTACCTAATGTCAATTTCAGTTTCAAAGACCAGAATTATCTCTAACTTCTATATTTCCAGGTATACTTTAGAATGCTTCAAATAAAATAAAAAAAAGCAACAACAAAAACACCAAAACAATGTAAACAGTGCAAATTATTCATTTATACCAATGGTGGAATTTCATATTTGAAAATGTTTAAACTAGTGCTGCTTCACTTTGCTTTTATCAACACAAGTTCTAGCCACATTATTTAAATAAATGTATTTATACGTATTGTCAGTTAAGAAGTGAATGGGGACCTTTGTGTTTAACTAGTGGCCAATTCAATGACCAGAGAGTTGCAGGATTACACTGTGCAGGAATGCCAATTAAACTGTGATTAAAATTGCAGTGTCTGCCCACCTTTCAAAGATAACCTTGATGGCATTCTGTCACTGTTGCACTGCTGCGGGATTTGACCAAATTATTAATTTGATTATGCCCAACTCTGCTTTTGGATAATTCTAAAATAACCAACTTCTTTCAGATTTAGTAACCAAAATATCTACAGTGTTATCAATAACAACCAGTAGAAAAGAGTAAGCTCCTGCCTTAAATGAAATGCAATAATCAGTAATAATAATTACTGACAACTCACCTCTATCTCCTGTTGTATTTACATAAAAAACACACGGTGGTTTATCTGATACTGTGGTATCATCTTTTAACATCACAGTGATGTTTATCTTTTAACTTGTGTAAAAAAGAGCAAACTGTTAGTAAAGATATGAGTAACCTGTGAGCGTGGTAGTGGAAAAAGACTCATTACAAAAGCATATATAGTATGAAATAAGTGCTTGTGTTAATTAAATTAACTGTGGCTAAACTCTTTCAAGACAGATTAAGGACAACAACACCTTTGCACAATGAAGAAAAAGAAAAAAAAAAAAAAAAAATCACACCCACACCTTTCACGGTAACCCCATACACACCTTGCATGCCAGCAGTCAAATGTCACTTATCCATTTGAATAGATATGATGAAGGAAATATTCAAATATTCTGGACACTGTACTAAAAGCAAAGCATGCTTAAAACTCTTTACAAAGTGGATAATGTAAAGAATCTGCAAATGTTTTTGGTTTTATGTGCACTGACAGATGTTTTTAGGTTTGCTGGTATTGCTGGATAATAATAAAGGGACTACTAACTTTCACTGACTTCACTGAAGAAAGATAATGCATCTGAAGCAGGAAGAGCTCATCCCCTGATAGACAATCTGTGCTGCTGAGATACACTTTGTAATTGCTATTACAGTTTCACGGCCTATATGAGCCTGCATGTGTCAGCTGATCAATAAAAGCATTAACATACCAGTATTATAGTACGTTTTAATTTCAAACCCAAGCAGCAGCTACATGTGAAAATAACAAATCAGCTCCTAAACTTATTTTTCCACAAATTCATTCATCACTAACCTGCTAGCCCCCGCCCTTCCGATTTCATGTTTCCTTACTGGCTTTCAGGAGAGAAGATTTACTTTAGGCTTTGGAGATGTACCACAAGGTGGAGGGCCAATCTAACAAGAACATGCAGCAGGTGGAGGCCTTCCTTATGTACTGCTACACCAGTTTACCATGCGTCAAAGCAGAACAAGTACTACTAACTGTCCATCCACTGGACAGGAGACTCACTAGACAGGCAGGTGACAATATTAGGTGTTATTGCCACAAAATACTGCAAAATTTGAGAGGATTTTGCACTCACCATTTTGATGGGCATACAGGCCAGGTCCCCCTCTGTAACAGGTGTGTCATCACTCTCCACCACATAAATGCCCTTCCTGGACAGAGCTTGGATGACAGACATGTGGGACTGAAGAGACGCTGCCTGCTCAGTTTTGAGGATGAGGGCACACACACGGCAGTAAAGCTCGCAGGACAGCAGCAGACGAATGACAGGTGGCTTGATGTGTTCCTGGTCATACTGGTCTGTATAGAACGGGTCCCTTAAGTCCTCTGGAATATGGTCTGCAATGGAGAGAGTGTTTGAGGGGGAAGTCAGTGCCTAAAGTTCAGGAAACATCCTGAAGCAGTATGTGAGGTTAACACTAGGTCAAACTATACATGGACTGAAGACATACAAAAGCTGGTTAAGATAACATACAAAATACTACATGAAAAAGCAGCCACAGCTCTGACTGCCTCATCTACAGGCTACAGTAATGTGACAAAGCCCAGTGCTTTCCATGTAATATTTGTTCTATACCACTATTAGTTTACTTGTAGCAAACATGAACTTTTGTAATTGCAAGTTACAAAGCATTTCCTCAGGAGCGTATTGGGGAAACAGATCCTTGATAAGCCAAGACCTCAGTGAGACTTCTCAGGTGACACTGTGGACTTTGCCAGCATTAATTCAACAGTGCTGCAGCACAAAAGCTCCCCCCCCCCCCCCGAAACCCACAAAAAACCCCAGTTGACCTACAGACTCAATTCTGTTGCTTTGAATATGAAGTCATTCTCAAAAACAGAAACCACAGCCATATACGGGCATGAGACAAAGCGGCTCTCTCGAGGCATGCACAAACTACATTTTTACTGTAAGGTAAACCAGACACAGGAATAAAATGGGTGTAAAGGCATGTGCAAACCTGTCCAAATTCAAAACAGAACAGGGACATGACTGAAATGACCCTGTTCTGTAAAATCTGTTCTTAACTCTGTCTGAGCCCCAGTAATACGGCATGAGCTGTGTGTGTGTGTGTGTGTGTGTGTTGTGTTCTTAGCCTCTGCACTGACTGACAGGATAAAGGGAGCCACTCGTCAGCAATCTCCTATTCACAAAAACTGGATGGTGGGCAGCTTCTAACACCTGGTTTAGTGGATGATGAAGTACCAAGTGCAAAAGATGAACTGTAAAAGCAGGCAGGGTACATATGTACAGAGCCTTTGAGAAGAATGTAAATTCAATAAAATTTTAAGGAAAGAATAATTCCTTAATAAACAATTGACACAATAGAGACTTATCATGTATAAAGCTGTAAATTTAGAAACATCAGATGCAGGCTTTCTTTTCCAATTTCTTTTCCAATGGTCAAGAATAAGAGAATAACCAATATAAATCACTAATTTATTACTATATTGACTGTAAAAAAATGAGTGCCTGAATACTGTTTCCAAAAAAAAACCCAAAAAAAACCAAAAACACAACAACAACAACCCAACAGACTTGAGGAAATTTTAATTATAATGAGGACTTGATTATTTTACTTAACATCACAGGTTGGGGGTTCCTAAATTACATCAAAATGCAAAATATTTTTTTTCTTCTCTCCTCTCTTGTAATGTTAAATTTGTTTCTGCCCCTCCCTGAGCACACACCCTGACTTCACACAACCTCTCACCGTCTTGTCATTTGGTGATGCAACTTATGAAGTAATTAGGAGCTTTTGTTCTCATGCATCAAATCTGATAATGTAGAAATAAAGATAGCACTGGGCGGTATGACCAAAAACTTGTATCACAGGCAAGTGTGAAATGCAGCTTTAAAACTTATTTTGAACTTTTTGTCCCAAACCTAGCAAAAATCATTTTGTCTCTAGGTAAAAAGACCCACTGGCCCTGTTAGGCTACATTCACACTGCAGGCGAAAGCGCATCAAATCCGATTTTTTTGACCCTATGCGACCCATATCCGATCATGGTATGACAGTGTGAACGGCACAAATCCGATATTTTCAAATCCGATCTGGGTCACCTTCGTATGTGGTATTGAATCCGATACATATCCGATGTTTTAGAAAGTGACTGCTGTGTGAATGGTCAGGTCGCATTAAATCCGTCTTTTACGTCACTGACACAAGACAGACGCCAATTATCAGCGCCGGAGAAGCGCCCGAGAAGACTTCGCGAACGCTTCCTGGCCATCCAGTGTAGATGTCGGTGAAACTGTTGGGAAGACAACGTTGGAAAAACGTGAACATTTTATTTGTACTGTATAATCTGCAGATTTTGACAGAAATCTGCAACTATCCTTTGAAGCACCGCTCCTCTCTAAAACAGCAATAGGGATAATTATTAGGTTATTTACATTATTATGTAAATAACAAAATAACTTAAAGCAAAAATTGGGAAACGTAAAGTCCGAAGTCTTTATATTAAGGGCCATCAGTCAAACAATATTGTTTGCTCTGGGTCTAAACAGAGCGCGTTGTGCGTGACGTCTTCTTTTGCACATGCGGGCCACTTTGAGGGTTCACACTAGAGCGCGTTTGCTGTCGCATTTTATTTGTAGTTTGAACAAGCAGACAAAAAAAATCGGATTTGATCAAAAAATCGGAATTGAGCATTAAGACCTGCAGTGTGAACGTAGCCTTAGTTACCTGAGCTCCAGTCAGACCAATCAGAAGCAACAGAAATAAAGCAAAATAAGCTAAACAGCAATCGCAAGTTATGTTGGTGAATTTCCTCTCTGTTCTTAGCCCCTTCCTAGCTAACGTTTTTCAGCATGCTGTTCAATGGTATAATTTTAAAAATAAAACAGTTTGTGCCACAGTGTTTGTCCTGTTAGTTGAACATTAGTTGTGGGTTGTTACCTGTTGTCTTGTAGTCATCTATTTGATTCATACAACCATAACAATGAGTAAGAAGGTGGTACAAGTTCATCAGGGCTATGATATAGTGATATAAGGCACTTGAAAGAAAAAACACCAATAGATGCTGTATTTGTCCACTAATATAGTAGTTTACATATACATACACATTTAAAATCGCAGTTTTAATATATTTGCCATGCCGCCCTTATTTCAGTAGCTGCTCAGATCATATCGATCCTGTAATCTGCATTCTGCATGCATCACTGAAACACAGGCCAACATGCTGCCAACCCTCATAAGAAATGAAGACATCATTGCACAACAATAATCTATTACACCAAACACCCAGCAGTTTTGATCATTCCTAAAGAGCTGTGTTTGAGTATATAAACAAACAGTAACATTGGAGTAACTGTGTGTGAAAACAAAAGGGTCTGGTCAGGGCGAGTCTTCACGTTTGAATACATTCAACAGACACTGATGTCATGTGACAGCTGCCCCCCCTATGTTCCTATTACCCAGAGCCAGGCTGAAAAATTTACTAACTGGGATGGGGTGGAGCTGGAGAACCTGGCCTGGCAACAAGACCCAGCAAAGTCAGCCAACCAGGACCAGGGCTATACCATGGTCAGCACAAGCAAACATGGGCAAGAACCAGTACTGTGCATGCAGCCATCACAAGTTCTAACCCTCGCTGGTGTTGTGTCTGGCTGTCTGACACGCATGTTGCCAGCAGCTGTGGCAAACATAGAGGGTAGTAAGGACAGGAGACCATACTGATAAATACAACCTTGTGCGAGGAGGGGAAGCAGACAGGTGAAAACAAACTAGATGAAAACTAGATGACCCCAACATCCAAAGATTGTTATACTCTCTACAATGAAATTACATCACAGCTGTTTAGGCTGTTTCTCTCCGTCAGCCAGTGAACAAGCCAAGCAAACAAGAGTACACTGTAGCAAGGACCAGATGAGCCATAGGGTGAAAATAAAATGGCCCTAATTTATTGAGTCCCCATGGGAAAAGGCAATTGTGACTGCAGCTGAGAGTTCCCTCCTTCTGGGCCACCAAAGCACTGGGGCTGCTTTACAATCTCCATTGTAACAGAAAAGGATCTCCACCCAAGTTTGTGTGTGGTACATCATTTTTGTCCTTAGGAAGTGGCTTTTAAGCACCATCTTTCAGACTGCATCGTTAGCCAAGACCTATGATGACAGACAGTGAAATGACAGAGCAGACTCCTACAAGCCTTGATATGAACTCAGACAAAAGTATGAGCCTTAGTAATGAGCCTTAAACAAAGAGGGCTTTAGAGCAAAATGCTGGCCTTAAAAAACAGGCAATGGAGACAATAGTTTTCCATCCATAACCCAGATTACCTTTGAATATCCAATCTTGCTGTCATTTGTTTAGAATGAATGCACCACTGGCATTAGGAAATCTGAGTAATGACCACAAATATAAAGAGACCACAAAATACAAAGGAAAGCTTGTAATAAGCCTCTGAAATAATGGTCAGAGACTAAACTGAGCCAGCACACATGCAAAGCAGTGAATGGAGGGATTTATGAATCAGAAAGCTGAGGTTTATATTATACATAACCAACTTCAACCACTATGATAAGGAAACACCCTGCAGCACATAAAAAAGGTAACTAGCAGTCCTTCAAAGATGTCTTTAGTGAACCAACTTGTGAAATGCTGTCAGGCACTGGTGACTAATCAAGCACCAAAAAGTGAAAATCATTTCTGTTGGTAAAACTTTTACCAATCCAATAAAGCTTCTTTGAGAGAAATTAAGGCAACATTCACATATTATAGTTTCTCCTTGGATTTATGGAGTTAAGTAAGAAAATAGAAAAACTGGACAACATGACTGTAATGTTTCATAACGTGTGTGTTTGTCCGTCTACAGGACAGGTTTCCAACAAAAGTTTCAATGCAACACTTTTTTTTTCCCCACAAGAGACCCAACTACTGGAGCATTCACATTTAACCATTGAGCCGTTAAAAAATTTCTGATAAAAAGTGGGCTGCATGCTTAGATTAAACACTGATAAAAAGTAGAGTCACCAAGCAATGTGGTGCATAGACTGCATGAAAGTCACCACATTTCCAAACTTTCTCAAGCATTAGTAGAAGCACAAAATCATGTATGAGCAACTCATGTAAGTGTAAAGTGTAGATATCCCCACTGCAACCAGTGGGTCCAGTTTACCTTAAAGTCATCTCTTACTAAAAGGGTTCCATAGCATTTCTGTAACTCTCTCCTGTAAATTCATATATGGGTGAGCTCTTAATTAACTTAAGGGATTTCACATCATACCCACCAAGTTAACGTGGCATACATTTTCCATGATATAAAAGTGTCATATTTTAATATCAACGGCATAGGAATTTCTTGCGTGTACATTCCCTAGCATGCAAAACAAGACAATCCAGACATGTTAGACAGCCAGACCAGTGTGTCAGGCTTGACAATTTAGTACCTACAGACTAAGCTACGTCAACAACCTTTAACCCTAAGCACAACACTTTGCGAAATATGCAAGAAAACTGTTCACACATAAAGGTGGAACCAAGAAACTTGTTTTACTACTTGTGGGGAGGAGAAAAAAAACAAACAAAAAAAACTGTCAAGTACAACCGAGCTAGGAAGGCACGTGACCAGTCATCAGCTGCAACCAAAAAGTAAACAAATCACTCAACTACGTATTACTGGAGCGCTTGCTAGTTTTGCTCCATATGACAGGAAGAGCAAAATGGTGGCTTGAAATCACTCAATTACTGACACGGTTACATAACGAGCGGCCAAGGACATGATGCCAATCCAAATAGTGGTAAAAGTGGGATTACAAAGCTCAACCCAAGACATAACATCCCAGGTTCAAAGTATTTTTCAGTTTAATTATTATGTGAAAATATTTTTGCAGGCTCCTAAAGAATTACAAGATTAAACCAGTTAAGTTATTGTTATACTTAAGTGTTAAGCAGTATGTTCTACTTTTACTTAAGGTTTCCAGGAAAAATGCTACCTACACTACATTTGTGATTACATTTTACTTAGGCTGTGTCACAACTATTGATCTCTATAATACTGGTGCTGCTGCTGCTGGAACCTTGAGGCAACAGATTCACAGGTCAAATTAGGTAGTCTGTCATCAACGACAGTAGTTCATTGGGAAAAAAAGGGATGGAAAATGTCCTTTGTTGTTTGCACCAACAAATTCTGCTGTCTGCAAGTTACAATTTTAGATAAAACGTTCAGTATTTTTATTTTGTATCATAAATATCATCACTGCAATTTCTTTGAAACATCGTAATATAATTTAGAGATTGTATCACCCACCCTTAGCTCCAACATGAAAACTTTTTTCTATACAAAACATATTGCAGAAAAGTATGTTTGACATAGAACTTTAGCACAGAAGAGCAGCTGCAATTCAATTGTTTACAATATCGTCAGAACAGTGCGGTGCACATGCAGCAGTTATGTATCAAAGCTCAGCAGACAGTGGTTGACTCAAATGTAGTCTTTGTGAAATAAATTGTAGGGGATTTTATATAACAATGTCTCCATAATTCCTTTTGCCACCTAACATACAATATCCACATATCGTGAAATATTGACCAAGGATATCAATTGTACTAAACCAGCGGTCCCCAACCTTTTTTGCGCCACGGACCGGTTTATGCCCGACAATATTTTCACGGACCAAAAAAAAGAAGATTTATTCATAACACACGTGAAAAGACCCAGGAAAACCAAGTTAATGATAAAAATGATAACAAAATAACGCTGAAAACCGATAAAAACCCTGAAAACCATACATTTCACACCTGAGCCTCAACTCTCGTGGCCCGGTACCAAACGACTCACGACCGGTACCAGTCCGAGGCCCGGGGGTTGGGGACCGCTGTACTAAAGGTAAACAGTAGTACTTTTTTAAAGGGTCCTAGTTCCACAACTTCACTAAAATAGATCCTAAAAAGCTTACCTTAAATTTCACATAACTCATTTCATCCTTAAAATGTATTCCACTCTTGGCAAAAGCAACCACAGACAAGGCAGGAAAACCTGCCCCTATCTGACAGAGTTACTAATGCCGATACAATCTCAACAGGCAGTGCGAGTGACTGGCAGTGCAGATCAGTATTTTCCATGCTCTGACTACAGTCAAACAGATATAGCCTAATCCTTAGTGCCTGTCACTCAGGCCGATTTGGGCTCAATCTCACTGGCCGCCCTACAAGAATGGAAGGATCTGGTGAGTCAGTATGGGAGTTCGGTTGCCAAGTGCCATGGGGGGAAACAGTTTTGGCTCAAGAGCACAGACACAAGTATTTCTTCCTCTTGGGTTTTTGCTGTCAAAGTTTCGCTGCTGGAGCGCAACACAATCTGCTGACTATCACTGTAGAGAGCAGTAAACACAATGTGCCAACAATAACATCTGAAGTAACTGTGAGACATGACATTTGTGTAGCATGAATGCAAGTGAAATTACTTACCAATACCATAGGCTTTGGCAAACAGCCACCGTAGGTTGGCTGCTATTTTTGCTCTGGCGGAGTCATACATCTCCAAAGGTACAACGTCCATTGTGCCTTCTGCAACCCCGGCCAGTTCTACTTTTCTCTTAGTACTGTCCCCGCCAGCACACAAATCAACATCCATCTTAAACAAAAAAACAAAAAACAAACAAAAAAAACCCACATTGTTAAAGACAAAATTATACAGGACATTATGCTGAGTAAGAGCCAATGCCAAATAATATGATATTAGCCAGGCATGATTTGCCAAGTGACAAATTCCTTTGAAATGACTCATAAGTGATTTTCTAATACATATTTTACTGAAATCTCACTGACTCCAGTGTTTCAAGGTTTGTTGCTTATCAACAGAATATGTTGGGTTTTTTTTATTTCCTTCCTTTAGTGACCCATTAGAATTACATGTGGTCATTGAGACACAAGTGTCAAAGAGGCATTTCGCAGTCACTCATGATGTCAAACAGTAGACAATAGACTTGAGATTTCCAAGCAGCAACTAGTTCTTAAATCACCTTGAACTGAAGTCATGGTGACTTAGTGCAAGAATGAATCTTTATGATCATTATGTACATTTTGACAAGCACACAGTTGACTGTACTATTGCACAACTGCAAAGCAAATGATATGATGTTGGTTTAACCTTTGTGATCACAGTAAGTTTACTTGCAAAAAGTACATGTAGACAAAAAGAATGTGATCAATCTTTGTCACAGTTTAGAAAGTTGATTACTGGCGTCTACACTGTGCAACACAACTCTAGTAGCAGTTGCCAACTTTAGACAAAAGGTACTCCACCTCAAATACAAACTTACAAATTACCAATGTCAGTCAGCCAAGCAGACTTGTGTTTTCTTATTAGTTAGATCAAAATCACAGCAGTTTCACTTTTAACTTCTTTGTCATGGAGGCGTTCACCTTTTACTTGGACAACGGTTCGACAGGTTCTGACTGTCTTATCCTGTCAACAGCCTAAAAGGCAATACTAATTACATTAATAGGTTAATAGAAGGATACTGACTAAATTTAGTATGGTTTTGACAGAAAACTAGTGCACACCTGCTTATCACACATGGGTTCTAATGGATTTTTTCCGTTTGTCAGAAATTTAAAGTTCTCTTTGGTCATGAGTTTAAGTTATCGCATTACCTGTAAAAATATTAATAATAATAAACAAACCAGTAACAATTTCATTTACATTAACGGCCCACAACAGTCTTGTAAACGCTGCAAGGCCATAACTAATGTTAACATACTTTAATACGTTAGCAGGCTAACGTTACGATACCGTTATTAACGGGATCAACCGTTAGCTGAAACAGCAAAGATTTCCCTAACATTTGGTCTGCTAAGCGGCCATGCAATGAAACGCAAAGCAGCTAACTATCACCGGCTAACCGCTAGCTTGCTAGTGTGTGCTGTACAGCAGGACCACTCAATGGTCCCATGAATGACGTTAGCTAGCTGGCAAGACATTACCTTGAAAGGTGTGGTGTAAGTCCAAGTCACACTTTCGTTCCGTCGGGTAAACGGTTAACCAAGGACCTGCCTCAATAAACAGGAGCCTGCTATATAGAAAACACACCAGCGGCAGCGACGCATTATAGCCAGCTAATAATGCTAGCTTGGAGGCGAGTCAGTGTGGTCCCCTCCCAACAACAAGAACCGATCCGCGGCCTGTGTGACAACCGCTCCACGGCAGACTTTGGGCCGAAACAACACAGGGAGAAACGGGAGGCTCACCAGTAAAAAAGTACAGCGTACGCGGGTCTTAAGGCTGGAAATCTATCTCAGTGTTAAACCCTTCATGTTAGATAAAAAAAAAATAAGCATACGTTTGGGGCTCGAGCAATGCAGCGAGGATCAGCAGTGTCTTCGCGCTCTGCCCATAGAAATGCAATTATTATCCCAGCCTTCCCAAACGCGCACAATGCGCATGCGTGATTAGCTTCCAGACTATACTCGTAATACTGGAAACTGAAATCCCGCCTTGCACCACAGCTATGTTTTTTACTATTAATATTACTTTTTAAAAATATCTTATTTTTAATTGGATTCATGTGCACTGCATTTTTGTTACATGACTTTCTAAAGAACCTGTTTAAAGAATGTTAATCAATTTTTTTCTCTGATAGGTCTATTTAATTAACCCACAAGAATGTCAATTTAATTTCTCTTAAAAACTAATATTTCAACATGCACTTGCGTTAATATATGTATACATTTTTTCTTTTGTACTTTAGTCCTGTTTTGTCCTTGCGGTCTTGACCAATGATGGCATCTAATGGTGAAAGATGGTATAGGAATTTGAAGACTTGGGATGATTTTGTAGAGCTTGTGTAATATCCGTAATTGTTCCTCAAAGTTAAAACTGAAGAAGCACTGTCCTTCACGGACTTCCTGGATGATTGAGAATGCATCAAGACTGTCCTTCACACTTCACACCTTCATTTCATATTTAATATGTATTTACATAACTAATGAAAGAAAGATGCAGTTTTAGCTCCTGATTCTAAATCTAAAACTGTAAATCATTTCACAATGTTTTTTCATATATCATTTATGGTGGAAATACTCAAAAACTGGTGAAGTCAGAGATTTTAAGAAAAACTGAACATGTACTTGACTCCATGCAGTTTGCATGCCAGCATTACAGGCCACATAAAGGAGTAGAAGATCCCACAGTGACCTTTGTTGACCCTAACTGTTACACGATTGGATTCTCGTGCTCAAATATTTTTTTGGCTCTCTTTGGCTTTTAACACAATCCATCCTCATATTTTAATCAGAAAGCTTTTAGAACAATTTAACCCAAATAAAAACATTTTGCTGGAGTCTTGGGGGATTTTTTTTGTTTGTTTGTTTGTTTGTTTTTTTTAACTAGCAGGACTCAAAGAGTCCAGATAAATGCAATTCTGTCTAATCAAGTTTGATTGTCAATTGGCTGCCCACAGGGATGTGTGCTTTTACCCTTAGTATTTATCCTGTATACAAATATGTGTCAAAGCAGGAACATTAATAGTTGGCTCCTGGACAAAGAGACCAGTTATGGCCCAATTCTCGATGAAACATATCTAAGACAAAAGATATGATGATTGATTTTAGAACCCATACTCATAAACAACAGGTTACAGCCATTAAGGGTCAGACAGTGGAATGAATTCACCCTTATAAATATCTCTGATTATTGATTCAAAACTGAACTTTGAAGCAAACTGTGAAGTTCTGAGCAAAAGAGGGCCCCTGTGTCTGTCATGTTATTTCCATACTGAAAAGAACAATGATGGTTTGATTTTTATCTTGCTTTAATTGACCACATAGTTTGGATATTTATCTGTAAAGAACAAAAACTCACTCCATCAAATTATTAAATGGTCTGTCTACTGTGCAAAACAACTTGGTATAAAAGCAACTTTTCTTCAGCAGACAAACAGCTAGTTGTTTTTTTATATTCTACACAATGTGGGATGAATTATATTCTTAATTATTATTTATTATGTTGTTTTTATGCTTATCTGTTGTTTGTGATCTGTGTTTGTTCTGAACATTTCTTTTAGACAACTTGCTGAAAAACATGCTAAAATGTTCCTGAGATAAAAAACATTTAACTGAGCAGGCACAATATGCACTGGCCCCGAAGTCCAAAAGTGCACAAGAAAAGCCCTGATCTATTGTGGTCAAGTATAGGAGCTATTGAGTGAAATATGGGTGCTCACAGATGACTCGATTAAGAAATGCAATGATTACGCTGAAGCCAAGAAAGCCCTGAAAGAAAATCAAAGTTTCAGGAACAGTAAACTGTAAAGATTAGGGTCTTCTACAACAATGGCAGCCTCGTCATTTGCAAACTGTACATATTAGTGACAACTTCGGAGGATCATTGTGGAGACTAAATACAAGGATCAATACTAGCAAAAGAAATCTCAAAAATAAAGACTGTATAACACTGTCTATAAAAAAAAAAACAACCACACATAGACAGTGAGCCACAAATTGGCAAGTCCCTGAATTCACGCCAACTTATTTGCCATAACTGAACAACAAAATCAAATATTTACAGTTGCAGCTAAACAGTGCCATCTCCAGGCTTAAAGCAAACAAGTCAGGTGGCCCAGATGGTTTTCCTTTTGAGTGGTTTAAGGTTTTTCAAACTGAGTTTTGAACTGAGTTAAGCCTTGTTTTTGGCTTTCAATACAAAACTAAAGGATTAAAAAATGGCCCCTCATGGAGCAAAGCAGTTATATCAATTATGCCCAAAGAAGAAAAAGACCATCTAGAGCAGTGGTTCTTAACCTGGGTTCGATCGAACCCTAGGGGTTCGGTGAGCCGGTCTCAGGGGTTCGGCAGAGCCTCCACCGCAGAGGTCACAGAGGTCCAGACACACCCGAATTATCGTGTAAATTTGTGATGACACGCCCCCTTCTGGCCATCACTGGCTGCAGACTGTCATGCTACACTGCTTGGCCAATCAGGGCTGCGGGGAATGTAGCGCGCGCAGTAGTCAACAGGTGAATGTAGTGGTAGTACTTCGTGTGATTTATTTTAACATTTTAATCCATACTAACTATGTCGGGCAAAAGAAGAAAGTGGTCGGACGAATATGTACAGTATGGATTCACATGTATCACGGAACGTGATGGGAGTGAGCGTCCTATCTGCATGATTTGCAACGCCAAGTTGAGCAACTGTAGTCTCGCACCGGCAAAACTAAAGGAACACTTCTTGAAGCTGCATGGAGACGGGGAATACAAGAACACAACACTTGCTGAGTTCAAGGTGAAGAGAGCCAGATTCGGTGAAAGGCCCACTCTGCCTGCTCTTGGATTTGTAGCCGTTAACAAACCGATCCTCACAGCATCGTACGAAGTTGCTTACCTGATCGCAAAGCAGGGCAAGCCACACACCATTGGTGAAACACTCGTGAAACCAGCTGCGTTAAAGATGGCAAATCTGATTCTCGGAACAGCGGCCGAAGGTAAATTATCCCAAATTCCTCTTTCAAATGACACCGTCAGCGACAGAATAGAAGACATGAGTAAAGACATCTTGGCTCAAGTAGTCGCTGATCTGATTTCAAGCCCGGCAAAATTCAGCCTTCAGCTCGATGAGAGCACAGACGTTGCTAATCTAAGCCAGTTTACTGTTTTTGTGGACTATGTGAAAGATGACATGATAAAAGAAGATTTTTTATTTTGTAAGCCTCTTACAACAACAACTAAGACAGCCGATGTGAAGAAGCTTGTGGATGACTTCTTCAGAGACAACAATCTTTCATGGGACATGGTTTCTGCAGTTTGTACGGTCATGCTAGGAAGAAACTCTGGCTTTGGTGCGCTAGTAAAAGCCGATGCACCACACATCATTGTGACTCATTGTATTTTGCACAGGCATGCATTGGCAACAAAAAACTTTCCTCCAACAGTGGCAGAAGTATTAAAAACTGTGGTGGAATGTGTGAACTATGTGCGAAATAGTGCTCTGAGGCACCGCATTTTCAGCGCATTTCAGCTAAGAAAGCCCTGGATTTTTTTATACCATTTGTTACAACATATCTTTGCGAGCAATCCTTTTCGACGATGCTGGACATAAAAACGAAGAAAAGGAACAGACTTTTCTGTGAAAATGACATGAGACTGGCACTTGCCAAGGTGAAGCCACGCATATCTGAACTGGTCTCTCAAAGGCAACAGCAGAAGTCACACTGATTTGCAGGTATGTAATTTCTTGTAAGTTCATGCATTGTGTTGGTTTTGTTCTTTGAACAAGGTGATGTTCATGCACGGATCATTTTGTGCACCAGTAAAAAAACATATCTATGTCTTGAATTTGAAAAAAAAAAAATTTCACTAAAGAGGGGTTCGGTGAATGCGCATATGAAACTGGTGGGGTTCGGTGTCTCCAACAAGGTTAAGAACCACTGATCTAGAGCAATCTTCGTATTACGAAACCCAGATTAAACTATTAATTACCAATGCGATGGAGATGGGTCATCATGAATGATCCTCCAGTCTATGTATTACTGGATTAGAAAAACCTGGAAAGATTTATGCAAAAGGTACAAAGATCAATGGAATAAAGGCCAGCTACAATTCTGGAATGATTATATAAAATATTATTCTTCTGCTTATCTGGGGCCGGGTCACAGGGACAGTAGCCTAAGCAGAGCAGCCCAGACTTCACTCTCCCCAGCCACCTGATTCAGGGAAGACCAAGATGTTCCCAGACCAGCCAAGAGATATAATCTCTCCAGCATGTCCTGCATCTGCCCCAGGGCGTGTCCCAGTGGGACAAGTCCAGAACACCTCACCTAAGAGGCGCCCAAGAGGTATTCTTCTCCGATGCTCAAACCACATCCTTTGGATGAGTGGCAGTTCTACTCTGAGCCCATCCTGAATGGCCGAGCGCCTCACCCTATCTGTAAGGGAGATGCCTGACACTCTTCAGAGAGAGCTTATTTCCCACACTTGTATTCGTGATCTCATTCTTTTGGTCAAAACCCAGAGC
The DNA here is from genome assembly GCF_036321145.2 of Pelmatolapia mariae. Taxonomy (NCBI): domain Eukaryota; kingdom Metazoa; phylum Chordata; class Actinopteri; order Cichliformes; family Cichlidae; genus Pelmatolapia; species Pelmatolapia mariae. The sequence continues at coordinate 34,275,510 of NC_086237.1, read as the reverse complement.
TCATGACTATAGGTGAGGGACATATATCAACTGGTAAATCAACAGCTTCGCTTTTACAGTGGGCTATCGTTTTACCATGATGGACCAGTACAGTGTCCACATCACTGCAGTCGCACGACCAAACTGTCTGTCGATCTCCTGCTACCCTCTCCCCTCACTCGTAAACAAATTGGAAAATTTAGAAGTGTCACCTCACATACAAAACAGTTGCAGCAAATGTCTGCCCCTCTCTGAGCCTGGCTCTGCCAGAGGTTTCTTTCTGTTAAAGGGGAGTTTTTCTTTCCCACCGTCACCTAGTGCTTGCTCATAGGAGATCGTCAAATTGTTGTTTGTTTGTTTTTTTTACCTTAATACTGTAGACACTTTTTCGAATTTGGAGTTATATAAATAAATTGGAACTAAATTTAATTGCCCTATTGAAGAACAAATACAAAAAATGGTCAAAATGTTCAAATTGTAAAACACCAATAAAAGAACCATAAATCAAATAACCTATATTTCTGTTTTTGTCTGTTTTGATTCGAGTGCATTTCTGGATACCTGACCAGTTTGCTGTAAAATGGATAGGTGTCCAAAAGCATACAGTACACGTAACTCTAAATTATAAATGTAAGAGTGGCGGTTTTCTGTCTCCCTGCGTTAACCCTCTAACAGAGTGGCGTCCTATCCTGCTACTATACACCATAACGCAACTAAGTTCTATAGGCGACCTTTTAATTTTAATAATTGTATATATAATTTTATAAGTTGTTCGGTTTAAAGAAAGTTTTATTGTACTTTCATTGTGAATACATTAAAATAGGCTGAGATAAAAGCAAATGAACAAATATTAGATAAAATAAAATACAGTAATATTTATAAATGTAACTAAATTTAATGTACTGTATACAGGTAAACTAATTCCATCCACCTAAAGATGGGCGGCATTCTGCACTGATTTTCAATGTGGCATTGCTGAATGGAATCTGTGAAACAAAAACACAACATACAACCACAAAAAATAATTTTAATGCAATAGTGATTTAGATGCCAGTAGCCATTAGGCTGCTTGAACGAACAGACTGTGAGCATATTGCATAGGTTGTTGATCTGGGACAGTCCGACACGTGGGCTGGGTGAAACAATAATCAGACTCCAACAACTCCCTCTTCACTGCCCCTTAGCAATAAAATTCACTTTGTTCGTTCGGGTTCCTGCTGACCGTTTTCAGCATTTCCTATGGCCATTTTTCTTCCTTAAGCGTACAATCTCCCAATGTTCGTATCAGAATATTAAGAGGGAAAGATAGTTTGGTATTCATGCCAATGCAAAGCATGGAGGTGGTGAGACAACTGGTCACGATGGCCATGACAGATTTCCAATTGGGCAAAGTGTGCAGAAAGGTTTCCATAAATTCAAACATGCTGCATCACATTGTATCACACTGTGACCTACCAGTCCATAAACACATTTTAATGATGGTTTGTAAAAACAACATTTGAAGCATTATATTTTTTCACATTTGTAGATTAGCTTCAAGGTTTGCTAAAAATGTTATAAATATGAACACATTACTAGTTTGGCTTTGATATAAATAATGTAATATATAGTTCAACCAGACAATTTTCTCTAAAAACATTTAAATATTTTCAAATATTGCATTTACCAAACCATTTGATGTGGTGCTCTTATTCATAGGTAAAGTTCTACACAGATTAGTTAAAGCCATTTCTCAAATGCCAAACTAGAAGGGGGTGGAGCAGAGGTTTGCCATAGCGACAAGTTTAGAAAAACAATCTCAGCCTCCCTGAGCAAAAAGTCACATCAACACCACATTTTAAATATTGAATAAAAACACTCAAAAACTTGGCAAAACACACCACCCTCCATATTGTTTTTAAATCTCTTGTACAACAAGGAGAGGCAATGCTCTCCTTCATGTATCTGGAGACTTTAAGTACTCAATGCAAAGGCTATTATTAACACACTACCCATTGCAGTTCACACATCTCTAACACTCAAAGTATATGTCTATACAGGTCAACAGAAGTCCTTGCTATTGCACAGAAATACAGGGTTTTTTTTTTTCCACTGGGTACATCTAATGACAAGGCAGGTTATACAGTGACATTTTGGTTTGACAGCATAAATGTTTGTTGCTCTCAAAAAGGAAGAAAAAAAGAAAAGGAAAAAAACAAAAAACAACAACAAATCAAAACATAGAAATTGGTTGCATGTCAACTTCTATTGTTTCCACATATGTTTGAAGACACTCGCACCTCTCAAGCATGAAGCGAGCATGCATCTTCATCATTCAAATTTAAGTTTAAAAAGGCAACCACCTTGTGATAAGCTTCACTTCTTCGCTACCACTACATGCTTTTGAGACAACACACAAACCCTTCTTTCTTCTTGTACTAGTGCTGCGGTACGCGATATTCATAGAGGTGAAGAAGTGCCAGACGAGAGCAATATGACAATATGACATTCATGAGCACATCGACAGTAAACACACACAGGCCTAATATAAAATCTTCTTGTAAAAACATGACTGAGACACGATTTAGTGTACAGTTTTGCTCTAAAAGGCAAGAAAGTCAAATAAATATGTTTGAAGAAGCTCAATGAAGATTTCTTTTTAAAAATCTTCTTTGACTCTACTTTTTCCTCTCAATTATAAAGCAGTGATTTTTGATTAAAACAGAGGGAGAAGAAAAAGAAGATGTGATACTGACAGAGGTCTTCCACACATTCACCACTGATGAAACATTTTAAAGAGACAGTGAAAACTGCAGTTGATTTTTAAATATTGCAAAACATAGAAAACAGTTTTTGTTGAAGTGTAAACATTAAATTGATGTCTGATGTCATTTTTATACGTGGACAAATTATATAAAATAAATCATGTCTGTCATACCTATAAATTGTTATCATTAAAATGTAAAAACAACATACTAAATCTCAATTTATATAATTATTATTACTGTAATAATAACTTTATGTTAACATCTGTTTTGTATAAGTGTTTTTACTGTATTGTTATAAATAGTTATATGTGTAACATCTTCATTCATACTTTGACTCCTCTCTCTTTGTCTTTAAAAGGCAAAAAACAATACTCATGTCTCTCCCACGCTCACGCATACACACACATACACATTCATACATGCAAGCGTACGCCTCAGTGTGATCAAACACACAAACACATACACACGAAGCTGCCACAGTCATACGCGGGATGGGGGAGTCACCAGGAGGCTCTATGTGCGATTAAGGGTCTGGAAGATCCTGGATATTTGTAGCATGACAGGGCCGGTCTCGGGATCGTTCATCCACTGGGTGCTGTTCAGAGGATTCTCCAGCATGTCTTCAAATGCTGCACATAAACACAAAGCATATTCATGAGTTATATACTAGACCCCCAACTCACAAATATTTCCCCTCTTCTGTCAACTGGTGAAGACAGGTAGACAGGCCTTCTATGTCATATGCCTTAAGTGGACACTGATGTCAACCACTGGTTTTGGGCTCAGTGACTTAAAGCCTAAACATTAGTGCCTTCATTGCTTCTTTATGTTTTAAATATCATTTTTTGGAGCCAGGAATGGCCGTTTTTGAACACGCGAGTGGAGTGTTGGGTTATTAGCTAACCTATAGGGACAGATATCAAGAAAAAAGTAACAGACTAATAAAATACCAGAATTTCACTCACCAAAACCAAAGCACAAGCCTTCCTGGATGTTTAGTATCACACAAACAACAAAACATAATATAAAATAACCATATATACAGGTGAATGAAATAAAAAGAATGATTTCACACTGTTCGAACAGTTTTCCTGGACCTCTCAGCTAGATCTTTTTCAGCTGCTGGTGGTTTTTCTGTCTCATTTTACAGAATGAGACTATGTTTGAGTTCCTAAAACTACACAGTAATATAAGGATGTGAAAAAGTTCTTGATATTACTTTAGTGGATAATTTTTAAAAAACAGGACACTACGTTGGCTTTTACACTCAATGAGACTATACCTAGAAGAGTTTTGGGATTAGTTAAACCCAGCTGGACGACTGGATTTTCCAGGATGGCTTGAAACAGTGGGCTGTTGGTGTCGATGCCTTTGTCCAGATCTTCTGGAGAAGGTTTCCTGTCTCCCAACAGCCACTCACACTGCAGGAATACACATTAAGGAACAAAAAGGACACCAATTAAAATCTTTATGGAAGTCAAAGTATAAAATTAACTGAAAACAAGTGAAACAGGTATTCAGTGTTACTGGACTTGTTTTTGGAAGGTTTCAGAAATTACTGGGGGGAGGGAGCTAACTGTTAAATTTGTTTATTAATAATAAAACTACTGACGATGTGTAAACCTACCGCTGCATCCTGTTGGTTGTTATTGACTCTCAGAGCATCGATCACCTCCTTTTCATCAAAGCCCATCTCCATCAATGCAATGACTGCCTGCAGAGTTCATAAAAAAAACACATACAGTTAAAATCCTGTCTATTCCAGCAATTCCAGCAGCTATCGTGGGGACACAAAACTTACTTAATAAGATGTGAACAAGTTATGGTAAAAAAAACAAACAAACGAACAAACAAAAAAAACTTCAATCAAAATCCAATATCACTCAAGTTTAAGTGTGGCCCTGTCCCACATAAGATAAGATAAGATAAGAAGAACTTTATTTATCCCGAGGGAAATTCTTTTGTCATACACATGCTCAATGCAGCAAGAGAGACAGAGGAACAGAGGAATAAGATATACAATATATACAATAAGAATAGTAGTATACAGTAATATACAATAGGATAGTGCAAAATATAATATCAAATGACTCAAATAACATGCAGCCGATGAGAACCCTGAGAGGAGATTTGTAAAATCTGAAGTCTTGTATAAAAGCTAAAATTGCACCCACCCTTGAATCTGGCCTGAACTCCCTTTTCCTGCGGATCCTCTTGAAGATCTCTGTGAGTTCATCCTGCTTGTTGCTCTCGTCTGTGCTCGACTGGCTGGATAGGCTGCGGTGAGGGTTAGGACCAGAGGCTGAAGCAGAAGCTGAAGCAGGGGGGCCTGGGGTGGCAGCTGCCGTAGCTCCTGCTGCCCCAGAAGAGTCCTGGCCTGGTAGTGGCGTGTCCACAGAGGGGTCATCTACATGCTCAATCAGCCACTCCATAGCCTGGGTCACTGACATGCTATAAGGAGATCAGATAAAACTACAGTTAGGGTACAAAGATCAGGAACAATTCCTATGAGACCCTTTCGTGGAACCTTGGTATCAGTGCAAACTTCTCCAAAGTGCTGTCCTGCAAATTAATGCCATCTGGCCCACTGGATATCTTTTCACCATATTTTGCAACAGGGACATATTTTTTTATATATATATATATATTCTTATTCTTTTTTTCCCCCCCAAATATAACTATAGATACAGCCTTACTGGTTCAGTCTCAGAGCTTTGATTGCTCTGCTCTCAGGGAAACCCATCTCAGTGAGCTGCTGGAGGGCCGTTTCATCCACCCGATCCTCTTCATCTTCATCCAACATTGCTATGAGACACAGACACACAAAGAGAAAAGATCTTTGGTTGACAGCTAAATGTTTGGAACAATCAAACATACAGAAAACCTGCACTGCCAAAATAAATGTGTGCAACTTCAGATAAAAGATAACATCTAGTTTCTAAAAAGTGCCCATTAGTATGTGGCTAAAATAAAACCCAATCCTAACCCTAACCACAGACTTGGTAAATGTTACCAGAGAAACTGGAGAGATGAATCAATAATTTTAGAAAGATTAAAAATAATAATACAGCAGAAATTTATTCAAGTTAATGGTGCTGTGACAGACCCAGTTTTTCCACTGGAAAATGGGTTAAAGGTTTAAGGGATTTTCCACTTTACCATTTGCCTTTTTGAACAGTTCGACAGCATCAGGGTTCAAGGCAAGAAGCTTCTGTGCGACTTCAATAAGAGAAACCAGGATTTTTCTGAGCTCTGTTTGAAACTGCAACAACACAAACAACAATATACAAGGACGTTAAAAATAATTACAAACTATCTTTGTAACAGTTTATAACAGTGCAGGTAAATTTCTCATTTACAATATTTTAAAGTATTATTGTAATTTATCTACATTTCAGTACACCCTGTAATTAAAGCTAAACCTCTCTTACATCTCTGATGTTGTGTTGCGTAACAGTACGGTCTGTGTGGCGTGTGGCTAGGCTGGCGGTGGCTTTCAGAATAGCATCTTTATCTGGAGCTTTGTTTTCTTGTTTCTTCTGTGATGAACAAAATAAACAGCAGTTAATAAAATATATGCATGTTTAAAAAAAAGGACTTCTTCCCAAAAACTGGACAGAGGACTTACCTTGTCTTCTGAACTAACGTCAGCCGTCTTTGGAGGGGTTGGTGGCGGTCTTTTCTTTATGAGCAGCAAAACATCTACAACATACATTAAACACGTTAGCTTCATGGAAAACTGTGGCAAACCATGGCAAACTGGAGAGACGCTACATACCTTTATCTTTGAGATTTTCATCAGCAACAGTTTTTGTGTCAGAGAGGACTCTTTCTGTAGCAGCATGAATAAGTTTATGATGTGTAAGGGTTTTGGGATCTTCTAGACTTCCGTGTACACACTACAAATTAAGCACAAAACAAAACAACTCAGGCACAACCAGATAACTCATTATAACTAATCACTTTCTTTGTTTTAAATATCATTCAGTTACTGTTATAAGTAGGACCAATAATGACAGACATTTGAAAAAGTTATTTAAAAGAAGAGAAAAAGGAAAAAACAACAACAAAAAAACGATGACACATAAATTTTACAATAATGAAAAAACAACAAGTGGTTAACATATCTGGGTTATACATGAGAAACTAACCCTGACTAATGTGGTCACAAGCTAGTGTGCTTGTAGTGAAGTTCCCCAGACTGGATAAATGTGAGTGATGCATCAGGAAGGGCACCTTGTGTAAAAATCTATACCAAATCAAACGTGTGCTGTGGGGATCCCTTGGGAAATAAGGAGCAGCCAGAGCCAAATCAACAAATATAAATGTCCACTTACTTTCAAAAATAGTTTCATAAAGAGGTGAATGACTTTAAAACTGTTAAATTTATTTACTGTCAAAACAAGCAAAAAGAAAAGAGTATTGGTATTGATATAAGCTATTAGATGAGTATCACGACCAGCAAGATTAGGCTGTATAACAGTAGAGCCCAGAGACCTGAACCTGCCTGCCAAAGGATCCATTTTGGCTTTGCAAAGCGTTAAAATTGCAGTGAAATAATTAATTATTCAAATACTTTAATAAAATGAACTTCCATTCGTTTCCTGATGATTCTAGCTTACACAGGAGTAAAAATGCAGAGAAAGTATTTCTAGTTCTATACAAGTTATATACATTAAGATGGCTGTGTACTGTAATATGGATGTAATAAGAGTAGACTTAAAGAAGTCAAGTTGCTTTCTTTCCATGCTCCTTAGTCTACCATGATCTAGATGACCAAGATCCTACACAGAAACAGTGGATTGAAAAAACTTAAACACAATTTTTAAGTTGTACATGTCACAGTGTGCTAGTTATCTGCTTTGTAAATGGCCTGGTCATTAAAAAAAATAAAATAATTGAACTAGTAACTAACTATTTTAACTAGAAATAGTATCATCTGCTTCTGCTTTCTGACAAATTTTAATGAAAGCGGTGTACTTTGTTTTTTTAATATAGATTATAGCAATGGTGCTGTTGGTCTATATGACTTATGCATTAAAATGGGTCTGACACCCCTACAACAGAGAAAGCCAGATCCTCACAACACAGTTGCAGGAACAAGCAAATTTTCGAGTTTTGGTTATCAAAATAACTTTAGATATATTTTCTCTTGATCAGCTTTAATCAATTAACTACATCAGCTCTGATATTTAACCGAAGATACAAACAGAGTAAAAACAGTCTCCCTATGTGGAGGATTAGCTGCTTTCTCTCTTTGCCTTGTCATCATAAATTCAGGATTGGTTGGGTAAACAAAACATGACTCATCTAAAAACTCTAAGCACTGACTTTATGAAGTTTTAGAGACGTATTAATTAATTTAAGAATATACTGGGCTGACACAAAAACCAAAACTCAAACCACTACTTGAGTTTTCGCCATAGCCCAAGGAAGGAGAAGTGAAGTGAGCTGTATAATAATAGAAAGGCTAAAAAGTAGCATGCGTCTCTTAGTAGCTACTGGGACAACCAACCTGCTAAATTATAAATAGCAAAGTCTACCCAGTTACTATAAATACAGCGCCAGTGATACTGACACTGACAGTTTACGAAAGGGACATGGCACAGTGTAAAGCACCCCAGGCAGAGGAGTGACAGGTCGAAAAAAAGGAAGCAGGGCAAACACAAACAAGCCAAGAAAAACCTACATGTTTCAAGCACCTCTCCTTTAGTTTCTCAACAGTCGTGTCTTCCGTGACCTCCTCCAACCACTCCGTGCCGTCCATGGTGCAGATGTGTATTTTCAGCACTTTGCCGGCAAATATTTTTTCCTCCTGCACGAACATAGCTGCAGACTTAACAGTACCAGTCCAGTGACGATAGCTAGCAGCAGTTGCTATGTGCCTATTTGGCAAGCTTGCGTGCTAACCTTAGCACCCAGCTAGCCGTCGTCTGTAAATCCACCGACAACAGAGTGAGAGCGGGCACCGACTAGCTGAGGGCCATTTCGGGGTTCCTCGGTCGGTTTTTTGCTGCGGTGGTAACCGAGAAACACGTCCTCTGCAAGGCGAGTTCTTGTTTTTTCCTGTTAGCTCACAAGCAGTAACTAGCGAAAACCCTATTTTTACTGTAACGTTTGAACTTTGAACTCCCAACTGTACCGCCAATGCTGGATTGTGGGATGTGTAGTTCTTTTGAGTGACAGGCCCAAAAATACAATCAACCCGGTCAAGCCGTTTTTAGAAAACACAGTTACTTGCAACAAAATTATGAAACATCGTAATATTTGCTTCTTTAACCTGCACTTAAAGGATCCTCTGATCTCCAACGGTCCAACATCAAGGTAACTAAAACAAAGCTGAAACTGGAGTTAAAACAACAACAACAACAACGAGTTCATTAATATTAAAAATAGGCTTCAGAAAAGATGAATATCAATTAGGTTACTATATGGCAATACTAAATGACAATATGAGGAGTGTTTTTTCTGTTTGTTTTCATTTTTCCACCCTGTTTTATCGATTATATTAATACCATTTTTCTAATATAGATCGATTAAAAAATGTTGCAAAAGAGTGGTTCAAAATGCTTTAATAAATAATATGTACACGATAAATCTAAGAAAAATCAGAAAGAAGGTATACTCCATTATTATGTAAATGTGTGTGTAACCGTGGATCCTGACAGGTGTGTTGATCTTTTACAAAAATAAGCTGTTGTAGAGTTTTATAGAAAAATAACAAAAACTATTTGCTTAAGTATCTCTATGGCAGCCAGTCTGAGCATATTGAGCATGCATATTTCTTTCTTTTTTTTTTTTTTACGTTTTTACTTAATCATTACACAGTAAATTGAGGAATGGGTCCCACAGCTTATACCAACTATGGTATTCAGATGATTTGTTCTTCTTATGAATTCTCACGATGTTGTATAAATATTGCAGCTGTAATTCACTTAAAGAAAATTAATTATATTAAGTTTAACAACTGTCACCACCAGATGGAGACATACTCCATCCATATATACAGTGAAATAAAAGTAAGAGACAGATCACAGGAAAATTCAGCTTTACTCATCACAGGCTAACCTAAATGCAGTGATTACTTTACTGGATTTGTACTTTAGATGTTTATTATAAACACACAAGCATAAAAAATAAAAGACAATTATCACTGATTTCAAGACACACAGGTGCCCTTTATTATAACAAGAAACATTTTTACAGATTGAAAATGAAAAGGGAAAATACATTTGTTGCAAATTATAGCTTTATAAAGACAAAGGAAACATATTGCAGATATTGCATTTTTCACTACAACCTAATGTGGTTTTTAAAAACAGAACTTTTTCCAAACTATACCAGAGTGCATCTCACAAAACATTAAGGTGGACACAACTTGAGAACAAAAAAAACTTTCTATCATACATAAACGTTTGCCTCAATGGATTTTTGTGTGTTCCAGAACAGCAAATAAATATCAGTTTATAAAACCTCAATATTTATTTATTTTTCCATTTTTTTTATGAGAAAAACACCACCTAACAATATATTGTGTCTATTTGTATATAGTTCAAATTTATTTACGCATAAGGGACAATAGGATACAAAATATAAATTCTGTTCTGTTTTACATTTTAGAGGCTGATGATTGGTGCAACACCTATCAAAATTGCATGCTTAAGACATAAGATTTCTTGAACAAAATCTTGCTTACGAGGGACACAAGGGGCATATTTACAGAAGGAAGAACACAGCCATAGGCTCAAACTAAGGGAGAGAGAAAATGGAGATTCCTTTTCCCTCTGAACAAAAACATACACTGTGGCCGACGGGCCAGATCTCCAACACCACAGGACTCGCAGATACTCAAGCCTGCCTTAACTGCCAATCTCCAAGATGGCCTTATACTGTACAACATATCACATCCCCACTCCATTTCCACACGAGTGAAATCAAACCAAGAGGCGCAACATAATGCTGTTCCACTGATTCAAGAAATTTACATGACTCTAAAGAGTGTAGCTAAGAATCACATGATATTTATGGAAGCTCCCATATCATACAGGACCTGTACATGGCATTCATGTACTGTTAACAGTTTACCATCAGTTGATATTTCAGATGCTTACAAATAACTGAAATAACACTGAAACTTAATATGTGCTCTATAAAAATGCCCCTTAATCACGATTTTCATTATAAACAAGATTATACAAAAATATATATATATAAACATGAGAAACCATATAAAAAAGGCAAAGACTAAGAGTCCTTAAGGGAAAATAAATACCCAGTGTGTATGCTGCGACTTCACTCCAGAAAAGAAGTACTAAAAGAAAAGACTTACTATAAAGGCCATCCACTGCCCTGCTTATGACATAACACCGTGGACCCCACAAATTTCTGAAGGCAGGCAATGCTTATAAATAAGACATTAATAAATAAAAGAATGGATGTAACACAGATGTTGCTGTTAGTATAAAAGCTTATGAAGGTTTTTTAAAATCCCGTTTACAGCGTTGCCCTTTCTCTTTTTCCTCCAAGAGTGCCTTTTTAGACAAAAAAAAAATAAAAAAAAAATACATATGTACAGCAGCTCAGCTGGGTCTGAAGATTTTTATTTGAACTGTTCAGGTATGTGTGCAATCTGAGACTGCATGCTTGTCGGTGGACTCGAGATGCCCTCTGACCAGTCGGACATGTTGGAATGAGGAGATGAACTGGACCACTGGTCAGGGGAGCCGGGAGAGGGTGTCAGAAAGGGGTGGTCAGGTACTTGGACCTGGTGGTTTGGGGTGTTGTCAATGGGGCCCGAATAACTGTGCTGGGAGGGTGGGGTGAGGAACTGGGTGCTAGGCATTGACTGGCTGATGGAGGAGGGCATAATCTGGGTCTCCTGAGGCAGGATGGTGTGGATGGGCATGGTGGAGTTGCCTGTGCCCTGCTGGAGCTCTGGAGAACTGAGCTCCCCACTGATGAAGTTTTGGGTGTTGGCTGTGTTTGAGTTCTGGTGCTGCAGCTGGATGCTCTGCTGCTGCTGTTGATGCTGCTGCTGTTGTTGAAGCTGCTGAAGGTTCTGCATCTGCTGCATCTGTTGAGCTTGCTGTTGCAATATGTGCGACTGTGGACCCATTCTGGTGTTCTGGATGCCCTGATATGTCATCATCTGAGTCAAGCTGCTGTTTGGATGGCCATTATGGAGCGTTGTTGTCATTATCCCGTGCTGGCCTCCCTGGTGAAGACCTCCTTGACCACCAGGGTTGTTTCTCATTGGGTTGTACTGACCTGGTTGGCTCATGTTGCCATGCATCCTGGACAGCCAATCACACTGTCCATTCATGGTGCCCTGGCCACTGGAGACAGTAACGGGTAGATGGGTAAGACGTGGAGGCATTGGGTCAAACTGCATTCGAGCCAGCTCCTGCTTGCTTGGCATCACCATGTGGTTTACAGCCAGGTGTGGGTCAGACATCCCCTGCAGATGGTTCAGGGATACAGACGGCGACTGCTGGAAAGGTGAGGTCATCATTGGCGGTGAAGCTACATCAGAGACATAGCCATGTGGAGACTCCAGGGAGTCAACTGGAGACAGAACAGCTGAGCTATCCAGGAGGTTCCCGGGCTTCCCATCCTGGGAATTCTTCTTCTTCACCTTCATGTCTTTGCCCTCCTTGCACCCGATGCCTTTGGTGCTGGGCTTGCGTGCCTTTTTGCTCTGGCCTTGACCTTGAGGCTGGGGCTGCTTCATGTTTCCCAGGAAGCCATTAGGCGAGCAAAGAGGGGGTGACAGTGTGGTGCTTAGTGACCCTCCATGCATGGGAGGACTTCGTACCAGGTTGTACTCGTCCATCAGCCGCACAATGTCGTGATGCATTCTCTCTTGTGCAATGTCTCTGGGTAGCCGGTCCATGTGATCAGTTATTTCTCTGTTGGCAAAATGGTCCAGCAAGACCTTGGCAGTCTCGTAGCTTCCTTCCCTAGCAGCCAAGAACAGAGGTGTTTCCTCCTGAAGTAAACAGAAAGGAGACCATATATTAAACAGTTTAACAGATGCACAAGGAATGTTCCTTCATTGCAGAAAGGGGGTTATTTCTATACCTTGTTATTTTGCATGTCCTTGTTGGCACCATTTTTGAGTAGCACAATGGCTGCCTCCACGTTATTTACTGCTGCGGCCCAATGTAGGGCTGATTTACCTGCAGAGACAGGAACAGGGTCATTAGATATAAAATTCTTTTTGCACCACATTTAGCACTAAAATGTGAAGATTTCAGGCTTTTGTGAATATCATAAGTGGCAAAAAACATTGAAACCTTACCAAAATCATCAATTGCATTGACATCAGCATGGCAGTTAATGAGCTCCTCCACCATGCCCTCCACTGCAAGCCTGGCAGCCAAGATCAGTGGTGTAGTGCCATCATGCATGCGGGCATCTAAGTCTGTGGCACGGTTCCTTATCAGAATCTGCAAAGATATACAACACATTACTCCTTTTGAGCTCCATTAGATTCCTTTAGAATAATTCATTTTACAGGAAATTTAAAGTATTTTAACTTTGTACTATTAATCATTTTTTTTAATACCTACATTTTTCACACAAAATGGTCATCACAATTTTAAGATGAAAAAAAAGACTTTAAAGGAGCCATGCTCACATTTGCATTTTGGGTTTCCTAATCCAAAAATAAATAAATAAATGATAAAGAAACCCACCTGGAACACTCCTTGGGCATCAGCTGCCACCGCAGCATGCAGAGGAGTTCTGCCCATGTTGTCTTGTATGTTGGCATCAGCGCTGGCCTCCAGCAGGCGTTTAGCAGCGTCAGAGCGGGCATAGCGGGCAGCCAGGTGAAGAGCTGTTTCACCTGTCCGATCAGTCTGGTTGTGGAGGTTAGCACCTTGGTAGATGAAGTCATTGATCACATTAGCAGAGGCGTCCTCCTCCTCCTCGCTATTGCCTGTTTCTAAACCTCCGCCACTGCAGGACGCAATCATCAGGGGTGTGAATCCATCTGCACGGAAGGGCCAGAAGAAGCGAATGAAAAAAAAGGCACTTCATGGTCAGCACAGTACAGTCATATTAACTACTGCAAAACTACAAGAGGGTTCACTTCAAAGCACCTGGCAGATCAAAACAAAGCAACAAACAAATCGAATGTGGATTTGACACTTTTTCCTGGGTTGAATCATCACAGCGCTCTCTTTTTCGATAATAGATTCTGATCAAGGCCCCGGCACAGGAGAAGCTTCAGAAGGAAAGCGAAGCTAGAGGGATAGAGGCCAAGGCTTGCTAAAGCTAGACTACTGCAAAAACGAAGCATTAATATCTGACTGTGAGAGGCGGCTCAGTCAGTCGACTTGGATAGGTTTTCTCCTCTTCAAAAGGATAGCAAGCCCCAGATCTCGCAGATTTGGTCGATTCAAGTGCATCGATCCGCAACGGGGGGAAAAGTGTGCTCTCAAGTTGTTAAACCTGTTACTTTGATTTTTCATAGCTTTTCTTCAGGGAATTTGCCACTTAGTACAAAATTGGGTTTTTGCATCTGATGCCTTCATTGGTTTTTGTAATGTAGAATAAAAAAAGAAAAAAGAAAACAGAGGCCTATTAATGGTCAAATGATTAATCTGATCAGGAATCAGTGTTTTCCCCCAGGCATCTGGCTTCCAGCCAGCTGCTTTGAAGAAGATCCTTTACCCCGAGGACATGGAGCTTTAGCAGCTCCTACATGCGCAATTACACACGCACGCACACACATGAAAAAACACACACACATCCTTAGGAAATGTGAAATGTTCGCCCAGAAAAGATATTAATCAATTCACATACACAAGTTTACACAAGAAAAACACACACACAGAAAAATGTGTGACTACTAGAAATGTGTACTCAAAAAGTTCTTTGCCCCTTGATCCATTCAAATATCAGTAATAGCTTTACACTACCGAGGGATTTTCCTTTCCCAGTTCTTTCACCTAGACTTTTCAGTTCTGTATTTCACAAGCAAAAAAAAAAAAAAAAGCAAAAAAACAAAGAAATTTATATATATATATATTTCTTTTAATGCATAATTATATACACAATTTCCTAAAAACAGAGCTTTGCTGGCATGTGAAGCAATTACAGCTCAGTATTCTCTGTAATTTAATGGTTTATATAAAGACAACCAAGTCATTTGCAATAAAAATAACCTAAAGATAACAGAAGGTCCCGCTTATATAAATAATATCTATGGTTAGTAACACACCTGGACCGCGGACATTGACATCCAGGCAGTCATTCTCAATCTCGCCCTGAGGGGGTGTGGGAGCTATAGATGGGATGCGCAGGTCAGCGGCATCCAGGTGCTGCTGCGTCCACTGGCGGTTGTCTGTCTGGTCGTCTGCATCCAACACAGCCTGCTCATCAAACTGTTAAAACGGGGACAGCAAGAGGTTAGACAACTGAAACTGACTTTAAATGGAATTAGAAAAAACCCAAAAAAGTTTAAAATGTATTATAAAAAGATCATAAAATTATTTTAAACATTAAAAAATACACAAACAATCCTCTAAAAGCCTAGAATTAGATGTCTTATGAAATAGTTGCTCAGACTGTAAAACTGAATAATAATAATAATAATGATCATTATATTTTAGTTATGTCAGAGTTCCTTACCCTAAAGCGTTTCGCATCTGAAGGTTCGTCTTCTCCCCACTCAGTGTGGGTGTCATCCATGAGAGAAATGTCTGAGGTGTTTTTCATTGGCCTGTGATGAAGCAGAAAGCCTTTTAAAAATCCTCGTACTCCACTGCTTCAGTCTCATACAAGCCACTCACCATTAACGGTGTAGCGATGCCGAAAAAACAAAAGCATTGATTGATTTCATACCACACCCCTCTGCCCCAACAAGTCAATTAATTCACACGTAAACCTGCTATATCATTATCATTAATGATCCAGAGAAAAATCCCATTTTTCCAAATTTGTCTGATCACCGGTAACAACCATTTTTACCAAAAGAACTGGCCCGTCACCCAACCCGCAAAGAAACACACACCAAATGACAGCGAGCGCCGAATAAATGTAAACTTACTTTAATCCCACCGAATCCTCTCCAACAGGCTCACGTCTCTTCTTCTTGCTATCTGTGGTCTTGAAGCCCTCGGGAAGCCAGAGCCGCCCGTGTTCATGACGGCGCTTTCGGGCAGCCACCATTCCCAGTCCAAGGAAGGCCAGCATCCCTAAACCGCCCAGTACCAAGTAGATTAGGTAGGAAACCTGTGGCAGCTTGGGATCCACGCCACCTGGTAGGAAAATGGACATTATGTTCACAGCGGGCTGAGGACAAGATGTGCACTGCTGGACCGGGACACCCAGGATCAGCCTGAGTGTTCGAGCAGAGCTAGTCCGGCTCTCCTTCGCCCCGCGGATCCCACTCCAAAACGCAGCCAGTGTCTGAAATGGACTGACGATCCTCACCGTTTGTAAAGCTAGCTTCTTCTATCTATTCAGTAATAATCAGAATTGCTAACCACTTTTCATCAAAAAAAGAAAAAAAAAGGGATGGGGCGTGATAAAAAAAAGAAAAGGGGGAGAAAAGTACACCACCACCTCCTCTCTCTCTCTTTTCAGCCCAGGGTACCAAGAGACAACTTTACCATTTCTTCTTTAAGAGAAAAAAGGGAGGGGGATTAATGAACTTCAAATTACTGCACGCACTTTAAGCTGTAAAGACGAAGGATTTATTAGGATTTTCGAGATAACAAAGACTCCCAACTTCTAGCACACTCCCGATCAATTTTTCCCCTTCTCTTTTTTTCCACTAACGATTTTGAAATGATAAACTCCCCCAACCTAAACCCTCAGAGATACATTAAGTCCTGGTATTACATTCAGCGAGGTGAAGGTTGCAGCAGCCCCTCACACTGTGGGATGAAGTGCGTGTGCGTGCATGTGTGCGAGTGTGTTATCCGTGGACGTATATGTGTACATGTCTGAGAAACAGACAGATACGGTTATGTTATGTGATTTTGGAGGCGGGGGGAGTGTTGGATGAGTTGATTTACGGCAATTAACCATTTTGGAGCCTCAAGCCATTGGATTTACACACCGAGGGGAGGACTCATTGTTTAGGCCAAGAGATTCACAACTGCATTTGTTCACGGCTGCATAACAAATACACAATCAAAGAGTTGTAAGGTTAGGACCCGACCAGAGGCCACGTCGGATACATTTGCTTTGAGCGTGAGCATGAAAGAGCATGTGTCTTATCCGAGTATGTTCTGTGCGTGTGGACACCACAAGGCCTTAAAAAACCCCATCAGTGATTTTTCATGTTTTAGTCCTCATACTACTAATGACATTTATTTTACTTTACAAACAATCAAGCTAATTTGTGCGATCCTGTTTTACATTTTAGACTGTCTTCAAGAAACCTTGGCTTTGCACGGAAATTATTACCAGTGTGTAAGATACACTAATGTTGTATGCAAATACAACATTTAAGGAGTGTAGTCGATTTTATGTTTTCGTTTATAAAAAGATCCAATTTTAAAAAAAGACTAAACCAACAATTATATACGAACAGAGATAAATGAACATGTTTTTTACATGTTAATCTAGAAGTTTTGAAATTTTAGGAATAAAAATATTTGCCTGGGTTTTGCACGCTACATCAAATGTATTCAAGTGGAGGTTTGGCCTGATAAAGAAATACGCAGTACAACCTGAGGCCCACTACGTTTTTAATAGGAGTCAATGATGGCTTTGTTTTTTTCTTGTGATTTGTTAACAGTATGGAAAACACACAAAATCAATAGACTTTTCCATTGAGTGTACATTGATTAGAAATGTTTCATCATACAATATATGAAAATATGAATACATGAAAATCTGAAGCAGCTGCTTTAGATCAAATATCTTTGGTAAAAAGTGTCCAGAATTTGACAAGCTGCAGTCAAAATTTGCTTTTGCTTTATTTTTTTATAGAGCGTTCTACTTTTTGGAAAGCCAACAATGCATACAGACTTTTTAAGTCATGCAGATACCTATTAAATATACTTACTGTAAACAGCTTCAATGGTGAAAGGTACATCCAGTTTGCCACTGGACTCCAAAGCCCCAAGGAACGCTGCAGCATCACTTGTGCTCTGGAAACACTCGGTGGATTGTTGGAAGCACTGACGGTTGTCCACCTCCAAGTGGACAATTGAACTAGAGAGAGAAGAAAAGTGACTCCAGACTTTATCATTTTTCTGAATCTCATTAGCTTCCGCAAAGAAATAAAAATGATCTGAACAATTTGCAGGTTAATGACTGAAATATTTTCAGAAACGCCTTCTCACCCTTTGATCTGCAAATGATCCAGCTCCCTCTTTGCTCTCTTGCTGTCACCAGCCAAGTCATACAGGCTCCTCTTGACCACATTCAGCACTTTGCCAGGAACCTCTGACCAAGAGTCCACTGAACGCTTGACGTTGTACTTTTTCAGCTCATGTTCGTTCCCATAATATGGGTAGACCATCATTTCCCCCTTTGTATCCTTCTTGAATACCACATTGGTTCGGAGCACGCGGCTCAGCTCGCGCAGGAAGCCGAAGGAGTTGTTGAGGAGGTGTTCAGGGGTGATGTGGACAACCAGGACCAGCTGGCCCACGGCTAGCTTCTCAGGCATGTTGCTGGCACAGTCCAGGCCATCCCACTCGCACTCTGCGTTGTTGCAACCCTGGTCGCAATGACCATCGGCGTAGTGATCCTTGCAGTACTGGTCATAGAGAGGGCTGCAAAAAAATTGGATGCAAAGGCCCAATTAAGTATCTCTTAATTGCACATATATGCTTAAAAGAAGAAGTATATGACACAGAAACTACCTACAGCTCTACTGGAAAATAATGAACTGTTGTATCAAAGACAGTTTTATCACTGTAGTTCTATATCCTGTTTGTTCTTCTCAGCATCTAATTAGCAGCACACCAAACAAGACAAATAGATTTCAAGATATTTAACTGGATCTTTTATGAAGCTAAGCTAACTCTTATTTCACTTAAATACACTTACTTGCACTGTCCTTCCAAGTTCTGGCAGTCAAACCCATCATACAGACATCCAGCATTGTCACACTGTGAGTCACACTTCCCATCATTGAAGTATCGCCAGCACTGCAGAGCGGCCGAGCAGTTCTTCCACGGATCGTTGAAATTGAGCGAGCAGTCGCCGTTGTCCCAGCCGCACTCATGGTTGTTACAGGACACATCGCAGTGCTTGTTGTACTTGCGCTCTTCACACTGCGGGATCCCGCAGGGGACGTCCACTGGGGGTGGTGGGATGTTGTGGCCAAACCCTCCCGGGAAGCTGTAATCCAGGATGTGGCAGCGGAGGCCGTTGAAGTTAGCTGGGCAGTCACAGTGGTAGTACGGCTCCTCTGAGGTGTATTCACACGTGCCGCCGTTGTAACATGGGTTCGAATAACAGGGACTGTCAGTGGGATATTGGCATTCAGGTCCAGTGAATAATGGAGCACAAAGACACGTGGGACTCTTATGACCGGAGATGCACGTGCCTCCATTGCGACAGTGAAGGCTGCCGCAGGCCTGGGAGTCGTATTCACACGTGGAGCCAGTAAAGCCCTACAGGAAGAATAATATATATGATTTATGCTTATTATATATTAAATAAATTAGACTGATATGAATATAAGCAATCTGTCTTATTCCTGAAAACTAAAATTCAAGCCAATATCAGGCTTAAGCAAAAGATACAAATTTTTATGACTATAATTATGAGTTTAGTCGGGATGATGAGAATACACTTCCTTGAAGTGCTTCTTTTCTCTCAGAGTCTATATAAATGCAGACATAGGGTATTGCAAACATCAATATATGAAAATATCAATGTTTTTTTCTGTCTGTATATTAAAAATACATAAACATAAATCTATGATTAAAGACAATAGGGCTAATTTAGATCAAATATTAGTAAAAAGTATGTTTCCCATTATGGAAGCATCACATCACCTTCTGTATGTCTCTTTTAAAAGTTACAGTCAACATTTAGATAATATTAAGAGGAATTTTTGCTCTTTTATTACAACTTTCTTGTGAGTGACAGAGGTCTGTGTATATTTCCGAGAGTGTGTACTCACAGGAGGACATTTGCAGATGAAGCCATGTGGTGTATTACTGGCCACAGCACAGGTGCCTCCATTACGACAAGGTTTGCTCTTACAGCCATCAAACACAGTGTCACAACGCTGACCTACAGAGGTGTCACACACAAAAAGGTTTGTCATTTCATTTTCATTCCTCATTATAATTGTAAGGTTAATGCCACACCAATACGTTTTAGATCAACAAACACTGTATATAAAACATGGGCAGCAGCAGGGACTGACTCCTGTATCTTGCATCATTGCACTTTGATTTTCACTTGACTTCAGTAAACACTTTCCTGATTAGACTATGGTCTCAGTTGCTACATGCAAATAAAATTGAAAACATGACATTCATTTTGTACATTATGTTTCCATTTTGAGTTTATTGCATGATAAAACAAATTGTCAACTCCTATCACACTGACACGCAGTCAGATTCATGTTTTCATTCAAGTTCAGTTGTATAATTAAAAACTAGTGAGCCTGTTATTTTGTTCTGGCAAGTACTTTTTATTTTAAGCATGGTTTAAACTAATCAAAATTAGCAACCCAATTAATAATAGCTCATCTTGTTAACCAAGGCAGCATAATCTGATCATTGCTACTCTCTTGTCCAAAAGTTTGCTTTAAAAAAGATAAATTTGCAATGGTGAAAAGCAGAAACTCAAAGCTTCCATAAACCTTAAACGGCTGATCTCACTTTGCTTATGTCCATCTTTTATATGCAGTGTGTAGTACAAACATGCAAACTGAATGATGAGGGCAGTTTAAACAGCGAGTGCAAAGAAAATACCAGCCAAAAAGGCAGGCTAACATATCCCCCCTCAAACTCTTTAATATACTCTCTAAGCTGTTTACCCGTGTATCCGGTGCGACACTCGCAGCGGTAGTTGTTGGTGAGCTGGATGCAGCTGTGTGTTCCACGCGGGTCACAGGGGTTTGACAGACACTCGTTCACATCTCCCTCACAGCGCTCCCCAACATATCCTGGAGAGCAGATGCAGTGGTAGCCTCCGACTCCATCCACACACTTGCCTTTGTTGAAGCACTTTGGCTCTTTGGTGACTGGGTCAGTGAAGGGGTTGCAGTCGTCCATATTGATCTCACAGTGAACACCTGAAGATTGCAATGGAAGAGTAAGTGGGAAACAACAATGTCAAGTAATGTGCATTCATTTAAATAAGGAACATGAACAATATATCATTTTGAGAAACACCAAAACCGGTTATGACTTTAACAAACTGGTCATTTGCTTTCTATTCTGTCTTTTTCCAGTAAATTGCAGATATTAGTGTCCCGTTATAGAGGAAATTTTGGATAAAGGGTATGAAATTAGGTCTGGACTTTGAAAAACAAAAATATAGACATGTCTGCAAAGAAATAAAAAACAGTAGTTAAGTTTGAAGAGATACATCAGGGCATGTTGTATGAAGAGTTTTATATAGTAACATTTTAATGTTTCGAGTAAGAAAAGATTTCAGAGATCCAAAACCAGATTTAAAAAGTCCACAAATAAACAGAGAGTCAAAGTGCTCTGCTTTTCCAGTGTAAATGGCTTTAGGTTAAACCAGACCTTGAAACTGACCAAAAATGATTATAGTCAAGACGTTTAGAACCATTTTTAAATACTGACCTGAATTTGTTTAAAAAAAAAACCCAACTTTTTTGATCTTCAAATTTCCAACAGCATGTTGGCTGTTTTAGGAAAACCAACTCTATTGCCACTTTAGACTGACCTAAAACACACACGCTCCCTTCATGTCTGAGAGAAAAATCAATAGAGTATTTGACAAGTAGAGGAAGAGATGGAGCCAAGACGGGAGGTGGAGCTTTTATGCCCGGGGTGCTGTTAAGCCCTAATTAATGAAGCGTGGAGACGAGTAGGAGAGAATGGAGAGGCAGAGAGGTGTGGAGGAGTGTGCGTGGGGTCTGCTGACCTTGGGTTCCCCGGGGACAGGAGCATTTGTAGGTATTGATCAGGTCAATGCAGGTGCCCCCGTTCTGGCACGGCTGGGAGAAACATTCATTGATCTCCACAGAGCAGTTGGTCCCCAAGTATCCTGGCATGCACTGAGGAAGAGAGGGAATAAAAGACGAAAGAGGAATAGAAGGAAGAAGGAAGAGCGGGACAGCGAGAGAAAAGAGGGGAAAGTTAATCGATGTCTGACATGAAACAAAGATGTTTTTTGTTTACCTGGCTGTTTTCTGGCCTCCATCCTGCCAAGGCCAGAAGATCCTTTACTCCGGAGAAGATTAACATAACCAAGCTGTTTGTTTTCTATTTATAAGCAAACCTCTTCATTAGGACTGCAGCAGAAAGGATGTCTGCCTTAAACTTAAATTCAATGAACAGCTACAATTACCGCTTCTTAGTTGAATGCCTCCGACAGTTAGTTAAAAAGCAGGTTAATATCATATAATATAGAAGATATATTAATGAGTTGTAGCTTTAAGAGTAAAAATACTTCTGCAAAGAAGCACACATCTAGAGTTATACAATCACCACAAGAAATGTGTTTAACTATAAATGTCTCCAAGTAATGTTTATTAGAACAACCAAAAGTTGCCATAAAATATAAATAACATACTAACATACAAATTTATGTAAAAAATAGACACATAAAAACAAATCTGAACATAGATAGCAAAGGGATAAAAACTTTCTCTTCGCAGTTTTTACCTTGCAGGTGTATCCGCCCAGAAAGTCGGTGCAGGTGGCGCCGTTTTGGCACGGGTTCGGTGTGCATTCATCTACCTGCTCCTCACAGTAGCTCCCGGTGTATCCCACCTGACAGTGGCAGTAGTGAACATTTCCTGCGTCCAGACACTGACCCGAGTTATGACAAAGATGCACAACATCGACTCCTAAATGGATAGCAAAAGATGATGAAAGTGTTGTAATAAAATTCTATATATATTTTGTCAGTAATCGGCATATATGACGTGATATTCTAAGTTTAACAGGCTAAACACTGTTAAAACAAACCAACTGGCATAACAAGGCTTTTGAAACCTCTCACCTCTCTGTTTGGCTGCCACCTCACAGGAAACACTTGGGACGTCACAATAAAGGCCCGTCCATCCAGTCTCACACCCACAGCTGTATGTGGTATCTGTCTGCCAGCAAGTTCCCCCGTTTTTACAAGGAGACGAGTCACACCAACGAACCAGGTTCTGAAAAGCATAATAAAAGTAACAGATGCTGACTGTGCAGTGTTAATGCAGTATGCATATGTTATTTACCAATTCAATATGCCAGACAGATTTAATTTGCTCATTTTACGGTTAAAGCGCAGGGAGCCTTGAAGACAATCACAATAACTTTGTTCTACTAGCTCCTCCTACCTGACAGTTTAGTCCTGTGTAACCGTGTGGGCAGGTGCATTTGTAGGTGCCATAGCTGTCCTGGCAGGTACCGCCATTCAGGCAGGGTTTGGAGTCACACTCATTGATATCATGCTGACAGTAGCTCCCGGTGAAGCCTGGTGGGCATAAACATGTGAAGGCATTGATGCCATCCACACAGGTGCCACCGTTGAAGCAGGAGCTGTAGGGAAAAAAATAACAGACACCAGCGCACCAAATTAGGGTTAAAATATTCTACAGCTTTTTAGGGAAATGAGAGTAAATCAATACAGCGCTCATTATATGAGCTGCAGGCAAATTTATATCTGATTCACAGAAAGTTCACCCAGAACAACATTCCCACATTTTAAAACTGACTGAATAGAGCAGAACTAATGCTTCTGCCATTTTTGCAAAAAAACATTAGAGCTACACATTAATTTAATGTAAAAGCAAACTACTATGTTGAAACCTACTGTTGTATATCAATATTTCACCAGAGGGGGCAGTAGTGGACAAGAAAACAAAGATTACATCTCCAAAGCGCAGAAAGTGAACCTGCTGATCTTGAAGAGATTACTCACAATGACACAGTGGCAATGTCTGCGGGGTTTAAATCAAGCAGCTCTGTACCTCTCAGTGCAGTCAGGAGTGTTATTTTCACAATGAATGCCACTGAAGCCGAGTGGGCAGGTGCAGGTGTAGCTGTTGACACAGTCAGTGCAGTTGGCTCCGTTCTTACAGGGGTTGCTCTCACACTCGTTGATGTCCTCCTCGCACCTCGTTCCGCGAAAGCCGGCCGGGCAGGTGCACAGGAAGCCGTTCACCTCGTCATTACAGAGCCCTCCGTTGCTGCAGGGGTCTGCAGGTGGAAGCATCAGACTCAACTTTATGTTCTTAGTGTGCTGCTTGTGTGCACTTTCATCAATGGACACGAAGAGGAAACAGATAAAGGGAGAAGGACTGATGAACTTACTGGGCTTGCAGTCGTCAATGTTGTTTTCGCAGTTGCGTCCGGTAAAGCCCGGTTTGCAGCTGCAGTGGTAACTGCCCAAAGTGTTCTGGCAGGTTGCTCCATTGCGACAGGGATTCTTCACACACTCTTTGATGTCCACCTCGCAGGTTTGGCCTAGAAGGGATTAGGAAAGGAAACAGAAAGCAAATATTATATACTTCTTCAAATGTTGTCACAGTAAGTATGAAATTAAGAACATAATCATCTTGATTACAATCCAAGGATCTCTTATTAGAAATGTTTGTATTAAATTAACATTTAACATTTACATGTGTACTTCTGTTCTCTAAAAAGGCTGCTCTCTGAGTCCTTTTTGACCTTTTCTATGACCTTTTAGTCATTCCTGGAAGGTACTCATATATGCAGAAATTAATAATTACCTTGCCATCCTTCAGGACAGACACAAGAGAAGTTCAGATAGTCCTCTGATTCCTGACACAGTCCTCCATGCTTGCAGGGTTTGGAGCTACAGGGGGCCATCAGAGTTTCACAATTCTCTCCTGTAGTGTGCAAACGCAAGAAAGAAATACACCGTTAACTGAATTAAACTCTGTTTAACATTTATCTGTCACTATGTGATACCACGCAGGAGTCATGAACTTGGAGATAACCCAATCCAAATGGACACAGAATCATCTTTCAATCAATGCTATCAGAAGATTTTAGCCAGGTTCTGTCAGTATTTGAGGCCTGTGGAGACATTTCCCTATCTGTTTCCATAACATACTGCTAATACAGGAAGTCGGCTCCAGTTTCCGGCCATTGTGAAGCCATTTGCTGTTCTGTGAGACAGGAAGCAGGCAAACAGGAAATGTGTCAAGCAACCCGTTCCCACCCCAAGCCAAGCAAGAGCCTTTTAGTATTCAAAGCGCTATGGATTTTTCCAAAAACTATACAAGACAAATATAAGAACAATTTGCCCTTAAACTTCCCATGGTTATGTGTTTGATTAAATACTAAGCCAGATGACATTAAAATGTTTCCCAGCTCCCATCACGGATGCTTGTGGATCATAGAGGAGCACAGTGAGTCAGAGGTTTGGTGTCTTTGAGCCCTGAGGAAGTCTTGCTGCTGAACTTTACTCAAGAGCTATTTCATCCGCCACACATTTTCCTCTTTGCCCAACAGCTTAAACGACACAGCCGGTGGAAACTGTCTCCCACAGCAAGGAAATGCCAGAACACCAGGCCAGCACATGGGTGTATCAAATATTTTCAATAATATTTCCATACCCGTGTAAGGCAGGATACAGTTGCACTTGTACCCTGCAACGTCGTCAATGCAGGTCCCCTGGTTAAGGCAGGGATTGGAGGCACATTCGTTGATGTTGGTCTGGCAATTTGGTCCTGCATGCAATAAATTAAACACATTTCGGTTCAAGTGATGGTTAGCAGTGAAACTGTACGGTTCGAATGACACTAAACGAAGCTCATCGACACATGCTAATACTGACCAGTGAAGCCCATGCGACAGGTGCAGACGTATCCGCTGGTCATGTCCTTGCAGGTGCCTCCGTTCATACACGGGTTGGATTCACACTCATTGTTGTTGATGTCGCAGTTTTTGCCGCTCCAGCCAGAGTCACACAGGCATTTATAGCTGACGAGGAGTAAAAGACAAACATCATCGATAAAGGAAAAAATTTCTTGTTGGAAATCTGGGGAAACTTGTTTATTGTCACTGCCCTGCCCCTGAAAAACGTTTATAGACCGCCTCACCCATTTATCTTGTCCTCGCAGTGACCATGGATGCAGGGATTGCTGAGGCACTCATTGACTTGGGAGAAGCAGGTGGTGTCATGGTAACCATCTGGACACTGGCAGGTGAAGCTGTTGATGCCGTCGATACAGGTGCCGCCGTTGTGACAGGGGTTGCTCGCACACTCGTTGATGTTTATGTTGCACATGGCACCTAAACAGATATTTCACTTTACTTCCTGACATCATGAGTCTCCATGAGTTTATAAACAGTGAAAGGATGGGTGCTGAAATCACTGCAATCATTTTTACAACCCAACAGTTTTGATGTATTACATGAAAACGCTCAACAGCTGCACACAAAGCCTCCACACAATCAAGTCTATATATCAACACAGCGAATGTATCAATTTCCAGAAACATATGGCTTTAAAGGCGGCCTTTGTCGGCGACTTGAAGCGTTGACGCCATTCAGGCCCGTGTCATGCGTAGCATAAAGGCAGCCCATTTAGCTTTAAAGCAGGGACCGGCTTCCAAGCTTTTAAAAGCTCAACTTTCAGGAATCTTTCAGGGAATCTTTTCTCCTGCTCAAATCCCCACTGGCCCTGTGTGCCAGAGAGTGTGTGTGTGTCCTCTCTTTGTGCGGGAGGGCAGCTTGCTTGTCCGAACAGCAGCAGGTTGGGGACAGGGTGGAGCTGGAAAGTGACACCGGTCGAGCCTCAGAGGAGCGTGCGCACTCGCTCGCCATCTGTCACCCTCCCCATCAGGACCTTTGAATCCTCTGATGCTGCACCCTAAGCACTCGTTTGCCCACTTTTTACTTCAGACAGATGTTATGTTTAACCTGGCTATATATTTGGAAAAGATGGGCTTTTCCAGTGCATTAGTTTGTGGCAGTAAGCCAAAGATCATGCAATTCCACTTTATCTATTCAAACAATAAAAATCCTAACATTAATCTTCACTAGATTTAATCTATTTGAAATGAATTTTTCAGAAAACTAAAAAAAAATCCTCTATCTGGAATGATCCAACAGTATAAGTTTTTATGTTCCTTCAAACACAAAATTTGTACTATATCAGAAAAATGTGGTAAAATCAAAGAATTTTCAGGAAACTGCATATTTTGAAAGATGTTGTGAAAATGTGATTATTCATTTCCACTAATCTGGCAAGCCATTATCTGGAAAATCTAACCTCATTCAGAATTTAGGCTGAAACCTGTTATTTTAGGTTAGATCTGTTTTCTAGGTTTTCCTGCCAGGTCAGGGAAAAATAGAAAACTTATACTATCACAACTTCCCTCAGTATCACCATCTCCCTCCCATTCTCCTGGGAGGATTTTGGGTTATCAAGATCACCTTTGCACTTGTTACACAGCAAATTTCCTAGTGTAACATAATCAGCCTCAAAGTCTCTTTTAGAGTTATTAAAATAGTCAAAGTAAAAACGAGTAGGCTAGCCCATATAGAGCCCAGAGCAGTCTTACTCATGCAGGGTCCCCAGGAGGGTTTTCTGCAATCAATCCATAATGGGTCCCCAATGGTATTAGGACAGCTAGTGCTTAATATCTAGGGGGAGTTGAGATGTTTCTGATTTTTGCCATTTACAGAGATATCTCAGAAACTGACTGTCAATAAATGCACATTTCTTCTGGACGTTATCCATATCTGCGACAGATGCTATGATACAAAGGCATCTTGTATCATATCTACCTTGGATAGTATTTACTGCAGTGACTGCAATTGTATGAAAATACAAACAAGATCCTACATGTTAACATCAGAGTACTGAAGCTAATGTCTAAGGCGCATACTGCTTGATTTGCAGTATTTCTTTCTTTAAATCTGATGTTTTAACATGCAGTCAACAATCAAACTCTAAGATTCATTAGAGTTATTTCAAAACTACTCTGGTCCTTCTTGCAACCAAGATCTGAATCACAACTTCCTGTTTCCTGTTTCATATATTGAAATCAATAGAACTATGAGCTCCAGTTTACCAGTGTAGCCAGGTTCACAGGCGCACTCGTAGCCATTTATCTTGTCAATGCAGGTCCCGTAATCGCAGGGATTACTCTTGCAGTCATCGATGTTGGTTTCACAGTTGATTCCTGGAAGAAAGTTGTTTTTTAGATTTAAAAAAAAAAATACTGGTGCCCAACATTTATGGTATAAATGTGAAAATCCTAGGTGACTTCCTTCTTGAGTTTTTGCATTCACAAGATTTTTAGAAAACTTGACCTTAAGATTCAGGTCACTGAGATTCAAACTCATCCAAGATTTTTAGTAGATGCAGCTGTGGTATCAATCCTACGTTGCCTTGTTTTCAAGTTATTGCATTCACAAACTTGAGTGTCCAGTGGAGTGACAACAATATCTCATCAGCCTTTTTATGGCTGAGAGGTAAAATGTTACGCTTGTATCTCCTGTGTGTGATCCTTACCTGTTGTTCCCTTGGGACAGGTGCAGATATAGCCGTTCTCCTTGTCCTGGCAGGTGCCTCCGTACCTGCACGGCTGGCTCAGACACTCATTGATGTTGGTCTCACACAGCCGACCGGTGAACCCGGGCTTGCACTGGCAGCTGAACGAGGCCAGGCCATCAATGCAGGAGCCATAGTGGCAGGGGTCAGAGTAACATTCATTTATGTCCGTCTCACAATGCTTCCCAGTGTAACCTAGGAAAAAGAGTTGATGTCCGTTTTAACTGACACATTCATTTGTGAAATGTTGTTATATTTTAAGGGTCTTGGCTCCTCTTACAATTATTATAATTTATGTTAAGCGTGAATACCTTCAGTGCACTCGCAGGTATATTTGTTGGGTCCATCTGTGCATTTGGCGCCATTTTTGCACGGCGTGCTGGCACACTCATCAATGTCTATCTGGCAGAGGTTCCCACTGAAGCCTGGAAAAACAACAAAAAGCTGTTATGTGCGCATGTGTGTGTGTGAATGAGTGCGTGTGTGTACAGACATCTCATTTTAAACCAGCCACACTCATAATCCTGAGCCTATGTTATAAGAGCTCTTAGCGAATCAGAAATCTGCATGTTAATTAACAACTGTGCAGCACTACGAGCTCCCTATTTTCTCCTTTCACTTCTTTTCAGCGCAGAGGCAAAGGGAGAGGAGATAGTGGGGGAACCGGTTCGTTTAAAATAGGGGAGGGAGGGAGAGAGGGAGAGAAATGAGGAAAGAATGAAAGTTAGGAGGCCTCCTGACCAAGGGGTGAAAGACAAAGGAGGGCCTGTCTGCTCAAAGCAGCACCAAACTGAGCCTGTTGCCTTCTTTGTCCCCCAAAACCTTTCCATCACAATGCATATTCTCCTGTCTTACTTTCACCCCTCTCCACTACCCCCTCTACTCCCTGCCCGCCTCCAAAAAGAGCTAGCTTGACCTTTGAACCTCACGGTATTGAAAGTCTTGTTCATTCAAAATCAGCCAGTAGGCTTTCTTGTTTTTCCTGGACTTATTCTCAGATATTTCCTCCTCGTCTCCTGTTTGTCACAGCTCAAAGACTAATAGGGTGTTCTCTGATGAAGAGATAAAAAGTTCTACTTCCCTCCCACCCCATCACCACAACATCACAGGAACACACAGGTGCTTAAAGCTAAAGAAAGACCAGTTGTAGATAATCCAGCGAGGAAGTATTTGTGTGGAGAGCTGCAAGCTGATTTCTCCCACTGGACTCTGCTAGAAGCATTTATACTTCCCTGAACTGCCTGCAATCAGGCGGATGAAGTGATGACTAAAATGTAGACACTGCTAACAAAGTTTTTAGAACAATGTAGTCCAAAACTATGTCGACAGCAGATTAAAGCTGATGCTACTTTAAAAATTAGAAAACTAAACACTCCAGCTTTTATTTTGTGCTACTTATATGATATAACTTATATGAATTAAGGCTGAGAGTCTACTTCTTAATTGCATCTTAACTGTTCAATTTCAAGAGCCAAAATTATGACACTTAAGTGGCCTTTAAAACACACATTTAAAGAATAATTTAGGCTAAAATTTCCAAGCAGTCAATGGGATTTTTTATAGCATGGCAAGCAAAATATTATTTTTTACTTTTTTCAAAGCTTGACGCAGATCTGTGAAAGAAGAAAAGTGTGAATTAACTCTTAAAGCTATTATTTCAAAAATTTCCAAGCTTATTAGAAAACATCACAATACCAAGTGGATATTTTCTGTTGTATGTATGTAAAGATTTAAACGCTACAAAAGGGTGTTTTATGTGACATGTTGTTGTTATTTTTGGCATTACTTGTGCTTTTAGTGTTGAAAAGTGCTATAAATCAAGACCAGCAGTTTGCAGTCTGATAGGGACTGTGAGTTTACAGCAGCAACAACAGTCTTTGGTACAAACTGCATGTTTCTTAACAGGAATGTCACGGTTCTGTTCTCCAACAGCACTCCTGACATTAATGAAAAGATTTTCTTTCCCAGATGCATAAGTATGCACACACACAAAGGATGAAGTGGAGATGCAACCACGCACAGGGTTGTGCACATCGCACACCTCAGCAGCCAAAGCGGGATTTATCCCCAGACTGCTGGAATCAGACATTTCAATGGCTCTCAGCGGGGTTTCCATGGCTATTCCATGTACAGAAATGAAAAGGGGGACCCTCGCCTTGGGCCTGGCTCGCAACAGGGACAAATTTACATCTCAACTAGAGCGGTTAAAACCCCTCCCCCTCTTCTACCCTTCCTGCTTCGGCATAACGGTCCGTGCATCTCAACACTACCCACTTCTCCACACACCCTCCCAAAAAAACACTTCCACCACCACCACTTTGTGCTGCTTCCTCACACAGCCCTCGCTCACTGTCACACACAACGAGTTTTCTTAGGCGCTAAGCTCTTGTGTTCACTCTTGTAGCCCCCTCTCTCTATTAATTCCAAAGCTTTCTTGTTGTGGATGTCTTTTTTTTATTTCTGCTTTTCCTTCTTCCTTTCTTTTTCTCTCAACAGGAGGAATCTTTCTCCACCCAGGCTGCCTTTGATCCACCCAACTCTGAGCTCTGCTATTTTCCTTTTCCAAAAAGAAGAAGAAAAAAAAAAATCACTTCCACCTCAATGATCCCAGTGAAAGAATGCAAAACAAAAAAACACATTTGGGGAGTCTATAGATCCTTCCTTTCTCTTCTATCTTTTTTTCTATCCAATATTCAGAAGTTGCATTCCTTTGCTCCTGAACAAAACATCAATACCTCATGTACAAACAGTGAAGCTCCTGTAAGAGTTTTGAAAAAACCCACATACCTCAAAATAGGCTGAATAACTACCTCATTTACAACCACAACACAGAAAATGTCACTTTACACACTGTGGCAGCAGCTCTGCCATCTCTTATTAGCTCTCTGTTGTTCTCAGTCGTAATCACAAGCCTTGCTTAGTTTCTGCTCGATCATCAGACTTGATAAAAAGGATAACAAACTTGTTCAAAAACTTCAAACTTCCTCAAGCCTTTCCTTATAGATTTTCTTTTACCGCTTCTCCTCAACTGCTGCGTATGTGCGGGGCTACCCGGGCCAGCATAAGCTCGCCTCAGGGCTGGGATTAGTGCCCGTCCAGATCAGTGTTTGTGTGTGTGTGTGTTTGTGTTTGAGAGGAGAAGAGAGCGAGACAGAGCGAGATCAGCCTCTGTGCCCCCTGGCCCCACGCCCTCTCCCTCCTCCCCCCTCCGCAGCGGTACGGCAGCCTCACCTGTGGGGCACTGGCAGTGGAAGGCGTTGGTCTTGTCGATACACTCGCCGTTGTTCAGGCAGGGGCTGCTGGCGCACTCGTTCGTATCGATTTGGCAGAACTCCCCCTCGTAGCCTGGCCAATTAGCAAGGGAGGACCGTGAGGGAGATTTGATTGGAGACACACAGTTAGAAGCACTTTCACACTGCAGAAATATACCGCTACATACTGGGTTTAAATGATACAAAGATCTCAGGAATATAACTAAATATTGTTTTATGAGTTTCTCAATTAATTATCAAGTTGTTGGTTTATAAAACTGACCCCAATTTATGTTAAGCTAAAGGTGATGTCATGTAAAACAGCTATGAACTGAAAATACCGAAGTGAAATATATTTGTAACTTTTCCTCTGAATGTGACTTTAATCATAACTTTACTGTTGATCACACTTAGTTAACAGATTAACTAATTCAGCTCTATTTTCTTATGTTTGCTGCATTTTATTGGAGTCTTTAAAATCACACAAATTCAATCAGAATCCACGATGATGTCGTCGAGCTGAAAGTCTGACCATCAGCCCAAAACTTAAAAATAACTCAGTCTAAAAAGTCAAAACTGCAAATCTTCACATTTTAGAATTTGTAAAAAGAAATTTAATTAATTAATCAGCTAACAATTTCCAGCTTCTAAACAAACCCATTCTGAAAGGAAAACTAAGTCATTCACATGGGTTTTATTTGTTGACTTTAATCGTCCAATTAGTTATTCTACTATTATTCTTAACTCCCATGAACACAGCAAATTACATGACATGCAAAAATAAAAATACACACACACAGGGCAACCTCCACATTAGACGTACAGGAGCTGCACAGCCACGAAGCTCCTGCTGCAGTTTTTTGTAGTTAATGTTTATTCCAGAGGAGGTCTGGAGCTCTGCAGTTATGCGACTTTTATGTGCCTCAGTGACTGTGTAACTTTGTCCTTCTGTAACTTTACATAGTCTGACACTTTGTGGCTGAGTCACTGTGAGTACCTAAATGCTTCCATTCTGCAATAATACCACTTACAGAAGAAATATCATAAATTTACTTGTTTCAAAGACTGCATCCTATTACAGTACAGTTTCTTTCACACGCTCAAATTCAGTGAGTTCTTTAAAAAGACCCATTTTTTTCCCACACACTTTTGCAAAGACAGACTGCCTGGCTAGGCGGGGGGCTTGCAGCAATTGGACTGAAAACACCTGAATTCAAAGTGTGGTCCGGTCTGTGAGAGCTGAACTACTTAAAGTTCAAAGCAAAAGCTATTTTTGATTATAGGAGACTTGTTTAGTGCATATGATTTGCTGCATTTGGTGAAATTAAGCAAAACAAACAAAATTCAAGGTAACAATAGTCAAGTTAAATGTATTCATATGGGACATATTTCCCTCAAAGGACTTTACAAATGTACACAGCAGAGAGTTCCAGAGTGGACTGTGGGAATGTGACTGAAAAAGTTGCTTCTCCACATAACCAGACATCTTACCTGGCATGCAAATACACTGGAATTTTCCTATTTGGTCCAGGCAGGTAGCCTCGTTCAAACATGGGTTCGACATGCACTCGTTGATGTCCAGCTCACACCGTGGTCCCACAAAGCCCCGCTGACACTTACACTGGAATGAGCCCCTGGTGTTGATACACTTCCCCGCATGCTCACATGGATTGGAACCTGTTTAAAAAGATCCAGGCTTTAATTTCACTTCCTTTAGCAGGTTGGTGTGTCCCTACGGATGTGAAAAGCAGCAATTTCACTATAAAAGACATTACAGGACGTTGAGTGGCTCAGTGTTGTTTGACAAAGCCAAACCAAAAGCCTCAACTGTGGGATTACAGCAATAATACCCCAGAGGGGGTTATTTACTGCAATTAGGGGTACAATTATGGGTACCAAAGTACCCATAATAGGACGAAAGAATGACCTTGTATTTTAGCTTGTATAAAGGAATTATGAACAAATGTGTGGTAATTGAAGTTTTCGTGACAGTGGTAAAGCTAAACTCTGAATACTGATGTTGAAATGTGTCTGACTGTGCAAAAGATGAGTTTTACCCAGTGAGCATTCATCAATGTCCTGATCACAGGAAGCTCCAACATATCCCGAGGGGCAGGTACAAAAATGATTTCCCGTGACGGGGTTGGTGTCACAGTTGGAGCCCTTCTGGCATGGGTTGCTGATGCAGGCATCATCCAGCTGGCAGAGCAGACCTGGTGCAGAGGACAAAAATAAGGACTTCATTATATATCCAGTAATTTCAATCAACTTCAGCTTTACTGGGTTAGCTCACACAGTTTGTGTCAGATTAAGTTTGCACAACAGTTGTATTTAACTTAAGAAGCAGAAGTTTCTGCTGCCATGCACTAAGATCGAAATTCCACAAACCTGTGCGGCCAGGGGGGCATTCACAATAGAACGAAGCTACCCGGTCGTGGCAGGTGGACCCTTGATGGCAGGCCGCACTGGCGCAGTCATCGATGTTCTCGCTACAGTCGTCCCCGGTCCAGCCGTTCACGCACACGCACTGGTAACTACCATAGGTGTTGTGGCATGTGCCGCCATTTTGGCATGCGTTGGGCATCAGCTGGCACTCATCGACGTCCTCTCTACAGAGCTGGCCTGTGAAGTGGAAGCACCAGGATAAGTGGGTGTATGTCCCCAGACAGGTTTCTTCACTGACTCATATAGTAAAGCAACAACATACAGACCTGTAAATTCTGGTTTACACTGGCAGTTGTAGGTGTTGACTCCATCCACACAGGTCCCTCCATTCTGGCATTCATGATTTGGACAATCATCAATGTTTTGGCTGCAGTTTTTCCCCGTAAAACCTGACATTAACAAAAAAAGAAAAAACAGCTCTCCATTAATTTGCTTCAGTGTGGGTTTACATTGCATAAACTTTGCCGTCTCTAATGAGACTTTAAATATTTAGTTTCTCATTTCTCCTGGTTTGAAAACAACAATGTCCCATTTACAACAAAGGGAATTGAAACTTGCAGTTAAATGTGGTCAACTGTCTTTTCCTTACCAAGAAAAGCGAGGCTTTACCATTTTGAGGTCTGTGGTAAGCCTGCCACTCTCCTATACAGTTACACAACAAGCAGCCACTGCACTGTACAGCTGGCATCCTGGGTAAAATAAAATGCAAAGCAAAACCAGTACAACACGTAACGACGTCAGCTTCTGAAACCAAGCTAAACCACTGCTAATATATAAAATAAGCAGATGTCGGCAGCTTCCACTGCAATGTTGCTCAAATTTCGACTGAATTTTATTGTCTGAAATTTATTATTGTCATTCAGGGCTCAGTCAAACCGGCCTAGAGACTAGGGAGTGGTTGCTGGAGGATCCAACCAGAGGTTGCTACACAAAAAACCTTGTGACTGGTTTGGCTGCTAACAGATTGCCATGGTTGCAATTATTCGGTCACAAGTATTCACCATTTAGTCTCTGAGCTGTAGTGACATTTTTAATAGTGTGATGCAAACTGTAAGAGGAGAAAGTTTGCCTTCAAAGTAAAAGTCGTGTCCTCAAGCAGCAACAAACACATCAAAAGGTCTCTGCATCACACTTTTCACACTTTAACTACCACTTGATGAGTAGTTTGCAAGTGCTTGCAGACAAATTGGCATCTTCCTTCCAACATGACATGCGGGTTTGTGACTGCAACTGATCTCTAGGCCTATGTGACTGAAGCCACTACCATGCTTCTGTATGTGAAAAAAAACTGAAAAGTGTAACACAATTCCCTCTGAAAGTTCCTAGTAGTGTGTGCTTTGAATTGTGCTTTGCAGGCTAAATATTTACTGGGATGAATTCTCTGGCTGATAAATTAGCAATGCAAAATACCAACTGGCGATCGACTCAGCCAATCACACATGATCAATTAATTTAGTCACTTTACCCTAGAAGATCCCAACCCTGACTTACATGGATGTTTTCTTTTAATTACTTTAATGTATGTAATAACTTTTTAAAAAAACTGAGAGACCAACACTTTATTTTCTCTTTAGGTTTTTCAAAGAACAGACGAGGCTGCCAGTAAGACGGGATGGAAAGTTGCCACACAAATTCTTTGCGTGAATTTCTGAATTGAAAGGAAACAGAAAAAAACAAGGTGAAGTCAGTGTGTGTGGAGGTGACAGGGTGGAGGGCAGGGCCGGAGTCCCAGCAAGAACTGCTTCACTCCATCATGTGAAAAGGATGTTGTCCTTTGACCATTTCCTTACGATAAGCCCGGATGCCTTCCTGCTCTGCTTTGTTCACACACTGTGCACAACAAAGTACAAATACACTCACACACTCACACAGGGCACAGCACACACAGGAGCAGTCCGGCCTAAAATGACATCACCGCTTAATCAGCCACTCGCAGTGCTGATATTTAGGAATCACCTGACCTTGATTCAATGGGGTGTCATGGTGGCTTTAACTTCACAAACGTTAATGGATCTGATCAATCCCACCTTACCACAGCTTCTTAAACAGTACAACTTTATTTTATTCCTTTTGAAAAAAGAAACTCCTGAACAATAAAAGCCTAGAATAAAAAAATTGCTGACCTCAGTATTCAACATAAGCCTCCAGCACTGTCACTTTATTTACATGACTGAAGAAAAGCACAAGAGGCCCACTTTAGAGTGATTGTACAGCAAATGATCAAATCATTTAAGACCTGCTTTAATGCAGCTTAATGTTACCTGGCACACAGGAACATTCGTAACTCGTCTCTCCCTTCTGGATGCAGGTGCCTCCATTATGGCAGGGTGACGGGTTGCAGGGGAAGTAGCGGCTCTCACAGTGCTTGCCTATGTACTCCGGTGGGCACTGACATCGGTAGTTGCCGACCTCGTTGATGCACACCCCGCCGTTCTTGCAGGGCGATGGGTTTATGTCGCACTCGTTGACATCCTGTGTGCAGGTCATTCCAGTGAAGAAGGGCGTGCAGGTGCAGATGTACTGGAATTCAATGACGGAGCACTGTCCACTGTTGGCACATGGATTAGAGGTACAGGGGTCGGCTCGTTCACACTGCTTACCTGAAGGCACAAAGAAATTATGTGAAAGATTAAACACATTGCTAGATACAGATTTCTGGGATTTCACAACCTCAAAAAGACCCATAAACAAAGAGTGTTACTTTTGTTATCCAGTTATCTAATTTCCAATCTTATTTATCATCAAATGCACTTTGACAACCAACCATTGATTCAATATCATACCACTGTTTTATTTTACCTAACCATCCAGGTGGACAATGACACTTGTAACTCTGGAGATTGTCCAAAGCACAGGTGCCTCCGTTGCGACAAGGTATGCTGGTGCAGGGATTGACAGTCTGGCAGCGGAGGCCTATGAAGCCTGGCCTGCAGCTGCAAAAGAAGTCCACAGTGTTCCCGCTGTGGTGGCACACGCCACCGTTCACGCATGGCGAAGCGGTGCATGGGTCAGGAAACTGGCACCTGTTTCCTAGGAATCCATCACGGCACCTGGAAACAGCAGATGAGGGAGGTCAGAGGTCAGTTTCTTTATGAGAAAGATAATCCTTTTGTCATATTTAAACAATTTAATATGTAAGAAGTTTATACTTTAAGTATTAATAAAAGCCATGATAAGAACTGAGATTCTCAGCTGCTACTGCGCCACCACTAATGAGATTATGCAGTTATTATATTTTGAATCAGGGTGATGCTTGGATTATACTTTATTATGGAATATACTTTATTTTTATTTACCATTTACTCTTCATTTTTCTGAGGATGTGCACACTACTTTCCAAAGCAAGCTAATGTGCTAGAGCTAAAACTGACAAATTGCCAGTTTCTTATTTAGTTGATTTTTATTTATTAATTGGACTCCTGTTTAGCAGATTTCAATATGCATAGTAAACATAAACATGTAAACTAAAAAGGGTGTCTGTTTTAGATCTGGTAACTTTATCCTGTAAACTATATTATATAAATATTACACACCAGAACAGATACTTATGGTACCTTTCTGTACCAAAATTCTGAAATCACATTAGTACTTGTTGGCTTCAGTACCCTAGGCACCGCAAGGAGCATATTTACGGAGAAGGATTGTCTAAAAAAAAGATACTCAGATACTAATTGGTACTAAAAACTTTACTCATTTGCCAGCATTTAGAGATGCCAACAGTGCTGCCTGTGCCTCATCCTGTTAATAGACAACTCGTCCCCGTTTTTTCCCCCTCACCAGCATTTTCGCGGTACCGGCATTGACTTTGAAATTCTAGTATTGTGACAATCCTAATACACACACACTAACACAAATAATAAGAGATCAATGAATCAAACTTTTACATGAAGTCTGCAAATCCTGAAACATTTATGTCAAGACATCCTGTCATTTTCACTTCCTGTGATTTTTATTTATTTTGTAATCGTGAAAATCTCTTCATTGTGTTGGCTCCCACTTTTTCCCCCTTTACTGATATGAATTAAAGCAGTATTGGTTTTTTTTTGTAGAGAGAGTGGTGAATGTGTCACATTCCCAGTAATTTTATTAAATTCATTGTTTCCAATGTCAGCCCTAAAAAATAAAAAACACAATTCTTATTATACCTTTAGTGAAAAGTATTGTTCTATCATGAATACCAGCAATTTACCAATGATCTTTTTGTCCACAAGATGGACTAATAAATTCATAAATTTTTTTTATCGATTCAGCCAAAAGTCCACAATGCTAATATGACTTTAAACGAGCAAGGCTACCTTTTTGTGCGTATCAATCATTTGCTTGTTTTTACGACATGGCAACACAGCAATGAGAAACTATGCTTTAAATGGGACATTTGTCTTTCTACTGTCACTCCCTGTGGACAATGTGTTTGAAGCTATAAAACAGAGTGGTCTGGACAGCGAGGGGAGGGGGACAAGCTCCTGTGATGTTTCTCACAGGTTGTTTCTGAGTCATAAACGCTGCTCGGACCCCAGCGAACAAGTTCCCAGAGAGAGAGCCGCTGATCACAGAGGCACATTCACACATTTACAATTACAATGAGAGGAGCTGAAAGCATGTCCCCTGAGGATGCGCGCGGCTCAACAAAAGGGCCACACACACATACACATACCCGCACAAAGACAGACGGTGATCGCTATTTTACACATGCATACACACAGACAGAAAGATTACATGAAGGAATGTTTCACAGCTCCATGCGTATCCACAGATTTGTGGGCTGGAAGTAAAGTAAAGCCATATTTCTTGGTATGGAAAACTCTTACTCCCACTTACATCTAACAGACACACTCTGTCTTAACCAAAAAGTGATTGAGGTTTAATACCCAGCCCTTTTTGCTGCTCTAACTGACCCATAAATCCAAGCAGTTCACAGCGTTTCAAAGATTCAATCCTATTGTCAATAATGCTGGTTGGCTAGGGGCACAAAAGAAAAATCTGCGGTATTTGGAAATCTTGTTCCTAATCCGTCCTTCCCAAAAGTGGAGGTATGACAAAAGCAGCCATCATGGCACTCTTCAGCAGCTCTGAGGACTGGAATCTGCTCACTTTGACCCTTTTGTCAGCACTCATTCATCCTGTGGACAAGGCAGCATCTATGCCACAGTTTGAGCTGCAAGCCAACATTATGGCAACTTCAAAGCACCATGCCACCACCTCAGTGCTCGTTATTCTGTCTTCCCCAGAGAGGATTTGCTCACGCATCAGACAAGATGATGGGCAGGGGATGAAGTGAAAGACACTGCAGTGCAACCACTCAAGATTGATGAAAGATTTCTGAAAAGTGAATTCCCATGTAGCGGAAAACTACATAGAGAATGTTCTAAAATGCAGATTTGTTTTATGCACATGCCTGACCAGTAAGAGTTTTCTTTCTGTTGTTTTGTTCTCACACAAAAACCATTGTGCACAAAGCATGAAAGACATTAAAAAAAACCAAATCGCTCTCAAATACCTGACCCGAGCCAGCCAGTCTGTTAGCCCTGAGGGGCTGACAGGACCCTGTCCCCAAACATTCCCAGGGCGTCCACCCTGTGTGTATGTTAGTGTAGGTGGGGCCGAGCTGTGGACCCTGTGCAGGGACAGGCGTGTGTTTAGACAGGGTCTCCCCCTCATGGGATTAGACAGCCTTAGGACTGTGGCAAAGAAAAGAAAACATGACATGCTAGGCTGCCAACTGCATAAACAGTAGCAGTGAGTGGTGGCATGTCACCACGTCTAGAGCGAAGAGTGACACCTTGCATGCTTGTCATTTAGTCTGAGGGCATTTATAAAAGTAGACCTACTCGTTCCAGCTCTATATTTTTATTCATGGACTCTAGCAGAGAGCATTATGTGATTCACAGTGAAAAATAATCCTTATTTATTAACACCAGGTCAATGTGATTTGTTTGGAAGAAGCCAGCTTTCTTCTGACTGGCTGCTTGTATCATGAACAAAAGGTTTGAACAGAGTGGGTGGGGCTTCTGTGCTCAGAGTCAGAGCTGTGTGCCTGAGATAACCATATTAAGTATATCTGCTGTAAATGACATCACACAGAGCCAAGAGTAAAAAAATACAATAAACTGTTGGAAACCAAGCCTTTTCTGAAGACTAGCTTTTCAAAGAAAGTAAAACGTAAAATGTCTAGCTATTAATTATATAAAAAATTCACTAATTTTCCACAAATTACTTTACAATGTGCAAATGAGACACTTTGTTATTATATCCATCATTTAGTCAATTACAAGGTCCTCTCAAAGACACATAGTCAATATCTTTGATGGAAAACGTTTAATCTGTCAAAACATTGTAACACTATTTGATTAATGATCTTAAAATACTGCCGTTTCTCTTACAGTAAAATTGTTGGCAACTTTTCAGGACACATTGTTTCCAAATGCCAGTAAAAGACACATAAATCTTTCACACCTAGAAAAGAGGCAAACCCTGGTCTGACGCTAAGGAGAATTACCAGACTGAGCCATTAGACTTGACTTACGCACATAAAATGCGTCTTGTCCCGCTGACCTCTGGGTTTTTCCAATCTGAACCAAGAGAAATGCTCAATCTGTCATGAACTGTCAAATAAACTTAAATAAGCAACACTGAAAACTTCTAAAAAAAAAAAAAAAAAAAAAAAAAAAAAGTAAATTCATATTTAGTAGTTACAAGTACTTCAGACTGTTTATGCAGCAGCAACACTGACCTAACCTGATAAAACAGCTGTACATTAAAATCTATGGACATTCTTCCACATAGAGCATCTCTATTTAACCCGACAGGGGACAGTGGAAGTATGTGTGTGTTGCAGTGAGTCGGGGGGGGGGGGGGATTGGCCAAGAGAAAATTTGGCTGCTAGAAGGCCAGTCCAGCTAAGCCCCAGCGGTGGCGGGTGCTGAGGTCGTGAGGCGCCACACGAGCTCGCTGGAAAAAGGCCGCAGGGAGCAGGTGCGCATGTTAATGAGGAGACAGCAGCTGCTACCCCGGCCAGTCATCCCCCCCTCCCTTTTACCCCTTGTCTCCCATATCCCTAACACTTAGCCTCCTTCCTTTCCATGGCACCCCATCTGACTACTGTCCTCAAACACTAAGAGAGATGAGGGCCGTGCACTCATCTCTCACAAAAATACATGCATTATGTTGTGATTTGCTATTTTTTTAAACTAGTTGTTTCTGTCTTGAGATATTTATTGAGTAACATACTGTAAAAAATTAAAATACCAATCAAAAGAATGGAAATTTA
The DNA here is from genome assembly GCF_036321145.2 of Pelmatolapia mariae. Classification (NCBI taxonomy): domain Eukaryota; kingdom Metazoa; phylum Chordata; class Actinopteri; order Cichliformes; family Cichlidae; genus Pelmatolapia; species Pelmatolapia mariae. The sequence goes on along the minus strand of NC_086237.1, from coordinate 34,234,168 downwards.
AGGACACAAAGTTAAATAACATCTTGAGTTGGACATTTTTTTACAGTGTTGGTATTTGAATGAATGCCCCCCACCACCCCACAAATACTTAGCAGTAAAAATGAGGAGTGAGAGAGGCATAGAAAGGAGAGCGAAGGATGAGTGGGCCCATTGTTTTTCCTCCCCATTCAGCGCTGACCACAGGCCGGGCGTATTCAGCTGTTAGACCTCCTCTTTCCTCTTCTTTCTCTCTCCCCCCCACCCCCCCAAAAAATAAAAAAATCTTTCTCTGAATCGTCCTTCCACTATATGTGCTCACTCCTGATTTCTTTTTTTTCACTTCCTCTGTTCAAAGCTGTATGGCTGCTGGCATCCACTCGCTCCCCTCTGTGCACTCTCTTTCCCTCCAAAACCCCCTCTCTCACCCCTTTTCTCCTAAAACCCCTTCTTTTCATTTGTAAGACAGCACAGTCGGATTTATAACTCGCATCTGCTTAATGCTCATCCTCCCAAAAGTTTCTTCCAAGATATTCCAAGCTGCTCTGCAACTTTTTTTTTTGTGGTCTGCAATGCTGGAGGCCAAGCATAAGGCAAAAGAAAAGCTAAAAGTCCAAAACACACACACAGACGCACATAGACAGAGACACACAGACATGCACTGGGACAAACAAAGACGTCTGAGAGAAAGGAAACTGGAACTGGTTTGGTTTGGTTTTCAAGGAGAGAAAGGCAGAAAGGAGGCAGAAGGAATTTTCTGGTGTTTACGCTAAAGAGCCTCCTGTCCTGATTCTTAACCTGAGAAACCTCAATAGGGGCTTGCTGGCAGCTTCCCTTTATGGGTCTTGGAAAAGACTTGCACTAGCTTTTGAAACCGGTTTCTGCCCTCACAAAAACAGCTCTGCATCTCACACCAAGGTCTAAAAGACAAACAGACAGAGCCCCTTGCACCCTTACCTCAAAGCACGTGGACACACTATTCAAACACACTCCGGCTGGGATGCTAGCATTAAGTCAACTGTAGCACACGCTCGACAAAGAATGTTAACAGTTTGCTCTTTAACTTGGCGATAGCCTGTCAAGTACACACTCAGCACAAAACAGCTTTTACGGGCATCAATTTTAACTGCCTCGATAAGAGCCCAAACACATAAAAAAGGTGGGTAAGACAAAAGATATTCAACGACTCTTTTATCAAGTCTTGGCTGTGTTCAAAACAAACAGAGCAAAGCAGCTGCTTCAACAAGTGAAATCTGCCCGGCCCGGGGAGCGGGATAATCTCAACAGCAGTCGATAAACTGGGCTGCTAGAAAGATAAATAAAGAAGACATGAAAAGTGGAGCACAAATCAGAAGCTGAGCAAATATCAGGTGTTTGGGAGGTATCGTGTAACTGCAGCACAGCAGTGGAATTATCTCCGCGGTAAGGCCGATACTGTTATTATCTTTTCTGTCATCCCTCCCCAGCAGCCCTCATTGTTCTCCTCTGCGCTCATTCCCGGGCCGTCTCTTCTTCAGTCGCTGCCGCTGTAGCCCGTGGCAACAGGTCTGCACCACTGATGGGATGCATAACAGGGCCGGGCGGCGGCTCGAGCCTGCAGCAGATGTTGTGGTGACATCTGACCCTCGGCCAGGCGTCACTCTAAAGGGGTTTTCCTCAGTGCCGAGCCAATCTGCCATCTGCCATCTTTCTGAGGTCACACACAGATGGGAGAATGTAATATGTAGGCTACACATGTGCACTGTATACAAATAAAAACCTAGAATAAGCAAAGAGATTTTGGCAGCTGTATGGGCCTCGCTTTATGTGCTCTTTAAGAAGCTTAGTGAATTAGGTTGTGTATTTATTCAATTACTGTGGCATGTAAAGCTCTGTGAGAAACAGATCACTGTCTGGTTACATTTCCATTAGCAACTTCATCAGGATTTTTTTAGGATAATTCTTTGTTTCTCTTGATCTGCTGAGTATTAAAAACACCCGTCTCATTTTCCAGTAACATTTTCAAACACATAAAGACATTTAACTTACTATCATGGAAGAAACTGGAAAAACTGGAAGCTAAAACTAGGACTTTGTTGGCATTTTGGTATGATAGATTATAACAGTATTGGAATAGCCCATTCAGCCACCTTCTTTATGGCTTATAGATTCTGAATGCCAGTCAACAGAGCTGCATGTGAGAACACGAATGTTTAAATCACTTGGATTGGACATTAATCCAGAGATGTTCCTGGTACCTAATTTACTAGTCTGATTAAAAAAGCACCAAGAAAAAGTCAAAAGTGATTTAAATGGCTTGTCTTTAATCAGTCGACTTCCGAGTAAAGATGCCTGCATGATGTACAGCTGTGCAAATGCGAGAACAAATCAATATCCTGTACGGTGTATTCACAGGGAGCAAGTGGCTGTCATGTGTCCTGCCACCTGTATTTCCAGCGGTGAGAACATGTCTGAAGTGGACGATCCCCTGATGTGTGAAACATACAAGGAAGGACCACTGGAGACAATGGTTTGTCACGTTTTTCCAAGTTTCTTTAACTACTTGTTTTTCTCTTCCCTATAAGTTTGACTAACTGACCTTGTGTCTAGGAGTCAAATTATGTAGTTCCTCTCTCTCCCCCTCCCCTTATCTCTCCTGTCTCCCCACCACCTTATCTCATTTCCTGGCTGTTTGGTTCATGTCTGGTCTAAGTCCCCTTTGGTCTCATCGGATCTGTTTTAGTAGCACTGCCCAGGGGTGAAGGGGCACTCTCCCCTCCTTTCCACGACACTTACCTCTCTCTTTCTTCCTCTCCTGTGTTTTCCCAGCAGTCTGCATAGTAGCAAACACCTCTTTAACACATGCATTCGGCTTGAATCACGCAAATATAAATAACTCTTCACTAAAACCGAACCTGGCACAAAAACCAGGCTTGTTGTTTGTTGTGGAAATGAAACCAAAGTTACCATCAAATCCCAACTGGCTACAGAAATTACAGGGGGAAGCGCTTCCACTTCTTGCCCTCTCTTTACATTCATCCTTCTTTTCCTCCCTCTCTAATCGTACAGGAGAGCTGACCTGGCCAGCACACATCTGGCAGCCTTCATTAGAGACCCTGTTTATTTGGGAGCAGTATAGCCCATGGGAAAGAACAAGCTCCCCTTTGGAAAAAAAACTCAGTGTGTGTGTGTACGCATGTCATGAGCGTAATAGCAGCTCTAATGACTTCTGCTACTGCCACTTTACGAGGCTGGGAACCACTTAAGGGCTTCGCGGGTGTCTGAAGGTGTAACTGACAGCACAACGGGATCCTCAGGTTGTTACTTCAAGGGTGAGCCAGAGCATGAAAAATTGTCCATCATGTACATCGCTGTTAAACTGTTGGCTGTTAAGACAACCCTGCGTGAGTACTAACAGCCACAAAACAAGGTGAAATGACTGTAACTTCCAAACAGCCAATGTTTAATAGTGAAAGTTTCTACTGTTCAAAAGGACTAATACAGGTTTTCCTTTTAGTTTTTTCCAGCCTCTTTCTTATCAGATTATCAGGTTGATTTAAGAGTGAGAGCTGTCCCTGCATATACTTCAAATAATAGAAAACTTGCACCTTTGGCTTACTTATTTACTATTTTGTTCCTGTTTGCCAAGTTTCTCATGTCAGTCCTGTTATTTTAAACACTGAAGGCAGCTAGTAAAACATGATGATTATCAGGCGTTTTCTACCTTTAAAAGGAGCATTTCTTCTGTTATTTCGAAACATACATACAAGATAACACCAAGATTAAACCTACTGATGGTTGAAGCAAGTTAATTCATCACTGCAATGCAATGCTCTGATCTAAACCACAATGGCTGCACCTGCAGTCCACCCTGCCACCAAGGAACAGAGAGGAACGCAACAAGGGGCTCAAAGATGTCCTCAACAGAGGCTCCACCACACAACATACAGGACCCAAAGGATGGACTTCTGAGATCCTGGTGGCAGTCACAAAGAACACCTCCAGAACTCATGTGTCCATGCTCTACAGCTTTGTGTTGGCATGAGGGGGAAATACAGAACATTTGGTTGTAATACTGTAACTTTTTAATGTTTATTTGCATTACATTTCTAATCTTTAAATATTGTATCAATGTTAGAGCTTGAGAAATATCTCCACCAATGAATACAATCGAAATTCACCTCCACACCTCCCCTTCAGTGTCCCCACTGAATAAAACCCCCTGCTTTAATGTAATAAAAAACAAAGTTAGATTAGATTTGATCACTTCATTATATTTGGTGCACTCACAGAGAGCGCAGGCCTTTCTATCAAAGGCAAATTCTGACCACTCCCAAACAATCCTAGCACACTGTGATTCCTGCTGAAACTTTTAACCCTTGAGCAAATCTGTATTTTTTATTTTTTGTTGCCATGTAAAAGACACTAATATCAGTCCTACAATCTGCATTACTGCTGAATAAACTGCTCTGGTTCACGATAAAGGCATCACACTCCACTCTCTTAATTATTCTGTGTGTGAGTGTGACTGCAAGCTAAAAGCACACCTGGCAGACAAAGTCATTTTTCTATGTGAAGCTGAATGGGCAAAGCCACAAGTAATCATGGGTATTATGGAGCATGCTGCTGTGTGGGAGAGTGCGTGTCCCTCCTAGTTGTTATACTATAACCCAAAGACAGGTGGTCTGGCGGAAGGAAAATAAAAGAAATGAGGAAGTGTGGTTTGGAGTGTGCAAAGCTTCTTTGTCTCTCTCTCTCTCTCTCTCTCTCTCACACACACACACACACACACACACACACACACACACTGACTGTCAGTCCTCTTAGCCTATGATCAAAGTTTATGTGATTTGTCTTGGCATATGCCAAACAGGGGGGCTCAAATATCACTAATCCTCGGCACTGAGGTTCCCCACCACCAAGTCGCTTCAGTCAGCCAGAGCTCTCCTCTCACTAGGCGGACTCGAGCCAAAGGGAACCTAACACTGGCAGCAGTGGCCATATAAAAGGCTTGCACTATGTGCTTCTCGTTGTGTGATGATATGATCAGATACGGCACCTTTTCTTCCCTTAGGCCACTTGGATTCTGCTTCCTGACTCTGAATAGAGGTGCAGGGGGGAGTGGAGAGCATGCGGGGGAGGCTAAGATAGACTCATCTGACTGGAGTGAACAGAGGTGCCATTGAAGAATGCCCAGAACCGGAGAGACAAGGGCTCACTTTCACTGAAGGTGGATCTAATACTGTAGCAGTTGCACATACCAGCAAGGAATTAACGACTGGCTGTTATCCGAGGCAACGTTCGCTCAAAATGCCAACAAATGAGCAGATCCTAACAGCAGGATTAAACTTCTCACATTTTCAGAGCCTAAATTTGTTAACCCCTTTCAAGAATCAAAGGAGCAGATATGGCTACTTAGTGTCGCTGGGAGCACAGGTGTGAAGGCAGGTGTGTTCTTAACGATAAATTAGAAATAAACAGCTTTGCCCGTATTTTTTTTCAGGGAATTTCCAACCAGCTCAGTGTGTGCAGACTGAAAATGGAAAACTTTATGCACAGCGCTTTCAAGCTCATAAATTGAGAGCGGAGCTTAAGTTTTGGAAACAAACAAACACACAGATGCATCTCAGCAACAAGTGGGCCAACTTAGTTTACTCACAAGGACTGTTGCATGCAGTTGAAAGTTGCAAATGAACAATATCAAGGCGTCATGTTGCTATGTTTAGATCTTAGATTCGTGCTTGGAACTTGGTCCTTTGTGTATGATACACTTATAAACTTTTGATAATTAAATACCTGGACAAAGAGTTTTTGTCCCCCTAAATGCCAGAGGGCTTTTAATATAAATTGTTTGCTTTAAATTGCACAATTGAGCTACAAAATGATCAGTAATAGTCACCAAACAAAGGGAATTAGAAGGCAGCTTCAAACAAGGGCCAGCTACCTTCTGCAGCTGAAGTAAATAAAGGCACTGGATGCTGCTATAGTCGAGAGATGAGAGTGGGTCTATAGTATTCATCTGGCCAAACTCCGATCCTTCACCTACTATGCAAACTTAAACCCTTGCAACAGCTCACCACTTCACGCTGCTATCAACATGCTTTCAGCTGCGTTTTTTCATCACTTTGACCAGCTAACGGTGAAAGTATGTGATCTCTCAGCAGCATCCTTCCTCGCCCCTGTCCCAGCCTGACATCTCTCAACTCTCAGGAAAGAGAGGGAGCTCTGCTGCAAGCCGCTTTGATTCTGGCCATTGTGCCACTGGAATCTGTGAGTTATTTTTCCTAGTCTGGATTGGCTCAGCTCTGTCACTGCCTTCTGCTGCTGCCAAGCCTACACAGTAAATGAGAGGCCTCCTCGAAGCTCTCTGGAGATAAACTTCAGTTGGGATGTCATTGGGCCAAGCCAGATACGAGGATGAGGTATTTATGGCATGGCATGTCAAGTAGGCATCTTTGACAAACTATATAAAACTGAACTATCCAATGCCACTTACTTGACCTCGATATAGCACTTGAGTTCAAGAGTGGCAGCTAATTAGTTGAGGAGAAACCCAGACTGTAATTCTGACAAGCATGAAGAAGAAAAACACAATCTGTGAGCTGAGAATGTTGTAAACATTTAACTGATTAAAAAAAGCGCACATTAATCATCATCTTACACCTATTTTTACACTAAGCTTCAAACAGGATCCACCTGGTTGCAATTATTTCTCGCTGTTCATGTCGTGATACTTCCAGCTGTGCTGCTTTAACAAGAGCTGAAGCACTGGCTGGATCAACCCACTTACTATGGAAGTCATCAATCTTGGAGAATGAGGTTCATGTAAAAAGAGCGATAGCATCAGTAAATGTCTCTCTGAGTTTTGGAGCTGTAGAGTGAAGCAAGAAGCTGGTTTGTTAATCTCTTACACTGGTTCACTTTGAAGATCAGCTTACTGGCCAATTAACCTGCTAAGTACTTAGCATTGTATATAGTGTTTTAGGTTCTGGGAAGCTTTTTAAAGGCTGAGAAAATGACTTGTGGCATTTCATCAGTGAGAGACTTACATTTTTTTAAAGCAAAATATTGTGTTAGAGGCAGAATTCGATTAAAAAAAAGAAAAGAAAAAAAAAAAGAGTTCAGCAGTGCAGTTTCTTGCATCATGTAGTAAAAATCCAGTGACTTGGTCTGCCTAATACTAGGAACTGAAAGTCTACAAGTATATAACAGCTTATCCTGCATTGATTCTGTGCATTTTTCATCTCTTTTCAAGTTCTAAAACTTGCACACAGGACTTTGTACAACAGCGACTGTGTAGTAATTCAAGGTGCCCTTAAATGTCGCTCTAAATCTCTACTTTTAACAATATTAAATTTACTCTTGACATTGAGAAACTACACACATTTATATGCATAAAGCCTAACAATTTTCTCTGAGTAAATTCTTCTTAACTTCATATCACTGTGAATAACATATTGGAATAGAAATGCAAGCAAAACCAAATGCCCAGAGCTACCTTTCAGAAAAGATGGAATCGAAAGCAGTTACTGTTTTATTGTCTGTTTTATGTCTATTTAGACAGTCTGCCTGACCTCGGAGAACCTTTGAACTTTATTTTTTTGGCCCTCTGGTGGCGTGGTGACAACTAACACAATGAGGGAGAAAACACCGAAACACACAAAGGCATGCTGAACCTCGTGTGCCCGCTCAAACCTTTTCAAAACCGCGACGATGCCCATCTCCATGTTTAATTGGAGACGTCTGAGAGGGAAGACAGTGCAGGGGCACAATGATTGCTTTGTGGCTCAGTGAGGAGGTGGGGTGGGATTGGGTGGGGGTGAATACACAACAAGACCAAATTAAGATGTGGCAAAGGGCCAAGATCGCTGCCAAGGTCTTTCAGTCCCAAAGCTGTGACCTGGCCAGCCCAATCACTCGGCGGTCACCGGTCTTTGCGACAGTAAGGTGACACTGGCTGATGCAGCTCATGCCAGGGTGGAAATAGAGCCAAGGAAGGCTATTGTTGCGGGAGCATGTTGTCGGAGCATCTGAAGTGAAAACATCTCAAAACACAAAACTCTGCAGACAAAATGCAGAACTCGTCCCCATTTTTAGCAGGTTAGAAAATCCTCCAGCCTCTGCCATCTGTCCAGGGGACCGAGAGAGAGAGAGAGCACTGAGGGCCATTGAGGAGGGGACCAAATCCCAGGAGAGAGGAGGGGGGGTTGTAGGAGGACAGGGTCTGAGGGTCTCTCTGGGAAGCCTCACCCAGATTAGTCACACAGAATTAATCGTAGGGGAGAACAATGGTCGCAGAGCTTCTGGCAAACCCAGCTGTCGCTTCGTGAAAGAAAAGAAAAACAAGATTTAGGGCCGCGAGAGTTTGGCTGCAGAGGAGAGAGTGTGGTGGCAGTAACACACTCTCTCTCATCGGGTGACCCCTGTCCTCATCAATGTCCACTCAGTTTCTGTCTCAGCTCGCTGGCCATTTGCCTCCCAGAAGAGTAACAATAAAAATGAAAAATAAAATAAATCTCATAGATTCCACAATCCCACATCTCTTCCATGCAGATGTTTCTTATTATTCTTTGGCTTAAAAAAAAAAAGTAAATGCAGTTGTTGAACTTACTTGCACTCTTCATTGCCATCTACAGTTGTTTGACATTTCCCCTGGTTCAAACACGACTCCGCCTGTTTGGAGCATCTCAGACCTGCAAACAGAAAGTTTTAATACTTGTGTGCTTTCCTCACACTCCTCTGAAATCACTGATTATTGCCTGTACAACAATCCCTCCAGGTGTTGCAGAAATAACAGCTTCCAAATATGTGTGTTTCTCCCCATAAATGTAAAATCTAAGTGTGAATCACATGTTGTAGTTTAGCTGTCCTAATTTAAAAAAAAGACTGTGCCATCTCGGGGAATAACACAGCTTTGCGATACTATTAAAACACACAAACGCGCTCACACTGCTCCCAATCCAGACTGCAAAGGCATGCGTTTACACACTAGTGAGAAAAAGTTGAGTGTTTGCCGGGCAAGTGCTCAAGAGCTGCCTGCAGACCAAAAATGCACAAACTGATCCAGGAGAGGTGAAATCGTAAAGGTTTTGCTAAATCCAACAGGTGCAAAAAATAAAAAAAAGTTAATTAGCAGATGAACCCTGCAGGCGGCAATAAAGTTGAGAAAATTCTGCACTTTAGTTTCAGTTCACAGAAAAGTGGGCGCATCAAGATCAATTCACACACGTTTGGACATTTTACAGACTAAATATTCATAAAAGTGATTTTTTTCCTCAACTTTCTCAAGCAGGAAACTACCACCGAGAGATTCCCCCGCCACTCACCTCGTGTTACTCCTATCAGCGACAACAAGAAAGTTAGTTTGACAAACAAAATATGCATTCCTTCTGGTTTAAAATGATTGTACAAATCCACGTGGGTTTTTTCATAGATCCGATAATGTGTCTTCCTCTTCGACAGTGAAAATACAAAAACTATTTCAGTTCATCCTTGAGTAAGGTCCACAGAGAGAGAGAGAGAGAGTTAAAAAAAAACAGTAACGCTGAACTCCGAGCATGAGATGTTGTCACTTCGGGTCCCGAGTTGGGAATGATCTGATCTCCATCCGCCGCTCCGCACCGAGGGGCGTTTTTCTTCCACGGACACATGAACAATCACTCAGTTGGTCCCCAGACAGGCGCAAGCTGCACAACTTGATAAAGTGACAGTAAGGAAGTTTGTTTGTGTTTCCCCCGAGCGGTTTTCCCATGTAGTGAGAGGTTAATTAACACGTCTGGATCATTAGTCCTGCAGATTACATCAAGTATTTACAGTGGGAGTTAAAAAGAAACTGTTGGGCACTTTAAAAAAAGGACTGGGCGTTAATCCAGTCGATCTATGAATTATCTTAGTCCTTAACAGCTTAAATAAAGTCAGGCTCTACTTCTACTGGGGTTGCTTTATTGTACTTTATGCCAGTTTAACGTGGTTAAACGACTTCACAAGCCTTATAGTTTTCTATTTTTAATCATAGTGACAGCACGACACAGTGCTAATATATTTAGCAGGCTACATTTAATTTGCCTTTACTGTAAAACATTACACAAACTCAGGGAAAATAAACATGAACATTATTAGTCAGCGTAATATTTCAAATGCTGGTAGTCCTGATTGGAGTCTTTTAATTTGAAAGGGTTGCCTTGAGTCAATGCATTCACTTTTTAAAAAAATAAAACATGCTGATTTTTACTTAATTCACTTTTAGTAGATAGCTTTCATTGTTACTCTGCGACCTAAGATGCTATATGGTACAAAATACATTAAGTGATTACGCATTTTTATAAACACTTTTACAAAAGCTGCTTATACATGAATAGACTGGTAATAATACAACAGCATAGTGTTGTATTATCATGCATTTTCACAGGACAACTCTCTTTCTACAGAGGTCGAAGTGATACCCAGTAACACCTTTTTGCATATAAAAAAAAGTTGAACTGTAAACCCAACTCTGAAAACAGTACATGGTTGATAATGATAACTTTAACCATTGCTACCATTTTTAAAGGTAAAGTTTATTTATAAAGTGATTTTCATGGAAATGAATTCACAAAAATGCTGCAAGATCAAAAGAATGAAAACTAAGAATAATCGCAATAAAACTAAACAAAACTAAAAATTAATATGGGGGGTATAACAGTACAAGACCTGGTTAAAACACAGAACAAAATAGTATAATGGATAGAAGATCATTAAAAAAACAATTACTATTAATAAGAATCACAACAGTAATCCCCATTACATAAACATGTTTTACCTGCTTTTATAGAAGCCCACACAGTCAGCTAAAGGAAGCTGGAGTTGGAGACTGGGAGAAAGGTTTAACCAAGACAGCAAATAAAAATTAAAATTCATTTAATGTGGCACTGACCATTGTTGATTTGATAAGTGTCAGCATTTACAGTTGAGCAACTTGCGCTTACACAATAATTTAGAAAAACTGAAACAGTTACTCTGGCAGTTATCCAAATACAAGCAGCACCGTGAAGCAACTAAACAAAAAAAGTGAACTCTTGTATGTTACTTCAGGGCCGAAAGGCATGGAATATAGCCAGTGGTACAGTATATGCAAATATAGACGCAAATATTGGCCAGATGAGCCATGAATCCAGGAACATTAGTTTATTAGCTTGTCTTTAAACACCCACACCAGTCCAGCCTTGTCCTGCACCCCTCCACCTGAGCATGACAAACCGCCAAAGCCTGTGAGCAGTTCCAATCTTCTACAGTGATAAATAAATGCTGACAGAGGTACACGCAAATTTTCATTCAGTACGCAGAGTCAGCAGTTCCCATCAGGTGGTTTGTGAACAGAGTTTAAGCAGCTTCACACAGGTAACGACTGTCATGCACAGGTAGACAAAACAAACTGATGACACCTGTTTATTTAGTTTTCTGGGGTCAGTAGTCTCACATGTAGATCTAATAAGAAAATATTACATCAAATTAAAAATTTCCTTTTATGTTGTTTTTTTTTTGGAAGAAATAACTATTAAAATAATGCCGTATAATGTCCCAAAGCTTTCTGTTTTTAAGCCCATACATACCTTCTGTAGCAGAGTCAGTTTTAGTCTGTGTGAATCTCTCAAACCTATATGAGTGTTGTATGGAAAAAGCTTGTACATTTTTCCATACTCTATACTTCTATACCAAGTCTTACCTGATCTTCAGTCACAAATAGACAAACAAAATCTGACTAAACTAATAACACACAGAAAGTTGTATTTTAGTTCCCTTAACTGAATACTATACATCATTCACAATGTAAGCTAGAAAAGGTTCCTAAACTTCTGACAACAAGGAGGAATCTGGGGTCATTCCTCCCAACAAAACAGTTTCAGTTCATCAAGATTTTTGGGAAGCTGACTGAACACTGTCTCAAGTGGGTTAAGGTCACGACTCTGACCTGACATGAATTTGCCCTTCTACTTCATTTATTTACCGTTCTGCTGCTGTTCTGAGATTCTCTCTAAAGTTTCTTGATATAATGTAGAGTCCAGTGTTCCCTCAAATACTGCAAATAGTCCATACCATGAGATAGTAAAGCTCATTTAAACCATGATGGTACTTCCACCATGTTTCACCTCCATAATACAGCAGCTAGACTTTTAGTTGACATATGGAAATGTCAACACGTCTTAATTTGCACCGGGTAAATGTGAAACATTGAATTGGCTTTATTTTAACTCCATAGTTAGAACTCTAAAAGGTGACTGGCCTTTCTCTGTTATTGCCCCTAGGCTCTGGAATAAGCCATTCAACACAAAGTCCTGTTCATCAGCTGACAGTTTTAAATCGGTTTAAAATACCAACCTAATACCACTCGCTTTTAGTCAACCCTGAGGCGTCTCATGGTATTTTTTAAAATCCACTGTGAACTTCTTTCCGGCTTCTTCTTATTGCTCTGTTAGTTGATTGTCACATTGTTGCATCTTTTTGTAATGTAATTAATTTGAACTATAAACCTTAAGAGACAAGGAGACAAGAGACCAATGAACAAGTAGGCAAAGAAACACAGAAGAAATGACCTATCACATTTCTTGGCATTTGAGTAACCTGGTCAACAAGATGAGCTATGGCCACAAATTCTTGTCTTTCTACAGCCTTTAGTCCCCAAAGCACTGCTGATCATTCCCAGTGTTTTTCTTTTTATAAGCTTTGGATACATTTAACAAATCACATCTTTTCCCCCTCCCAACCAACTCAAGAGTAAGTTCGTAGAAGTCAGTTAATATTGTGGATGTTAAAACTATTTACACTGGCGCTTTTGTCTAAAGAGTTTAGTTTTCAGTGGTACAATAAAGAGTTGGACAACCACTGCCTGAATCTTTGGAAATTACTTTTAGATTAGTGTAGGATAACAAATAAACCTTCTTAATTCTGACTTGGCAATCATATGTAGGTGTCAGCAATCTCTATCAACATCACCAGGCCTCATTTTCTTAACAAACTACAGAGTGACACGTGGCGACTCTGCCAAGAAGTGTCAGGTGAAACATCTGCTTGAAAGAGAAAAAATATAAAGGTGTCGTTGAAAGCCTGAGGGCAGACAGGGTGTCGGAGTGCTGGAAGAGGAAACGGGGAAAAAATGTTAACCAAGTAGGAGAAGATCACACTGAATGAATGAAATGCATGAAATCCCCATTTAACCTACATTTAGTCTGTTGACACATAACAATTGTGGTCAAAAATGCACGGGTAGATAATGCAAATGTCAGTCTGGTTACCTTTATCACATTAAGCTCATAAATCAGCTCTGACCATTAAACTTAAGAACATAAAAGTATAGTCTGGCTTACTTGCAATGGAATATTTTTGCATTGGTATTTTTACTTAGATAGTGAAGTTAAATATTTTTTGAGATTAGAACCTTATTGAAGCTATACTATCTAAACAAATGATGTTTCCCTTAGTTAACCTGTCTTTTGACTTAGCCTTTTGTGGACTGCTGGTTGCTATCGTTAGAGTCTTTGTTCTTCACACTAATACGCCTGTTTCATATCTCCTATTGCAAAAACTAACACATGCTGTGTGGTCCCATTTGACATGTCGAAAGCTGGATTTACGCATAGACTAGGTTAGAGTCTGAATCTCGAGGAGCTTTTTTTTAAAAAAATCAGTGTGATTTGGTGGTGTCAGTACTTATAGATGATCATGTCAGTGTATACTTGAAGGATAGGAGGATAGGTATACACATATATATATATCTATATATCTATATATCTATAAATCTATACATATATATATATATGTATATATATATATGTATATATATATATATATATATCCTCAGTGCATACACAAGCTGTATTTTATTGAAATAACCCGCCATTGTGCTGTAGTTCATTGTGGGGGAAGGGGGAAATGTGTTTATTGTATCACATTGTGAGGTGGAAAGTAAACAGGATTTATGTTGATTTCCTTCTCATTGTGTTGACTTTGGGGGAGTTGAGCTCTGTCTTCACAGCATGGATGGAAAGACCTGTTCTGTTTTATCAATCTCAAAAGCAGATAGCTGCTTAATCAGAAAATTACACCACAAACTATTTGATGATGTGGTGGTTAAGATCAAGCAAAAATCAAAAATATCCTAGACAACTTACATACCTTCATAGGTTTACCATTACCTAGGTGTTCATTTTCACCATTATGGATGGGCTTTGGAGATCCAGGCCTGTCCAAAGAGGTTACCATGCTCCCTCTGCTGAATTCTACTTTATAAACCAATAAGTAAAATTAATTCTCACAGTTTGGTAAAAAAAAAAACAAAAAAAAAAAAACGTTAAATACCTACATTGCTTGATAAGTTGTTGAAACTCAAGCTCACGTTTTAGTTGGTTAATAATAGCTTAGGCTTCAACCACACTGGCCTAGAGACCAGTTGGTTACAACCTGGTAATCTCTGGTCAATATGGAAAAATATATATTCCCCAATTATTTGGCAAGTGGTTACTAGCTGTTGGTGAAGTAGGTTGCAAGAAGGGTGCTACAAAAACCTCCTTGTGGTTGCTTTGGTCGCTAACTGGTTGCTGCTGTTTCCCATAGTTTCCAGTGCTGGTGCAACATTTACTTTCAAAGTAAAAGTTGTGCCTTACCACTGATGTTTCAAAGGGACATCTTTTATTTTGATGGTGAATGATCTGTTTCCAGTTGGCATTGCACTCTTCACGATTTCTCTACTGCTTAGCAAGTGGTTAACAAGTGTTTGCAGACAAGTCAGCATCTTCCCTATAAATTATTGGCATTTGTGGCAATCTATTAGCAGCCCAAACAATCACAAGAAGGTTTTTAGTACTGCACCACCTAGCGACTGTTGGCAACAAATGGTGAGGGAATACATAGTTTTCCCTGGCAACTAATTGGTGCCAGGCAGTTTCTAACCCAATTCTAGATCTGGGTAATTGAGGCTTTAGTGTTTTTGTAGCACTCACGGTAACTGAGGAAGACATAGACTTTGAAACATGTCGGCCGAGGTAAGTCAGACTTTGGAACAAATGTAAAAGTGTTGAGAAAATTCTGCGCTCACAGTTGGTGATCCCAACTGCTGCTCTTGCCTTTTACACTTTGCAATCCAAGATGTAATTCTGCACTTTTAACTGTGGCTACATTTCTCCATGTTTTGTTATCCCCTGTCTAGGGGATGGAAACACAACATGAAGAGCATCCATCTTCCTCCAAGTCCCAAGTAGCCACTACAGCAAGTTTCACAAATATAGTGAGCCAATGCCAAAGCAACAAACAAGTTTGTCTATGGATCCAAACTGAGATAACCTGACCAAAAGAAACAAACCAAAACAATAACACTAATAATAAAAATGTCCTCTTAGCATAAACAAGAAAGAACTGTTCAAAAGAAATGGCAGCTCAGCCCTGGTCACACCTTTAACCTTGAATACAAAACACATTGCAGAAGTTACACATTAGCACAGGCGTGGCTCTTTGGAAAGTGGAGATGTGAATCATCCTCTCCCTTAATGGTAGCCATCTTGGCTCCTTCTGTAGGGTGTGGTATTCAGGCTGAAGCCAATCATCTTTGAGCTATATATGAGGCACACATATTGCAGCCAGGCACCTTCACTTTGCTTTAACGGAAAGAAACACGTTAGACAGAACGGCCCAAAAGCCATGACAACAGTTTTAACAGTGTACTCTACCTGTATTGTGGTACTGAGGTATGTTTTAAAGTGGATTATTAATTTTCAAACAAGTGGCCCAGTATACAGTTATATTAATTGCCTCTTGCGGAACAGTTTTGATGTAAATTGGGTCTTTCTGAGTGCACAGTGTGCAAGAGTGCACAAGGGCATATAAGGGACATAAATTTCCTTTTTTTTTTAAACACTAAACTAAGTTGAACTAAATGCCTGCTGTCAGAGTTGGTTGCATCTCCAAATTATATGTTCTGGTGCCAAGCTTGCAAGATTTATTCTCATTGCTTTTTCCTGTGGCACCACACAACACAAGTTGACAGTTTTGAAAATTGTGACTCAACCAGCATTGGTGATCCTCTGACTTTTCCTTTCCTTTGGCCAAAAGGTGTTTTTTTTGTTGTAAGTTCAATACCGACTGCAAAAAGATTACAAACCAAAACAAAACATTTCCTATAGTCAGAGGCCATGTCTAATACATTTTCGTTTGAAAACGCATCTTTTTCTCTCCGTTTTGGACTTCCATCCACACTGAGACGGCGCTTTCGGTCAAGGAAAACGGAGCATTTTGAAAACGCTCTACAAAACGCCGTTTTCGGGTCGCAGTGTGGATGGCAAACCCGGAGCCTATTAAACTAAGATAGCGGAGGGCATAAAACAGCAGTTGTTCTCTCTGCTCTCAATTTTGACAGCCCTATTAAAGATTAATATCAGTTTGTACATGCTTCAGATAGCTTTTCTTCAAATTCTTTAATTCTCACTCACTTTTGCAACTTTGTACTTTTGTGTTACTCACAGCAACAACTCCACCTCATTGTTAGTCTATTTAAAAAACTCGGTGCTTTTCCTCAACATTTTGCCGCGACGTTTCAAAGAGCCGAAAAGTAAATAAACGGCAGACAGAAATGAGGCAGGTCGAATCGCCTTGCGTTTCACACATGTGCAGTACTGGAAAGTAAGTGTTTTCGGACCTTTCAATGTGGACACGCAACTCAGTGAAAACGAATGAAAATGATAGTGTGGACGCAGAGCATTTTCAGACGTGTACGCCGTTTTCAAATTTATTCGGGCTAGTGTAGACGTAGCCATGTAGCCAGAGGTCATTTGTTAGCTTTTTGTGTTTGACTAGGTGTTCTAAGTGACAAATGGCGCCCTTACCCTTTCACAGTTGAAACTAACTGTATCACACAGTGTGCTTGATTTTATACTGACACAAAAAAGAACCATACTTTTAGCTAGCACGCTGCTAAACTGCTAAAAGATAGCTAACAGCACGCTAACATTATCACTGTGAGCATGTGAGCTTGATGATGGTGGGGATTTATCTCAAATTACCAGTCTCAAGGAGCTGCTTAAATGGCTCTAGACTTGTTAAGAAATACTTTAACACAGAAAACAGCTCTATGTATATGAACAGGAAGATTGCATATCTTTGGTGCCATGACTAATTAACTCCTGACAGCTGGCGGTGACATAATCCAAACTTGTTCAATTGACTGTACACAAGCATGAGGTTCATGCCAAGAATATATGACGTTAATATTGCTTTGCAAAAAAAGGTCTTCTGTTTGAGAGGCGCGTGGGTGGGCGCAGGGCAGCTTGGAGCGGCAGATGTGGTGTGTGTGAAGGGACGAGTCCAGGCATGCTTATGCAAGTCTCCACCATGTAGTTCATTTCATGTTTTGTGCATGCTGGCTTGCTGTAACATTGGAACACATAAAGAAAAGTGGTGTGATTATTTTATACCAACTCCAGATGTTTGCTCTGTCATGTTATTTACAAATGGCTGAAGCAGAAATATGTTGCCAAGTGCAAACCTTTTCATCTTTGCTTTTTAGTCTTTCACGCTTTCAGTAAAATGACTTTATTGTTTATGTACTTCATATTGAACTTACTCGACAGTTTTCTTACTGACACCTGAAAACTGAGCTGCTTTAAACCCCTGAGCCATCAATAGATCGGCTTGGACCTGAGTGCCAGCTACTTTCTGCGATTGTTATTTCCTCTTTTTCTCTACTCTCCTCTGCGACTGAGGGTGGGATATAACAATTTATTCCTTTGCTAACTGTTGAATCTGATTGTTGGTGACTTGAGTGCCCCAAAGGATCTGAGCAGTCATTTTTAGCTGAAGCATGTTTTTTTTGCCAGAGAATTACTGTAAACAATCCTTTTCTAATAAGTAACAGACTTGTTTACAGTGTACACACTGACAGGCCTTTATCAAGCTTTATGGATGGGGAAAGAAGTGACCCTAGTACCCTCACATACCCCTGAGGGGATCTCATTAGTTGGTCAAGACCGCTTTTGTCCAGTTGAGCCAAAGGTCTGCCAGAGGCTTAGGAAAGACATTCACATTGTGGTGTACAGTATTTTTCTGTGCACCCTCCTCTTGCGGCTTATGTTTATGCTTTTTAACTGCGTGTTGTTGGACTAATGTTTGAATTGAGCAAATAAAAAGGCTTTTATTGGGTTATTTCAGAATAATTTCAGCATAATTTTATGTTTTGTGCACGGAAATAGCTATGTTAATTGATGGTTTATAATTAAATGTAGTTGCAGTCGGGGGGCCTAAAACCGCTACCAGATTCCTGAGTCGAGCAGTGTGTTAGGCCCTGTAAAACTTGAGCTGTTGTGACCAAACAGGGCAGTTAAGAATCTAGTCAGGATTCAACACAACAAATAGAAATGTATAGAAGAAGAATAGAAGAAATGTGTGTGCCATCCAACACTTTATTTATAATTAAAATATAGATACACTGAAATTGATTTGTTTAAGTGGTATAATGTGATTTCTTTAAAATATGTGTCACATCATGTGGTTGTAGGTTATCACTGATCCATTAATTGTTCTTCTTTGTCGGTCACAGGAAATGTAAACTATTAACTTTACACTTGTTTGACACTATCACACATTAATTATGAAGTCATTCTTTTTCCCAGAGGCTGTGCTGTGTGAAATGATGATACAGTTTATGCATTCTCTTCCTTCGAGCTCTCATTTCAAAGAAAATCACATTGTGGGAGAAGAATTGTCTGCAAAAGCTCGATCAGCTCTTTTGTTTTTATTTCCTCTTTCCCACTAAACAGTGCTGGCATGTTCAGGAGGGTACGTTTAATACGAATACACTTCACATCCAGGACAGACAAATCCTACAAGTGCTGTGTCCAAAAAGCATACCTGAGGGAAGGAAAATAAGCCATTGTATTGCAGTCGTATTATTTCCTTAGTGTTTCAAAAGTGGATTAATGTATCCTGGTGTTGCTGTATTGTTCTTATCAGGGAGGTGGGGGGGTGGTTACTGACTTTAATGCTGAATTGTAGATTATGTCGCCCAATGTGAGGAAATGCAGACCCGAGTCTTTGGCTCCTGCTTTCCTGCAGTAGCAAGGTTAAAGGAAGCTGAGGGTCTAGTACCAAGAGTATTGTTGGGGTAGTTTGGAAAATGTCTTAATCTTTGGAAAACTGCAGCAATTTCATGTAGAATTAGAAACAATAATGGCATCTTGGAATTTAACCACCTATGTTTACCTTGTAAATGATGCATCATTTAAAAATGACCTACAGTGTAGGTTAATAATAGGGAATCATGGTTTTCCCTCAGAGGATAGAGTATACACAGGTGAAATGTGATATTCTTTAAACCTAAGCCTAATTTAAATGCAAATTGTGTACTCTCCTAAGTACTCAGGCTTTCTTGAGTTTAGTGTCCTCAGTACCGGATTGGTTGAGCAACTACACCCAGTTCCTGTTCATTTCCTGCTGTCTATCTTTAGGGCCTGTTTTCCAGCTTGCTACTGCAGATAAAGGAGAGGGAGTAATAAACTAAGCCAAACCACCTGTGCTAAATTAGACTTCCGCTCCCTTGCCTAATTCTCTGGACCACTTAGAGCATACTTACACTATGCTCTCTGTACCAGTGCTCTCTGTACGATTGACCCCTAAAGTCCAGTTTATTTGACTAGTATGACTAGTACACAGTGCCCACAAACCTTACAGTGTTTCCATTGTTTAGCCAATTGTTCAGGTAAAAAAATATGGTAAACGAGGGAGGATGTGAGATGAGATTGCGCTCAAGCAATCCAACAGCTACTCATGCAGTTGCCTGCAATGGAGTATAATCTCCACTTAAAGGAGTGGTTTTACTATGTTGCATGCATCTCAGAGAAGGAGACACGATGGCTGAGTAGTCATTCCTGCTATTACTCTTTGAAGTCAGCTTGAAGTCCTGACCAAGGATGCATGTCTGTGTTTTCACAAACAAATTATGAGACATGCACAAGGATCCTTGCAGGCCCATTATGATCGCCACATCACCCATATTATGTGCAAACAATGGCATCACCACAGCTCTGAGTGTACTGTCTACCTTACAATATAAAGCACCAAATCACAACTGTTGTTGTGATTTGGTGCTGAATAAATAAAATTTAATTGAACTGAATGGAACCATTTGTACCAGTGCAGAGGATACCAGCGCCTACTGGAATAATCTCCTGAATGATAGTTATCTCTACTCAGACAAAACCTCCATCCACAAAGCCAAAACAGGAAACAAAGAAACTGCTGAGTAAAAAAAAAAGAAAAGAATTTTTTCAGAAAGTTTCATCTTTTTAAACTGTTGTTCCATCTCAGGCTAAGCTGTAAGTCTCTGAGCTTGTGTACTGACGTATTTTCTGTGTTTATATGTATGTATGTTAAAAAAAAGTAAAAATGATTGTACACCCATGTTTTCATCAGTGGCACATGTGAGAGGTTAGAATGGCGAGTGTGAAGGGCCAATTACGCTCAGTGTATGATAATGAAACTTATGTGATGTGAACCCAGGTAGATTTAGACTTGCAGATGAAGGTGTAAGTATAACTGACAGAATGGTCCAACTAACTAAACTTTGGGGGTCAAACAGATTCAGCGAGCATAATATGAATATGCTCTACTCTTTGTCCTGCAAGACTGATTGCAAATACATAAATATTAAACTTTCTAGTAAAAACAGAAAGTTTTTACATGTTCAACAATATACAATAAGGAAACTCAATGCTTCTGATACCTATTAGGGATATCAACCTATCAAATCTTCTGACCCAGTAAGTTAAAACACCATTTGGGCCATTTCCTCTGCTACTGCCCGTTAAGCTAATTACACTAATGGTAGCTGTTGAATGGCATTAACAGTTTGTCACTTTTATGTCATCTGCAGCTGCTTCCCAGTATTGTGGTGGCACCCTGGCTACGTAAGCACAATGTGCGGACAGCCAGACGCAGTGGGTCAGTGGTTCTCTGGCCCAGAATGAAGAGTCGTGGGAGGTCCAGACCCTGGTTCTGTTTTTGGACACACAGTCACAAACAGGAAGTCCCTGCAAACCAGTCACACAGCGCCACTTCCTCCCTTTGTTTACAATGGGGGTTGAATTAAATTCCCAAAGACAAAGTTGTACCAGTGTTTGTTGCTCCAGCTCCATTTTGGCCCTGCTGCGTTGACTCTGATTTTTCAGCCTGCTGCCTTTGCTTCACAGTGAATCTTCATTGAATCTTGTTTGTTTTCCTTCACCCATCGTCTCTTTTGAAACTCAGGAACCTAGGAATGAATGGGTTGTTTAGTTAAGAACATCAAATTCAAAGTTTTTTTTAAATGGAATAGCTCTTTTTTAAATAAAAAAAAAATCATTTCTAACTTTACCGATCGATACAGGCATAAGCAGAAGATTTTCAGAAACAAATCTAATTTCTTACCTTTATACTTAAAACATTTTAGTAAGTAACCAGTTAGCTCACAACTGGTTTTTTTAATGTAAAACATCAAGTGTATTCTGTATACCAGGGGTTTTTCAACTGTTTTACCCATTTCCAATGACTCCCTGTAGGTTTGACAATAAATAGATGAATAAGTATAATGATTGCTTTCATCTGATTCATAAAAGGCTTTCACGTGGTTGCGTTGGTAAACATTGTTTATTAGTACTATAATTTCATAAATACAACAGAAATCTGGTGTTATTGTAATGGCAAAAAGTTAAAGCAACAAAATAATGTTGAATAAACATTAATAGCTCACTACGGAGTACTCACACGTGGAAAAAGATTTTAACTGTTACACCTGTTAGTGGGCAGCACAGCGATACGATGGTTAGCACTGTTGCCTGCACAGTCTGGCTGGGACCTTTCTCTGTGGAGCTATGTGTGCTTGTTTTTCCCTTAGTGGAACCTTTCCAGACATTCCAGCAGAAAAACCCTACAAACTCCATTACTCCAAATACAGTTAGTGGGGTTAGGTTAACAGGGGATTCTAAATTGGCTCTTGGTGTGAATGTGAGTGCAAAATGTTGTCTGTTTCTCTGTGTTAGCCCATCGACTGGAAAAATGTATAGGGTGTACCCCACCCTATGGAATGGCTCCAGCCCCACTGTGACCCTGAATTAGATAAGCAGAAGAAGATGGACGGATGGATGTTTCAGAGCATGGACAGGGAACAAAAGGCATCGTACCAGAGAGAAATGACATCAAAGTATGCTGATTTGAAATCTGCAGAATTATAAATCACTAAAAATGGTGGTAGAAAAACTGAATATAGTGCCAAGTCAGCAAACATTTTTAAAATGTTTAATCAGATATATCTGATGGCTCTGTTATGTAGGTTTTATATCCAGGCGAAATTATAAAGGAAACTACCCTACACTAAGTGACCAGAGATATTTCCAGAAGGCTGCCAAGCGGTAAGACTTGCTTATGGGACCTCTTCTGCATGCTGTGGGATTTTAATATGGGATGTTTGGGTTACTTGGGTGCCTTTGTTGTGATCCTGAACAGTTTTTGGTGATGAGGCAGGTTTTGGTGATCAGCTACAGGAGGCTGCTGCTGCATGAAAGTGTAGCAGCCGTGCTTGCAACCATATTTAAGATGAGATTTTACATGTTATGTGACCTTGAAGTGAATGCAGAGACCTGTGGATTCTCACAGAACCTTGCACTGGGACAAGGTGAACAATATTACACACTTCATCTGTCACTTGTGTAAATGTTTTGGCTAATCACTATACATCCAGATGGGCCTTATGTAACTGTTGCTTTAATCATGCAGGTGCAGTCAGTGCCATAATGCCCTACACATTGCGAGTCTGTTGGGAGCAACACAGGAAGTTCACTTGATGATCGAGTCACAAAGTCTGCCGAGTGAATAGCTCAGGGACGTGAGTCAACAATATGCCTGACTATAACAAGCACATTTAATGTTTTATTCTCTGTCTTCAATAAATGTTGACAGTCACTGTTCACAAGCCTTAATAAAGCAGAAACTGATCCAGAAATTGATCACTCAGAACTTAGTGATCTGCTGTGATTTGGTGTTAAATGGGTTATTATGTATCTCTTGCACTGAGCTATGTGTTTATAAAGAACAGGATACATGGGACCGAGAGGGCTGAAGTGAAGACAGCGCTCACAGCTGCTGCTGATGTGACAAAAAGGGGACTAATTTCTTGGTTGAACACAGTTCGCATTTTACAGATTCTACAGAAAAATGGTGATACCGCTACCACAGTGCAGATTTCTTTCCTTCAGCAGTGCATTTATCTTGTTGTGGCTGAAGACATGGTATGACACACCTCTGAATGTGCTCAGGCAGAAAATACCGTTCCTTTGTTCCCTAAATATCTGATAATTACCGCAGGGAAGTCTGCATACCACACCATGCTACCTTTATGGGAAAGGCCTCCACTGTTTACATTGTGTGAAGTCTCTGCAATAATGAGTGAAAAGCATGTAGAATAATGGAAAAAGTAATATCAGAGGCTGTGTTCAGAGGATGCAAAGGCTTCTCAAGGGGATTATATGTTACTTAAAATGTTAACTTCCCAATATTAGTGCAGCCAGAGGGAAAAAAAACATGCTGTGTTTAAGTGAGTTTGGGAACTGTGTGGCCTTTCGCTTATTAGAATTTCCCAAGGGAGTGAAATTCCACTTCTCCCCCAAACTTCTTCACTTCTTCCATCTTTCTTACTGGGTTTCTCCCCCTCACTTAAAATTTATTTCACCTTTTTTTCTTTCCCTGCCTCTCCTTCTCGTTCTCTCTTTAAGTCTTCCATTCTCTGTTTTCTCCCTTAATATTCCAGCTTTAGCCAGGAGCATGTCACTCCCACACACCAGTGGCCATGCCATGTGTCAGAGGTCCAGGCCTGTGAAATTCCCAAAGGTGGTTCAAACAATTGTAAAATGAAACACAAAACTACCAGTGAAATATATGAATAGATTACAGATGTAGTATAAGGCCTGTTTTGGTCCTTAAAAATTTCCAAAAAGAGTAGTGACAACGTGCCATTAATATCTCTTGATTATTGTAAAACAAAAGAGCCTTGAAGTCACTTACATGTGCCACACAAAACCCCATTTAGTGATGCCAGATTTGACACAATGATGTCACTGAATGGTACCAAAAATCTGCACCATTGAGTCACTTCCTGGAGGAGAACAGCCACCACCTAACATCACGGTTAGGTGCGTCACCTTTTCCCACTCACAGCCCATTTGGGTTCAGTTTTGGCATTCCCACTCTTCTTTTTATGGAGTTACACAGCCCAACCTCTCTCGTGCTCACATTTTTGAGACATTAAATGGAGAAAGGAAATGGAGCGAAAAAAGGTATAGCATGAGTCGCTAGTGAAAGCTCTCTGCCTGAAAGTCAGGGTGTGGTTCATTACTGTAAGTTAAGGACAAATCTGGTCAGAGTGCAACAGCTTTCCCTTTAAAATCGTATACTGCATTTTTAAAAACGGAGGTTTTAAAAAAGCTTTTTAATTATTAGTATTGCTAAAATGAAAAAGAATGAAAAAGGGATGATTATCAGTTCATTAGCGATAGCGCCCCCTAGCAACACCAGTACTTTTTATCTATACCAACTAATAATGAGAGCGTTGATTGTATAAAATTGTATACAATATGAAACTACATCCAAAAGATGGATGTAGTTTCATGGTGTGACAAATTTAACTAATTAAACTTCAGCCTCCATTTTTCTAGTGTCCACAAGCGACTCTCTTGTTTAAAAAAAAGTCAATTTGTATAGAAGTTTATGGCAAAATTCGTATATTGGTTACTTCATCCGTAACCTCTGAAAACACTTTACTGCAGGTTTTATGGTCAAGTCCTTCATTGAAAGTGTTACTGACTAAAACAGGATGTTCACTTTGTAATTTACGGTCCTTATTAGAGTCATAAATGAGGATAAAGCAGGGTATTCATTCATGTTTTTTTAACATCTGGTTTTAAAAAGAAAGACTGCGATAGCCAGAATACTCAGCTCGAGGCTTCAAGATCAGATTGTCAGCTGACCTCACAGTGACTACTACATCTTTTATTTACAGTCTATGAATGCAATATGCAGTACAGTAGGTGTCTTAGGCATTAAAATTTACTTGTAACATTCAAATCAGATAGGCAGAAGCAATGCCTTTAAGGGGAATTATTTCTCTCCTTATTTGAAGATCCCCCATAGCAATAGCTATATACACCCAAAGCTATGAAATATATGTGGCATTTGACTTAAAGCAGAGTCAGTCATCTGCTGCCATGGAAAATGATGGTATTTGATGATTAAATGTTGATAAGGAAAATACTGTGTTTTCCCATCATCCCATCTTTTCTGTCAGCACCTGCCTCTCTTGTGATGTAACTTTGATAAGAGGGATGCGATGACAGAGGCCAAAGTTGTACTGTGTTGTTGGGACAAACTAGCTCCATGATCCTGTGGGATTGTGGGTAAATATCTGCAGCCCAGTCATGGGAATGAAATTGCTCCATGTCAAGTTTGTGAGCCGGGGTTACTAATATAGATTTAACCAGTGCAAGGTCACTTAGGAGGACCAAGGGGGACTTTGTACTCCTCTCATCAAGGACTATTTCTTCCCCTGTTTCTAACTCTGTAGAGACAAATTTACTCACTGTGTTCTTTTTATTCCTTTTCCCACTATATATCTTCATAAGGAAAATATTTTCTTGAAAATAGCTGTTTACACGGAACTTTGATGTGCCCCGGGATTATTATTGTAAGATTTAATGTCTCCAAAAGTCCTCAAAGTTTGGACAACACAGCGGCAAGGAACCAATAACGTGTGTGTGAGTGGTGTGAGCTGCTTGTTTGTGAACATAATCACATAATTGTAGTTTGTGTAAGAGAGAAGGAAGGGTGAGGATTAGCGTTCCTCTGTGTGTCGCTGTGTGATGTCTGCATGAGAACAGTGTGGAAGCTCGTGACACAGTGCCACACAAAGAGCAAGGAAACCCGCCAGCGTGTGGGACAATGAAGCACCTGAGGAGTTTAGCTCAGCACTTTGGAGGAGGATGTGGCAGAAAGAACAAATTCACACACCTCTCATTTACGTATAACAATGACACTTCAGTTCTCGGGGGTCTTTGTTTCTTTCCTTCTTCTTTTTGTTTATTTGTTTTGCCATGTCCACTGAAAAAAAATTGGAGGGTTAAATAAAAACATAATTATTTTTATTTCCCTACAAAAATTTGGCTTGGTTTCACACCATATATTATTTTTCCCCTGTTTATCAGTGCTTAATCAGTGGGAACTCCCCACAATTTGAGAGCAGCTGTGTTAAACAGCAGCACCTTAAACAGTAAAAAGCTATTTAAAAAAAAAGAAAGGTTTTTCATTTTTTTCAGCCCTGTGTGTTTTTCATGAGAAATATCTACAATATCTTGCAGCCGCTTGCTTATCCTTGGTAGCTGCAAATAACGGCACGCCACAGTCTCTGATGTGTCTCATGCAAATATAGCTAAGCACACAGAATTACAATATTTCTGCTGATGTGTTGCATAAAGATTTTTTGCATGAACTTATGTCATTCATCTATAAATATAGAGAATATACTTCAGGTTCAGGTTAAGGTTACTAAAGGGTTGGTCTGTAGTAGTGAGTCATCCACCCTTACATTAACATTTTCAGTATAAACAAAGACAGCAGGTAAGCATAATGCAACAAACTGAAGAAATAAATAAATAATAACAAACACCATCATGCAGGACGGAAAAGCTGTGATTTGTCTATCAGAGAACTTTTTTTAACCCATTCTGTTGTGCACAGCATCACGGTTTTTGCAAAGAAAAACATTATTGTATGTAAAATTTTGCTGAAAACTGAAACTGAGTTCAATTGTTTCTTTCGGCAAAATGTACAGCAATCAAAGAAGAACCTGCACAAACATGGAGAACATACTGTGCTGCTTTTCCCAGGAGCACGTACACATTTCAGAGGAAGTAGATGTTTTGTTTTCTGTGATTAAGCTCCTTAGCATCTGGTTATAAACAGGCTTTCTGTTACCATCTCACCTATACGCCTGCAAGATCAAGGATATCTCTGATTTATGTTCAGAATTCCCCTTTCACTTCCCAAAAAATTTAGAAGGACTTTTTTAAATTACAGGCTCTGTGACTATTTACTTATCTACTTAATCCCTCTCTTTAAAGAAAACAGCTATTTGAGTCTTCCAGGCAGTTCACAGGCTACTAGAGTATCCCTTCCGTCTAAACAGAGATAAAAACTGTTGTCTTCATATTTAGACCTGTGTGTTCCTGACTGGCTCCCATGACAAGACAACGTCACGACGGTGGGAAATTCATTTTCCTGTTCGGCTAAACAATTGGGCGGCATTAATCCTGAAGCTGCAGCTGTGAGAAAGTTCTGGAAAAAAAGGAGTTCATTACACCTTCTGACTGATAATAGGTGTGAATTGCCTTTTACTCAACCAAACAAGGACTAATGGGAAAAAACCAAAACAATGCATCTTTAAAATCAGACTCAGACTTCAGGCTCTCATCCTTCATTTCTCACATTCTGAAAACTTTCTTTTCACCGGGTGCTTTGAGTTCAAACACATCGTCAGTTAGAGACTTTAATGGATGCACTAAGACTTCAAAAGGATGCATTAAATAAGACTGTTAATCCTATTGTTTGAGCAGGTGTTTTGAAAATATAATTCAGTGAAGAACATGTAAGACTTGCCAGCAGTCACTCTGGCAGTCCCATTGTAGCTCCTTATTCTTAGAATAAACACAAAATGCCCACAATACTAAATCCAATGTTCATGTAACATTATTGAGCTGAAATTTTCAAAAAGACATCCAAATGTTGACAAAAGCTGTAAGAAAATCTCTTTGTTAATTAATGCCATGTAAAGAGTGACAGAATTTGTACAATTTAAGAAGAAACCTAAAAATTCAATTAGCAATAAAAAGTTAAAGTAAGACTTTCGACAGATGTGCATGTATGTAAACAAAACAACAATAACAACAACAACAACAACACACTTTTAATGTAATTAAGAACTTAAGAACTAGATGACAAGTCCATCTTTTTCTTCTCGCTGAATTCAGGGTAGGCTGGAGCCTACATCAGCTACCATCGGGTGAGGGGCAGGGCAAACCCTGGACAGGTTGCCAGCTTGTTGCAAGGTCAACATAGAGAGACAGACAAGCATTCACACCTATGGGCATTAGGTAACCTAAACCCACAAAGTGTGTCTTTGGACTGTGGAAGGAAGCTGGAGCACCTGCAGAGAACCCACACAGACACAGGGAGAACATACAAACAGGGGCACTAACCCAATATTTTTAGTGGCCCCCATATTGCCACCTCTATTAAAAAAAAAATAATAATAATAATCTGGAGGCACCCCTGCATGCAAACCCCCCTCCAGCCAGTTGGTGGATTAAAACCCATGACCTTCTTGCTGTAAAGCAACAGTGCTGACCACCTTGCCACTGTGCTACCCAGCCATTTGTGTTGCATCTGTGTTGCATATAATGGTGGAAACGTGTCCTTTTCTCTCTGTTTCTACTGGAAGATCATCAAAGCGATCAGTCAAAATTTCCTGTTTGTGAGTGCACTTCACTGCAAACCAGTCAAACAACCATTTTTTCCTCCTACAGTCAAAAATCTCTCTCTGTAATGGCTTGATTATAGGATGAAGCATGAACATAGTATATTGATCTTGTCCCTTGCTGACTAACTGAGTTCACATCACTGTAGACCATGTGCAGGAGGTGGAAATCAGATGCCTGGGCTGCATGACAGGAAGTGGCCTGTTTTTCCCAGCGCCATAGAGCACAATACATGTGGAGAGAATTCAGCTTAGGAGGTTCAGTCCAAAATCATTCCAATATATTTGATCTTTTTATGCATCTTTCAAGAATATATTACCAGTTGGAAAGTATCTAATAGTGTGAAATGCAGTCTGCAGGCTTTATATATCAAGACTCCCAACTTCCAGTTCCAGGAAAAGGTGACTGTGAGATATATGCCTATAACAGCTTCACAAACTCTTATCAAGCTGTTCATCAGTTTCCCACACCGTGTCAACAGCACGTGATGTTCCCTCTCTGAGACTGGTTTGCAAATGCTGATGCTGTGTGATGGAGTACTTCACAGCCCGCATGAAACTAGAAGTTCTCGTTATTTTCTCCTGGCCCAGGTAGACTCAGAGACCGTTTATCTGACACCTGTCATCCTGTTTTATTCCAGCTGACCGTTTGTTTCCCCACATCATTCCTGCAGCACAATGGGAAAAAAGCCTGGGGGTTATTGTCTATTGTTTACCAACTAACCCCATATCTTTTACTCTCCCTGCGCACTGTTGTTGGTGAGAATTTCTTTTTTTGAGCGGGAAAAAAAATTCTCTGGAGGCAGCTTGGGGGAAAAAAATAAATAAAGGAAAGCATATTGATGTTTGTGTTCACACAGTGGTTTTCCTGATACCCAAAGAGGTTTTACTAGGTTTGGAGTACCACTATTGTCCGCCCGAAATATTTACAGTTCATTTTTTTGCATGACAACAAGCAGATGTTTCACACTGAACGAGATCATATCACGGTTTTTACACAATCCACTACTGTTTCTGCTGGGAAAAAAAACTGTTGACAGTCTCATCAGGCAGCTGGTATCATTTTACATGAACATGTTTATCCTTTTAAGCGAGAGGAAAAGAGAAAAAAACATCAGCAAGAAATTCTGGATAACAGAATTTTTTAAGTGTTCAGCTGTGTAAATATTTTGGTTTTTCGGTGTTTATGAAGGAGCAGAACACACACAAAAAATTCCAATCTTCCAGATCTCTATTTACAATATAAGCTGCCTAACTGTAGGCAAACAAACTCATAAACAAAGAGCTATATTTATCCTGTTTGTTCATTCAGGATCACTCAACTCTGACTGCAATCTCCAACTGACAGATCCTCTTGCTCTCTGGACCTACAGCTCAACTAAGGGAGTTAAAGGCTAAAATGACCTGTTTTATACTACTGGCTATAACTACTGTGAAGTACAAAGCAGTGTATGCTTCTTTGCTGTAGATTCAAATAACTGTTTCCTTCAGCAATTCATTTGGTAGAATTCCCTTTGGCATAGTAGGAAAATTAACAGTACAACTGGATTGTAATCTATGACTAGTGACCACCAATGGTGTTTTTTCTTTGAGATAACCATTTTTTATCCTTCATCTATCCATTCTCTGCCACTTATCCTTTTCAGGGTTGCAGGGGCCTGGAGCCTATCCCAGCTGTCTTAGGGCAAGAGGCAGGGTACACCCTGGACAGGTCACCAG
This sequence comes from Pelmatolapia mariae, assembly GCF_036321145.2. Lineage (NCBI taxonomy): Eukaryota > Metazoa > Chordata > Actinopteri > Cichliformes > Cichlidae > Pelmatolapia > Pelmatolapia mariae. Next base: position 34,203,927 of record NC_086237.1, on the reverse strand, counting down.
TCTGTCGCAGGGCTAACATACTAACTGCATTTCATGACTGTGGGAGCGAGCCAGAGAGAATACCCATGCAAAAACATGGAGAACATGCAAACTCCACACAGCCTGATGGTGGAATTAAACTCAGGACCTTCTTGCTGTGAGGCAACAGTGCTAACCATCATGCCCTACGTTTTATCCTATTTATATTCATTTACAGCTGCATTATCAATTATAGTGTATCATCTCTTTGTAAAAGTCATTAACTGTTTATATAACTGGAAAAAAATACAAATTTAGACTCAAAGATCTAAAATTGTTGCATACATTCAAAATGACTGAAGAACACTATTTATATAGATTATTATACGTGGACTAATGTCAACTTGCTAATGTTAAGACCCAGGTTATGATCTGTTAGATCCACATTGAAAATCAAATGTGTTTTTCAAACGACAGTTTTTGGTTGGGTATGAATAGTGCAGCTCAGGGTTTTTTCCATAAAGATTTCAGTAAAACGAGTAATAAATAATATAGAGGTAGAAGTTCAAGTGACAACGATAGTGATCACAAATGTAAAAGCAGATTGCAAGTTACTGCTTCCTCACATCAGAAAGGTGCAGGGGGGGAGCAACCGACGTGCAACTCAGACTGAATAAAATACAGCTGATGTTATATTTCTTTACATAATGTTTTCTTTTATCCTGTGACCCCAAATCAGATAATGAAAAAAATAAATGGATGAATATTTTATTTTGTAGCCCAAACACTGAGTTGAGGTTATTGGACCGGATGCAAGGTTGCATCGGGAATTGGGTGTAAAATCTATGCACAGTGTGTGGATCCATCCGGTGTGTCTTTGGGAAATAAGAGAACAATCAAAAGTACCTTTTCTTTGGCGTTTTTCTCCTCATGGATACCCTGTAGATAATTAATTCAAGCTTTTGGCCACCAACATCTTGGTGTTTTAAAATCAGACCTCATGAGGATAGACCTGCCTTAGAGGATACCCTGCTTTAGCATCTATTTTAACTCTGTATTTCACAAAATGAAGATCCTGTTTATTGCTTTTTCAGTATTATTGAGTCCATAAACTCATCAGGTGTGGTGCTTACAGAGGTGATGGATCATTCTTTACGGGACTTCTTTTTGCAACCTTTGTGAATTTTTTTTTTTTCTGTTCTCTGCAAAGTCTATATACACTCCCTGATCACAAAGTTCAGAAAATATGTGGCTTTTTAGCTGTTAAATACTTACTGTAACTGTGTTCAGTGAATAGTGTTTCAAATAAAGTATGCATGATCAGCGTTGATCAACCTCATTCATGTAACTGACACATTTCATATTTGTCATTAAACAACAAAGGTTCCTATGTAACTTTTTACACATACAGTAGCTAAAAAGCTTCATTTGAATCAGCTGCAGACAAAAATACCCATTTCATCCAAAGGTTAATCCTTGCACCTCATAAAAGCTCTGTTTTACACAGTTCACAGTCCTATTAGATATCTTAAACCCTGTTTAATGTCTAATAGCATTTGGTCACAGTCTCTTTCAGCTCCAACTGTCATAACCAGTATCACAACTATGAGGGCTTTTGCAGGGCAGCCCTCATTTTGGTCTGGGTGAACTGGTCATTGCCTCTTTCTGTAGCTGGTCTCCTCTGGGAATAAAGGCTCTTACTGTGTGTGATTGGACACTGTTGAGAACAACGAAGTGTCTGGCTCTGACATAGTCAGGCCAACGGTGACGAGGGCCACACAGGCTCTCGTCCTTTCATCGCAATTATGTGCAGTCCTTCTGCTAATTGCAGAGAGCTGGCTGGAGTGAGGCAAGAACAGGCTGTTGGGATTTTATTGAGCGGAGGGACGGAAGGTGGAAGAGAGGGACGAGGCCGGGTCATGGAGATGGTTGCTCATTAGAGATTGAACAGCTGCCAATCTTCCAGCTGCCTCTGCTCGACACGGGGATTACTGAGAAGGCAGAAATGCAGAACATGCATGTCTGTGGTATACTTTTCCTTACAAGTTTTCTTTACCTTTCTTATTCTTTTTATTCTTTTCTACTTTCTTTTCTGTAGTTTCACGTTCTGTTTCTTAAACTCCATCCTTCATGCTTTCTGTTTTAGTTTTAGTTTTGATGGGGTTTTTGGTACCCCTGTTGTGTTTTTCCCCCCTTTTATCATTTTGCTTGACCCTTCTCTCTGTGTGGACAAAGAACAGGCAGGAGGACATGACTGAGATCAACTTTGGCTCCTGTATCATTTATCACTGATATCAGGACAAGACCCATCTGCAGAGTGATGCCAATTAACCAAACTTTAAAGAGAGCTTCAATCAGTTCTGATCTCCTGGTAGTCAGCGCTGAATCCCAGCAGGTTTGTTAGGACAGCATGGGAAATAGTGTTTAGCTGCTGTGTCCCCCATAAAAGCCCTGGGAAGTAGGAGACTTTTGGAGGGTGCTGGATTCAATTTGGCAACAAATGAGAGATTTCCTTTATTTTTGTGTGAGGTAATAAAAAGTTAGTAAATGTCACCTATTCTAAAATGAAACACAGAGGGCTACAAGTCATTGAAAGGTCTGGAGATTTTGCAGTAATGCTGTATCAGCATAAACATGGCCAACAGACTGCTGAATTAAAAAACAAATAAACAGACAATTTATTGTTCTTATGAGTTTTAAGGTCTTCATTATGTGCACCGTTCAGAATGCAGTTATTCCAAAATAGAGATCCCCAGTCTTTGCTTCTTTGTGGTTCTATAACTATATAGTAGTGAATTCACATTCGAAAGTTTTGGTTCAAATTATCATCAGTATGCATGGAAGAGGTCAGGAGAGAGTTACAGCAGTGGGTGGGTATAGCCATCTGTGAAACACAGTGGAGGCTCTGTCATCATTTGAGCATTTCAGCCATCGTTATTTGGAATCTTGTCAAAACTGAAGTGGATTGGAATTATGATCCCAGAAAAGAAGCATCTGATTTTTGCGCAAGACTAACTGAAAAACATCAGTGGCTCCATTTTTCAGCATGGAAATGAGCCCAGACACACTGCCAGAGCAGTCAAAGCCTACCTGGAAAACACACAGTAGAACACTATTAGTCATGGATTGTCCTCCTTAGAGCCTGGATTTCAACATTACTGAATGTGGGATCATATAAAGGCAGCCAATATTCAAAGAAAAGCTTTGAATGTCCTTCAAGAACTCTTCCTGAAAACTACAATAAATTACAAGAAAGCTTGGCACAAAAAGGCAGGGGTTAAAATTGCACACTGTTTTGCAATTCTAACCACTTACTTCAAATGTAATGCCCCTGGCGGCCATTACTAACTGAAATTACTTTGTGAAGTCTGAAAACTGACAAAGTAAGTTTTCTTATTTGTTTGAATAAGGTGTTTATTGAGCGAGTCAACTGCATTTAAAAGGCTGTGTGTTTTTGTTGTTATGCTTCCACTGATCTACTTCTGGCAATATGTCCATACAATAATAATTAAAAAGACTAAAATTATAATAAAAACGAACCTCTTTCAAACAACAAACTGAAACAAAACTTCATTGAAAAACAAAAATTAACCACAAAATTACAATAAGTCTGGAAAGTAGTGAGTACCTATACATTATCATAAACCTAAGAAGAGATAAGAGATAAAATTAGTTCAATAGATTATCCTGACAGCTACATAGGTACAGGTATGTGTGTGTGAACCGGTGGCTGTTTATGATGTTGACCTTAAGGAGACCATTGTTCCTGTAGTGATAAGGTGTCATTCCAGCTCTATTGTGTACATGAGTGCAAATCTCCGGAAAGTATTAAGCTTGTTCCCTCCATTGGCTTCTGCCAACCAGAAGGAAGCAAAGTTGATTTCACTACAAAATGCTGGATGACAAACAAATAAACAAGCCAAAGAGTTACAGCTGAAGCTGTCTGTACAAGGTCTCTTTTGGTTAAAGTTACAAACAAACAGGTGACCAAAGCTCAGAAGCTCATGTGCTTGCTGGTGCCTGGATGGTAAAGTGTATACCCTGGACTATGTTTTTGAAAACACCAACCCTCCATTATAACATAAGCTATATAATATGAAGTCAGATGTTTTTGGATTAATAAAGATTAAAACATCTGTTGACCGTAGATTAGAAGACATACGTCAGGAACGAGCAGCCACATATGTGTCCTCTGGTAGACTGACCGAGGATTTGTCCTGATCTGTGCTAAATTGGTTTGGCTGAGCTTTGTATGAGAGCTTGTAACACTTTTTAGTTTTAAAGGGTTTAAAGAGAATCAAGTCTTTAAAGTTTTAAATACTTGCAAAAAAAAAATAGAAAGCTACCATCATGTAAAAAATAAAATTAGTTAGTGGACTTAAATTTTTGACAGGACTGCATTGAGCCCTGTGAATCAATACCTTGTGGAACCTCCTTTAGCAGCAATAAGTAACTTGAAGTAACAGTTTTTTGTATTAATTTCAGTCTCTTGCGTCACTGTGGAGGAGTTTTAGTTCACTTCTTGCTTTAGTTAATTGAAGTTTGCAGGCATTCATTTGCACAGCTCGCTTAAGATCCTGCCACAGCAGTGTGGATTTTGACTGAGCCATTGCAACACCTCGATTCTTTTCTTTCTGAGCTTTCAGCTTTAGCTGTCGGACAAATGACTTCACTTTGAGTCTAGAATACCAGAGTACAGTTTCGATTTTGGTCATGCCTGTGCAAAGGACATTGATCCTTGTTGTGATTTGTTAAGATGCAATGCCGCAATCCTAAGCTGTGCTGTTGCATTCTTTTTAGAGCAAAAATACCTTCTCCCTCTCCAAACATGCTGTACTTGCTCAGTCTTTTTGCACATTGTACTTTAGCATTTAACATGCTAACTTAGGCCCGTATAGTCTAAGATATTCTAAATACTTCTTGTTTTGTTTTGTTGTAAATTCTCTGAGCAAATGTGCTTAGACATTCATTCCTGGAAATATTGTGGCATTGCATGACACTGAATGACCACAAACTGCTCAAACCTCTGCTTTTATAAAGTTGATCACAGTTTTTTTATGATCATTTAATCAAGTGCATTTAATTAGCAGGACCTGACAACACTTTACCCTCTTAATTCTTATGGAAGCAGTAGGGGTATACTCAGTTTTTCACAGGAGTCTGTGAAATCTCCACCAGATTCCAATAATAATCCATCTCACAGATGCAACTGAAAAGTCTGGAAAATCTACTAAACGGACCTTGAGATGTGATATTATATCGGCAACTTTCTAAAATCAAGACTGAGCTTGACCTTAAAATGTGAGTGATTATGACCATGTGATCCACATGTAGCATGTGGAGTTTTTAGAAGTATATAAGAAAAAAAATAAAACGTAAAAAAATGAGCTGATAGATTTTCTGCCATGTATTCTGAAGTTCTTTAGTCTTCTTTCTTAGACAAACAGGTTTGTTATCTGAATACAAGCCACGCTATGGGGAGCTCTGTGCGACAGGCTGCTACAGTAGTTTATTTTAGGTATATCTTGAATGTACGAGCCAAGTTTACATGTGCCAGATTTTCTCAGACAAAAAAGAAAAGTATTTGACAGTTACTTTACTTTGTGCTGAACCTCTAAACATCATAAATCTCAGTCTCAAGAAAACAATCCTTAGCAAATATCTAAGCCTTTTGTTGACAGCAAATCACAGATGACTATTCTGGAAACAGACATGTATGTGACAAAACACACATGTGAGGCATGTGAGGCACTGACCGTTTAATTCCCTGGTGGTGTCGTGGATGAAACCTGAGCCCACGTCAAGTATGCCTCAGCTGCTTGATGTTGACTTGTTGTGGGTCCAAGAAGCAACACAATACGCTTTATGAAATATCAGCTGTGATGGCCTAGCATGAGGTCCACAGCATTGGGCTTGGCACACCACCAAAGGCTCCCAAGGCAAGCTGAATTTTGTGGATTATGATGAAAATAAAAAGTGGAACCTTTGTCAGTTAATTATGAGTCTTATAAGAAACCTCACGGATGGACCCCAACTGAAAGCAACAGTGTTAAATGTTATCGGAACATTTAACACTGGGATTTGGTGCCATATGGATAAAACTGAACTAACTAAAAGTACAAAGGGTGATGACTTTATATCTTGTCCATCCAGTCATTCCGAAACTGCTATCCTTTACTTTTATTTAACTTCATGTTTTCTGTTTCCTTTAAAGGGTGCTCTTTACAGAAAGTCATGACATTGCATTTGTAGCTATCTGTGGTAATCCTTAAATATCTTCTCCTTTTGTTTTCAGTGTGTTTATTCTTCTTCCCCTCTGTCAGTTTATTCCCTTTTTATTTTGAAAGTTCATGTTTTACTTGCCTTGTTTGCTCTCTCTCGACTAAGTTCGCCCGGGCCTTATTCCCTATCTCCCTGGAGTGTCTGTGTTTTCTGCTTCAGCCTTTGTCAGGTCGTTGTCTAATCTCTCACTCGTTTTTCCTTTGAGTCATCTATTGTATTTGCTTCCTACTTTTGGTTTACTCTAGTTATCTTGTTGGATTTGGTTTAGTTTGGTTGTTTTCCCTCAGAGCAGCACTACTTAGTTTACTGTTAGCTATTCAGTTTACTCAAAAACTTTCCGAGCTGTAACAAGTTGACTATATTATTTATGCTTCATCACAATTTTAAGAAATTGTTTTTCTTTTAACTCTTCTTTGATAAGTACTCTAAAGGATGAGAGACAGTTTGTCCATTGTGCTCAGCATATCCATCCCATATTATAATGATATTTTTGGCTGAAGCGTGAAGTCTGGAATGGGTATTGTTGTAAAAATATTGACACAGTCTAAAAGAACGGCAGTAGTTAGCTGTAAACTTGTGAAGGCTGCTGCACTGCTGTGAGCTTTGGGAGCAGCCGGCTGCTGTGTTTTAGCCGCTGACTGGAAGATGTACATGCTGCCGACAGCTGCTGCACATGCATGCACGCACGCACACTCACTCACAGAAAGCCTCCATAGAGGTCTTTACACACACAGCATGCCATTGTTAACAGCTGGCAGGGGTTTAAGTGCTATTTTACTCTAGACACGCAAAGGAGAGGAGATAATGTGGCATGGTAACCTTGACTGTCAAAACTGGGATGTAAATGTAACACTGTGACACAAATAGCCATTTTGTTCGCAAGTGATTGCGAAACCGTGTAATCCCTGTGTAACTGTGAAGGAATGCTGGGGCACATTCATAACAAACACGATTATAGTGAAACATCCATAATATTTGTAAAGAAGCCAGTTTGCAAGAAGCCACCTTTGCAATAAACACAGCATCAAATTGTGAGTTTGTGCTTGAATGTCTTAATATACAGAATATGAATACAGATGTACAGGACACATTTTAATGCATGCAAGGTCAAGCAAATTTAGGTGAATCCATGATGACTCTTAAAAATAGTTGGCCCTCCTATTTTATCTGCTATTAACATCATTATATATATTTACATGGCTTAGAAAAAATATTTTTCCTTTAAAAAAAAATTGCACCAACAAATTATTCCTCTGTCTGAGAGCAGGCAGTCAATCTGACGAGTTTGAAACCTGCTTTAATGCTTGTATAAAAAGCTTTAATTTACCCTGATGGCAATTTCTGGAACTGAAAATTAAAGCCAGCCAGCCAAAACTTCAGTTCTTAAAACTTTCACATGAGACTGGATCTAAAAGCAATTCAGTTAAAAAATAGGTTATAAAATGTTAAAATGGTGTTAAAATGGCTAAACCGGCTAGTTAGTGCTAGTGCTACTTGAAAATTTCCAAGTTTTATCCTCATGTCTATTATGGTCATGTACAGCTATTAATTTATTTATTGTCTGAAAAAACAGCAGCCAGTTGTGGTGTTTTGTGTATCTGACCAGGATACCTCTAGGGTTAGGTGTTCCAAAGACTTCCTCCTGAAATGGAGCCCTGGGGCAGACCCAGGATCTGCTGGGGAGATATATGTCTTGGCTGGATTGATAACACCTTTGTGTGCTCCTGGAAGAGCTGGAGGGGTTGGCCTGGAAGCTGGAGGGAAGTTTGGGCGTCTCTGCTCAGTCTGGTGCCCCTGCCACCCAGACTCAGATAAGATAAAGGTTCCAGAAAGGTTCTGCACTGGGCCCACAGTTACACTGGATGTAGCTATGTATATGATGTCACCCACTGATTTCTGAAACCAAGTTTTGAAGCCTTGGGATGAGCGTTTCCAACACAACCTTGGTTGCAAAAAGTTGCACATGTCAAAAAAAGGGTTAGGTCAAACTGTAAAACTGCATATTCATTAGCTACGGTCTTGTGATCTACAAGGAATCAGCCAATTAACATGCAGTTTCATACCACAGATAATGCTCAATTTTGAAACATAGGATGAACAAGATTTTTAAAAGACTCAAGTTTTATTTAATATGTCCCAAAACAAGTAAATAAGCCCATAAACTCGACCTCTGTTTACAGAGGTCACGACAGAAAAATAAAAAAACAATGAAAAGTGTCCACTGCAGCCAACATCTGTGCTTCTCATGGTGAAGTTTTTTCCTTTACGACGTTTTGGTGTCGCTCCCCGTTCCAGCACCCTTTCTAACCAACCAGCTTCTAAGCTAAATGCTGTTGGGTTTTCAGAGGACTGTATGCAATCTCACAAAAATCTACACAAATAGACCTAACGGCAGAAAATGAGTAGACAGATGGATGGATGAAAAAAAAAAAAGATGGCACAAGGCCAAAATGCCACGAGGCTTCATCACACAAGTGCAATAACTAACTGATACTGTCATGTTAGTTATATCTTTCAGAATTTATAGCAGTGATCAAGAAGGAAACAGCTCTGTGAAACATAAACTGGATGTCTGACATCTTGCAAGTTTGTCTTCAAAAGAAAATTGGCTTGACAAACTTCAACAACTTTATGTTGCCACATAATATGCCATCTCCTCTGACTGGATGGAAAAAAACTCTAACTGAAGCTGCACATATTTGTTTTACACTGGATCAGCTAATGGGTCACATTTAACAACCAAACAGCTGTTTTTAGCTTTGGGTGAAATTCTAATTGTCTATTTTCTTATTAACACCTTAATTCTCCCAAACTCTTCATTTCTTATGAGCATGTGCATAAAGCTACTGTATGCCACCCGTCTAAAGCAAATGGGGAATCAATATAAATGACCACAGGGTGACAATAAATAAGCGTATACCTGCTCCTTGTTTGAACACATGCGTATTGAGTTTCAGATAACGCTATAGTTGTATTTACAGCTGAACATTAAATCTAAAAGGAGGCCCTTGAACTTGATACAGTGATTTCAAATTCAGTAAAACCAGTAAGAATGAGATCATATGTAACTGTGTATTTATAGAAAGACTGCACTCAGTGTATGCTTGGATTGTGTACAAGCATCCTTGAAGCCATGACATCTGCAGAGGATGCTGAATGACTGATAAGACAGAGGGTGGTGGAGCCACATAGAGAAAGACAGAAAAAGACAACAATTAGGAAGCAGGAAGAATATAAAAAGCAAAGACTGTAGCGTGATGGAGTTAGGGAAGTGAGTGGGAGAAGCAGGGGTCCCAGTCAGCCACAGAGGGTCCATGTTCAGTGGCGGGACCAGAGTTGGGGGAGGGTTGGGTGGAGATGTGTGAAGTTCCCATGCCCTGTAGTTCCCTGGGGAGTAGCGGTGGCAGATGTGACGTCTGGAGCCCGGCCTCCCTCCCTTCATCTGTGCCGCTCTTCCTCCCTAGCCTAGATGTTCTGGTTTCTCTGCTGCAAGTCTACTGAAGATGATCAGAATCTGTCACTCTGCCTTCGTTTACTATTTAATTTTTAAAAAGGCTAGGCGAGAATTCTTTTTGTGCATTGCTACATGTCCAGTCAGAGATATTGTGCCAAAGGAATGGACCACAAACTTCTTTTTAATGGTCTTACTGACTTAAATTTGTTATTTTTCAGAAGATGACATACTTACATTATTATTTTTAAGCACTAAATTCCCAAGAAAGAGATTGGATTCCCATACAAAAGAAATGTTCCTTTTAATTTACAATTTAAGGGATTTAGGAAGTTAATATTTTCAATAAAGTTTGAATTAAGGGGACTGTTTTCATACTGGGATGTGGTACAGAGAGGACCCAAATGCAAAGATGGAGCGAGTTGGAGTGCAGACAAAATCAAGCGGTTTGTTTAAGCTGATATTGATCCATAGATAAGAAAAGGAAACAAAAGGATAACTATGACAAAAGCAATACTGGGAGACCACTTGGAAGGAGCTTGGGACACACAGGCTGAGCACACAGAGAAGGCAGACACACATCACAACAACGAACAGACAAAAAACAATGGTTTAAATACACACAGATACAAAGGCAATCAGCGAGGAGTGGAAGCAGAAGGGTAACATCAGAGACAGGACAAATAAAACTAAATATAAAAGCACAAAAGACAAAAAGACTTAAAGACAAAATAAAACAGGAACATGAAGACATCAAACAGGAGATGGAAATAAAAAACACAGGGGAGGCAGCCATAAACTGAAACTCCAGGAATAAAATATAAATTAAACTATAACCATGAATAGAAACTATATTGCAGATAACAGCAAAGTGAAAATGTAAGAAAACTGAGAGACTAAACTAGGAATATAATCATAACCAAAATAAACAATACATGAATACAATACAAATCTCAAAAAGTTTTTAAAACATCAAAAACACAAGAATCAGAAAATGAATGCGAAAACTCAAACTTCAGCAGAAAACCCAACAACTGTCATAATGTGTGGCTGCACTGAGAGGTTTGTTGGACAAGGACTGGGGGCAAAAATAGCTCATTGCTTGCAGTTTATGCATCAGAAACTGTGAAATAAATTTAAATTGTCTGCCCTAGTTTTAAGAGATACCTGCAGACTGTGATGTTAAGATAGCAAACACTGCAAATATTGGAAAGTCCAGTTGTTCTTTCTTGTCATTGTTTGGCGGTTATTGTGTGCAACTAGCATTTTCGGTTTGTCTTTTTCTGGGTTTTCCAAAGTTGCATCACATTTCTGTAAATGCGGATCAAATTACATTAGAGGAGGATTTAAAAGAGTAGTGAAAGTTTGTTATAAAGCCATAAAATCGCAATATAAAAGAAGTCAAGCTAGATGGATGGGTCAACAAAATTTGGCTCATTAACTCCTAAACAGACAGCAGGTAAGCAACAGGCAGCAGAGTTTTAAAGCTGTGCTCTGAGTAGCTCTGAGTCATTTTGGATCAAATTTGACTAACTTTGTTTGAAAGCATCATGCCTCACAGTTCAAATTGTGTAAAACATTTAAAAACGTCCGCACCAAAAGAGCAAAAGTTCCTTATCTTGTTCGCAGGTACTTGTTAAATCACTGGGTTGTTTTGGACATATGCATTAAAAAAGGTTCTAATTATTGTTTTTTGTAAAAGAGGTGATGGATGTTAAGGGTTTTTCCCAGTGAACAAAGATAGCCAGTGAAGACAAACTGAGATGTCAAAACAGGAAGTAACTAAATAGAGACTCATCACTTATCATTGTACTTACAGTTTTTATAACTGTAAGTTCTGTGTCAAAGGTCTTCTAATCTTAGTAACGTAGTTCTTCTAATTCATACTACAGTACCAATACAACCTACTACCTAAAATGCAATGACTCTATGCCTAAATCTAACCTAAATTTTACTATAACAATATATAAACTGTACTTTTTGTTGTTGATTTGTAGTTGAACTTTTCATATAAACAAGTGGAATTTATCATTAATCTAAAATGAATGTCAGTTTAAATTTTAGAGTAGAAATCCCTGCATACATGCTGCTACAGTTTACTCCACTGAATTGTAGCACAGAGATCGTGGTTTCACTGTTTGTTAAATCATGTGTCTGAGAAAAACTGAAAAAATGTCTGAGGCTTTGCAGTGAAGTGAACAGTGTTATGAACCACAGCCACAAGGAGACCAATAATAAGAGAGATTTATGGGTAAAAAGAAGGCCAAGCTTAAGTTTGAAAGGAATTGCAAAGGCTGCAAAGGCAGAGACCTGAAGAGGAGATACAGCAGAAAAGAATGAAAAGATCAGTTTCTCCAAGAGTCTGTCAGCATGAGACAGCTGTGAGGAGAGGCCTTTATCTCACTAATGCACTGTATTACAGCAGGCCTCTTGGAAAAAGCCCTGTGCTCTGTGTGGCTTGATGAAAAAGATCCGGATTGGATGCCTCCTTTCTCTGAACAGATTAGGACCCTGTGAGTAGTCACGCATCTGTAGCCACCACGTTACTCTTTGAAGCCCCGCGAGTGGCTGTCGACGCCCATCAAACATGGCAGCAGGAGCAACACCCCTGACGCCTCACCGAGGGACCAAATCTCTGGGTTTGAATACCAGCAGGCAGCTCTCTTTGAGGCTTCTGAAAATAAACATGTTTTAAGACCCTGAGTGATAAGAGAGCACTCGCTTTGGGCCAGTGTTGCAATGGGAATTAGAAAGAAAAGGAGCAGAGGTGATGGAGGCATAACAAATTAAGTGGGGACTTCCTGGATGGTTGGAAAACAAATGCCGGGCCATTCAAGATGAGAGTTTCGGGAATAACAAACAGGATATGACCTCAGATCCTCTGTGAAAGAACGGACACGTTCATGTCCTGAGGGAAACCATCCTTCTAGGACATGAACGTGCCGAACATTTTTTATAATCAAACAGAAACACATCCAACGTTTTCCACACTAATTGATAAGATTTGCATAATAGTGTGATGAAATGTTACAACATAATACAGTTACAGTTCAGGGAGCTCATAGACTTGAGCTGGTGGCTCATTGTTTACCAACCTTTGCTTTTCACCTCATCAGATAATCTTCATTAGGTTAAAAAGGATCAGTTAAGCTCAAGGGAAGTCCTAGAAGTGCTCACAGTAAAATTGCCTGATATTTTTTTTAAATATCTTGATATCTGATTACATTTATACCTCGAACTGATTGTCAACTGATGGTTAAAATTAGGGATGCACCGATACCGATACTGGTATCGGGTATCGGGGCCGATACTGTAAAATGTGTGCGTACTCGTACTCGTAAAAGTTAACCGATACCATGAACCGATACTAATGTAGCCCGGATGGGAATTTGGGAGTGCACACTCATAATTCCCATGGACTTAAACGCCACGGTAACATAAGGTGTTCACAGTTGATGTTATGTGATGTAACTCTACCCTGAATGTAATTTGCCCTGTAATATGTCACAAGGTAAATACAGGTAATTAGAGCAATCAAACTGTTATGTTAATCATAAAAGTATTATTTTATGGTATGTAACTCTGAAGGGAGTTAAAATATTTTTCAGAGTTCTCATTTTCTGGAGGCCCGTGAAGGTAGCATAAAACGGGACCTGTGTATCTGTTGCAATGGAGGAGGAGAAGAGAACGGCATGGAGAGATGCACGAGGTTAGCTGAACCAAAGTGAGAGACTCGGCTAGTTTTACTTAGGTTAACCAGCACAAAAGAGTGTGTGACTAGAAAGCTAACCGTGTGAGAGCTTCACAACAGAGTGTGGGTGAAGTGACTTTTTGTTTCAATGGTCGCACCACCGTGCTGTGTTTCCAGCTATGATCGCCGAGGCTAAAGGCTAGCCCGGACTGCTTGGCTTCGCCAAGGAGGCAGCCGCTATGGACTGTCGGAGAGCTGGACAGTGACTCGCTAACGTGCTGTAGCAGAGACAGCATCGGGTCCGCAGGGAGTGGATTTAGTGTGGGACTGGTGAACGGCGATCTACCGAGCAACGGAACTGTAAGTCAGACTTTTGTGCTCTTACTGGGGAGAAAAGGATTTTTCTCCATCGTCCGGCGTGAGGAGCAAACAGGCCTGCAACAAGTGTGAATGTGAGTGTGTGGAGCCCATGTGTGAATATTGTGTGTTTAGTGGATTTATATAACGTGTTTTGGAGTGTATATTAGTGAGTCACTTACCAAAAGGTGATAACATAAGTTGGGTTGTTTAATATAATTTGAAAGGGAATTATTTCATTTATACAGTGTATTTCATTTGGTTAAGGAATTGTAATATCATTTGAGTTTAAAAAAGGGATGGTGTTGTACAGTATTTGTCTCTGCCCTTACGTTCAGTAAACGTTTCGTTTGTGTTAAAGAGTTGTCTGGGGTCGTTTCTTTACTACTGGTTAAGTTTAACTTGTGTGTGGTAGAAGTATCGGGTTTTGTACTCGGTATCGGCAAGTACTCACATCCAAGTATCGGTATCGGATCGGTTTGAAAAAATTGGTATCGTTGCATCCCTAGTTAAAATAACTGAAACAAAGCAACTAAGATGACCTTTAATGGAGATCGTTCTGTCAAAGGATTTCTGTAAATACAAAAATTACAATCACGCAAGTTTATTGAGCAATACTGCAAGAAGATTAGTTAATTTTGTTCTGGAGTCAGACCACACATAAAGACATGATAAATGCCATTTCCCCCTTGACCTTACCAGCTGGCAATTAATGATGAACTGTGAGAATATTAATTGTAGGGGAAGAACTGAGAGGAAAAAGTGGGGCTGGACAACCTTGACATTATTTGATTCTTAACAGACTTGCGATGTTAAGTGTAAGTTAGTATCATTTGGCCAAAAAGGTCAATTCATGTTACCGCTACTAATTACTGCCATTTGCCTGTCTGGCAGATAATCAGTATCACACAGCTGCACAGTCAAGCTATGAGCAGCTGTACAAGGAACTGATCTTTGTATTACTTTTGATATGAATTTACACAAACACACAAATTCAACTTTAACAGCTATGAAGGAAATAAAATGCTGCTGATTATTTTTAGATAATACACATGTCCTCCGTACTACACGTTCCTCATGTATCCCCCCCCCCCCCCCAATGTGCTTTATTCAACTGTGCACCACACAGGGAGAGCTCTTCCCTATTGATCCTTGGGGAAATCCCGTCTGTGTGGCACCTGTTACATTTTTCAGAGAGGAGGATGTCCTCCCATCTACCAGCCCCTCACCAGCACATACAATACAGACAACCCTATACCCCTCCGAAACACAACACATGGATATACAGTGTTAAATATAGATCTCTCAACATTTGTCCCCGAGGAGCACCAATCTGATACCATTGTCTCTGGGTACATTACACCCCACACTCACACAAAGCTGAATCTATGAGCTCAGCTGGAGGACAAGGTAAAGAGCTAGACAAAGGGCAGTTTATACACCACAGTGCCTTCCTCTCTCCCTATCTGCCTACAGGGCAGAGCTTTCCTGGCACCTGAAGATACCAGAGGAAAGGAGAAAAATCCCGGCGGGGTCTCTGATCTGTTATCAACCAAAGGTCAGAGTTGACTCACGAGTCAGGTTTTGTTTCAGATGTTTCAAGCTTCATGAAAGAGATCTGGGCAGAGTGCTCTGTAGCATTGTGCAAAGCCAGTAATGGTGCCACTGCCCCCTCCTGGCCAAGTCAATATTGACTCAGAAGAAGCAGTTTGACTTCTTGATGCAGTGCCTGCTGTGTCTGGAGATGCAGAGGTGGTAGCTTTACTGAAGTTAAAGTTATGACACAGCCAATAATTCTGTCTATTCAAAGCAAACGTAACTGAAAGATCAGGCATTTTGAGTGGAAAGTACATTATATGACAAAAGTAAAGGCACTTTCTCCCGTGGATGATTTTATACTAATGGATCAGTGTATAAGTAGAATTATAAGTAGAATCAGTGTATAATAGAAGTAGACAACTGTCACAGCTCACATAGCTGTCAAGCTGCACAAGTCAAAAAACAGAAAAATACTTTTCTGTTGAAAACTAAGAGCTCATTTTAAGATGTTATGAAAATTGTTCCACCGCTGACAAAAGAGTGACCGTAAAGTCACTGACATTTTCCTTTTCAGGTCAAAGAAAGTTACAGAGACTGGTTTCACACCCTGGGCATGTGCGAGATAATCTTTCCAGTCTCTGTTTTATTTTTTTGTGAAGCTGCCGGACTGGCGGGCAGCGACGAGGTGCATCCTGAACACGTTAGTTTACGCCCAGACTGCAGCTGTGTCAACAGCATTGCCCACGCAAGATAGTGATAATCCGTCAGTGTATGACTGAGGGCACAGATAAGATGCATAACAAGTTTGCAAACTCTCTTAGACTTTAAAATGTAGAGTTTGACATTTGTGACATTAAAAAAGTGTTAATCTTGATCTTGGTATTTCTCCCACACACTTATGATGACGAATTATACCATCATCATTTACAGCAAAATAAACTCCTATCACCACCGTAAGGTTTGGTATGTTCCACTTATCCAGACTTAAGTAGAGCTCTGAATACATTACTGTAAGTGGCCTCTCTCTCTGAATCACCATATGGAACTGATCTGCTGGTTATATTGAAGGACCTGGGCTCAGGTCAAAGGTCGCTGCAGGTCATTAGGGCCCCATGAGTATCTTCACACCACAACTGCCTGAAGCCAAATCAGCAGCATCTGCCCTACAACATGGATGCTGATTTACTGGTTAAAGAGGAGCTTTCTGCATAGAAAACAAAAGCCTGGCCAAAGTCAAAGGTCTGCTTTGTGTTATTAGAGGTCATATGAGGTCATTGAAAGTCTTACAGGGAACACTAAAGCACATTTAACCCTTAACTGGAGTTCACTGCTGTGGAAAACTTGCAGTGAATTGGAATTTCATTTGGGGTTTTTTATTCCAATGACTGAAACATTTTCTCAACAAATGAACTTGAGTGCTGATGTAAAAAGTGTTTACCTCATCAAAGGTCGCAAAGGCCAGAGGTTAATCAGATGAGGGAGTCTCTCAGCTCATAATGAGGCCCTCATTTAAACAAAATAAACATGCAGGTCGAGGTCAAAAGTAAAAAGTAACGGACACATAAAGAGCTGATATGGCAAAACCTGAATTTCTATTTACACAAATGGTGTTCCTTGTAGAGACAAACCCACGAAAAATGATCACCTCACTCAGTTTGCCCATCATTTTATACCATCTGTTTTGTATGGGTCACAAAATAGCACCACAGACAGTCAGAGTATAGGTGGGGAATGATGTCAAGCAGAAAAAGAAACAGATAGTAGCTGATGACATGAATGAAGGTATAAATAGTGCTGAACTTGGATTCAAATTGTTGCCTGAATCTTAAATCAATTATAATTTAGCTCTGTGTGAAAATGTAATATTATATCACTTTAATGTGTCCAAAGACATTTAGAGTATTTAATATTAAATAAATGTAACCATTCATAAGGTAAAAACAGTAAATATTTGAAAACTATCTAATGGGAAGCAAGTTAATTTGTCTTTATATGGCCTTCATAAAATAATCATTTATGATGATTAAAAAATAACTCATTACAAAAACAAAGCAAACACACAAGAAACCTCAGGCTTATTAAATAGCTTTCTCTTGAAGTTTTAACTAACCTGTGGCTCCATTAAAAGGTCAGAGGGCAGAGTTCAATGTTTGACCCAAATACTGCTAACCAGTGCAGCAGGGTATGTGTGTGTGTGTGTGTGTGTGGAGGGATGTAGTATATGCATTAGAACACAATAGTGCATTAGAACACAATGGTCTCAGCTCTCTCTCCCATTACTGCCACATCCACTCTCCATTCACCACTTCCTGGGCATCTGGTTTTACAACAGACTGGAGC
Organism: Pelmatolapia mariae; assembly: GCF_036321145.2. NCBI lineage: Eukaryota > Metazoa > Chordata > Actinopteri > Cichliformes > Cichlidae > Pelmatolapia > Pelmatolapia mariae. Next base: position 34,186,309 of record NC_086237.1, on the reverse strand, counting down.
GCAGTGTTTGTTTCTCTCCCAAGCCTTCCAACTGCAACAAACACACAGTCAAAGCTGACCTGGACAAATACTCAGAGGGAAACACATAGCGCCAGAGCCCACATTCCTGCTGCAGATCTGGGCCGTTATCAGCGATGGCTGGAAACAGAGGAGGGGAGGCCCAGGAAGTGAGGACGGCGTTGGCACCTTATATATATCTGAGCAAAGTCAGATCCAAGAGAAAGGCAAGAAAATATTCAGACTGTAGTTTTTAAAGACGTTTATAGAGCTATCCCAGAGTGATCCAGCGGGAAAAACCTTTAGAAGTATAGTTTACTGTTCATCAGTTGATTAGAACCATATTATCACCATGTTTCAACATCTCTGCATGTAAACTATTGTAATCGTTATTGTTAGACATCACTTCAACACTCCAGTCATTATAACTGCCTCTGTTTCTTTAAAGATGCTTTATTGTGATTATGCAGTCACACAACAAAATTCTGTGCAGTAGTTCGCAGCTTAAAACAAACTGTATTTAAAACACAAACACAATGAATAAATATACACAATAGGGAAATATTTAACAGCTGATTTAGTATTTTTGGTAATACTAAAGTTTCAGTTATATTTTCCCCCTGGTGATGCATGCCCAACACGCAGTGGCTTGTACCCAACCAATGAGACGGTGGTGGAGGAGGCTGAGGTCAGGACTCTGTAATAATCCTGTCAGAATTCTATTTTTCTTCATCTTTTTTTTCCTTTTTTTTTGGTGGTCCTGGCTTTTGCACAAATTGTAACAGGAAACATTCCTCCCCAAACACCTTTGAAAGGTTTGAAAAAATCCTGCTTAGAAGGTGAAAAGCCATATTTACCAAAAAACTAATGACAGATCCAGCTGTTGCCAGTTGCAAGGGACTATAAAAGTGTGCCGCAAGATGAATATTCTTATAATTACGATGTGTTTGCAGAAGTCACTTGTAGATGTGTCTAAAGCATCTCTTTGACATATGGGAAATACAATGATTCTGTCCCCCAGCCTCCTCTTACAATGGCTAAACAAGTTTGTTGTTCTTTTTTGTTTAGATTGTGTTCATTTATTCCAATTTCAGAATCTTAAGCAGAGTCATGGCCAAACATAAATAACTGGTTAAATATGGCACAAAACTGCTGCCTCTCTATATGTCTCCATCTATGTTGGTGACATAAACACTCCATGGCGTGTTCATAGGGGAACTTTACAGATTACAGAAATCTTGGCCCTTTTACTATCCATATAAACTATAGAGAAACACAGACCTCAAAGACATTCATAAGGAGTTAACAAAGAGTTCTCCCAACTCTTTTAACTGCTTCTTTGTAGAAAGTTAAACCACCCACTCAACTTTTGATTCTTTTTCAGTCGTTCCACTGTGCTGTTTTTACTTTCACTTGTTCTTTTACATTAAACACATTAATGTTTAAGTGCAGGCAAACTCTGATCCCTTCTGTATAACGGGTGGGTCCATGATCACACCTGCAGTAATATGCCTGAGGCCTGTAACCTGTGCCTGCTGTCTGTTAGCTGGAAATGCTATTATGCGTGATTAATGAACAGCATGTTTGTTGGCACATGTTCTGTGTGTGTATGTGTGTGTGTGTGTGTGTGTGTGTTATAGCAGTTAGAGTTGTCACAGCTGTATACTGCCCTGAGGACAAAACCCCTGCACCTGCCTCTGTTTCTTATGGGCTAAACAAAATGTGTGAGCAGGAGTAAATGGAGTTTTTGTACAGATGAGCTCAAGCTGTCAGGATGTGATGAGGCCATCATACATATGGAGGAAAAATTACACAGTACACCCCCCTCGGCCCCGCCCCCTGGCCCTTTTCTTTTTCTTGTCCTTCTCCTTCTTCTCTTTATGCCATTATTCCAACTCCTCTCTTTTGCCAACCTGACCTCCACCTCCTGTCAGCTCCGACATTGTATAACCACACAAATAATAATGTTAATAATAAAATAAATAAAGAAAAGAAAAAGACTAACCAGAGGAGCCTGTAGTCTATAGCGCTCACCTTTGCAAAGCTAATGTACAACAGACCATGATTCTACTTGATAAAATTGCCACACAGTACAGGTTAAAAAAATACAAATAAAATAAATACATAAACACTAAACATTGTTCTTAGAATATATCTAATGGGGTCATTTAGGAGAAGACCTGGAAGAGCTGATGCAGAAGATGTGCAGTGAAGAAGATGTGAAGTGCACCTTGCATGTTGGGGCAAAACATCACCTCGGGAAAAGTTTCAAACTCTGACTCGCTGTTCACTTCCTATTCTCAAGACAAGCTAAAGTTTTATATTAACATCAATTCAGCATGATTTTTTAAAATATATGACTCACAAAAACAGCAAGAAAAAGTATGAAAAAAGCAGAGGGGCCTTGAGCTAAATCGTAAAAAAATACTCACAAATTAAAGCTAACATGAACATGTAACAGTGACTGCCACTGTTTAATGTGTTAACATACTAACATTTACTAATTAATACCACTAAAACCACAAAAGTAAGAAAAATTTAGGTGTCTCCATCTATGTTATTTGGTTAGCTGTAAAATCGTTATGGTCTTGCATTGTTTGGTGTTTGGGGTTTTTTTTTTTTCATTCCCTCCAAATCCAGGTTGAGTTGCCAGGTGCCTGTGAGTGGAGTTTGGGATTCCTGATCTTTACCTGTCACATCTTTTGCTTGTGAATCTCATCTTTTGCTTTTACTTAAGGACCAGCTCCAACGTTCGCTCTCCAATAGATTCTCTGCCTCCTTATAGTGGTAGTCAGGCTCCTCTATGATTCTCCTGTTGTTTTAAGTTTTCTTGTTTCAGAGAGTTCCCTGTGTGGGGAACTCTCGTTCCTGTCCCTGTTGAACTGGTCTGTACCTTCTTGAATTCCTTCTCAAAAAACTGACAGCTCACCTGCCTGTTGACTTCCCCACTGTGGCAAACAGACCAGTGGCCCACTTCAAGTATATTTCCCAGAATGATCAAGTAAGCAATCTCATATAACACTACCTGGAACAATTCTGTGGAGCTGATGTCAGTGGGCTAACCAAGGCTAGCCTATCTCTCCCCTCTTCTCAGGGGCTCCAGTCCTCATAATCTGAACTGTCCCCAGGAATTCCCATGACAGAATTCATCTCCAGTGTTTGTTCACCATTACTTAAGAAACCTTTTGAACTTGTCTGCACAGAGTCCTGCTTTAGAGCACATTTATCATTTTGACAAATTTAGACATAACAATAGCACCAGATGAAGAATCAGAGGCTCTTGTGGTGGTCTTTATGTTACCTTTAAGGCAATCCATGCAAACGTCTCACCAAGAAGATGGCTAAAGAGTCCTTTTATTTGAGATAAGTGCTTGCATTATCATACTCACAATGATCTTCTAATCTTTGAGTATACTCAAAGTCTATAGCTTTAAAGAGGCCCTGATTCTAGTAAAAGTCTGTGTTTTCCTATAGATTCAAACGTAAAGTACAGCTTGGATGAAACAGAACTCTTCTGCACAAAATGATTAAAAATACTAACAGCCTCATTAACTTTCTATGCTGGTAAAATGCTGCCTGTCCTGCTGATCCTTCTCACTTGGATCTGTGTAACCTTTAGCAGTTTTCACGTTACAGCTGTGCTTCACCCAAGACTCATACAACTCATACAACATGCTGTCAACTTCTCACAGTACATGAAGCCATTAGGAATTGATAGATGCATTTAAATAAATAAATAAAACATATACACATCTTCCACGAGACCATAACTAAAAACATTTTGGCTGATCCTCTGAAAACATAAAAGGTTAGAACCAAATTTCGGGGTAATCCAAACTGGTGAAACTTTTCTTGAAGCCATATTGCTCCACAGGTTAGAAATGTGTGAAAAATCAGGCCCGTGGCTCCTTGATGCTGACGTTGTCACTGTAGATGAAAACAACTTTCCTTGAGGATTTAGCTAGTTTCTTTTACACAACTACAAAGAGCCCTCATCTGTTTTGCATCATCAAAAATTAACTCCATTCTTTAAAATAACAAAATGCCATGGGTGCATCGTTGGAGAAATCATTTGGATTTTTTTTCATCTCAGGATTTGCTATGCAGAGTGATTTTCTGGGTCTCCACAGGCTTTAATCAGAGAGTAAAAAATGGAAACCTGCCAAACAAGGGGCTCTGATTTTGAGAATCCCGCCTCAGGTTAAGAGGCAACGAACTATACAAGGCTTTGATCTGAGTTCATACCTAGGCAGAATAACGATGATACCTCTGACCAGAGCTATTGACGTCTGCGGAGTGTTAGCATGCTGCAGAGGGGAATTTGTAGCCACACAGGCCCCTTTAATGAGTTTTATTTGTTTTGTTTTATCCCCCTCCACCTCCTATCACCTCAGCACACAGAGTAATGATGAGGGAGGGGTAGTACTAGTTAGGAATCACCCCTCTCCACACCTTCACGGGGCTAATTATCCGACCCTCTTGAGGATCATCTCCTAGCTAAAGGAAGTGAGATTTCTCCTTTTCTCTTGACACATAAGTCCACATTAACCCCCTTTGTTAGAGTAAATTGGAATACTGCATGTTTGTCTCCGTGCATATTGTTGGTGTGGAGGGGGCAAATAGTGCCTGGTATTTTCATGATAACTATTCGCATCTATGGGAGTCATAGCATGATGTTTTGCTGTACAAACAAAAAGGTAAGATCTCAACAAATGAAACCATTATGAGCAATGTTGCATTTGTTTTACTTATTATTAATTATTTTTCCTAATTTTGTGGAATAGGTATAGTTTTCATAGATTATTTCGCTCTTGAAAATAACTTTTTGTAACCCTGTGATAACTTAGAGAAGTAAATTCAGATAACAGAAAGATACCCTGGGTATGTTGAACTCTATTTGTAGCTCAGGGTCTGGAGAGATTTGAATAAAAAACTGTTTGCCCATTTGAACCAGCAGGACAAACTGTCATGGTCCCTGTTTTTTGGACCCTTGGTTAATGTTTCTTTTTAGATTGTGAGAATGTTTTTAAGTTTTGTTCCTTGTCTCTCTGGTGAATGGGGTTGTCAGCTTCTTTGTTATTTATTATTTACCTTGGGGTTGAGTTTTCATATTCCTTGGTTAGCCAATATTTATTTTCCAGGTTTATTGTTGTGTTATCCATTGCATTATCTTATAGCCTTCTGGGTTTTTCCCAGCATATTTGTATCTCTCTGTGGTTCAGTATGTCCTGGTGATATCTAGTGCTTTGATCACTTTGCTCTGTTCCCTGTTTAATTCTGAGTTGTGGACAATCAGAATGAGATGCTTTTGTGTAATATAGCACCATACCAAGCCCAATCGAGATCTTCACTGGGAGGCAGAGCCTTCTGTGAAACCAGCCCCCAGTTTGGATTTGGGAAACGGACACCCTCTTTACTTTTATGATTGATGGTTCAATTCAGTTCAGTTTTATTTATATAGTGCCAAATCACAAAGTACTTTATATTAAAAAGACCCTACAACAATACAAGGAAAACAGAGAAAACCCCAACAATCATATGACCCCCTATGAGCAACTGCTTTGGTGACAGTGGGAAGGAAAAACGCCCTTCTTAACAGGAAGAAACCTTCAGCAGAACCAGGCCATATTTAAAAAATGTATTATTATTATTATTATTATTATTATTAGTAGTAGTAGTATTATTATTCCTGCATTGATCAGGCCATGCTAAAGGCAATCGCTGATATCTAACATGGATAACATGAGTATGACTCTTTCCAGGTTTTGTGGGCAGAAGTTAGAGTATTTAGAGCTCTTTCGGGTATCTTTACTTACGTTTTTTTTTTGTCATTGTATTTAGTCATACGATCGTAATAATATTATGGTATGTTTCACATGCTTTTGTTTATTTTGGTGTTACGTACACAATATATTTGTGTATTTCTACGGTGAAACTACTTTTCCATAGCATGAAGTATATGTAAAACTCCTGTAACTTTTTTGTTAATGCTGCACAAAAGTAAAAACCTCAACTCTCAGTGTCTCCAGGGCTCAGCATGAAACGTTAATCCATCTGTCCCACTTCACAGTAATTTTCACATTCTCAGAAGTCATAATTACTGACATGGATGTTGCCTAGAAAGTGTGTCCTTTAGCAGTATCGGTCACAGCACTTCCTCCACACAATACGCTTCCTATCTCGCTGTCAGACGGCAGGTCCCAGTCCATCCTTTCCTCATTAAGCATATGTCTCATTTTCCATTTCAGACAAGAGATAGCATAGAAGTGCTCACAAAAGCACTATTTTCAGGCCCTCGTCTGAAAGTCTAATGAGAGCAGATCAAATATAACTGACACCGAAGGGAGACAAAGGGAGACGTAGCCCTGGGTGAGAGATGAGGCGAAGCAGAACAATGGACCAGAATGTGCTGTCACTGCGGCGGTACGGAGCAGGACTAGAGAATGCAGATGATTCTGTAATGAGGGATTAAGTGGTGGATTATGGGTCTTTATTAAGATGTTTCTGATCCTCATTAGGCTGAATCTTGTATCAGGGCATCGATTCCCTGCTTGCTCACTGGATTGGCTGTTCTCTGGAGGAAGAGTGGAAAGGAAAGAAAGAAGAGTGAGAAAGAATGATAGAAAGACGTGCACTGCTAATATGCTCCTCCGAGGAATGGGAACTAAAAAAAATTACGAAACAGGCAGTGAATTGTGCATATTTCTTTTGTCGTTATTGTTGAAACTTTTATTTCACTAATTTAAACGAGGACCCACGCAGGACAATTAATGAGAACAAACCAAAATCTAAATTTTAATATGTCATCCTCATACAACAGACATTACTTCTCATCACTTTCACAGGATTAAGAGTCTACAGCCATACTGACGGCTCTTTGTGGCTGTCTTTAAGCACCGTAGTAGTTTGAGTTCTGTATTGGTCCATGTACACGTTTTTTAACAGAGGCTATAATAGGGAGTCATGGAGGGGGACGTTTTTTCTGTAGTATGCAGGTTATGTGCACATTACATCGATATTAAAACAGTCAAAAATTGTTTTCTCTCTCATCTAAATCAAAACAGTGTCAGAGTTAAAAGTGAAAATTGCTCCATGAACAGAACGATGAATAAAAAAAAAGAAGACTAATATTAAAAATCTCAAGGTGACTTTAAGTCAAACAATAATTTAAGAATCACTTAATGGGACCTGTTATCCTGTTTTCCAGCTCCATGTTATATTAGGCCTTGGTGCCCCCCTCAGTTTATCCAGTGTTTGAATAAACAAGACATCCCTTCATACTGATATCACAAGACCAGAAATAAACTGTGTTATTTAGAGCTGCCTGAAGCCTGAGCGTTTGGCTCATAAAGATTTCTTCAACATGCTGGCCTCATTATTTGAAGGTTTGACCATATTTAATAGGAGCATCCACCACTGTAACAGTATACACTCACCAGCTACTTTGTTAGATATACCTGATCAGCTGTTTGTTAACACAAACATCTAATTAGCTAGACACATTTAGGCATCTAGAGTTAAAATGACCGAGCAACAAATTTAAGTGACTATGAAAGTGGTGTAGTTGTTGGTGCCAAATGGTCTTAATATGTGGGAAACTCGTGATCTACTGGGACAACAAAATACAGACTAGACTGCTTTACAACCACAATATGCAGAAGAGCATCTCTGAATGTGCTACACATCAAACTTTGAAGCAGATGGGCCACAGCAAAACTTGACAACAGAAAATTGGAAAAATGTTGCCTGGACCTGATGAATCTTGGTGTCTTGTAATAAATTTCTTTGTACTGAAATGATTGAATCAACTGCTGTTAGGCCATGTGAAAATTCAGAAAACATGCATGCCATCACCAAATGTCACAATGGTTGTTGTGATATATCAGTATGTCAGAACAACAAATAGAGAATAAAAACAGACCATGAGCATATTGTTATTATGTAACTGCTGTATATACACTGTGCTTTCAGGGTGCTTACCTGTATGCCTGCTCTATTCTTTTGCTCTAATGAGAACAGGACTGAGGGAAACAGTCTTGCAGAAACAAACCTAGGTGGTCCAACAATAACATTTGGATCTAATAACAACTCACACTGAAACCTAATTGGTACAATGTAAATATAATCAGAGAATTTCAGCTATGCAAGTATTTATATGCCATTGTCCAAGTTTACTATAGAAGACTCTAGACACAACGGTTTTAGTTCTGAGACTAAACTTCCTTTATTTCAACAATTGCAACTATTGTTTTATAAACAACAAAGCTGCAGATCAGCATCATGTATTATGATTTCTCTGCTATTAAACAAAAGGTTTTACAGACAGTTACAGGCCCAGAAATTTACAGTGACTCTAAATGAAGGCCCCCTTCTTACAGCATGCTCAGAAACACTTACTGCTCTTTACAAGCATAAGTACTCAGTGTATGTTTTGGTTCTGTGGAAAGATAGTCTTCACAAAGGGTGAAGTCTACAAAGACTGTAAAAAACTAAAGTATCCTTCTAGAAGAAATCAAAAATGTCATACCAGTAACCTATAAGCCTGTAAGTTAAATCTGTATTCTTTCTAATGGCCAGCAGAGGGCGACTCTTCTGGTTACAAACAAGACTGTTTACAACCAGAAGAGTCAGAAAATGAATGTTCTTACCCTCAATAAACACTTTTCTAAAGGGCTCATGCTCTCAGTCACTAGTTTGAAGCCTTAATGAATAGAATATGATGTTCATTTTTAAAATTTGAGTCCCAGTTAGAGTAGAGGGGTCAAAAAAGCAAACTATGCTTTGGGTCTCTGTTGTATCAATCTGAAATGTTCCAGGGTTTCTCTTATTCATCACCCCTTGTGAAAAGGCTAGGCTCAAGACCAGAATATAACTAAACAATAAATGTCTACATCCATCTTTAATATACAGTCTATGTTTTTGTTTTTGGGGGTTTGTTTGGCCTTTTGAAAAAAATTTGATAGATGCAGTGAAGAGTGACAGGAAAGCAGAGGGAGAGAGAGGGGAAGACATGTGGCAATGGTCATATTTGAACCTGGGCCTGCCGATTTCAGCCATTTGGCATATACTCACCTGCTCATTCCAGTGAGCTAAATTTGGGCCCCACAGTCTATGGCTTTTAATGTAAAAAGATATGAAAAGAAGGTTATAAGAAGTTCACTGTGACAGTGAAGTTGTGGTACATATAAGTGAACATTTTGTGCTAAAAGGTTGCACAAATTTCACTTGTAGCTGATTTTTGAAAGAATGTGGTTTGAAAATAAGAATAAAAAGCAAATGACTTGCTACTTCTGAATTACTGAAACGTTAGAATTTCTGAATGAACGTAAGTACTCAAAATCTACTCAAAATAAACCATGACTTCAACACACCAGTAGTTCAGTTCATGACAGCTTTATTTAGTGCAAAGACAGCCTAGTAGCAGGAGTCAGTGATGCGCCTCATGCTCATGAACCTCATGCCGCTGAATCCCATGTTCATGAAGCTCCTGTACTCTCCAGGCCTCATGTACATCATTCTGCCTCTGTAGTGGGGCTGCTCGTACATCAGCCAGTGGCCATCCATCACGTTGCAGGACATGCAGTTGGACATGCGGTAACGGTCCATGATGTTATCACAGTCGTCCATCAGCTCATACATCTGACCACCAAAGTTCTCTCTCTCGTAGATCCTCATCCTGTAGGATCCCCTGTACTGTGAGGCAGAAGACAAATGGATTTAACTCAGAGTATTTTAATGATGTCATTTAGGGTAAATGAAGACTGGCGTAAAATCTTACCATGGGGATCATGCGGCAGGACCTGATGCAGTCGCTCATGCCCATCATGCTCATGTAGTCAGAATATTCACCCCTCCTCAGGAAGTACTGGTTGCCCATGTAGTTGGTGCGGTCGTACACCATGAAGCAGCCTCTCTCAACCCTGCAGGAGTGGCACCTGCTCAGGTAGGAGGACATGTCAGGGCAGTCGTTCATGACCTCATAGGAACGACCCTGGAAGTTCCTGTCCTCGTAGAAGATGATCTGTGGGGAGAAAGGAAAAGAGGACATGTGAGGCATTTAATTTTTGAAGCTGAAAGAGTTGGTGAGTTCAATAGTAGTGCTGTTAAGTAGAAAGTTAAGGTGCAGCTTTAAACTTCTAATGAGGAATAAATGAATTTAGAGATTTATTCCTTTCTGTTAACTCTTAATGTATCAGCTTCATGTCTGAATGAGCAAGCTATGATTTTTCTATAAAGGTAACTAATCTAGTTTTACCAGGTCAGACCCAGCAGCTTTTACAAATCACTTATACAAGAAGTGCACACATTTGAATCCACAGAGTCAGATGGGTGCTTACAATAGCACAGCAAAGTTCTCTTTCTGAGCTGTTCAGCTCATGAGAGAAGCTCTTAACAGAGGCTAACATGTACATAGTGACATTTTATCTCGTAAAGTCTGTTTCTATTTTGTTATGCTTTTTCAGTTGGCTTAGAATTTTAGAGTTTTTTTACTAGAAGAAATAACTGCAAGCTGTAGTTACTGAACCAAACAAGCACAGGCTCTGGCTGGAAAGCAAAAATAGAACTCTGAGATGCTTTAAAGTGGAGGAAAATTATACAATACACCATTCGTGCTACACCTCATGATTGGTTGCTGTTGCAAATATAAATGTTATATTTTAATAAACACGTGTTTAAGATCTTAAAGGCAATTCTCTTACCCTGCTCATCATGTTCATTCCAGTGGTAGTCATATTGCTGGTTATTGGGCTGCTGGCTGAGCTGCTGGTTGAGCTGCTGGTTGCTGCTGATGTTTCTGCTCTTGCACCAAACTGTATCCTACCTGGTTTAACCCTTTCCTTTTATACTAGACCCGACTGCACCAGCCCTTTGTCCAAACCTCCTGAGTCAGCAGCTGTGTCATAGAAATGCACTGAATATGGAGGGTTTTGTCCACATTTCCAGGGGCCGGTGAGCTTAGAAAATCCTTTCAGCTGCGGTTCTCGTACATCACAGGGTCAGAGAATGGGTGAAAGGGTTAACAATCAGAGGTCACACCTTGACATTGTTTATTCAGTGTGACTTACACTGTTTTGTCAGCAGCAGCGTTTTTCTGCCATTTCTTTGTGCTATTTGTAAAGTGACTGACTTTAACGTGTTGCAGTGAATGGAAAAGCTTTTGTCTTTTCATGAAAACACCCAGACAAGCATTTTTTGGGGGGGATCAACTGAGCTAAACTAATGATGGCAAAATAAGTTACTTAATGAAAAGAGGAACTTGGATATTAGCAATGTAGTGCACAATAATATTGAGCGATTGAGTAAATAAAAGTCAGAAGTTTAAGTTCAGAGTCCATAAACGTAATTTGGGAGGAAAAGGTATGGTTGTGTGAAATATGATATTATATAACCAGGCAGAGGGAAATTTTTATATAGCAAATTTAAGAAATAAACACGAACTAGTTATGAACTGCAAGTTACAGATTTTACAGTACTTATATAGAGTACAGCCAATATATTTGTGAGTGTTGTCATAATATATGTAACAGGGCACAAAGAAGAGAAATGCTGTGAAGCCTGACACAAAGTGGGAGACTTGTAGGTGTGTAAACTATCAAGGACAGCTAGGTTAGGAATACAGTAAATAAAAAAAAAAAATCTATCTATCTATCTATCTATCTATCTATCTATCTATCTATCTATCTATCTATCTATCTATCTATCTATCTATCTATCTATCTATCTATCTATCTATCTATCTATCTATCTATCTATCTATCTATCTATCTATCTATCTATCTATCTATCTATCTATCTATCTATCTATCTATCTATCTATCTATCTATCTATCTATCTATCTATCTATCTATCTATCTATCTATCTATCTATCTATCTATCTATCTATCTATCTATCTATCTATCTATCTATCTATCTATCTATCTATCTATCTATCTATCTATCTATCTATCTATCTATCTATCTATCTATCTATCTATCTATCTATCTATCTATCTATCTATCTATCTATCTATCTATCTATCTATCTATCTATCTATCTATCTATCTATCTATCTATCTATCTATCTATCTATCTATCTATCTATCTATCTATCTATCTATCTATCTATCTATCTATCTATCTATCTATCTATCTATCTACACAGCAGAACTTTTGGTTAACGTGATTTTTACTTGTAATAAAGGCTGAACTGAATACAGTCATCCAAAGATTTAAAAGATGTGTGGTATTAAAAAAACACATAACAATATATAATGTATTTACTTATACTTGTAAAGTATGAGTACCTTAATTAAAAGCAAAGTTGATATTTATGTTACATTTATGAATTTTGGTGCTGGATACATATGATATTTGTCATCAGATTGTTTGTGGGCTGACACATCCCTTTGCAAATATTTTTTTCTTTTTTTGTAAATTCTAAGCAAAAATGTTTAATTTAAAGCAGGAAATAAACCAAAAGATTGAGAAGGTAAAACAGATAACGTAACATGCTTTGGTACAGCTTTTGTTTTATGAATCAGATATTTTGGAAGTGTTTAGGGGAATAAATTATTTCCTACAAAATTTATATTCTGATTATAATTGCAGGTGTTCATATTCTGAGCCTCCAGAATTAATGCTGTGGTGAATAAATGGAAAAATAAACCTTGGAGTCATTTTCTCATTAACAGTAAAAGTACAGTAAAACCGTATACTCTGGAAAAGATACTATTGGCAGTAAAAGGAAAAAACAAACAAACTTGTTTATCAAAAGAATCTAAAAAACTTGTTTTCTTTATCATCTGACTATGGCCAAATAACTAGTAAATGTATCTGACTGGATTATAATTTAAAGCATTAAAATTTATAGCCCCATGGTATGTTTCTTTAAAAAATCTTTGTAAGCTGACTAATGCTTTTAAATACATCATTCAAAAATATACTGGATAGTATATATATATATATATATATATATATATATATATATATAAATCTGTGAAAGGAAAAAGTGGATAACTAAAATACTCTGTGTAATTAGTCTTCCACCACTCCATTCCAATATTAGTTGTCTGAATTATAAATTAAATTGAACTGTCACATGCTATACTTATCATGACACACCACGCAGATCAAAGTTTAGATCATCTTTAGGTCTACTCACTGAGAACAAAGGCTATGCTCTTGATTGTGATGTAAGTCAAAGTGGACAAATTTTAAGAGAATTAGAAATTGAATTGTAGCTGCAAATATCTACTCAATCGTATTACACTACACTGATTAAAATAGGCATGTTTTATGACATTTTGATGAGGGGTGGGCATGTTACTTGCACTTCCTGACCTTTGTTCTCTGTCATTTTTATAAAATACCCATGAGTCTTTTGATATCAATTATATTACATTTTTTTCTTGGCATTTTAAATGATATATTTAGTGAGCCAAAGCAAAAAAAGTGGTGCTCAAAAGAGGAAGGAAATAGGAGCGCAGGATGAACTTTGGATTTGAGCAGTGCTGTCAATAACTTTGGTGATGTTTTGAGAGGTGAGTTGCCTTGTCTTTTTGTTTTTTAAGTATTACTAATACTTATATGTTGAAAATGTGCACTCACAGTGTTACAGAGTTCTTATGCCAACGGATTGAGCTACAATGTAAGTTTAGTTAAAATTAGCCTCTTAGTAGGCTAATTTAGGTCAGATGTCTGTTGCCTGGAGTCCTCTCTCCTCGTATAAGATAAGCTCCCTGGAAATTATTCGAAGATGTGTAAGCTGCAGAAATGAGAAAGCAGGTGGTTATCCTAGCAGCTGACACACAGGTATGGAAGTAATACCCCTTCTTAGCACACAGGGGCGCTGTGATACATGCTGAGTTCAGACTGCGACTCTCTTGGTAACAAAAATCTGTGTTGTCAAGCGTTGCTAAGGAAGTCACGGAGCTACTTTTTAGTCAGTCACCCTGACACCAACAGTGCACAAAAGGTAGCTTTACTTTCAGCCTGATAAAAGAGACATAAATTGTTAGTGCAAACGACAGAAACTACTAAAGTTATCCGTTTGTTAATGTGGTCACAGAAACGTACGCTTTAGGCATTAGTTAGCACAGCTTTAGCATTTTAGCTTTGTTAGCTGCAGCTGCAGGTTGTTATCCAGTGAAGAGAAAAGCTTAACAGATGTTATTGTTGTGTATGCAAACGTGATTTAGATGATGGCCTAGGTAGAATTGTTAAAGTGGACTTTAACGGCGCTTTTCGTTCAGCATTAGAGTTGTTGAAACAAGCAGTAATTGCGTTAGTTCATGTGCTTTGTCTTTTTTAGCTACAGCAGTTGCTTTTAATTGCTTGAAATCGAAATGTTTGCTGTTTCCACTGATTGAGTATTTGATGCAGTAACCCTCTGCCGTGGCTGATATCAGAAAGTATATCAGACAGTAAAGTGATCGTTTGAAGGCCATGTCACTAAAATAAACTCCGCCGTGTGTCTGAACAGGTCTTGTGCCACTTGAAAATGAGAGCGCTTCATCCACCTCACCACAGCTGGACTCAGACATGAGAAGAGGATGACTGAGGATGGAGAGGACGGCCCCCTCCATCACTCCTGTGAGGCTCCTGGTAAAGGAGACTCGATTGCCAATGACAGCAGCAAACTCAAGACCTCCATAGTAGATGTAAAATCCACCAACGGGCACAAGGATGACCTTAGGCTTAGAAACACAGGGGAAGGGATCAGTCCGTATCAGCCCCGCCCCCCCTTGCTACCCAGACTGTCGAAGTCCAGCAAAAGCATTTCATTGGAGGAGACTGTGAGAACCAGGAGGCTGAGAAACAGCCAGGAGAGTCTGAGCGACCCAGCTGAGACCGGCTCCTCCACAGACTCGCTTAAAGAGGATGAAACTATTGTAGCTCCGAGTGGGTGTGTTCTCCAGGGTACAGCTGCAGTGAGGAATGAGCAGGATCCCAGTGCAAGACCCCATTCTGCTGTTCCAGCTGGATCCCCAGCCTTCCGGGACAGAGGGAGTAGTCTTTCTGACTATGAAAGGAGACCCCGCAGCCAGCAGAGCGACCTTACAGTCCAGCAGTGGAGGGCCGCCAAGGTGCGCCTGTCTCCGGTGCAACCCACCGGACCACTGCCTGCTCTGGAGAAGAGCTTTGCGTCAGCCACTTTAAGGGCAGCTAATAGGATTGACAGGGATTGTTTGGATTATGCCATGCCGGCCAGAGAGAAGCTTGGAGAAAGGCTCCACAGGAACCTGAGCGACAGCCGGCTTTTGGAGAACATGGGGTCGGATAGTGCCTCTGTCAACTCCATGAGGTCCACCTACAGCGTACTTAGCCCCATCAGACCGCAGGATATGAGGAACAGGTAGGTTTAGCAGGTAATATAAAGATGCACCTGTAGTCATCATCCTTGTGCTGGATTTGAATGCTCTATTGTAAGATGTCCTGTAGATTAAAGTAACTGCACTCAGCTTCCTTTATACTCATATTACCGTTCTATCTTTCCTTTATTACAGTACACTTTAGCTCCAAAACCCCCACACTCCCCTGCAAGCTGTGTTAGATTTAATTCATCTTTCATCATTCATCTTTCATTCCTCTTTCCAAGCTAAATTTGAAATGTTTACACGTCAGTCTGCGATACTTTGTGGTAAAGAAATCAACATCTGAGCTGCTTTAGCTAAGAATACATAAATAAGAATAAACAGCCTCCATTACTGGAGCAAAGAAGACATAGGTGTGAGAGTGCGATTAACACAGAATCTGAGGAGATTCAGCAGGGTTTTTGACAGGATGAGTGGTAAAAGGGTTCTTAGTCCACTGCTTTAATACTTAGTTATACAGATGCATTATTGACCTGGCCTCAGAGATAGCAGCCTTACAGTCAGCTGTGATTAAACTTGATATATGTGCTGATTTTACTTTTTGTCATTCAGGAGTTTTATGGAGGGCAGCGTGCTGGGTAGTGGTGCCTTGCTTGGGGCTGAGGAGCTGGACCGCCTCTTCCCCGACAGGAGAGTTGGCATCTACATCGCCACTTGGAACATGCAAGGAGAGAAGGTGGGAGGATGTTGGGACCTGCAGCATCTCTCACAAAGGTTTTTCTGATGGAGAAACTGAATCATAACCAAATTCCTGCCATTTTCAGGGCCTTCCAGTCAACTTAGATGATCTCCTCCTT
Source organism: Pelmatolapia mariae (assembly GCF_036321145.2). NCBI lineage: Eukaryota > Metazoa > Chordata > Actinopteri > Cichliformes > Cichlidae > Pelmatolapia > Pelmatolapia mariae. The sequence continues at coordinate 34,170,158 of NC_086237.1, read as the reverse complement.
CCAACAGACTCTGAATTTGCACAAGACTTTTATGTTATTGGGGTCCAGGAGGGCTGTCCTGACAGGTGGATCATTTAATGTTTTAAATAAAAGCCGGTTATTATGATGAATTACTCCGTCATGGCTCTCGTTTCTGCATACTAATATGTAACTTTGTTTGTGTGCAGGAGGGAGTGGGAGACCAGACTTCAGGAGAGTCTGGGACCTTACTATGTCATGTTATATGCAGCTTCACATGGTGTTTTATATCTCACTGTATTTGTCAGAAGAGACCTCATCTGGTTCTGCTCAGGTCTGTCCTACTCTACGTATTAGTTCAGGAGGGATGGTGATTGTGAAATGATATTTCTAAATTGCTCATATTTCTGTGGTGACTTGTGTATTTAATAGCATGTTGTCTTAAAGACAGGGTTTCTGGAGGTATTAAATGATTAAAATTGATTTCTTGTTCCTCAAAACAGGCTTTAAAAGGTTTAAATAGTCTTTAATTCAGATAGGTCTTTTATGCTGTTGAATTAACTTTATTTATTTATTATTTTCTCAACTAATCAATTATTTGAGCTTTAAAATCTGAAAAAAAAATCAAAGCTAAGCTGTGAATGTTTAGTTTTCTAGATTAAACCTTTCTATAATATACTTAAAATGCTGTTTACAAGTCAATACAGATGATATGAATATCAAAACACTTGAAAAGATCCTTTAGTTTCAACTTACAACTCTCTACTGATATCCTTGTTGCTTTGGATGAAATGCTCCACCTACTATAACTGGCCAGAGGATTGTGACAAGGATTTTGTTGTAGTGACATGTTGATTTGTGTGCACAGACATGAACCACCTTTCTTCTTCTTTATTTTTTTGCACAGAGGCGGAGCACGCCACAGTCACAACGAGGATCATCTCGCAGATCAAGACCAAAGGCGCAGTGGGGATTGCCTTCACCTTTTTTGGCACTTCTTTCCTTTTCGTTACTTCTCATTTTACCTGTTAGTATCAGCTTTTCCAAGTCAGAGAAGCTTTTTTTTTTTTTACACTGCACATTAGCTGTGTATTGCATTTAAACCCTACAGCCAGCCAGTGCTGCATATTTCTAATGTGTTTTTCTGTTTTTTTCCCAGCCGGTGATGCCAAAGTCTACGAGAGAATACTTGATTACAACAAGATTGTCGAGGCTCTAGCTCTTCCAAAAGGCCTTCCAGATACCAACCCTTACCGCTCCACGCCATGTAAGACTCTGAAGCTACTTTATGTGAATGATGTAAAATGTTAAAGCTAATTGGATGGTTTATGCATCAGAATACTTAATCTTTTAAAGATGTAACAGTTTAAATGTGGCATGCATTCATTCTGATAAGACAAATTATCTTAAAACATTGCAAATCACAACATGATTGATTGCAACATCTATAATTAGATTAAACATTCCTAGACACCTAGGTTTAGGATTATTTGCAGGAGGAGGGAATAAGCGGTCTGGCTAATATACAGGAAAGTTTTTCTCTATAAATATAAAAATCTATTTTTGTATTTGTTTCCATGGCCATCTTTGTACCAGCAGTTACTGATGATCTATATATGGTTAAAATTGTGGTTAAAATCTTAGTGCTTATAACACTAATTGCCAGAATTCAGTGAAAATCAATGGAATATCATTTTTCACTGCAGCTGACGTCACTACAAGATTCGATCAGGTCTTCTGGTTTGGAGACTTTAACTTTCGGCTGGATAAAGACAGGAGTGAGGTGGAGGCCATCATGAGCTCCACAGTAGGTGGCAATATGAGCCCTCTGCTGGAGCACGATCAGCTGTCCAAGGAAATGAAGGAAGGTATGCACATAGGAAGCCAAAGCATCAACATTTGCAAAAACTCAGAAAATTGATTTTGTTCATCTGGACGTCGTGCTTACAGTGGGAGAAATGTTTTGTCACTTCAGACTGAAAAAGTGGCTTGGCTGAGTGATGAAAATGATTTTCCCACAGAAAGTGCAATGACTGGATGAGCAGAATCAACTTTCTCGGATTTTCTTGCCTGGATGATTTTTTATGCATCCAAACAGTTGCAAAAGTTTTTATAGAAATAGGTTGTTGTTTTCCATTGATTCTTATCCTGTGAGTTGTTTGTCCCTCCAGGGTCAATCTTTAAAGGTTTCCAAGAGGCATCAATACACTTCTTACCCACGTACAAATTCGACATTGGTTGCGATGTCTACGACACCACTTCTAAACAGAGAACACCTTCATACACAGTAAGTAGAACAAAGACGTTGTGTCGCACATGACAAAAGATAAACGCCTTAAGTTTGTTAAAAACACTTTATCATTTCTATTAAAGTGGCTCTCAAACACATAGAACCTCTCTGTGTTCACAGGACAGGATCCTATTCAGGAGCAGGCAGGCTAATGACATAAAAACACTCATGTATACCAGCTGCTCGAACATCAAGACCTCGGACCACCGGCCTGTCATTGGTGTCTTTCAGGTCAAACTCAGGCCAGGAAGAGACAAGTGAGTCCCACTAACATTCACACATACACCTTAGTGCTGTAGTCCTTTTCAGTTAAATTTAATTTCACATAAAGTTGGAACTTAATAGCCCGAAAGAAGGCGAAAGTAAAAGTCGCCTTTTACTATGACCTATTTGACATTTGGGCCTAGCACTTGTTTCTAGAGAGGCACTGGTGTAGGCTTTCTGGCATGTGTGGAGACTTATTGAGGTTAGGCACTGGCACAGGGTCTAGGGAAAAGAGATAAGAGCTTTTTTTTGGTTCCCACTCCTGTCATCCCATTCAAGTTTTCAACAAGTAACATAATTTATGAAGTAATATGTTAGATCAGATTCAGATGGGTTTTTTAATGACACCAAATCACAGTAGTAGTCAGTCTTAAGCTCTTTGTATTGTAAGGTTAAGAACTCTCCATCAGTAGAAACCCAAGAATCTCCTTTGACTAAGCATTTAGAAAATAAAGGAAGAAAAAGTCATCCCCAAGCAGTAGCAGCCTCGAGAAGACAGAACAGAGTAGAATAGAGAGAGAACGAAACACAAACAGGATGAAACTACGTGCAGTAGTGACATATAAAGGGGTAGAGGAAGAGAGTCCCCCAGAAGCTCCAGGCTTTAGTGATGTAATAAACTGTGCTGTCGTGGATTTTCGTAGGTAGTGCAAAGGTCACCAATGTGAAAGAATCCTGACAATCTTTAGCTGTGGTCACAAAACGGTAGCTCTGTGTCATACAGTCTACATGATTCAAATTTGATGGCCTACCCAGGTTTATTAAGTCCATGTTGCACAGTGTGGGTTGCAGTTAACTTAAAATGCTGCTGAAATATTTGAATGCATGCCTTAAATGATGGTTCTTTTTCATTGGGCTGTAATTGATCATTTGCTAAACAATCAGTTGTGCTTTATGCATTTTGACCTTCTAGCACCTGTAATGTTGTATTTGCTTGTATTTTTGTCAGCATTCCTCTGTGTGCCGGACAGTTTGACCGAAGCTTGTACTTGGAAGGTATCAGGAGGAGGCGGATCACCAGAGAAATAAAGACAAAGGAGGCCATGAAGAACCAAAGCAGCACGATCTGCACCATCTCTTGAAACCCATTAAGGAACACTCTGGACCGGATCAGGCCGGATTGGATCAGACCTGTGCCAGAAACAGGAAGGCCAGAAAGGACAAAAAGGAAAAACCAAAGTTGTCTTAACTACACAAATCCCAGCTGTGGTCGAGGTAACTGAGGTGCAGCTGTATCCCGAAGAAGCTGGCTAGACTCGAGGGCAGGGATCTCGAGGTCATGCAGACATCAGCATTCTGGCCTTTATTTATTCTGCCCCCTGTACTCAAACATGACTAGGGAAGGGGGGTCTCCCTTTGTGGCTTAAAGTTCAGTCACATGCTCCAGTGTGGACTGATAAGACCTTACAGAGAGTAACAATACCTATTTTCTCTCTATTTTTTGTAGCCGTTTAAGAAGCATCATATACTATAATACTCTGTTTTTCTGAATGCTACACCAGTGTTCAAATGCCTTGTGATTTTTGTCATGAAGTAATGTACTAAACATAACTACAACACACTTTTAGGTGTCTGCTTTGTTGGAGAGTTTTGAGGATCAGGTCAAATATAGACTCTGAAGAGCATGTTGCACCTTGTTAAGAGCTACTGTTAAATTCAGGGAAATTATAGTTATTTAATGCTTTTATTCAATATTTCTTAAAGGAACTCACTTGCTATAAAAAAAAGTTTGAGCATTTTAATGATATTACTACTATATTACTACCATTATTGCTACCTTTTGTGTGATTAGGCCAAGTGAACCTTTGCAACACTCAACGCAATGCCTTACCTCTCATCTTATTACTGTGTAAACTGTCCATGTACTGTATGTAGCAGCACATTAATCATTTGCATTCCCAGCATGAAGAGCATTCTGTTTTGTTTTTTTTTTCTAAAAAGTGCCTGTGGGTATTGTTTTTACATCATCAGGACCTCTTATCCATAACTGTATCTTTTTATGTCACCTGATGTAACATCCCATAATAAAGGTTTGAAAACACCTTTGTTGGATACATTTTGCCCATAACAGATGTATTTAAGTGTGGGGGAGTAAAATGTGTTGCGATGTTATCAACTTAATATAGTAGTTATAATACTGTGTTAAATCTAAGGTGTAGCTGAGCACCAGCTTCCAGAGCTTAAAGATGAAGCCTGTGTGGGAATCTCCAAAACCTCAGTTTCTCCAATGGCCACTTGAGGTTGGTTCTTAAACTGAGTCAAAAATAATTGTCCGTTTGTCACTACCAAAGGTTAAAGTTAGGGGCATGATTTACAGGCTCACAGCCTCTCGTCTGATATACACTACCAGTCAAAAGTTTGGTTTTTCTTTATTTTTATGACAATTTACATTGTAGATTCTCACTGAATGAATATGTATGGAATCATGTAGTAAACAAAAAAGTGTGAAATAACTCATGTTTTATAGTCTAGATTCTTCAAAATAGCTATTCTTTTCTTTGATTACTGCTCTGCACACTCTTGGCATTCTCTCGACGAGCTTCATGTGGTAGTCACCTGAAATGGTTTTCCACTTGTTGGCCCTTTTCCCGTCACTCTGCAGTCCATCAGATCCCAACCCATCTAGACTGGGTTTAGGTCAGGTGACTGTAGAGGCCAAGCCATCTGGTGCAGCACTCCATCACTTTCCTTCTTGGTCAAATAGCCCTTACGCAGCCCGGAGGTGTGTTTGGTGTGATTGTCCTGTTGAAAAATAAACAGTCCAACTAAATGCAAACCTGAGATGGGATGGCATGTTGCTACAAGATGCTGTGGTAGCCATGCTGGTTCAGCATGCCTTCAGTTTTGAAAAAATACCCCCAAAAGGGTACCAGCAAAGCACCTCCAAACCATCACACCTCCTCCACACTTCACAGTGGGAACCATGCATGTAGAGACCATCTTTTGATCTTTTCTGTGTCGCAGAAAGACACAGCAGGTGGAACCAAAGATCTCAGATTTGGACTCGAGCAGTCTCCTCTGAACAGTTGATGTAGAGATGTGTCTTCTACTGTGAGGCATTTATCTGGGCTCTTATTTGAGGTGCTGTTAACTTGTGATTTTCTGAGGCTGGTGACTCAAATGAATTTATCCTCACCAGCAGAGGTGACTCTTGGTCTTCCTTTCCTGGGGTTTTTGCGACTGCACTTGGGGACACATTCAAAGTTTTAGCAATTTTTCGTACTCACTGACCTTCAGTTCTTAAAGTAATGATGGACTGTTGTTTCTCTTTACTTAGCTGATTGGCTCCTGCCATATTATGAATTTTAACAGTTGTCACAGCTGTCAGCTGTGTACAAACCTTACTTCTGCACAACACAACTGATGGTCCCAAACCCATTGAGAAGGCAAGAAATTCCACAAATGAACCCTGACAAGGCACACCTGTGAAGTGAAAACCATTTCAGGTGACTACATCATGAAGCTTATTGAGAGAAGGCCAAGGGTTTGCAGTGCTGTCAACAAAGAAAAGGGTGACTACTTTGAGGAATTAGGGTGACCAACCATCCTCCTTTTTTGCACTTGTTGACTTGTAAAAGCCTATATGATATTTTTTATTTTACCATTCATTAACGGCACAGAGAAGGCATTGTTTAAATATGTTAAAGTTGTCTTTAAGCAAACAGTATTATTAAAGTTCTTCAGGACTGGGCCAAGTGTCCACTTTTTGGGAAACCAAAATATGGTCACCCTACTAAAATATAAAACATATTTAGAGTTAATTATCCGTTTTTCTTTGCTTCATAATTCCATATATTTTGCTTTATATATTTGATGTCTTCAATGTGTATCTACAATACAGAAAGTAGTAAGAATAAAAAAAACAACATTAAATGAGAGGTTGTGTTCAAAGTTTTGACTCTTAGTTTGTGCGTTTCTGTGAGAATATACATGAAACAGACAAAAAATAATCAAGTCAACATACGTAGACATAATCGCTGTAAGTCAAACACTCAGACTATAGACTGCTTTTTCTATTCTTTGCCCTTATGTGGTCGTCACAGCTGTGGCTCCTCATAACCAATGTGATTTGCAAAGCCTTCAACGTAACAGTAAAAACAAACACCACACTTATTTAACCATCTTTTTACTGTACAATACACAAACCACGATTTCAATCTGGAGGACAAGCAGTCAACTCAGTGACTGATCCAAAAATCTCCATTTTGTTTTTAATCATATATTATGTAACTTTCTGCTGTCTCTGTACCTGTAGAAGGACATTATGAAGTCTTGTTGTATAAATAACAGTTTAATCCACTGACTCTGGAATAAAGACAATTTTTTAGAGAGCTGAGATCTGCAAAGAAAGTAATGGCGGAATAAAAAAAAAAAATGAAAGAGTTTTAGGGGCACCCAGAACACAGTCTACTTTGAGTGGCTCTGTGACACTGGTGGGGTTTTTAAATGGGAACCTTACATGATAATTTTGTGTTTCTTTAAAAGCAAACTCCTGCAAACCTCTGATAAAAATAATGAATTATTGACTTCCTGGCAACAAAACAAAAATACAGTTGTTTACAGACTAGGATTACTGTAGAGTACAATGTGTTATTTCTTTAAAATCACCCCTTCTCTCAGAGGTTCGAGTCAGAGGTCAGGTATTTGTCACCCTTCACAGTAAGCTGTGGTGATTTCCGTGTTCGGAGGGAACACTAGTGTAATCTTCAAGTCCAGTTTATTTAAAGTCATGATGCAGGTCTATCTGAAGAGGCGGTATGTGCGGGGCAGACGTCCGTCCTTGCTGGACAAGGCGGCCTGGATGTGTTCGTATGAGGGCAGCTCCATGAGGTCTCCAAGCGCTGCGACAGCTGGCTTACTGCGCAGCATCTTGGTGGTCACTCTTTTAATGTCACCAGCTGTCACGCTGCCTGAAAATTATTTGAATATTATCGTCACACAAATTTAGATGACTTGCAAAGAAAAGAACACAAAAATCCTTCCAGTACTCACTTATTAGATGACAGAGCTCATGTGGCAGCTTTCTCTTTCCTGTGGAGAGAACCTGACGACCAACGTCTTCAAAAATAACCGGCCGTGATTCAAGGTTCATCATCAACATGGACTTAAGCTGAGTCTTTGCCCTCTCCAGCTCCATCTGAGCACACAAGGGAAATATATTAAAAGAACTGTGTAATTTTTATTCCGCTAAATGACGACGACAAAGCTTGTGGTGATCATTACCTCTCCTGCACTGCCGCCCATCTGAATGAACTCTCTGGTGATTATTTCCACCATTTCTCTCACCTGGAAATGAATAAATGAAATTAGAAATAAGAAAAAGAACCACAAAAAACATGACAAACTATTCACTGGAGGTGAACTTTTCCCAAATATACACTCAGCTCCTTACAGGGACAAAAAAGCAAGAGCACATTACCCATTTATCTTCTCTTCCTGTCACTTTTAGAATTTAGTTTTAGATTTTATTGCTTGTTCTTAAGTATTTGACCTTTGCCCCCTTTTTTTTATCTAAGCTTTTAAGCATCCACCCTCAAGTTAGGGCACTAAGGTTTTCTAATCAGAGGATTCTGGATGTTTCAAGGTCAAAAACAGAGGGGATCAGGCCTTTCCAGTTGTAGGCCGTGTCCTGTGAAACCACCTACCCCAGAACACCAGAGCTGCCAAAGCCTCATCAGAAATAGTTTTAAATTTAATTGAGAAATTTGTTACAGAATCCTAACAGATACTCTGCAGCTGTCCTGTGTTGAGTCTGTACCAACCTGTCTGGGGTCTGCACTAGCATGGATACACAGTAGGCCGCTGTCCTCGTAGCTATGATGGTAGGAGGTGGCGTTGTACATCCAATGATGTCTACAACAGATGACAAAAATGTAACAGTCGGTGACGACTAATTGGAATCGTTTTAGTACAATTTGCTTGTGAGACGCTCACCTGTTAAGGACATTCAGGTACAGTCGGGTGAACATGCCTTTCCCGGGTCCTCCTGCAGAGAAGGAGCCGCCTCCACCCATCATCATGTTGAGCACAGCGAATGGGATAAAGTCATCCTCCTGTAAAGGGAAAATTTTTACCCTTTAACATGTCTCAGGCCCCTGATTGGAGACTTTCCAAGACACTGCAAACACCCACCAGGTAGGAGCAGCTCTCCAGGCCGATCATGATGTGGGTAAGTTCTGGGATGGGGGTGGGGCCGAGGCTCACGTCTGACATATCCTTCTCCATCTAACAGAATAAAAGACAATGTCCAACTTTTAAAGATCTTTTAAAGATAATTTGCTTTCTCCAGCAGAAAGGAGGAATAATAATAAAACAGGTATCTGCCAAACTGTGATTTTAAACAGAGCCTGGTTAATCACCTTGACGATGCCACCAGTGTACTGTGCTACAGAGAGGTCCACGTTGGGCGCTGAACTCGTTCCCCACACTGGCTTTACGTCCAGCAGGTATTTCCTGGCACTTTCGACCAGCTGCTCGTGCTCGATGCCCACTCCTGCCAGCACCATGCGCTCTGGACGGTAATAGTTACGCAGGTAACTGTGAAGCACATTCTTGTCAATCTTATCCACATTTTCTGCAGGACAAAAACGAGGCAGTCCGACTGTGTTGCCTCGATATGCAGCCTGGAAACAAAACAACAAAGAAGGGTCACATATAGATTTAAAGATGAAAACAAACTAGGACTACTCACCATTGAGTTTGACATTAATCAGGCCAGAACATCTACAAGTAATTCCCCTGACCCAATCAGACTTCAGATTACTCTAAACACTCATTTTCACAATTTTTGCCACTCCTGACTCTGTATGATATCAACAAGAGGGAAGCTCCTTAATGTGATTAACCCTGACATACAGAAGCCTCTTTCACTCCTTGTTCAAATCTTCTTTTTGCAAGAGGCCTCCAATAAGAAGAAATTTGGCTTAAAGGAAGGGTGGACTCAAAGGGGGAAGAAGCAAAACAGCTTGGTTCAGACTGTGAGTGAATGGAGAGGCTGCACAAAAGCCCAGCTAAGGCAAATAGATAATTTTGGTCTGTGAATCATGCAAAGCTACTCTATCAGAGTTGAAGAAGAAATCTAGAAATGAGCATTGAAATTTTGACAGTGGATTTTGGTTTCATTAGTAATTCACTGACTAATAATAAAATGGGATGAATGGCTGGATGGACTAGCTACGGGCTATGTAGAAGTCTTAGAATAATGAGGTGTAACTCACAGCATGGATCATCTCAGTGAGTAACGGCTCAGGATCTGGCCTCATGTTGAGATCTTCTAACTCAAAGCGCACCGCCATTCTGGTCATCTCGAGCTCTTCATCTGCACACAAAGAAACAGTTTGTATTACCGGTGGAGACTCTTGGACAGTTTGTGAGGACTGACCTTAAATTACATGTCCTTACCCAGCAGGCGAGGCTGCAGAACAGCATCAGACAGAAGACTGACCACTGTGTCCAGACCTTTCACTTCAGCAGACACTGCATACATTGTGGTGTCTCTGCAAAGCAAAACGACCAATCGACACACCTCAAATCAGCTGTGTGTTGTTTGCATTTATCATTACATCATTCCACACTGAGACGGGAACTGTGTTAAATACCTGGATGTCTGACAGTCACAGATCCCCCCGTGTTTCTCTAACGTAAGAAGGATTTCATCTTTACTCCCATACTGTGCTGTGGACTAAAGACATAAATGTTGTTCTCAGGTTTTTTTGCTCAGACCTCCACCTTTTTGGTCTTTTTCATTGAATTTTATTTAATACTTACAGAAAATGCAAGTTTTTCTAAGAAGTGTGCGATCCCACTTGGATACTTTGCTTCATGTCTGGATCCCGAATTAACCAAAACTAACAAAAGGAAGAGAGAGAGAGAATCCACACTTTATCCAGTTCTTGCAGGTGACAAAGAACAGTGAATATACCAGCACATCAAAGACACAACTTACTTCCAACTGTGCAGAATTGACCAAACTTGTTTTGGGAAGCAACTTTGAGGCCATTTTCTAGAGTGGTAATCTTGGTCTCATATTTTTCCTGACCATCCACTGAAGCAAACACTGGTTTGGGGATCCCAGGCAACGGTGCAGAGAGGGAGATATTTGGGTATCCGCCACCACTGCTGTATTTCCGGTAAGCTGCTATCCCATACCTTGGATGACAATAAAATAACTGCTATTAAAAAAAAAAACAAAAACTCATCAACTTTTAAAAGCTGAATTTCAAAAGCCAACTTTTGAAGAAACTGCAGCTTATACAACATGACCAATAAATATTAACATTCCTGGGTTTAATTTTAGTACAACCTTTACATTATACACAGCCCTTCCAGCCACAGCTACTTTAAAGACCTCACCAATTAGTCTTCTGACAAACAATGTGCCAATACAAAAATAAAAACAAACAGTACAACAAACAGCAATGGAGACAACAGTGACTAACACAAATACTGACAAACTTCATAGAACAGCTAAGAAGACATATTTTAAAGATTTAGCCTTAAAGTTTAAAATCAGTTCATGTTGTTATCTATGGTGGCAGAATGTTCAACACCTGCGGGCCTTTAAATGTTAAAGAGGACTGACCATTTTATTATCTTCTTACTTTGCATTATTCTGCATCAATTCACTTAAATTCAATTCAATTCAAATGGTGCCAATCCACAACAGTAACCTCAGGACATTTTATACTGGAAGTTAAAGACCCTAAAGTATTAAAAAGAACCCCCCCCCCCCCAAAAAAAAATCACATGACCACCTATGCGCAAGCACTTGGCAACAGTGAGAAAGAAAAATTTCCTTTAGTAATATAGTATAGATACCAAATGGATATGCTATCTATAAAATTCGCAAAGCTTAAATATCAAATGTCTTCAGAATTTTACAATAATGATAATAATAATAATTGTACTGGCATCTTGTGCAGTACTTTAAAGCCTTGTTTGTCATATGCTCTTTTTTGGCAATATGTTACTGTTACACAACAGAAAAGCTGAGACAAAATAATATCGTGACATGCAGACATACCTGGGCGGGCTAAGATCTTACAAACTGAATCATTCAACTAGAAGAAAACAATCTGCATCAGAAACTACTGAACATCCATTATATATGGCAGTTGTGTGAAAGAGACCTGTCGTCTTAGTGTCAGGCACAAAGTGGAGTGTTTTTTTTAAATTTCCATGTTTAAAAAAAAGGAAAGAAGAAGAAGAATAAAAAAGGAAAAGAAAATCCAGCTTGCACGTTTTCCATACTCTTCAGAGGAAAACAGCCATCTTGCAAAGACATACTATTGTCTGCAGAATTTTTGGTCAGTAGGTGGTGATTTCATTACTGCTGATCTCTAGTCTGGACTAGGTTAGCTTTGCAGCATATTTTACCCAGTAAGAAAATGAAAATTGAATTGATGAATTGTTGCAGCCCTAAATTCATAACATTTTTATTGTTCTACAAACGTTAATATCTGATCCTGAAAAAAGACCATCTTTTTACTGTCTGACCATATTAAATTTGTATGTAGTCTAAATGTATGTCTGAATTCTGCTTTTATATTTATTTTTTACTTTCAGATAATTATGTCAGCTCCAACTGACAGAAGAAAAACTAAAACCATCTTTTAAACATAAATTTCATGACATACTTGATTATAATCCATAAGACTAAGTACATTTACTGGCCTGTGCGAGCATTTAAACGGACATTCATACATTGCTTTTAAAGCTAAATGTACAGTGCTTTTTCTCTCACACTGTTTTATCTGCAGCAGCTGTAATCCTTTCAGTTTACGCATTTAACCTTCTCATATTTTTCAAGTATTACAATTTACACCAATTAAGTGAACACACAGGGAAAACTTTCGGTTAACTTAGCCAGCTGAAAACAAGCTTCATATGACTGCTTATCATGATTGCCAGTGTTAGGGTAAGTGAATCCAGATAACATCACTTGAGTATACTGAACTAGCTTCGTAGTACAGGGCCCTGGCCTTGGTTCAGCTCCACTAGCTGTGAGACAACTCTGTTCTGATTGGCTGTCCCTCATAAAAAGAACAGTGTGGGTTTTGTGTTTACAGCCACAGCCATGTTACAGAGATCAGCATATTCACTGACATCATATAGCACCAAAAGTACGTAAAAACTCCCTAAAAATGATTATTTTGACCTTTTGCCTCAAAAAAATTAGGTGCACATAGATACTGTTATCGACTTCATTGTCCAAACGTGTTTTAATAGGAGTTTAAAAGTTTAACATTCCTCTTTTAGCACTTCTATAATATCAAAATCTCAGCCACACCATGATAAATTCAAAGTCAGCACGTATTATCCTCCACCATCCTCAGGCAAACGCACATTATTAAGTCCAGCAACAGCTCTTTTACCCAAATATGTCTCTTCATATTCAAATTCAGAATTCAAAAACAGCATAACTAGCACGTCTATTTCAAAAATATTAAAACAAAGTAGAACACTTCTTTATCTCGGACATTACAGAAAGCCGCTAAAATAATGCCAAAGCTTAAGCGAGAGGAGCATTTTTAGCTTTATTAACGGGTTATGATGTAACTTAGCATCATGCTAGCTGCTAATTAGCGGTGACGAGGACGTAGAGAATTTCTAAACTCGCAGGGATGAGCGGAAACGTCACGTGGGAGACAGTGGGTGTATCGGTGCTGCTGCAGTCTGTTCGCGTTAAACTCCACATTAGCGACACTGTAAGAGCGTTTATTTAAAACGTGTTACCTCTGAAACCGACTCCAGGTTCTGCACCTCGACATGTGAGTCGCCATCCTGGATCCTCTGTGACGGAGATCAACCCGGATGATGACGAAAGCTACTCGAAGCACTTCCGCTTTCAACCAGCTGATGGTTTTTGAACATGCAGCCCAGGGGCCAAAAGACACGATGGTACTGAATAGTTAGAACATCAAAGTGAAGTTATTAATAATTATTTAATACTCAGTTATAATTGTTAAATAAAAACACTACAATTTCAGCTGTGGGGGAAAAACAGTATCTGGAAATTCAAAGTATTTCTAAATCAAGTCTTTTGGGCACAAAACAATATTAAATGTCTTTTTCTTTCATTTACATTTAATAAAGAAAAAACACCCTTCTGCAGTGAGGAAGGTAATTGTTGCTGAATTTGTAAGTTTGCTCACTTACAAAGAAATGAACAGTCTTTAATTTTTGTGGTACTTCATTTTAATGGCGAGAGAGAGAATTTCAACCAAAAATGCAGTTAAACCCACTGTAAACACATGTTTAAAACACATGTTTTAGGTTATTGTCATGCAAGTACATGACCCGTCCATTAGCTCCTCAGTGTGGTGAAGTCATCCTGCAACCTTAACAGAAAAACAGTCCCGAAGCGTCATGTTTCCACCTCTGTGCTTGAGTGTGGGGATGGTGTGCTTTGGGAAATATTAAGCATTTCTCTTCCTCCAAACACAGCAGGTCAATCTGATGCCAAATAGTTTCAGTTGACTACAGAACTTTCTTCCAAACTTTCTCTAAATCCTTTAAGTGTTCATTAAGTGTTTGTTGGAAAACTTAAGATTACCCTGTATAAGTCCCTTCTTGGGCAGGTAGACCTTTGGTTGATATTCTCTTTTTCACCATTAAAATGAAACAACCATAAAAATTACACTTAAAAATTCAAGAAACTCAAATCAACATTGAGCAGAAATCCATTTTGAAAATTTATAGCACACCCCTGATCTAGAAGATCGACAGTACCTGTCTGGGGAGACTGTAACCCAGATTATTTTTCTGTATGTACAATTTATAGATGTTCCGTAAATGCATCACACACAGGCAGTCATAAAGCAGAGTTTTGAAAACAGAACAGCTCTAAGTGTCGACCGTGTCAGGGTGTCGCCTCACAGGGCAGTCACAGCTGGCAGATTTTGGGTTGCAGCTTTCTCAAGAATTATCCATCCATCCATCCATTTTATGACAGCCTATCCATTTTCTTCCACTGGGCAGCAGCCAGAGGATGCACCACCCATCTCCTCCAGCTTTTCCAGGGGAACACCATGGTGTTCCCAGGCCAGCCAAGAGATATAGTCTGTGTGCCCTGGGCCTATCCCGGTGGGACATGCTACGAACACATCAACTAAGAGGTGTCCAAGAGGCATCCTAGTCAGATGCCCGAAACACCTCAACTGGCTCCTTTCGATGCGGAGGAATAGTGGCTCTACTCTGAGCCCCTTCTGGCTGGCCAAACTCACCTTATCTCTAAAGGAGAGAGTCCAGCCACCCATCAGTGGCACGAGAAAGCTCATTTTGCTGCTTGTATCTGCGATCTCGTTCTTTCAGTCACTACACAAAGCTTGATTTACCATTTGATTTACCATCAAATGGTAAATCGAGAGCTTCACTTTTACGCTCAGCCCTCTCTTTTCCATGATGGGCTGGTACAGCGTCTGCATCATTGCAGCCGCAGCACAAGCCGTCAGTTAATTTCACACTCCACTCTCCCCTCACTTGTGAACAAAACCCTGAGATACTTAAACTCCTCCATTTGGGGCAATAACTTGTCTCTAACCTGGAGTAGGTACTCGACCTTTTTCCAGCTGAGGACCATGGCATCAGACTCAGAGGTTCTGATTCTCATTCCTGCAGCTTCACGCTCAGCTGTGAACCGCTCCAGTGCAAGCTGGAGGCCACAACCTGATGAAGCCAACAGAACCACATCAGCAGAGATGAGATTCTGAGACCACCCAAGTGGAAGCCTTCCGGCACTTGGCTACATCTAGAAATTCTGTCCATAAAAATTATGAACACAATCAGTGACAAAGGGCAGCCCTGGCAGAGTCCAACACCCACCAGGAATGCGTCCAACTTATTGCCACTGCCTGGGCAGTGTTCCGCTTGGCCTGTTGGTATATATCAGCTGCCTCCGAAGTTCTGCAGGCTAACCAAGCCCGATAGGACTCCTTCTTCAGCCTGATGGTTCCCTTTACCTCTGGTGTTCACCATCTGGTTTGGGGGTTACCCCCAAGACAGGCATCAACCACCTTGTGGCCACAGCTCAGTGCAGCTTACCCAAATAGCATAAGTAAGTGATGAAAGTATTTTATTTATTTGCAGGAAACCAAAAGCAACAAATACATAAATAAATACTCATTTGAGAACCAGTTTAGTTTTAGGCAAGCAAAGTAATAAAGAATTGTGAAAGAATTGTCTTTTTGGGGGGAAGGGACAGTTAAAATCAGTTAAAGTTAAAATTAAGTTTATGTTGGGGTAAGATAAAGGGTTGGGCACTTAGCTGTAAAAGTTACAATTATAGTTAATGAGAATCCACAAATCTCACAAAGATAGCCAAATAAAGGAAAACACATTTAAAAGACCCCAAGAATACACTTGCCAAGTTTAAAGTGGATGGGATGAACTGTCATATAGACAGAGATTTGTCTGACTATTAGTAGGATTAAGGAGATAACTACTTACTGACTTCATTTTCTTCAGTGCACTGCTCAGATTCACAGGTGCTTTTCATCTTTTTTTTGTTTGTTTGTTTTAGGATGAAGGTTTATTAACTCCAAACCAGCTCTATCTGTGTCTGTAATTTGGGCTCGAAGATCCAAAACAGAACAATTGATCCATTTGAGTGGGTAAGCGGGCCAAGAGCATTTAACTACCCATCAGTGAATCAATTCTGACACAGAAACAGGTCAGCTCCTCAATAACATTAACACTTCCACCTGACTTTAAAGCACTCTGCAGCTGAAGAGAGATTCAGCAGGACTGTGACCAGCAGCAGCACATTTATTATTTGCCACAATGTTCTCCATTATGCATGTCACCGCAGTGCTTTGGATGATTTCTCTGTTTTCACACTGCGGCTCAGCTTACGAGCTCCAGGACACCATCCACACTCTGAAAGAAGAAAACCTCCACCTGCAGCACCAACTGGAGAACCTCACCAGGGCTCTCAGGGATTTGAAACATCTTCTGATTGAGCACTCCAAAGGTAAAAACAGAGCTTTCTTGTTACAAGTGGATAGAGTTTCATAAATACAAAGTCTTAACAGATACTTTTATCAAACTTGAATATAGCTACTGGTGGGGAACATGACCCTGAATATCTGCATGCCTGGAAGGAGTGGTCCCAACACGGTGAGCTCTCCAATTCTGGTTTTCAGAGCAGACTTTGTTGTAGCACTTAGTCGTCTCTATCCCAACAAAAAAAACTCTGTACTGTGTCCTTTAGGGATAAGTGCTGAGACCCACCAAATGCTGGAGCAGGCCCTGTGTTTAAACGAGCTCCACGATGCAGCGGATCACATCTTCATCACTCCGGTTTTCCTCCTCCTCTCACCTGTTATGTTTCTGGCACTGCTGTCATGACTTTGTCCAACAACCCAACAAACTTATTAAACTTTCACACAGATATGACACCTTATGATAAGCAAAATAGTTATATTATATATATAATAAGTCCTACATTAAAGTTCAGGATCAAAAATCAGATTGACTTTTACCTCTTCAGTAAATGTTTTTCCCTTCATGTTGTCTAATTAATTCTGATGTGAAACATCAGGTAAAAATAAACATGGAATTCATCTTGTAGCTCTGTGTGGTTTAATTTCCTCTGTTTTTCACTCTAATGAAACTCTGGATCACGGTCAAAATGTTTGATAATAAAAGACACCATCTTCTGTGAGATATTTTTGCATAAAAATATTCTTTGAGAACTTGGCTTTCAGATCTAAAATTAGACATAAATGAAATAAAGGTAGCCATTGAGGATATATATGAATGCATTGTACTAAGATGAATGGACAAATGACCATCTTATTCAACAACCTACACACATCTGCAGATTTACTCAGCTCAGGCTTTAACGACCAAAACAAAAGTCAAATGACGAAAAAAGGGACACTATGGTAACACAGTTAAAGCAGCATAGAAAGAGTAAGATAAATTTAGATAGATCTAATTTTAGATCTATCTACTGGGTCACACCCCTTTTGGCTTTAGATAAATCTAAAGATAGATTTTAATTTTAAGGTCATATTTCATCCTTCTGTATTTTTATATAGAAGCAGATAAAGGGTACTGCACAGGTTGTATTTATTTATTGGTATATTTATTGTGTTTAGAAACAGAAAATTACTTAAGAATGATGTGGAAATTTGTTTGGATAACATTTTAGACTAGATACAATCCCCTGCAATGAGTGGTATTTATTTTCTTGCAAATCTAACTGTCATTTGTGTGTGCTATTGTGCCCTTTTGTGTTTTGCAAAACAGTAACTTATGCACTGAAACAATATGGTTTATTATGCAGGTAATATGTCTTGTGAAATGTAATGTGATGTTCTATAGTTGTACTAAATGTAAAAAATATATAAAAAATAATAATATTAGAATTAATATGCATACAATACAAATTCTATATCTCATTTGTGCAGACATGCAGTTTGGAAAGAAGAAATCCATCATCCTTCAGTCCTAAGGAAATACAATATATACAATACTTAAGTCAATAGCTCATGTATCAATATGACATCACTTCAACTGTTATCAACATTTTTGCTCAGTGTTGAGCAAAGTCAGTGTCTTTTAGAATCTACATTAAACACAGTTCTACCACAGTGGGAAAACTGGGACTATGAGACTCTTTGGTGGATTTATGTGTTTGATGTTGTCCTGAATCCAACAGTGTTACATTTCACCCGCTACGTCTGCTTTGTCTGCTTAATTAAAATGACCCCTCCTGCATAGATTATAAATCGGTGCATTTGTACTTTCATTTCCATTTGATTATGCTGAATGGACTGCCAATTTACATTTGCAAGGACTTCATCTGGACCCAGTATTTGGCTGTAGACATGTCCTTGTGAATAAATGAGACAGAAGCCACCATATGGACAGTTTCTATGTTGTTCTCTCCTTTTTTAATATAAAATATTGGTCACTTTGTGGATTAGGCAACATTAATAGTCTAAAGCTATGTTAGCGACTCTTAAGACATAAGTATGCCTTTCAGGCTACTTATCCTTTTAAGTTTGAGATTTAGCTGTTCACCACCCTAGTTTGGCCTGTTAGCATGTTAATTAACACCAAATTTAAAGCTAAGGGTGATGAGAATGCAGTTCCTAACATATACCACTAAAAACATTAGGCAAACTCAAGGGATTACACACATAGTTAAGACTCAATTCCTTCCAGCTCCAAAATTTGGTCTTTAAATCTGGAGTCCATCAAACAATCTGAGCATGTCTCACCAAATGGCAGAACTAATCATTTTAAAGCCATTTTTTGCATATAATATATGGTTGACTAAAATCAAAGAGAATTCTTTCCTAAGTACTCATATCCTCTGCATAGGTTGATTGCATTCTGTTGCAACAGTCATTATCATTCCCATTAACCTACATTTAAGAGGGAGCAGTTCAACCACCTCTTGCATGTTAAACAAGCTAAATAGTGCTCTTTATTAAGTGTTGCTGTGACGTCAACAAGCTAATTTCAGCAGGTATCTGAGAAGTACCACATAAAATAACTATTATTTGAATGTTTAGTGATTTACACATTTACAAAACAAGTGAAAGGTCCCTAGTTAATCTAAGGAGGAGATTAGCTACTGTGGAGTCCCACTGAAGTAGCTTTAGTGAATCATTGACCTCTTTCTGCATCCCTCCTGGTATTTGGTGTGGATGGTAGCTACATGTGAAGCAAAGTGTTCATTCATTAGAATCAGTCACTGTATTATACAGACACTGCTATAAGAAGTCAAACGTTTATACGTGCCACTGATGTTTTATCACTTCTATTCTCTTTGAAGTTTTTTGAAGACAAAGTTGGAGAAGCAAGGTTGAAATAGTTTAGAGGAGGAGGAATAGTAGATATATTGGACAAATTATGTTGAATTATGGAGCTACCAGGCAGGAAGAAAAATTAATGGATGGAGAGAAGGAGAACATGCAGAGGGTTGGTGTGAGTAAAGAGGATGCAAGTGACAGGGTGAGATGGAGGCAGATAATCCAATGTAGTGATTCTTAAAGGGAGCAACTGAAAGAAGAAATGGAAGAACAGAGATATAGAGTACTTAAGCTTATTTGGGAATTGACAGCATTTACCTATACAGCATATTATAGTGGAAAAACTTTCATTTGTGCTCTACTAATACAAAGTCTTTAAATTTATCCATCTGTTTTAATACCACAGCTCCTATTTTTTTATAATGTGTGGATATTTTGCTTGACATTGTTCCTTATACTAGTGTCATTTTATGATCATTTACCTACTAATAATTTAAATAACTGGGGTTTTTGCCTCATTATAGCTGATGGCTTTGAATTAGAACACAGAGTATTTGTGTGTGTGTGTCAGATTGTGTGTGTTAAGTGGGAGTGTTAAGTGTGGAGGGTGTCCAGAATATGTGAGCTGTTGCTTGCCGTTCACTCCCAGCTTGAAGCTCAGCAAATGCATCAGGAGAGAAAAGAGCAGAGGCACACAGAAACTGACTGAGAGCAAATTAATGGGCACCAGCGCAGAGAAAATTGTTGTAGAGTAAGTATCAGTTCTCTATATGAGCTTTCATTAACCCTGTGGTGGATACATTTTAATAGAATCTTTTAAGAAAAAGATGAGATGTAGGCAGCAGGTAATAAAATAAATTGAATCATAACAATACAAAAAGTAGGAACAGTGAATTAACTGATGGTATCATATTAAATCTACTGTATTTATTACATGTGATATATAATTGTTGCTTTTCATAAACAATGCAAAGCTGTCTGTGTATTGCTTGTATGTCTCAAAAAATGTGAATTACTGTTAAAAGATGATCAAAAATGAATTTTTATCAGTGTCTGACAATCATCTTGGAAGCTGATCATGTGATTTAACTTATGTCCATTTAAAAACATACTACAGTCACAGCTCCTCATACAAACCTGAGCTAGAACATCTTTTTTTTACCAACCGTGAACTTAGCATTTTTCGACTGCTACATCATCGCCTGGATCATTAATGTTTCTATGTAGTGCCACACAGTGCGGGGCCAAAAATCTCACTCTGGTGTCGCTCAGTGGTGGTGACAGAAATTCAGTGTTTGTGCCAAATGTTGTCTGTAGAAAGGAAGCTTAGAAGTGAGTGTGTGGGCTAGAAACATCTTAATGACATGCTAAACAGTGTAAATGATCTATTGTGAGCCTTGTGAGTCAAACAAATACACACCCCCGGGCTCTTAGCATTATGTGAGTATAAGCAGCCCGTAGTCCTGCTGAACTCACCAGCAGTGATGGCTAATGTACTAATGTCTGTTTTGTCATTGCTTTAAGCACATCATCACTGGTGAGTTCTTTTGTTCTTTAGAAGCAACTGTGGTGATAATTATAAAATTACATTTACTGATAGTTTTTTTCTTTTTTGGCATGTAGTTCTGTTTGTCCATTCAAGCCGCCTTTGGTTTAAATTGTCCAGTATGGAGATATCAACTGTAGAGCGTAATGGAACCAGAAAGCACTTGCCTGGTTACTTAGGAGTGAGCAGTTTCACTTAGTTTCAGTTTTCTTTCTAAGAAACTGGGAAGTAAGTCTGTGGCACAAAGCTGAGCTGCAATTGCTAGTTTCCCTTTTTTTTTTTTTTTTTTTTGCGGTTGGTGGATCAGTTCGTAAAAATAAGCTCACTGATCACTTTATTAGGTACATTTTGCTTATACTGGGTCACACCCCTTTTGGCTTTAGAGCAGCCTTAACTCTTTGTTGCACAGATTCAATGAGGGGTTTGGAAACATTCCTCAAAGATGCTGATCTAGATTGATTCATTCCAAGGGTGCGCTGTAGGTTTCAGATACAATTACTGTGCAGGCCATTTGAGTACAGTGAGTCAATTTCATGTTCAAGAAAGCAGTTTGAAATGATTTGAGTTTTGCGACGTGGTGTGTTGTCCTGCTGAAAGCAGCCATCAAAACATAGCTGCTTTCAGACATGGTCAGCAACAATACTCAGACAGGCTGTGGTGTTTGAACGATGCTCAGTTTGTGCGCCAGGAAATATCCCCTGCGCCATTACACCACCAGCCTGAACTGTTGATACAAGGCTTTCATATTGGGACTGGGACTGGGACTCTCGGCCATTTGACCTTAGAACTGAAGAAGCTTCTCGGATGAGAGGTGAAACGTCTTCAAGCAACCTTAAGAAGTCCAGACGCTTTTCTTTGCTAACTCCTTTGAAGGCTTTCATATTCTTTATCCCAAATTCTGTCCCTACCATCCAAATGTCACAGAAGAAAATGAGATTCATCAGGTCAGGATAATCTTCTATTGTCCAAATTTGGATAGCTCGAATAAATTGTACCTTCATTTTCCTGTTGTGCGTTTTCCTGTGTTGTGCGTTCAGAGATGCTCTTCTGCATCCTGTCATTTTACAGTAAGTGGTTATTTGAGTCACTATTGTCTTACTATCAGCTTCAAGCAGTCTGGCCATTCTCCTCCAACTTCTAGCATCAAAAAGGCATTTTCACCCAAGCAACTGTTGCTCACTGGATATTTTCTCTTTTTTCTCTGTAAACCCTAGAGATGGTTGTGTGGGAGTTCAACAGTTTCTGAAATACTTACACCAATCCATCTGCTTAGAACTATTTTTTTGTGCAGCTAGATCAGGATTTGTGGAAAGAAACATTGTTGCTGAGTCTTCTTTCTTGGTGATTCTAGGAAAAATCCTAGAATACGATTTTCTGTGAACTCTCTCCAATGTCTCATCTGCTACTTTTTCATTGCGTTGTGTTCTTGACAAATTTGCAAAATCGGGCACTGTCAATATTATCATAGAATTGTTTTGATTTTTATTTCACTTTTTTAAATATCAAAGTTAGTTGCTTCCTGATGCTTGTTCGCCGTTTGGTTTTCTTATGGTTCACTCTTCTGCAATAATTTAATGGCAGTAGACCAGACATCAAGCTCTGCTTAATCATTTGTATTTTTTTTAAATGTATTTTCTGATTTTTTTTTTATATATTCATGAGCAGTCTACTTTTTATATACAGAGGTTGTCTTAAAAAATCATCCCAAAAAGACTAATAAATGTATCCATTATTAGCTTTTTGACTTTGTCACTGTCTGGCTTTAACTATATACTATAACTGTTCACTTGTGGAACTTCATCATCACATTCAAATAATAAAGGGTGAGCCCTTACATGGCCATACTGAGGATCATGAAAGCCTATACGATCAGACGGGTAGCTGTCCTCGCAGGGACCAATAACTGATCTTTACAGTACAAAGCTCCGCAGCCTCTTTTCATGTCACTTTCATTGAGTGGAGGGCCACGGTGCGAGCTCTATAAAGTGGCTGGGCCCATTCAAGGGACTAAAGAGGACAAAGCTGAGCTCACTGCGGCACCACAGACTCACAACCAAAATAGGAATGAAGCAGAGGGGGAAAGGGAGGGGAGGCTGTTAACAGAAAGAGAGGGAGAGAGGGAGGGATTTTAAATTAATCTGCTGAATATATTTACTGGAAACTGATGAGAAATGGTTCTCTGCAACACCAGGTTCACTCTTTGTAGTGTGTAGTGTATGAAAATAAAAGTCATATCACTGTGGAGAATCTCTGGAACACTTTCATATATTTTTACATCAGATTGAACACTTAAAATCTGAGAATTACTGCCTTAAAATATGAATAAATATCCTGGTTATTTAAAAGTTGGAAGTATATGATGCTATGTGCTACTGCCTGTTAATGGTAAGTGATGTCTTGGGTATGAGCTAACCCATTGTGTCTAACAATGGGTCATTATTTTAATACTAAATCAAAAGCACAACATTAAAATAAAAGTTATACCGACCACGTTAATATAACTGAGTAGATTTACCCAGTTTTGTGTCAGTATATTTATCCAAACTGAACCTCATCCCTCATCCCCCCAAATTTTTTAATGGTTGATAACTTTGTGTTATAAAAACCTATTTAATTGCTTTCTTGTGTGTCTGCATGTGGCTTTAACAACAGCACTACAGAGCTGATAAAACCCCTTCAGAACAACATAACCGTTTATAGTCACGTTTTGCTTCTGTCTCCTCCTTAAACTTAACCCTTTGCAGTTCGCGATACACAGCATGCATCGCCTCTGCTGCAGAGATGCTTTGAAGATCCTTTTTAGCGTGTCCGTTGCCAAATGAAGACCACACACTGCAGTGCTGCCAGTATATGTGCAGTCTCCATCAATGATAGTAAGTAAAGAGAAATAAGAGCTCCTTTATGTGTACACACTCTTCCAGCTGACACCATGGATGAAGCTGCAGGCTGGTCTCCTCGTGGCTCCCATGGAGCTCGGCAGTAGGATGCAAGTGTGTGTCTCCATCTGTTTGCTCCCACAGATGACTTCCCATCTTTGCTTACTCATCCTGTCTGGCTTGGCAGTCTCATCCCAACTTGGTGAGTCCATCTACTCTTTTGTGTTTGTTGAGTTTGGCCACAAGATAAAGTCAAAAGAAGCGTTGTTGGTCAATAAGAATGTCAATAAATTAAAAAAATAACAAAAATTTTCAATTAAAATGTTGAAATGTGGTAGCACTGTGCTTAAGTAAAGCTTAGATGTACTTGTGCTGTAGCCTGATATGGCACTTTACACTTATGCTTCTTCTAGAGGATTATTTGTATGTTTTATTACACTACATTTATAATGACTTTTAAACTTTTAAACAAAAAAGGAAACAATTATACAACGGATATATTCTCTCATGAGAATATACTCTTAAATGTATATACTAATAATAAAACTACTACTACTACTACTACTACTAATAATAATAATAATAGTTCCGGTTTCTTAAAGAAGATGCCTTTACCATCCTGTTCAAATATTGAAATTGCTAATAAACTAAAGCTTTAAACTCTGGTTCAGCAACAGTGATACTGTCAGTTGTGGGTAAAATTGATAAGTTGCTCAGATTTTATCATCTGTATTTGCTGATTGAAGAAATATGTCAGCAAATGATCAATTTATTACTATTCAAGTAAGAAATTACCATTAGTTGGTGTCCCCTGCAAAACAACATGAACACATCATTTATATCAAACTGATAATACAGTGTAAGGTGTAAGGCTGAACAGTTTTAGTTTAAGTTTTATTTTAGTTTAAGTTAAGTTTTAGTTTTAACATTCACCTGACTATATCCATAATATCAATACTTTTACTTAAGTAAATATTTTGAATACTTCCACTAGTGCTGGATAAAATATTGAATAACATTCAAACCATACTGAATGGATACACTGTGTGTGTTCCAGGTTTGGAGGACGTTTTCTTCAGTCCGCAGGACCAGACAGTCAGAGAAGGAGAGGGAGTTTTCCTCCGGTGTGTATCAGGGGAGAGTTCACCTCCAGCAAGCATCACATGGCTCAAAGATGGAAAGGTGGTCACAAGAGGTAGACAGATTCAGGTAAAAAACAACTTCAGATCTTAGAAGGGCATCAAAGACTTTCTTGCAGAGTAAAATGCAGTAAATATATCTGGTAGATATTTATGTAGTAACAGTCTCCATTAGACTCCAAGACAAAAATCAGGCATAGCATGGAGAACAGTTTTTACACTTTGCATCTCTTCTGCAGTTTAGAGAAATCCAAGCTAAAGAAAGGCCAATTTCATTCTCAAATTCATGCTTTTAACAGTTTTTTGTGAATTTTAAAGTCATGGTTTGAGCCTCAACTTGATGGTTCGACATAAATTTCATGTGTAAGGCATCCACCTGCACCGCTGGAAACTACTATAATCAGATCAGGCTGTAGTTTCCCTCTTGGGCGTCTTCATTATATAAAAAACTAATTGATTAGGAGTTTGATTACCCAGATTTTTCTTTTTCTTTTTTTTTTTTTAAACAGCATTTACTGAAGCTGCTCTAGCAATTTTTTGTAGGTGCAAAATATTCTGTCTGGAGAGCTTGTACACAGAACACAGTGCTGACTTAAATGCTGGGCAACCTTACAAATAGAAATTGATTCAAAGAACTCACAAACCTCAAGACTCTGAGAGCCTCATGAGAAAAACCACTTTTTATTTTACTCAGGGCAAAAATAAAACAGAAAAATACACGTTGTTTCTTTTAACTTCAATATTGGACATATTTTCCATACTGTATGTGTCATCCTGCTCAGGGTGAATATGGAGGTGGCCACCAGAAGAAAACGTCAGGCACTCTTCATCTTTTCAACGTAACATTAGAAGATGAAGGGGTTTACGTTTGTGTCACACACAATCCTTCACTGAACATCAGCAAGAAGAGCAAACAAGCCAGACTTACTGTGCAGGGTGAGGCTTTTTCTTTAATTCGCATTGACAAATTTTCAAATTGCAGCTGATCCAGGAGAGTTTATTAAATATAAATCCTGAGCTGTCTGGTTTTAACAAAAATGCTGCTTTAATTAAAAAAAACAAACAAAAACTAAACAAATTTATCATCCTTGTGTGTGTTTGCAGAGGGTTAGTATCTTACTGTGACTGTCCGCCTTGCAGGGGTCCCTCGGAGGCTGCAGTTCATCCAGGGCCCTGACAACATCACTGTTGCTATAGGAACTGAAGTCTCCATGCACTGCAGTGTTCTCGGCTTCCCTGTTCCCATGGTGCACTGGTTCAAAGACGGGTGCCTCCTGATGAACTGCTCCGGCTCGTTCAGCCTCCAAAACAATGGACAGCTGCTCACATTCAGGTCCAACACTGCATGGCAGAACAGGAATATTAATTCTTTATTGTTTAACTCCAACTGTGGTTGACAGTTGATAATACAGTCAAAGATTTTGTCTTTTTTCTTCTGGTACAAATATAATAGTTCCTGGTTCTTACTGATGCATAAAAGAAGGAAGGATAAAGAGGAAGGATAAAGATTGGGTGTTTTAGAGAAAGAAGACATTTCTGTAAATATTCTGTATTCCCTGCAGGGTTGCCTCACAGTTGTGTTTGAATCTGCCACTGGGGGGTTCCCTCCAGGAACTCTGGCTTCCTCCCACAGTTCAAATATTAATTAGTGATTCTAAATTGGCTGCACATGAGTCTAAGAAGAAAAAAAAAGCAAACAAAATCAAAAAGAATCCCTAAATGTTAAAATTACATTTAAAATATTTTTTGTGTTTGTCTTCTCCAGAAATATGAGCAAGGAGCATGAGGGCTCGTATCACTGTGAAGCATCAAACCAGAAAGAGACAATCAGGTCGCAGCCAGCCTTCCTACTTCCAGCTGGTATTGTAAACTCTGAACTGTTTAACTCAAGCAAGTGAATTGCCTTGTTAAAACCGTTTAGGTTTCTGCTTCAGCAGATTCCATGCTGTAAAAATCAGCAAAATCCAATAAGAGCAGATGTCCAAACTTATTAGTGATTTACATTTTGTGTTTACAGAAATGGACTGGAGTTTTGTGCAGCAGCCCACAAATCTAACGGTGAAGAGCGGCAAAAATGTTACGGTAACCTGTAGGCCTCCGCACAGCAGACCAGCAGCGCAGGTGTCCTGGTTTAAAAACAACCGGCTTCTCACTCCCACTGAAAATGTAACAATGCTGCCCAGTGGAGACCTCTTCATCCACAGGTCTTTATTGTTCGTGCCTCATTACTATATGACTAGATAAATTAAATATAACCAAGAATTGTGTATAAATTAAAACTAGTTGGGCCAAAACTTGTAAATGTTTTACTTTAGTTAATTTGCATTGTTTACGGTATGTTTAGCGCTTAACATGAAGTCATAGAGTTATAAAGTTGTGCCTGTAAATACAGCTCCAGGCAGCTGATTTTTGTTTTTAAAAGCTCTGCTGACCCTTTTCATAATTTTCTCTGTAGTGTGCAGGAGCACGATAGTGGCAGCTACTTCTGCAGGGCCTCAAACACCCATCTTCAAAGATTTCTTACCTCAAGACGAGCAACACTCACTGTTTTGGGTATGACATCTGGCAGACCTCCCTACTATCTCACTGGAAATGTATATATACATATATATATATAGTTGTAAAGTAATATCCCTGACAGTGCTTTCCCTTACTGGCAGCCCCTCCATCCGTCAAGCTATGGCCCCAGGTGTTGACGGTGCCTTTGGGTGCTCAGGTGGTGCTGGAATGTCAGGTGTCTGGCCACCCTTTACCATCCATCAGCTGGATGAAAAGAGGCCACACCAAGCAGACAGGAGGCAAAATTGCATTGGGGTAAGTTACAGTGTTCTGACTTTTTGAAAATTTCGTACACAAGCAGTTCATAATATATGGCAGCTTTCATGTTTCCTATTCAGACAGAGAAATGCCACTCTCTACATCCAGTCAGTCCGGAGCTACGATGAGGGGGTGTATGCGTGCGAGGCATCCAACACACTGGGACAAAGCCATGGCACAGCACTCCTGAGAGTTGCTGGTAAATATTAAACCTTACTGTTTTGCAATGTATTTAACCCTCAAATCAATAGGTGAGTCAAAGTCAAGTCAGGAGCATGTGCCTGATACTTACTAAGCATTTATACAAGATGTTGTGGTTGGTTCAATACAAGGTATGACGACAGGTATGTTCTTGTTAATGCAAGCCTTTTAGGTCATAATGAAGGTGAGGATTTAGATATGAGTTTGGTCTGACCCACTGATAAGTGTACTAAATAAAGCAAACCCTAGCCTGGAAGGCAAAGGGATTGTTGTCCCTCTGCTTTATGCCACTATTTAACATTGCTTTTAATTAGCAGTGAATTGTAATTTCCCTATAAGGTATCTTCATATAGTGTACATAATATTATCAAAGCATGGGTGTGGTCCTCATTGGCAGATCAACAAGTGTGTGTGATCATTCATTTTAACATGTCAGCTGTACTGTGTTGTTTCGAGAGTGCAGGAAAACTAGGCTGCAAAAATGAAAAATCATGAATATTTATCTAATAGGTATTAAGCTGAAATGCATTAAAGAAAAGAAAAGAAAAAACCTGTTGCTATTATAGAAAAGTACATGCTCGCACCCAAGCCTTTGATCCAGGGTCCTTCTAAAAGAACTGAATTATACGCAGGAAAGAAACTGAGAAATTCTTCTTGTGTAGTACAAACGTCTTACAAATTTGAAATTAAAGGACTTGGAGATCACCTTGAAATCCAGTCTTGCAAATGTGATCAAAGTAACAGACCATTTAAATGAAATTGTCATTTTATTTGCCATCTGCACACATTGGTAGTTTCATAAAATCATAGTTACTACAATCTTTATAGGGGAACAGTTTTTGTATGTGTTATTTCTTTAAGGCACTTCTATGATCTATGAGCTTTATGTGACTTTTTTGATATTGTCTTTTCAATTTTCCCCTCTGCTTGGGCCAGTGAGCCCTTTAATAGTGGTCTTTAAAGATCAGGTGACCTACACGATTGGGACTTTAGTGGTCCTGCCCTGCAGAGCAGTGGGGATTCTCCCTATCACATACACCTGGACGAGGGGGAGAACAGAGCCACAGTCCCCTATCAGTACCACCGAAGGCAGACACATAGATGGTGAGTCTAGTTTGTATGGAGTCATTCTGCATTACTTTTCATTATGAAAACAGAGTAATGGTTTCAGGCACAACATCCCCTACTTCATAGGTATGTAGAAAAGAATAAAATCTGAAGAAGTTAATGTAACACATAGAACAACTTTATTGCTTGATGACCCTGATTAAGGCCACAGATCCAGTCAAGCAGTAGAGTTGTTCTATATACCACAAGTGTTGCTGCAGCTTGAACTTTCACAGCATTTATTTTAATCACCAGGTCCATCATTTGGAGTTGTTTTCAGCATTTAAAATAAGTATTCTCTGCAGAGATGGAAGTATACATGAAATTTTTTTTCGTATTTCTAAACGGGATGTGAGATCTCAGCTCTTTGTGTTTTATAATGTTACATCTTCTGGCCTGCAGAAGATGGGTCCTTGCATATTTCCAGTGTGCAGTACTCTGATGCAGGAGAGTATTACTGCACTGCTGAGAACCGAGCAGGACGACATCAGAAACGGATGATCCTCATCATCACAGGTGTGTTGATTGACCACCTCATGTTATTTCTTCTCAGTGGCAATATTACTAAAATCATACCTGCATTTGGTATGCAATGGTAAAGCTCTATGAACAAAAATGAGGATGTTAAATGTATGAACAATTTGGTGATTTAATTGAAGAGACAGAATCCAATATGTTGAGATCAAGGCTTTGTGAGGGGTCAGACTAGCTTTTTCAGGACATTGAGATGATTTTCATGACTATCAGTGTATGTTTGGATCAGCATAATAAATGTGGGTCACTCAGATACTTCTCTCAGGGGAATTCGCAACTGTCTTCTGGTCATTTAGAGTGAGTGCTTATATGAAGTTCTGCAATCACACAATGCATACTTATACAACAAAATACTTCTTTGACCCCATATACCCAAGTTTCTTTTTCTCGTTGATTCTCTTTCATGTCATCCTTTGTCTTATGCTGAAGATCGACCTCCTGACAGAGGCAAACAGACAAGACTGGTGTTGTCTGCTGTGAGTATTGAGGATGTGGAAGTCTTTGCTATGGCTTGTGTGTTTTGTTCTCAAATCATTTTGCTAAACCTTGGTTTTATTTTCATAAGCAGTTCCAGTGTAGAAGCTGCAAATTCTCTAAGTGCATTTTTTTCCCCGCACAGATCATGTGATGGTCATGCATTGTCTACCCCTGTTTATTATTTGGTCTACTGACTTATTCATTTTTGACTCTGTCAAATGTGTCTCCTCTGAAAATAATCAGTGTTTTGAATATTTTTTAGAGCACCAGCGATAATGAACAACGTCCAGCTTCCAAGTGGAGCGACTCAGTAGCTGAGCAGCGCTTTAAAACAACACGTTATCCACATGTACAGGAAAAGCATAACGAGACAACATGTATGTATTTAAAAAAAACTTAGCTTCAGTCATGTGTTGTGTAGGTCATTCAGCATAAAAAATATATAGTTGCAAGTTAACAGGCTAAAACAAGGTGCTATAAGGTTATAAGGTAAAATGAATATGACTGAAAGCAGTAGTAAGGTCTCAGTCATACAGGCCTAGAGACCAGTCAGTGACTCCCCCTGGCAACCACAGGTCACTAAGGAAAAATGTGTATTCCCAAATCAGCTGGTGAGTGGTTTTTGGAAGTTTTTAGTGGTTGCTGGCAGTTGCTAGGTAAAATTGGTCACAAAGAGGGATTCAGATCCTCAATGAAAACCTTGTTGCAATTACTTTGGTTGCAAGCAGATTGCTGTGGTCAGCTGCAGTTTGCATGAGAGACACCAACACTCACCAACTACTCACCAAGCAGTACTGAAACAGTGTGACACAAATGGAGGTTACTTCCTGTTATAAGGGAGTTTTTCCTTCCCACTGTCGCCAAAGTGCTTGCTCATAGGGGGTCATATGATTGTTGGATTTTTCTCTGTATATATTATTGTAGGATCTACCTCACAATATAGAGCGCCTTGAGGCGACTGTAGTTGTGTTTTGGTGCTATGCAAATAAAACTGAATTGAACTGAACTGAATTGAATTGAAAATAAAAGTATCCTCTTTTGAAACGGGCTGGTTGGAGCTGTAAGGCACAGCTTTGACCCCAAAGCTTTTCAAAAAACTATGGGTGAAAGCAGCAATCTGCTAGCGACCAAAGTGATCACAAGGAGGTTTTTTGGTGCAACCACTTACCAACTGGTCAAGGAATACTGAATTTTCCCTAGCAACCTGTGGTTGCCAAAGAGTCAAGATCTGTGTGACTTAAAGCTGGGACTTAAAGAGTCATACAAAACAATTGTCTGCCTTTAGTCTAACATCAGAGGAAGAAGCAAACGTGCAATATATATATTTTTGTAATATCTATTATTCAGGCCTGGTCTGAGCCGCTTCAGTGGCTTTTCCAGTTTAATTGCTGTAGGGTATGGTGTACCGGAGTCAGGCGATGGTAGAGTTAGAAGTTGGGTAACCAGAAGTTCTCACAAACTTTCCAGGATAAAGGTATCATTTCAATTTTGTGTCTGTTACCATTGCCACAAGACAAAAAAAGATGTGTCAGGACATCCAAAAGCTTAAAAAAAAAAAAAAAAACGCCAAATAATCCTGCTATAAGAGCTGCAGGAGTTTTTTCTGCTCAGATTTCAAAATTGACATGGAAATATTTTGTTTAAAAAAATAATAAATCATATTTTTGTGTCTATGTTACTGCTACTTTATGATCAGTTACAAGAAATATTAGCAAATATAAATGTAAAGCAACAATTATGGTTTCATTTCAGTGTAATAGCTGTACATTTAAGGGCAGAGGCATTATTCTGGTGCGTACGTTACTAATCGAACTGCTTACAAAATGTATGGCTGGATCCCTTCAGATGAAATCAGATTTTTTTTCCTTTGAATGACACATAATAATAACACACAACATAAAATTGTTTAGGATATATGAAACAAAATAAAGCATAAACTCTTTTTTAAATATTTACAGGTACCAGCCCAGACAGCGCAACTACATTTCCAACATTTTTAAGAAAAGCCGGGGCTGACCTAAATATGCCATTGAGGACACTTGCCCATGTTTTACATCACCATTTGAAACAGCCAACAACCAATTCCACCCAGTCGTTACTCAGTCAGATCAAGCCTCCTCTCCATCTGAACCTCCAATCAGAAGCTCTACACACCCAAGTACCAATGACCATTAAACCACATTTTATTTCACACAGTGAACCAGCTGCAACACAGAGCCTGGCACCTGAAGCAACCAGTGGAGTGTTGGTCGAAACTCTTCAGCATCCATTCAGTGAAAGTCGATCCCATTTGAGACAAATGCCATCAAAATTTCAGCATTCAGCCAGTAACAAGTTGTTTATAGTGCCCAGTTCTCAGGACCATTCTGTGCCTCAAGTTAATCAAATTGCAGAGACATCAGTAACTCAGCAACCATCTCAGCTACGCGCTACTGGACCTTTGGGCTTTCTAAAATCGGACCCCTTCATGACAACTCCAACACCAAATCCTGTTACCCACGCTAAGATGAGACACTCCGATTCAGTCACCCTGACAGTCGCCTACAAAACATCATCATTTCAGCCTTTGCAACCTTCACCAACCCTCTCACAAACAACTCAAACTGATCCTCAACATTCCTCTACCTTAAGTTTTCTACCAAACTTTCATCTTGAGCTTTCTACAATTCAGTATAATCTGCCTTCAACAGAACTTCCATCTTCTTTAATCCCCAAGCCTCCAATATCCGAAATTCATCTTTCAACAACAACACCTTCATCCAGATCCAAACTTTCTCAAACCCAACCTGAATCATCCCCAACACAAAATTCACAGCTTCCATTCTCCACTATCCACCCTTCCGATCAGGCCCTCCATCCTTCATTGTTAGACCCTGAGGTAGTCCAACAGGTCAACAGGTCACATTGGCTGAATACTACTCATGAAAGTCATCCAGTTCAGCCAGAGCTCACAGACTGGTTGAAAAGGAACACTTCCCAGTCACCCATGACTAGCAATGATCCCAGGTAGGCAAAATAAAAAGATGATAGATTGATTAATATTTCACCTGAGTTTATTACATTTAGGGAACAAAAGTAATAAAACATCAATAAGTCACTATCTTCTCCATTTCAGAGTGAAGCAGCAATCACCATCATGGCTGCCTGTGCTGGAAAAACATGACATCCCCATTGTGGTGGGAGTGGGTGTATCTTTGGCTTTCATCTTTATCACTGTTACCTTCTATTCTGTGGTACAAAAGAATGAACCCGCACCAACAAGCCGAGCAGGTCAGCAATCCGCCCTGCATGAAATGCTAGTGTCTTGGTTTTCCTAAAATCATGACCATATTTTGGCAAAATCGAAATGATTGGGGTGGTGAGGCTGCGACAGTCTGGTGATCTGTCCAGGGAGTACCCCACCTCTCACCCTGTGGTAGCTGGGATAGACTCCAGCCCACCCTCGACCCTGAATTGGATAAGTGAAAGAGGATGGATCTTGATGGAATTGATAGAAAGTTATTAACCAACACTGCACTGGCTAGCAAGTGAGGTGCTAGTGTAACAAGTTGTAATTAACTGTGTATTAGAGTGCTAGGTTTGGCTAGTAAAATTAAACTATAATTAAACCATAGAGACTAAAACCAGGAAGTGAACATTTGTATTTTGACTTTCAATACATTGGGCATTTTAACATTGACTTGTTTACGAATTAACTCGCTTAAAGAGCCACCCTCAAGTGGCCATTTAAAGAACTGCAGGTTTTCCATATATACTTGGCTCAAACAAAAATGATATAACATAATAATAACTGAGCTCTACATGTGCTTTCAGATGAATTTTTAACACTGAACACAGTCTGGTTACCTCTTATATCTTTTTGCCAAGGTAAGCTAAATTAGCTTTATTTTAAACAGGTAATTGATCCACTTGTGTCACTCTACCAGAAAGCACATATGTAGAGCATTTTAACCCAAATGTTACTTTTTATTATTACGTCAAAACCACATTACATGTCTTTGACAGCTCAGAGGAATTTAGGTGTTCCCATACGACATGCTGAACGTCGAGCTGCAGGACGTACGTATGAAAACAGGTACTCTACTTCTCAGAATAGAAAAATAAATTAGCCTTCACAACCCATCTTTCTGCATTCTAATACCAAGTGTTGTATGTCTTATGCAGAGCGTTTGAAGATGATGACTGTGTTGCAGTGATTGAACAGAGCCCCAACACATCAGAAACCCGAGCCAGACCCCCAGGGCCCAGCCTGGTTATGGTGCAGATGGAGCCCACGTTTGATGAACTACAAGAGGATACCCAGCGCTCTCTGGACAACCACTCAGTCACTGTAGAGACGTACCCTGAGCCTATTCTTGACACCAAGGTCTGGTAACACAGAAACACTTTACCATAAAAAATGTGTCCAGACATTTTTATCCGTGTTTAAGGGAAAGTTAAGAAAGTTACAAATTTATTGAGGCAACACAATAGTATGGTGGTCAGCACCATTGTCCCACAGCAAGAAGGTCCTGGGACTGAATCCACCGAGCCACAGCAACAGCCTTTCTGTGTGGATCTTGGAGTGTGCATGTTCTCCGGCTTCCTTCCACAGTCCACAGACATGCGTGATAGCCTTCTGATAGACTAGTGACCTATCCAAGGTGTGCCCCACCTCTCACCCTGTTACAGCTGGGATAGGGTCCAGAACAACCACTGATGATTCTTCTTCTTCTTTGGACTTCTTAGGCTGTCAACACAGCAGATCATCTGCCTCTATCTCAGCCCATCCCTTACATCCTCCAACCCTCTTTATGTCCTCTTTCACTACCTCCATGAATTTTCTCTAGGGTCTTCCCCTTTTTCTTCCTGCCTGGCAGCTCCATATTAACATAAAATACTAACATATTTTGCTTACTATATTGACTATCCCTCCTCTGCACATATCCAAACTATCTCACCCTACCCTCTCTAACTTTGTCTCCAAACTGGTCAACCTGAGCTGTCCCTCCAATATACTCATTTCTAATTTTGTCCTGGTCACTCTCAGTCAAAATTTGAGCATCTTCACATCTACCACCTCTCGCTCTGCCTCTTGTCTTTTTGTCAGTGCGTTCCCTCTTGGCAATGATAATTTTATTTAAATAGCACATATGCTTTACATAGAAGATAAAAACCTGATTGCTGCCTCTTGCTGCGATCCTTCTGTCACAAATCACCCCTGAAACTAATCTCCACCTACTCCATCCAGCCTGGATAACTGGAAGAGTATGGTTAGATGGGTCACACTGTTAATGATAAATATTAGAAATTATTATATTTAGTTATGAAAACAGCATATCCAGCTTTGTTCATTTAACTAACAACTGTGGCATAGTATATAACCTATAGGGGGAGCTAAAACCCTATACAAGTGTACAAACGGTCACAGTTTGCACAGTTTAATAAAAAGAACAAACCATTAAGATAATAAAAAAAAGTACTGCACTGATAACAGTGCTGATGTCTCCATTTAATTTAAACTGGCACATGCAAGCACTAAACCAACAGCCTTATAGTAATAAAATGCTCAATCATCAGAGTTGTCTTTAAAGATAACAATGTGGCAACAGTGTAATGATTTCAATGCATTTTAAACATTTTTCTCTTATGTTATTATTAACAAATCCTCTACTTTCAGATTGATCCTTCTCTGGAGGAGGAGAAAGGGTGCAGTTTGTCCCAGCCCAGCATTCAGGTGCATTGTACTGAGGATTGGACCAGTAACAGAGGAGACAACCAAAGCCCATGCCAGGACACGTTGCCTCCTCCCTCACCCTTAATCTCCCGTTCTCCTTCCCCATCACCACCATCCAGGCGGGAGGAAAGCGTGCACTCTTCTTTAACACTGCAGAGTGCTGAGCCATGCGTTGCACCTATCCACCACAGTCTCAGCATCTCACATGGCAACCCTCCACTGTTGCTGTCTCACAACGTCTCTGTGGGCCTCACCACAGTAGCTGTTGATGTCCATTTTTACCCTGCAGCTACTGCTCCAATGGCAGTAGGGACTAGTACTCACATTAATTCAGTTTCAAACTCCTCAGCAGTGACTGCACCTCTTTTTAGCCCCACGTTAGCTAACAGCCAGGAGAATGATCAGTCAGCTTCCAGGCTGCATCAGTGTAAATAGCTACATTATAGGACAAATCATCTTCAGTGCTGGCACACATTAAAGAAATGGGAACAAAGTTTTGGCTAGCTTGATGGTGTGGAGTTAGGAATGCATAGATTACTAACGGGCTGGCTAGCTGATCGAAATCACATTTAAGGGTGTTTTACACCAGTGGTGATAAGCAGAATATTATATTTCTCTTGGAGTTCATTTAGAGATTTTTTCTGTGTGAAAAAAAACCAAATGTGAAAAAAAGTGATGCAGACCAGAGTCAAACACCTATAGGTGTGAAAATGCCATAAGTGACAAAGTGAGCAAAGTTGCAGCAAAAGACAAAGTAATATGACACCTGAGTAATTTGCAAAAGAACACATTATAATAACTCAGTTCTCTTTGCCATTAAGTATGAAACTAGAACCAGCAGAAAGGCCAGCTAAACTTGCTATAGATAATCATGTGCCATCATCAGTAGTTGCTGATGAAACCCCAGTTTATCAGTTCACCTTACACATCTGTGCAGTGTCACAGGTGCTATTCATAGCAATTGTGCAAAACAGTTTTTTATGTTTGTGCAAAGATTTAACACACCTAGATTAAATCTGTTAAATATTGACG
Source organism: Pelmatolapia mariae (assembly GCF_036321145.2). Taxonomy (NCBI): domain Eukaryota; kingdom Metazoa; phylum Chordata; class Actinopteri; order Cichliformes; family Cichlidae; genus Pelmatolapia; species Pelmatolapia mariae. The sequence continues at coordinate 34,133,435 of NC_086237.1, read as the reverse complement.
AGTAGAGGTAAGCGTTAGCAGATTTCCCAGTTTCTAGTTGTCATAACCAAACAGTGCTAACGTTTTCTTGGCTTTAGCTGCATACTTGATGACGCATGAGTGGAATCCTCATGCATACTTTTTGCCAAGGAATACAAATACATTTCCCAAATGAATGTAAAACAGCTGACTAAGGAAGCAAATATTAAGTATTAGCATTCACATTGTTTTTCTTAATATATTTATTCATTAGCTTTAGGACACAATTTATGTATTATTCTTAATTGGCTACTGTCAGGTTGTTTTGTTTTTGTTTTGTTCTTTAACCGTGAAAGCGAAAATGTAAATGTAGTATGAATTTATTTGTTTTACAGGCCTAAATGGATGTAGGGTAGCTTGAGTAAAAATACTGTAATTTGTTTCTTTTTTTGTTAAACAGCCAAGGATACATGCTTTGCAATTTTTTTGTGATCCAGTCCTACAAACCTGTTTTGGTTCATGACTCATCATTATGTTGAGGTTGACTGTTACACCTTTTTGAAACCAAAGGATGGTAACTGGTATGTCAATAAACATGTAGGCAGTACACCAAAAGAGTTTCACTGGAGGAACACCTACATGCTGTTAAAATGTTAGCTGCATTACTTTATTAAAAAGCTGTAACTGTCACCATGTGCTTCATGAGTCCATATCCTGTATCCACTGTGTGTCCACTCTGACAAGACGCCAGCAAGAAGCTTTCTGCACACCATGATATTGTTTTCATATCTTTCGGCAAGGAGATAGTAGTCATTCAAAGTTTATCTGGAACTGTTTAGGTTAAAATTATGCTTAAAGGGCAACAGAAAAAGAAAAACATGCACATACATTGTTAAAAAAAAAAGAAAAGACACATTATAAAGAGCATGAGGGAGAACACGACAAGTGATTTAAAAAAAGGGGGAAAGGGAAGACTGATCTATAGGATAACAAGTGGATCTCAAATAGTTGGGAACGCAGCTGGGAATAACTAACATAATGAATGTGGAGAAAACTAATCTAGGCACAAGATACAGAGAAGAACAGTCAACAAAATAAAATGGGAAGAGAGCCACAACTGAATAGGGAGACAAGATTAACTTGACTAAGTCTTTGCTGTGTCCATGTGTGATTTCTCTGGTAGTCTGATATCTATAACACAGGTTAGCTCAAACTGTTGGACAGCCACTCATATGAACTATTCATAAATAAAATTCAGCTTTGTTGTTGGTTTGTATTGCAGTGTCCTTCTGAAGTGGAGCATGCCAGAATACAGTCTCATGGTTTAAGCAGTAATTCCTAGCTAGGTAGAGATGTTGATATGAAAGTGAATGTTTGTCTCTCTCTCTGAAATCAAGCTGAACTCTTGGTAGATTCCACAAAATCCACAAAGTCAACAGATTCAACACAGTTAAGAAACTTCTTGAGACAGACTGTGTGTTGCAATTTTCTGGTCTTGCTCTGCAACAATGGCCACTGAGGATCTCTGCCACCTTGCAGCATCAACACAGTGCTAATCAAGCCTCAATTCTTCCCTCTTGCTAGTGAACAATGATTTTATATGAAAACCATACAAAAAAGTGACTTTAGCTATATGCTGCAATTTTTATAGAATCAATAGCTTTCAGAGATCAAAGGAGCTGCCAAACCAAGATGATTAAAAACAAGCCTCGATCCTTATAGCTCAACCTGTAATATTAATTACAGGTTAAGCAATGAGGTAAAATGATCAGTATTAAGCATTTATGCTTTATACTATTATTATTTCGTGACAGTAAGTTGAATTATGCATGCTGTATTATGATGTCATCTCATTGCCCTGCAGCCACCTAACAACAGATGAAAATGACTTGTTTTTAGCCTTTATGCACCTTTAACACCTTATTAAAGCATTGTACTATTTTCATTTTACAACAAAAACTTTATATCCACATCTAATTTATATCATCAACGGGAAATTTTTTAAAAACATATTAATAACATCTACCGCTCCTATTCATCAGTGCAAAAAGGCCCAACACTAATGTAGTATGGGCATGTGCTAGCAATAATAATATACAGAAAATATCCATCCATCCAGCCTCTTCTGCTTGTCCTTGTCAGGGTCACAGGGTGGGGCTCGAGCCTATCCCAGCTACCAGAAAGCGAGAGGCAGGGTACACCCTGAACAGGACTAACACATAGAGAGATGCACATTCACACCTATTGCTACTTTAGAATTACCAATTAACCTAACCTCACTAACTGCAGGTCTTTGGACTGTGGGAGGAAGCCGGCGAGAACCCACGCAAACACGTGGAGAACCTGCAAACTTCCCACAGAAAGGCCCCAGCCAGGTGGTGGAATCGAGCTTACAGAAAATATATATACAGAAATATCCTATCTAATATAAATAAATCGTTAATTGTTAAGCAGCTGTTCACTCTAGAGAAATCTAACCATCTGACATGTTAAAAGTACCATCAAAGTAATACTCTGTGTGAAAAAAGATAGCATGTCTGAAAGGTTACATAAGTCAATATGGAGCTTTCATTCAATAAGTTCAGGTTGATACACAGAAGTAGCAGCGTCCTATTACTATACATAACTTTGAATTATTTATCATATTGTTTGAACCTCAGTTATTGCTCAGTTATTCAGCTTGGGTACTGTTATGATACAGCAGTTCTTTTCTCAGAGCAAAGAACTTTTAAATCTAGCCACTAAATTCACACATGAAACAGAAGTAACTCTGGCCGCCTTTTATGGGGTAAAAACCACAGCAGAGTGGAAGTACATTTCTCACAAGACGAGACGCTACCCTCTGCATCCTGTCAGCCATCGTGTGCAAACAGAACAGCTTAGACCTGCGGTGATAGCATACAAGACTGCAATGTAAAAGCTCATTTAGACAGTAGCAACTTGTAATGTGTTACTGCAATGTCATGAGGGGTTTTGTGGTATGTTCATGGAAGCTTTAGATGTGTTTATTATCATTACGTTTTGACTTCTGTTTGATTTTACTGCTGTTGGAATCATTTTAATTTTAAATTATTGCTAGGATTGAGATTTTTGGTTGATTCTAGTTTTTTGAAGGATTACTTATTTGAGTCGTGATTTCGTTTCTGTGGAATATGCAGCCCCTATCAGTTCTTCCTTCTGTCTTTCTGTATCAGTTTTACTGTCCTCCTGTTCTATCTCAGTGAGTCTGTTTTAGTCTTCAATTTTAAATACTTCTCTTTGATGCTCTGTGTTAGTTTTACTTCCTCCTTTGTGATTGTCCTAATTATCTTCATCTGTGTTTAACTTCTTTCCCTTGTTTCTCGTTCTCCAAGTTATCTAGCCACCTGAGTTTCTCTGAGAAATCAGCCACACAGGGAACAACACTGTTGATCATCTGTTAATCTGTTTCTCCCTGGTTAAAGTGTCAAAGTGAATGTCTTTGCCTCTTTTCATGACACGTTGGCTGCTGCTGTGACCCTTAATGACTCACATGATGAATAGACTGCAGGGCCAGGTGCATCTCTCAGGTGTCAGGTCTTTGCTAGATTTTGTTTTTTTCATTTTTAAAGACTATTTTAAACTGTTAATCTGCTATATATGTTTTTAGGCCTGCTGGTTTTTTCCTTTGTCCTTTATTTGAGAGACTTCACAAGTTTTCAGGCAATAGTCCGTTGAGAAAAATACTAAACTTTAATGCAATGAAACGGTATTGGGCTGCTAATAATGAAGTGCCTGAAGATACCATTTAAAATTGGTTCTTTGCTGAGTTGTCTGCTATGTGTAAGTATGTATAAGACACAAGACTGTTTCATCGCTTGGGTTAGGTTCCTTTTTTATGCTTGAATGGTTCATAGGTCGGTGTTAAGCTTTCAGCAAAAAAAAACAACAAAAAAACCCACCTAGCCTCAAAGTTCTCTGTTTCAAAATGATACAAGAAAGTCTGGCATCTTGGAGGCAAAATATAAACAACTGAGGGGTGGCCTGTGACCTTTGCACAGTACTGTAGCTATTCGAAAGCATTTTATCTAAATGATTCATTTACAGGCTTTCATTTTTACTGTTTGATGCCAGAAATGCAGTTTGATTGGGTAAAACTACTTTTGTTTCTTTCTTGTTGTGAGCGCCTGCAACATCACGTGTTTATCTGAACAAACTGGAACATGATACAATCTATGTGTTCATTTTAAACAAAAACATCTAAGAACCACAGAATGAAGTTACACCCCAAGTATCAATATGCACAAACTGCTTCAGAGCAGATTTTATGTGCCTAAATGTACTGAGGATTGTCTTTAAATCTTGAGAAAGAGGAATAAAATGTCATGGGGATAAAAATATTATGGTTGATGCTGTCTGTCAGTCTATACTATTTATTGCCACAGAGAATAGAAAACAGAAGAAATAGAAATTACTTTGCATAATCAGGAAATACATTTATAAAATGTAACCCATTAATCTTGGCCTTTGAAAAGAGTTAAATCAACTTTTACTCAGGGTTTAATTAAGTCAAGCTTTCTTACTTCATAGAGGTGAATCCTACAATAGGTATAGTAGCACCAGACCCTGTAGGTAATGACAGACAGGTCAGTGTTAGTCAGTGTTGCCAGGATTCAAAAGAAAGCAACCCTCCACCTGTGGCACACACTTCCTGAAAATCAGAGGCTGGGTGATCTTGGCTCGTTTTAATAGGAGTTTAGATTTTGCTTGCTGTGACTTTTTTCTTTCACTCAAAGAAATTTAGACTATAAATCACATTCTAACCGTATCTTCTTACAGCACTTCATAAACTATCCATAGCTAATTTAGACTCAATAGTTAACCTAAAATGCGTGACTTTGGACTCTGCAAAGAGGCTAAAGTACCCGAAGAAAGCAGGCGAACAGGAACATGCAAACTCCCCACAGAACGTCCACATTGCGATTTTATCCAGAAGCTTCCTTCACTCACCACTCCACCAACACGCAGCCTGTGATTTTTAATCTACTCAAGAAAGAAACACACGTAGTTTGCCAAAACACTTTGATTTATTCGTAAATCTCCTGTTATTACTGAATGACAGTGTTTCTCAGAGATTAAAAGCTCATTTTGATCAAAAATAACACATCAATCTTTGGTGTCGCTCACATTTATTTTTTGCACTTTAAAAATAAACAAGTTTTCCTTCTTTTTAAAATTTAAAAAATATAATCTTATTCAAAAGCCTGCAAATTAAAGCATGTAAAAAAAAAGAAATCAAGGTTTAGAGGAACTGTGGTGCTGAGTATCAAGTAATATATGGGTTACCAGATCTGATTCGATGGTTTGTCATCTTTATTTCTATGAGGTAGACCTTCCGAAATTTTTGGCACATCACTCACTGCTGGCAGGGTTACACCTACTGTGTATTAAAATCATCCTTTCTCAGTAAAAGCCAAAAAACTCTGTCTGAATAGGATAATAATTCAGGTCGGAATTCAAAGTTCAGTGGATGGTTTCCTCGGTTTTGCCTCGTCCTCATTGCGCGGCACATGGAAGTCCACATATGGACACCATTTGCTGTTGAGACACACCAGTTTTTTCAGAGTGGCCGTCTTGACGATATTAAAGCCGGTTTCTCCTCCAAAGGTGCTGGGCTTCCAGTATTGAGGCGAGCAGATTGGGTTTCCAAGCAGGCCTTTCAGTGAAAAGGGAGCACCCATCTCCACCATGCTCTCTCCAAAAATGGCATTAGCACGGGTTTTCTCTAGCATTATGCCTGGGTAAAACTCCAGGGCGTCTATGTCACCGTAGAGCTCTTCTAAACCTCGGGCTATTTCAGTGTTGTCTGTTTGGAAAAGAAAAATGGCTGGAAATTAGTGCAGAGGTTTCATTTAATTCTTGTGTTGCTATAAATGTAAAATAAAAAGAGTGATTTTCTGTTGCTGAACAAATTTTATGTACACTTACCATAGTCTTAATGCCAACAGTTAGAATCCAGTCAAACACTGATTTCATTAACTACTGGTGCGTTCATTTAATTGTATATAAACATTCATACTGCACGAAGCCCTCAAAATCGACTGATTCTCCAGCAAGCTACATGAGGCAACTCAGATTACTCAACATACACTAAATGGTTTACTGTAAAAATTCGGGCACACATTTAAGTCACCATCTGGATAAATTACAATAATAATTTTTTAATTAAATAATTTTTTTCATCCAGCACTATCAGCTGAATATTTCTGCTGCTTTGGTTTATAATTGATATTTTTCTTGTCAAAAAGTGTATCCTGCCTCTCACTCAGCTGGGACTACTGCAACAGTTTTTATTAAAGAAGTTACAAAAGTGAGTATTTGCTTATATAACTTATATAACACTTTTCTACTCTATTTGAGCACTATATCCTTTTATAAGCACTTTCTTCTAAAGTGTTTTCTATCTAACACCCACATTTACACTTCAGTGAATGCAGGTTTCTTTCCCAAGGACACTTTGGCATGCAAACTGGAGACTGGAGCAGCCAGGGATCAAACAACCAACCTTCTAATTATTAGATGAGCTGCTCTACCTCCTGAGGTACAGCCACCCCAACTACTAAGTATCACAATAGAATCAAATTATCATTCTATATGGGACGTTTGAATTTACTGATCATATGTTCAACACAGGGAAAATAAATATATCTAGTAATGCTGTGTGAAAATGTAGACAGTGCCTTGAAAAGCACAGTCAAAGACACTAAGCCCAGTGCTGTTTACACACATGTGCTATGCTGCTGTGTGGTTGAGGAAAATGCATGCATGCATATATTGCATTTTGTGTCACATATGTGTAATGAGTAACAAAGGGAGCATGCATGTGTTCATATTTCTTTAACTTACCAGTTAATTCATCAAAGGATGTGTAAGGCTTCAGGTTAAACCTCTTCCTATATTCATTGAAAGGCTGCACACGTGTAGCTCTGGATTCTCTGATGACCATTTCTGCAACCTTAAGCACCACTTGATGAGAGTTGTGACCTCCTCCTATCTAAAAGTGTGAATATAAGCCACAAAAATGTTTTTTCATGAGCAGTGAGTGACAAACTCTGCTGTTCCATGACAGCTTGCAACACGTTCTCAGCCTTGCAACAAACAGAAGTACTATACCACTTTGCATTAATCTAATGCTGCTAAAAGACATAACTTGATAGCATTATTACTAATCTCATTTTAGGAAGTAATTGTGAGTTACGAAATGTAGACATTCAGTGTTTGTGAAAATGAATTGCACTGCATCATCTGTCATAAGTAGCTGTAGTTTCATAACACAGTGAGAACCGATGATTATTGTTATCATACAGTGTGCTTTATCTTTATTTATAAAACGATAAAGTATATGAGGCTCATGGTGTTGCTTTCTGTTAACTGATTGACAGCATTGCCGTTATGCAATGGTAAAAATATACACGTCCCCGTTTCCCGTTTTCTGACTTCTATAATTCTGTTACCTGTCCTGCAATCTGTCGAGAGAATGCGTCCACCAGCCTTTCCACCCCGTAATGCATCAGGAGGGATGTGTTGTATAAAAACTGAGAGTATGGTATTTCCTCTCCCTCTATGACAATGCTGTCGGGCATCAGAGGGTGCCAGTGGTAGAGGTGGCAGAACTCCAGGGCGATTCGATTGCTGTACTGGAAACGTGTATTGAAGAGCAGGGACGGATCAAACTTCAAGTCCAGCATGTAGCCACTCAGGTGCTGCACATACTCTTCTATTATAATGTTGATGATCTCACCTGTGGGTGAAATACAAAAATTAGCTTAGATTTGTGGAAAAATAATATTATTTATCTTCATGTTTAGTAATTAACGAAACACTGAAACAGTGAACAGTGTCAAATTCATGAGTGGTTTGTTGGTGAATAAATGGGCAAATACTGAGCGTCTGGTGGCGTCTTCTGTGGTTTGAACAACAAAACAGCGATCAGCAGACACATCAAACAAAGCCAGAAAAAGAACAGCAACCGTGCACACGTAGTGATCGTGGCATCACCTTCTCAAAGCAGAGCACAAACCTTTAAATTTACAACCTCAAACTTCAAAGCTCTAAGGGTGAGGCACTGCCATAAACAGGACACTGCAAATGACTTTAATACACATTAAAATAACTCTTAAACCTGCCTTTTGTTGTATACTGAGAGTATATGGACATTTTTCTGATTTATGCCTCAGAATTGAATCAGAAAACACCCAAGCTCATATGTGGCCTTTTATCTTAATACATATGTATCATATGAAAAATGTACTGGCCAAGAGCCTGAAATATGTTTTGTGCTGAGTAACTGTTTTGGTGTGTGGCCCTTTCGCTCAAGTAAAATCATAATCCTGCTCAAGTAATAAAATTGATGACACAATAATATTTATATACATAAATTATGGTATAAATTAGGTTTGACTTAACATTTTGACTTAACGTAGACAAGTGATAATTACTTTGCATAGTCCCTAAAATGACAAGCTAAAATATAACCTTTCATTCAAGTGCTTCATCCAGGCTGTACAGAATTGCAAAATATTCAACTGATTCAATTAGACTCAAGCAGAGCCATTTAGGACATTTAGCTATGAATGTCTGCAGAAAACTTCATATCAGTCTGTTTTACCAGCGGCAGTTCACCACTGGTCACAAACTGTAGCCAATTTACCGCTGTAGCCAAAAAAGAAACAAAAAAACTAAAGATATCAACGCATAGACAAGTAGTGATAAAGATGTACAAAAAGTGAAAAGACTAGCGTTTTGAATTTACTGTGTTTCACTTACTTTGTGTGTTTCAGTCATTCTCTGATTAAATATTTACTTTTACTCACCAATAATGATGAGTCTGGCTGTCTGGAAAAGCTGCTCATCATCCCAGGTGGGATGTTCTGCCTTTAGGATGTCACAGACTCTGTTATGTTCCCGCAGCCATATGGTGGCATACATGGTTAGACCCGGCAGGATGCCAAATACCTCCTGACCGATGGCCAGACGCTTGTCTGCTGGGATGTTTTCAGGATACACCATGTGTACTGGGACCTCAGACACTGTAGGAGGGTACACCTCACCATTTACCAGCTGTGGAAGAGGAGTTAATTTCAGTGATTTCTTTACTATGTTAACTGACTATATTAAAGAAACTGACATTAATTAATACTAGTGGAATTCATGTAAAATTTAAAAAAAAAGAAAACAAAAACAAATATCTGATGAACTATATTTGTAAAGCAACAACATCAGCCTGTTAGATTAAGATGGGCAAAAGAAAGAGACTTCTTAAACTGTTCTGAAGACATGCTGATACGGTGGCAGTGAAAAAATTGTTACCTATTGAAGTTTTGTTTTTCAACCACTTACCACAGGCATCTAGAAAATCCAACACGATGTTCTCACAAGTTAACATGCTGCAGGAAGTGCAAGCAATCTATATCTGACTCAGTGAACATATACAACACAGAGCTCTGGAGAGTTTTCTTAAAGATGAGGAGGTAAATTTGGATGTAGTATGATACCCGTATTAGGTACAAACCTTACAAGATATTGCTGAAAACTTACAGGTATTACTTTTTTAAACTTTTTATTTGAAAAATAAATATGACTGACTGGAGTTAATAAGTTCAGCATTTGGAAGAAAATGTTTGCTTGTCTGGTACATTAGATCAGATTAATTTCCAAGACTGTGGGTGGTCATGGTTCTCACGGTGACAGTGTAAATCTCATCTTTGATGTTATGCTCACTCTAACCACCTAAATTCAAAAGTGTAAGACTCAAAACCCACTGTCTAATTTTCTAACATATAAGGCTGACAGATTTTCACCTTAAAAAGGACGAGACTCAGAAATCTAAAAAATGTAGATTTGTATGTTTTGGAGATTTCATCAAAATTGATGAAACTATGAACACAGAGAAGTTCCACAATATGGAAACAATGGTATTCCTGTTCAAGTATTATTGGAAGTTGATTAAAAAACTAAGCTAAATAGGTTTTTGCTTTCCTTCAAGTCTTTTTTCTAAATGAAAGTATTTAACTGTGAGTATATAACTATGAATGTATATGACAGTGTTTACAGGTTTGTAGATAGGTATATGCATTTAGCTAGTCATACTAATTATGTATGCAAGAAAGCTCAAGCACTTTCTTTGTTCTCTCTAACTTTTTATAATAAGGTTCTCCCTTTAGTGTTTATATGCAGCTATGTCAGACACACCTGATACTTCAGCTTTCCATCTTTATGAAGCCGAAGTTGATGTTGTCTCATGAGATCTTCTCCATAGATGTTGCTTGCGTCTACCTGTGTGGGTAAAAAAAAAAAAGGGGAAAAAAGGCTTACATTTCGTGTAATGAAATGATGTACAACACACATCTTTGTTATGCAGAATGTCAGAAACTCACACCATGCCCCAAACCCTTGGTGAAGCCCCCCTGAACTTTATGGTCTGTCTTGAAGAACTGGTGCGTGAAGTGTTGAGCCATAAAGGCAAACATCAAATTGGTTCCCTGAGGATCTGGCCTAAACTTCTGTCTCTTGAAAAACCTCTCAACCAAGACTTTGGCATCAGGAAGAACAGGTTTACCTGCAGAGAAAGAAGCTCTTGAAGCTTTCCACAGAAACACAGTTATGTCTCTTTAGCTGTGTAGGTCTCACCTTTAGCACCCATGGGCAAAGGACAGTCTTCAGGTATAGGAGGAAGGATCCGAGTGTAGTAGGAGATATTAGAGTAGGACTCCCAGTTAATGTATCCATATTTGGTATTGTAGGTGGGAGGGCTTGGAATAAGGTCACTCCTGGCTTTAGGAATAAATGTCAAAGTCATAAGTAAAATATCTTTATTAGATACATAAATTTAGCTTTATGAACTCTTCTTATATCTTGCAGGCTTTGTTATTTGCAGCTGTTTATCTGGAAATAGGAAATTGTCAAATCCCTATAACATGAATTTCGAATGAGTTTTATGTGTCATGAGATTTTCTGGGACCTTCTCATTGATAAATGAATTATCTAAACATCTTATAGTCTGCTGACTGAGTAACTCATTTAAGAATGTTTATTCATTTCACCTACCTGTCAACACTAATCTCATGAAGGTGTCACGTAGGAAAGAGTTGTTTATCAGGCTCCAAAACCACGGGAAGTGAGTAAGGATGAAGTGAGTCACGGAAGGACTGGGCTTCAGCATGAGTCGAATTCTGGTCCAAAACTCCGCTACACATAAATTTTTTTTTTTTAAAAAAATCAAGAAAAAACAGTTTTTCATCCTTTAAATGCCAATTGTAAGCCATTTATAAATATATCACTAATGCCTGTATTAATGGGAAACAAATAAATGTATATGTATAACTGAACATAACGGCATTTGTTTTCTTTATTCATCACATGTAGCAGGTTTAGCCAAAAATTTATCTCTAAAACAACTTTCATAAAATCTAAGCATTGCAGTTGACATTTTGAAAGTGGTGCTAAAACCTATTATGAAATAACCTAATTAGGTAATTTCGAATTGATGTTTCCGAATGTGACACATGCATGCCAACTAAAAACTTTGATAAATATCAGTAAGAATCGCTTAACAAACAGGTTTTGCATTTTGTTTTTTCAGTGACTCTGGTCTCCTCCCTTCACACAAAACCTAACCCTACTCATCTCAACCAAAGACAAATATTGAGAGGACGGTTTCTAAATGCAAAACACCAGCTCTTTTATCTAGTTACTCATGAGTGCTTCCTTTTGACTTATCTATCATAGCTGTGCACAGATAGGATTATGTAAACAAAACTAAGATAAAGGGTTAGCTTGGTACTCCAGATCAACTTGCTCAGTTTTTAAAATTTTTTTGTACTCACGAATAGTGCAGTTGTCTCCATAAAAGCCAGTGCGAGTGCAGTCACATTTGAAACTGTCTGTACCAAATCGCACGCACACTCCTGCATGTTGACAAGGGTAGTAGCAACAGGGATTCACTGCAAACAAGAAAAAAAAAAAAAGAATAACTGTTGGAAAAAAACCAAAAAAAAAAAACCCGCTAAGCTAAACGATTCATGGGGTGAGAGTGTGAGGGATACTTGGCTTATTAACACGAGGATATCTATATGAAGCAACGGTTGACATTCAAACAACTAAATGCATATGCAGTGATGTGAAAAAGAACGTTTTTGCATGACTCTATACAGACGTGAAAAATCAAGTGCACCCTTTCTGCTTAGATAGGAATTAAGAGGGTAAGTAACAGTAAGATGCTACTAATTAAATGCACTTGATTAACTGATCATCAGCAGGTGTAACAGAAGTTTTGATAGTAGCTGGAAAGACATAAGCAATGATTGTAGAGAAGAATTATTATTATTGGGTTGTAAGGCCGTTTCCAAAGCAACTGAAGTCAATCATTACACAGTGAGAAATTCAAATACATTTCATCTACAGTAATATAGTGCCAAACCAATATAATACAATAAAAACTCAACAATCAGATACCTATAACTCAAACCACCGCATTGCAGTACCTTTAATACCTACGGCATGTTCTAGTCTCTGTAATAAAATATTCTATTCTAATATTCTAACAGGACAAGCATGGACATAAGCCCAATGGGAGAGGCCATAGGAAGGTCATTTCTGACCTCCACTATTGCTGTTTCTTTATCATAATTCTGAATCCTGACTTAAAATAAACAATTCCTCTGCAAATGAATGATTGGGTGTTTTACAACTACTCTTTCAAGAATTTTTGAGATAAAAGGAAGACTGAAGTTTGTCCTTTAATTAGCTGGGTCATGTGATGACTGACTTTAATGGCCTGTGGGACAGTCTAGAGACAGGCTGATGATATTCAAAGCATTAATTAATGGTTCGATCTTAAATATATATGTAATAAAATGAGTAAAAGTAATGATGAGAGAAATGCATGTCTTGATGAATAAGGAGCTGTAGTGCAAAATGAGAGGAGTGAGCATGGTGCAACAGCAACAGGTAGTGGAAGACAGGAAGTCGGTATGGCACCAAAAAAGGTGTGCAGAATCATGTCGCTACTACAAAATACTACTACTAATAATACTAAAATAATTTTACTCTTGGTCCCAAAACGTTGGTGAAGCCGACCTTAAACGTCACAGCTTATCTTTAAGAACTGGTGGCTGAAGTGTTGAGCCATAAATGCAAACATTAAAGTAACTTTGTGCTGTCCCTCCTTGCAATCTACATCATGTAATCTACATCATGTAATCTACATCATGGGTCATGATGCGGGACATAACTATTGAGATCAGCTGTCCTAGGCCTAATCCAGGGCAAATTTATCTTTGTGTGATTCTCGATATGGTTTCAGTATTTTAAGCTCTACTAAGAATTATCAACAATCTCTGAGGCTCTGATGGCTATTGACCTAATGGCCCTTCTTCTCATTCTGTCATTGTGGCTGCAAAAAAGGGGAAGGGCTCAGTGGTTGCACAAAATTGGTGGCACTGTTTTTCTTCTGTCTGTGTTGGTCCACACTTTTAGCCTTGCTGCATTGACCAGTTTATTGTTTATTTAAGGTTAATCACAAGTGGTCTAAGTGTAAGAGTGGCTGTCGAGAAGCCTCAAGGAAGCAGCAAAACAGGAAAAATGCTGAGGTATGCAAAATTAAACATGACAATCATGTGCAAAAAGGCCTATACACGGATAAATCCAAATTTAAATTCTTTTTGTTCAAATTGTTGTCTCCATGTCAATATGTATGGAGGAAGACAGAAAAGCAGTACAACAGTGTCTAAAGCCATCTATGGACACTTTTAATGGATCGACATTGTATTCATTGGGAGTTTGACTGGCAATGACTTCATTTTTTAACATGACAATGATGAAAAATACATAGCTAATGCTGTAAAAACATTACTGAAGTAATGTGGGATCATCCTGGCAAAGAAGGGGAAAAAAGGAGCCAACATCCCAAGACGAGCATTGACTCCTTTCTGGAAGCCCGGAGGATCACTTGCGCAGACTACTGAAAGAAATTTCCAAAAGAGCTCGCCTAAGAAAGTTTAACCTGTGTTGAAGAATAAAGGTGTCCATAACCACATAATCACTGTTAAACTCATTACATTTTTTTTTACCCATTTTAAGTTTGAAGAGGCTTCAACAAATTAATTTTCTAGTATAATATACAAGATGTGTGCGCGCGTGTGTGGGGGTGGGGTGGGGTGGTGGGCCACTGTAGAGTAAAAATACCACTGAAACTTACAAATAAATCAGCAATTAATATCAGGGTCTGATCTTAGTAGTGAGCTGTTTTGTACATGTACTGTAGGTATGTCTGTAGAAGACATGGAGTTACAATATTTGGATGTTTTTTATTACACTAAAAAAAACTCTCTAAATTACAGTTAATTAATTCTAAGAAACGGAACTAGACTTGAGCTTTATCTGCACCTACATTCAAATAGCTTCAAAAAACCCACTGAATATGATTTTAAAGGCCCATTTTAATAAGGCACAGACAGTGTGAAAGTGCAGGATGAATTCAAATATAGCTGCATTTGTGCTTGTTAACGTATGCATGTCTCACTAAGCTTTTCACAGTCCTTAAGCTAAACATTTGCTGAACTCACTTCCCCAAAAATGTAACCAGAGGCATATAGCAAAAGAACCAAAAACAAAACATCAGTGAAGTGGAGTGTCCTAGACTCTGTGCACTTTGTGAAACTACAACAGATTAATAAAGGACAGAGTTTGCATTTAGCTTTTAACATAGAAAACAGTCTATGTATGAACTGTGAAAACTAAACTTTGACTTAATGGTTTCTAAGCATATAATGTCTACGATTAAACCCAGCAACCTCACTGTGACTTTAACGCTTGCTGTAATATCGCTTCCTCCCCCCCTTCCTGCTTGCAGAAGTTCAATGAGATAATGTGACACTGAAGCATTTTTTTTCCTCATTAGTTGGAAATGAGTGGATAGTTAAGCATGTCTACCCTTGAATGAACAACAGATAGACTTCGGTGCATCAGTGTGAATTTGTCAAAAAAAAAAAAAGCACGAGGTGGCTCTACACTATTTTTAACAATAAAGTTATTAAAATACTTTAACTTTGCAAAAATACTGCACAGGAAGTATAACGCATTACTCCCGCACGAGCTTGGCAGCACAAAGAACTTCCCCTTAGGTCACAAGGAGGTTTTACCATGTAAATTCTAATGCTTTGAGTTGTAAAAATCTACACAGTGGCAACAACATTAAATGTGCACACAATGATCGCGAAATGAGTATTTTGTTAGTGCAATCGCTCTAAATGTCACCCCTTTTCCCAGTGGTGTGGGGAAAAAGCAAGCTCTCCCCACGATCAATAAATTCATGTCAGAATAGTCAGTAATTTGCCCTGTGTACGTCTGTAAAGAAAATGACCTTATCTGAAACCAACAGGGGTCAACATTTGTGAGCTCGGGAAAAAGCCTTCTTTTCATCTCTCTGATCCATAGTTGACCTAATTCATGATGGGTTATTAAATAATTCGTTTTTTCTTATGCATGGAAGCACCTTCAAGATAAGAACATTTGGAGATTCCCTGTTTACTGTCGCTGACTATAGTAACTATGTTGCAAGAAGTTTAAATCTGTATGCCTTTGTTGACTTCCTTCCCAAATACCTTCCCTTATCTTGGCTTTCTAAACCATTTTTTCTTTCTTTCTTTGTGCAGAGTACCCTGCCAAATTTCAGCACATGAATTCACATGTGCATACAAAACATGAAACATACTAAACAGTGGAACTTAAAGCATTGTCAAGCTCTCAATAGTTCCTCCTGATCTGAAGCTCTCTCTGCACCCATTGTCTTCTGCTGTTGAATGAATGATGAATGAAAAAGAAAACAGATAATTTGCTAACCATCACGCGTGGGTAATAACTGTTACTATGCAACTGCGCTCTGCAGCACATCAATTAAAAGTCATGATAGAAGAATGGATGTTACTCAGAAATGCTGAGATAGTTTCATAAATATTGTTTAATAAGCAAACCGCTAACAGAGAGAACACACTACGGGCAGCTTGAGATGTTTGTGAACAGCTGAAGTTTCGTGAGGTGTTACTTTCTGGCAGGAATACCAGGAATATCAGTGCACTTTCCACTGTGAACTTTCCAGAGCCCTGCAGTGGAATGAATGGGAAAGCTAATTTTGGGCCCCCCAGGCCACAGCTTTGACTCTTTATGTGCTAAATGTTTAATCAGCAAATATTAGAGTTGGTTGGGTGGTTGCTAATATGCTTGATTAACCTTCATGTAGAAAATGAACAGACTAACACAACAAGAAACGATACGGGAGAAATGATTGTTTACTGAAAATCAAAAGGTCATCAGGATAATCAATCATCATGTCCCATGTTGTAATTAAAGAACTGCTTACCAACACTTGAGTCACCAGCACATGATGAACTCTCCAGCAGCAGCAAAAGCAGCAGGGTGATGAACACCCAGATGAAGATGCCAAATGCTACAGAAGATAATAATAATAATGACACTGAGTTGATGTTTTAAAAACGAGCATCAAATTTAGATAATTTTAGAACTCACCTTTCATGCTGAGCTAAATTAGAGTCTAAATGTTCTATCACAGTGTTATTCTGTTCTTTCTAATATGTTTGAAAAACAGAGATAGGCTGCTGTCTTCATAACGTGTCATTGAGACCATTCTGATGCAGTCTCACTGGCTTTATAATTAACTATCGGGAAATGGGCGGTAACAAAGCATCCTCCACTTCCTCTATTTAGTTTTGAGCAGAATTTCACAGAAAACCCACAGTGTACTACTGGCTTCAAAGCTTTCTGATTGGACAGTTTTACACAGACTGGCAGAAATTCAAACTTCAAAAACTGAAATGGACCCTTTTTACATATGCATATGTGTCTATATACACACACACATATGTATATATATATACCGTTCAGATCAATGCAGTGAAACCAAACCGCTTTGAGAAAGTTTCAAGGTGTTATATCCCCACCTGCTGGTACATTTATTTAGCATCGCATTGTGTGAACGGTTAAATTAATACAGGGGACATTAGCTCTGTAAAATCAACACATACTGTGTATACAACCTTAACACCCCATTACGTTTCATTTCAGTGACCATTATGATGCAAAACTTTAGTCAAGCCACCATTCTTTTTTTAATTAGCATACACAATTATTTGCACTTACTGTTGTATGTATTTTCTGTAGTCTAATTGCACCTATCAAAACATAAATAGCCCACTAGAATTTCACAGCAAAATAGTTTGTTTTGTTTTTTCTAAAAACTTGAATTTGGGCCCATAGTTACTTTGTTAGCTGAAGCAACCCTAATCCTAACCCAGGATGTTTCACTCACTGAAGTATCACTAGGTAACAGTGGAGTCACAGGGGTGTAGTTTGTTCAGAAAGTGATGTGTGTGCTTTATAAAACTCATAATAGGTCTTCTAAAACTGCACCCACACAACAATCTTTTAGAAAGATATGACAAACATTTTCATAAGAAAGTTAGAACCATATCTTTACTGGATAAATTTGTATTATTTGGTTTATTTGGTGCATTATTTGGTATTATTTGCTCTTAAAGAGCTTAAAGGCAATGATACACTGTATTTATTTTTATTTTATATTAATTATGGTAAACATCAACATCCATTCAGGCAAGTTTTTAACCAAAAACCAAATACATTAATACATACACACACTACACCCCAAACATAAATAAAGTACTTTACTCAGGCAAAAAGTTGGTTCTTCAGTTGTTTTCACTTGCATTACCAGTAAAGACTTTAAGACTGCCTAATCATCACACATAAAAATATAATACCAGAATACGGGCTTCTCCTAAACTTATTATTGGCCCTTGTGTTTGTAGATAAAGGTTGTGTTTCCTTTTAATTATTGTGAAATGATTATAAGGATCTACTATTGGATAAACATATGTATTGAAAATACATTATATAACTGCCATAAGTAGGCACATGAGTACAAGTAGTCTGCATATAATTAAAGGAAAGACTTCACTGACTTTACTGAATTCTATAAAGGTTAATATTACATTTTTTGTCATTTTATAATCAAAAACTTATTTTTAAAGTCACAGTAAATTAAATCACACTTATAAACCAAATGTGTCAAAAATCACAGTCCTGGTAATTTTTATTTGGATGAAGGTCAAAACCTTTTGGGTTCTGCCAATTTTTTTCATATGCATGAAACAAAAGGCTGTGATCTTAGAAAGTAAGAGCTGTGTTTATTTTTTTGTAAGGCTGAGGTCACCAGTCTTACAATAAAGATAGGAACACTGTCACTGGTGTAGCCAGGTTTGAATCACTGGGGAAATGGAGGAAAGAAACAAATGCAGCCGAGTTTCCATTTTCTGATCTCTGATACCTTCCAGTTGAGATGCCATTTGAGCCAAACCTTTGTGAGATTTTAGCCTTTTGAAAGCACTTTTGTATAATTCCCTGCACACTGTAACAATTTTAGAGCTAACCTGTTTGTCGTGTCCTTGTTCAGATAAGTTTGATCTAGACTGAAGAATTCAGCTAATTCTTTTAAACTTTGCATACTTCTGTAATTGTGGTGTCTCGGAAGGAAGTTAATCAAATCTGTTGTAAAATGATAACGATATAAGCTATTTGTTAGCCTTATATCTAACATGTGCTCTGTAGCTTTAAATGCTTGCTAAAATCATACAGATACTTTATCCATTTTTTGCAAAATCCTCAGTGAAATTTATGTCGCTTGTTAATTTGTTATATTGTATTTGCATTAATCTAACTTATTGATTTAACTTGTTAAGTTAGAAGAATATTACTGTTTTCTAATGATATATTTGTGTTTCCAAAAAGATTCCTGAAGGTCTACTTTAAAATGACCAGAAAATCAGACTTCTAAAAGTTGCAACAAAATAATTCAAAACAACAACAACAAAAGATGACATTTCAAAGTCTTCAAAGCTGGTTTTCCTTCACGAACTTAGTTACTTGTAGGGACTGTACACCAATTTGGACAGTTATTTTATTATTATTATTAAATTAATTAATGGGCACTGGAGAATAAAAATTCCATGTATAGAGTCACAAATCAAAACTTTTGCTGACTATGCCCAAAATAAGGTGTTTAAACTATTATTCCCCAGGAATTTAAACTTCTGCCTTCTTTGCTCTAGCTAAAATCTCCCATTTCAATTTAAAATGTTATGAGTGCTGTAAAAAGTCCACTTCATGTAGAATCTATTTTCCACTGTTGTTTTGATTACCTCAAAAATGGCACACATGCTAGATTTCCATATATAGTTTGTTGTCTTCTCTGCATTCGCTTGCTTTATATTCTTCCCGAGTTCATCAAAAGCAGCACTGTTCTGTAACCAAAATGAAAACACTAATTTTATATGAAATAATTTAATCCAGCTCATTCTGCTGCCTATATGTGGTGCTTTCTGAAAAAAATGCACAATTTAAAGCAACTTATTGTTTAGAGGAAATCAGCGCACCTATTGTTTACAGTTGTCTGAGCACGGTTTTTCACAGTTTTTCAGAGTTTAGCATTTTGAAGCTTTGTAAGTGAAAACTGAGGATCACTCTTCAGCGAGCATTAAGTGTACAAACCAACCAACCAACGTCTGAGGCTTCAAACTGTATTTGGGTTCCATTCTGTTTCCTAGACATGATCGATATAAAGAAGAATGAGACGCATCAGGAACTAATTATCAAATCATCTTTTCCCGCCTTACAAGTGCCTGAAAAGGACCTATCTGTGCAGGTTGCCATGGAGATGTTGGCGCAGGCTGCAACTGAGGCTCGCTGCTTCCTACAGCATTCCTGGTAATTGAGATCAGATGCTCCTCTGAGTGGAACCTGGACTGGGAGTAACCTGGAAGCATTTATTTTATGGAGAAGATGTTTAGTTAAGCCTTGCTCCCGCTCTAAATGAGCCTCGGCCCAGCTCTGGTGATGAATACGATTGGTGAAAGCAGTGAAGGCTGGTTCCTGACTTCTTCCTTCCCCTGGTTCGGGTTACAGATTAGCAGACTTCCTGTCCAGTTGTGGAATAAGCCAAACCAACTGATGGAGAGGCAATAGGTGTATGGGCAATGGCATCATGTGTTATCTCAAATGGGATTTCTGACAGAGCCACACAGCATGGATCCTGAAAGTATCAACTTATTAGAAGAAGCAGCTGATTGCAAAGGAGGGCAGACCTCCTCTGGAGTCAGGTGGTGGTCCATATTAAGTTATTACATTACTTAAGTCGTCCAGCTGTACTAGTAACATTTTGTGTACAGTACAAACAGTACAGTACAGTACTCATTGGACCAAATGGGCTGACATTAGCTAGTCACTAGCCAAATTGTGTAAAAAGAATAAATTTCAAAAATTAAAAAAAATATTGTTTGCCAGCATCCTGTGAGGATCTAGCTGGAGTAAGTGCCAACGTGTAATTTCTTTATATGGTCAAAAAGTTTAAATGATCAGGTACAAAGAGCAGATTGAAAGAAAAAAAAAAAAAAAACAACCCAAAAAACAAACAGCTTTTCGTTTAAATGCCCAAACCTTTGTTATTCCAAAGGTTTGGGCATTTAAACAACACTTGGCTTCAAACTGTTCTTGATATAAGGCAAAAAAACCCCAAAAAAACCCCAGCGCTGACTTTTTTTTAAAAACTTACTTTTTTACATTACATTCAGCTGCTGTTCTTATGAGCTCTCATAATTTGAGCTTTCTTTTTGGTAATGAAAGACCTGAGCATATAAGCCAAGCTGTCAATTTACTGGTCGAGCTATGTCTCATTTATAGCCACGAACAAATAAGATCATGGATGGAAGCGTTCGAATGAGCATTCTTCAGAGGGTGACTGGGCTCTCCCTTAGAGACAGGGTGAGGAACTCATTCATTTATTAGGGATTCACAGTACAGCCACAACTCCTCCACACTGAAAGTAGCCAGCTTTGGTGGTTTGGGCATGTCCTACAGGGAGGAGGCCCCAGGGTAGACCCGGAGTAGACACTCCGCAGAGATCTGGGAACATCTCAGTGTTCCTCCAGATTAGCTCTGCCTAGGTTGCTGGATTAGACTAATACATTCATGGCTACCAGGTATTACTTGTAAAGCGTGTCTTGTAGTCATACCACTGTCCTGCAGACAGTTGGATGCAGTTGGCATGAGAAAACAATTTACAAGTGAAACTGATGGAAATGTCATTATTTGTGCATGCTATATTCAAGCTATCCCGAACAAGATGAAAAGTCAGGTGATCACCTAAGTAAAAATGTTTCATTTGAAAAGGGACATGTTGAAAAGTTTGAATTTGGACTAAAACTCCATAATGGTGGCTTCACTCGGAGCACAAAGAGGTGCAAATATTAGGTCTACAAAGGAATAATAATTTTGCTCATTGTCTTGTATAATATATATTAATAATATGTAATAACCAAATGATGATGGAAGTTTTGTGTTTTGCTCTACTACTACCAAGTGGTTCAAAGCAGCTGCTTTGATATATTTTCATGTAAAGCTGCAAATTGATCGAAATAGAAATGCTATATTTCTTTCCTATATAAGGATTTTATATGCATACAAAACATATCAACATTATTACTACCTAATGGTACCCGAGATAAATAGAAATAGCCTGTCTCCTTTTAAAAATAGCTCTATACTGTAGAGATCATCTCTAACTGGGTCAACATAGTTTCTCGTGAGTACTGTTTAGGTGGTCAGAGTGCCGAGGCCTTTACACTACTTGTTACAAATGATCTGGGATCTGTGGGAGGGGCCAGATTTGGAGTCATTCATCAGCTGTCGACGAGCTGGCACAGTTCACCATAGAAAAACACAGTGTGCCCCCTCTGTAATGCAACCACTCTGTAGTTAGACCACATTTTAAGTGTTTACGCTTAGAGGCACATATGGTCGAGAAAATAAAAGCTTGCGTGCAAATTTGCCACTCTACCAGAAACTGTCTCAGAACTGGTAAATCTATAATGTACCAACCATCTTTTTGTCTAAACTATCTCATCCCTGGCACCCTCTGCTTTACCACGCTCTTCTGCTCTTTATTCGCACTCATATGAAAACAAACTCTTTGGGAGTCCTGCTTGTGCTCCGGGTCATAGATCCTTTCCAATGCTCTCTGCTAAAACACCCCTCTGTTTCCTGGCCCACCTTGCACACTTCACCCTGTTCATCAGAACATGAGCGTGCCCGCTGCCAGTCACCCCCACTTGACATGGCTCAAAAGTGCTGCCCTGCACCCGGGGCTGCTGGGATCAATAGAGCTTCAGGATATTGCAGTCGGCATCAAACTAAACACACAATGCATCCTGCACAAGTAATCTCCACGCCGAGTCTATTTGATGTGACAGTTTAAACACTTGAACTCAAAGCTCACCTTTCGGGGGTGGTGGTGTTGAAGGAGGCTGGGTGGGCTGTGGTGGGGTGTGCATGTGCTGACCTAAAGGGGTTTTCATGATTAGGAGTCTCGTACACCTCTGATTGCTGCGGGTCACTGCAGGTGAGTACAAGTGGTCGGAAGGAAGTAATTTTCCTTCTGGAGCTGGTTACCTGATTGGGTAAGTAGCTGATCTCTGACACTGACCCAAGTCCTCTAACATATCTAGAGCTGAGCTGGAGCCTGATCAGAGGCAAGATTTGGGGTAGATTAATATGTTGTGCTCATAAAATTAAACATTTTGTGGATAATTGTCATATTTTTCCTGTTATTTTAGAGAACTATGGAATTATTGCGCCTGAAGCAACTTAACTGAACTACATTCAAATACTTTTCTCCTGTTTGTTCTCAGTGAGTTGTTTTTTGTCATGAGTAGTTGCCAGGGCAGGGAAAAACCCCTCGAAACTTCCTTCACACAGATGCGTGTACATATGTTTGTTATTGTCAGCAGAGAAGACAACAAATAAAAAACGAAACCCTTCAGGGAGGTGAGGGGTCAAATTCACTATGTGGAGAAGTTGGATCCAGGTCAGAATCATCAAAAGATTAAAAATCCACAGCATCATGCTAATAGTTAGTCAAACCGTTTGAAATGTGAACCCAAAACCTGATGACATCAACACTGTTTCTTTCACAAAATTTGAAAAGCTTCACCAGAGTGAGAGAAGATCAGTTCCTACACCCTGAAAATTACTGATCTTGACAGTAAAATAAGTACACAAGAGAACTACCACAGATGACTCAATGGTAGAAAGAACAAAGTGTTAATTGAACACATAGGAGGATATGTGGCATGAACAGAACATGTTAGGCTAATTGAACAGGTGTGAAGGACAACACCGGTAAGATTAATTAGGCCTACGGTCACAAAGGAGGGAAAACGCTATGGAGACAGGAAGCAAAACCAGCTTGGATACACGAAGCCCAATAATAATAATATAAAACAGGAAATGAATTGACAGGATCCCAACATCATGGCACACTGTCCGTAATGAATAAAATAAACATTTATTTTTAACAGCAGATTTCATGTACAGTAAATCCAGCAAATTCAAGCCTGTACTACTAATACTCAACATATATATATTTTCACGAATATAATCTGAACGACAGTAGAGCTGTAGGTGTAAGCCTTAGGTAGTCTTGCGTCAATCAGCATGAATTGTAGTCACAGCTTGTTGCACAGCTGCAAAGAGGTCACAAAATTAAAAGAAAAAAAGTTTAAATTGCTACTTTTACTAATGTTATAAGATCTCTTGGTTGTAAATGAAATTTCACCACAAACCAATATGAGTTTGGCATAAACTTGTGATGTGTATATCTCTGGCTTTTGTCCCTGTTAGTCGGGTAAACCAGGTGCTCACTGGCTACTAGAGGGGTTTCTACTTTCACCTAGCAGAGGAAAAGGCTTTGGTCTCTTTCCTCCCTCCTGTAGTGGAATTGATCAGCTGCTTCCTGTCTGTAAATAAAGAGGCATACTGTAACCCACTTGATAAATATCAAGGAGAATACGGCAATCAGCTGAAAGCAATTTGCATGTCTGTGCTCAAGCCAGCGGCTTGTGATTTTCTCTCCTGTCATCTATCATAGACCACACGCTTGGGCCAAAATACACAATACTCCCAAATTGCTGTCATATGGAGTGCAAGGCCTGAAAAAAGCCCTTCATTTTTCCTTGTCTGTACTTCAAATAAACTTGTATTTGTTAAATAACTGGAGAGGGTTTTTTTCCTCCCCAGTGCAACTTTTCAGAGAGAGGGATGGTGTAATGTGCTATTTCCTTTGTTTGTTGAAAGCTTGGCTGCAGGACTGTAATCTAGATGGGTTTGATCTTAGAGTAGACACAGCCTGTTGAACAATGGTTGCTGCTGGATGTTAAGTCTTTAAACATAAAACTGATCTGCAACATTCACTAGCTGGATGGAGTATTGTCTTGGTCTTTCTTGTTTTATTCATGCATCGTCACATTTTCACTACTTATTCTGTAAAAAATAATAATAATCCCAAAACATAATTTTTCTCACTTCCATCACAGCAATGGATTTAAACAAACATATAAGGAGACTTCTAACACTGGTTCCCAGTTTTCCATTTGAACTCATTTATCACATTCCAAACGCTGCCCGACCTCATTAGGAGAGCAACTGGGGGTTAAAATGAGCAATGTTTACATAGGTGACTTCTTGCAGTTGTACGAATGAAGGCAAATCCACCACTGAACTGTTCTGAACACTTCACTTCAGCATCCTAGTCTTTTGACCCAAATTTGGCCACGCTTGAATGAGACATCATTAGCTAACAACCTAACATTATTTACTATGATACTGTCATATATGAAGCCTTGAAGTGAGCCAACATCTTTGTGATTTGAAATTGAACGTCAGTGGCTAACAACTTATCACTCACAGGCTGTTAGCTAGTGAGCATACATGGTATGACACTCCACACAATGACAAAAATTGCCAAAATGGACTTAATATTTTATTTGGTGTGACTGGAAATGAGTGGCACAGACGATAGCCTTAGCAGGAAAGCAACCCATTTTTTAATAGACTTCTATAGATCACAAAGGTATCGCCCCCTGGTGGCCTTTAAAAGAAGAGCAGGGTCGACGCTTCACTCTACAGCTACTTCCAAACTTTATACTGTATATGGAAGAGACCAGCAATGCAAAGATAGGTCATCAAAATATAAGTTATAGCAACCCCAAGCAAACTAACTGTTAGCAATGCAAAGTGGTGAGTTTTGAGATGAATGATTGAAGTAACTACCAGTTATACTTTTGGATTGTTATCCATGCAACCAAAGCCTGAAATGCCTGCCAGTGACCAACTTATGTGCTACAAAGAAGGCTCTATTTGTGGATTAATCTTTAAAGTGACTATAAGTACTGCCAAGTACTGAACAGCCAAAGAGATCTGGCACAGTACAGACTTTAAATCACATGGTAGGGACTCCCTAAAATATACCCTGCTTAGTCAGATATTGCTGCTTTAACAGGATGTTATGAGTGGTGTCATATTTATGCGTTATATTACTTTATGTTCTTTGTTTGTCTTCTTTCTTTTTCTTAAAAAAGGTCAGCATAGTGTTGGTGACAGTAGATGGATGCCTGACTGTGATTAGTGTGGCCAGTGTGCATCTTACAGATGACTGGCCACCTCATATAAAGAGCCAATATGCCACAGAACAGCTTTTTTGTGCTGCACTAAAGAAGATTTAAACTATTTATTGAGCCTATCAGCCTGTTAGAAATGCTTGAATTCATAAACTGAGGAAATCATTGTGCCATAGATATCTCTTCTTGGTCAGTTTTCAAACTCTTTCTATCAGTCTGTGGCTTCTTCCTTTAACAGTGTGGGTGGTTTGGTGGTTAGCACTGTCCTTTTTGCCTGTAGTTTGCATGTTCTTCCTGTCTCCATGTTCTCTCCGGGTACTCCAGCTTTCTCCCATAGTTCAAAGACATGCACAGGGTAACAGTAATGGCCTAAATTGGCTGTAGGTGTAAAAGTGACCGTGAATTGCTGCCTGTTTTCTATGTTAGCACTTTGACAGATTGGTGACCTGTCCAGGATGTGCCCTGCCTCTCACCTTATAACAGTTGGGACAGGCTCCAACTCCCATGTCACCCTGAAGTGGACAATCGATATTTTAAGTTTTTCCAAGTCTTTTAGTTCAATACATGATGTTAATTTGTTAAATATGTTGAAGAATGCTTGTATTTATTGAAATTTTTAACATAGATGGTTATTAAACCATTTTTAACCATGTTTTTATCTTTAGCAGCCATATGTAAACATATAAACTACATTTCACAACTTCTCTGTTCGGTTGAGGGATTAGGGCTTTCCACATTTACTCGGGGGTCACTCTGGTGACTACACAAGTAACCCTGTTGAACTGGTTAGTAGAGCAGATAAATCTTTTTCCAACAACATTTTAGAGCCCTGCTCTCACTCAAACTTCGGATATGTAACAATACTCACACAGAGTAGCAGAGTTTCTACAGAAACAAGATAAGAACCTACTGTTGCATTTAGGGCTCACTCCACCCTTCTCCAAACATTTTAAATTCGGCCAACATGCCAAGCAGAGCATCAATCATCCCTGTAATGTGACTTTGGCCCTGTTCTCTGTAATATCCAGATACAGAGAGTTACGAATCATGCTCACTGCATTGTGACTGCAGCTCACCCCAAAAGAATCACAGAAAACAGACAAAATCATTAAGCACAGATAACTGTCTTCTAAAGAAGAAAGTTTGCACGTTTAACTGTGTAATCCTATAATCAAAATGTATATCCTTGCTGTTTCAACAATGGCAGGAGAGATACAAAAGAAGTGATGCAACATGTAATACTGACTGTCTGTGTTTAGTCTTTAAACTGTGCTGCCAGCAAACAAATAAATTAAATCGATTTAGGAAGAAAATAACAAAAACAAAACAGTGTGCATGCAAGAGATGAACCACATGATCATTATCATTTTTCTACTTCAGTTTCATGTCATTAAAAAAATCTTAATGTTGTGACAAACTGTTGTAATTAGGTTCTACTTCAAAAATCTGGCTCTGTATAAGAAAGATGGTCGATGTACAACAAGATAACTTTGGTTTAAGGTGACAAATTTTGTGGCTTTTTACAGCTTTGTGTGAGACTGCAACCACATCTTTAGTGAGATTAAAGAAAAGTCATTTAAGTTAGTGTATCTCATAACATTTTACTCTACTACATACACGCTACGATATAAAATTGGGAATTTCAACTATAATAACTAAAAGAAAATCATCATAACAAATGAAAACTTTATTTCAGATCTTAATGTTTTTGACTAAACAATCTACCAGTAAAGTTAAACTTTTGCAGGGAAAAATATTAAATAGGAGTTTTACAGTGAAAAAACATATTCTCCATCATACGGGTTTAATTTAATCAGAATTCATGGACAACATAAGCAAACTACCCATAACTGTCCTCTGATCCTGAGTCAAATGCTGCTGAATCCTGATTGGTGCACAAGAGTATTTGCCCTTTGCAAAAGTGAGACTCGCCCACTTCAAACCAATGTATAAAGACCGCAGACAAAACTGCAAAAACAAATATCCCTCGTGTGAAATTACCACAGGGTGTAAGATTGGCACAATATATTTTGTTCGGGTACTGCAGGACTCATTTCCTCAGACTCTGAGACAGTAAAAAGCATTCCTCACTCATAAACTTGCATGTGCACATTCGTCCTTCGACAAGAAGAATGACTCATACTAAAAATGCACTAAGACTCATATTTTGGAGACTGAGATGACCTTTTAGTGAATCGTGTCAGATAAACAAAACTTCAATAGGCAAAACAATGTGTAATAGTATTAAGAATAGAGAAAAAAGGGCAAAACCAGACATATGGCAGACAGCTGTGCATTGTACGTTAATAAATTATTCTGTTCAATAGACCAATCAGGGGTTTCATACATTTGTTTTGATATTAGAAAAGTTGGAAACTGAAAGAAAATATAAATTACAGTTTCCTTTAAAAAAAACTGTTGAGAGCACAAATAGATCTTGTGTGGAAAACTTGGGAAAAGATGATTTATGTGCCAAGTGTGTGAGAATTGTCTTTCTTTCATAACTTCATTGACTACAGGCCAGTACGTTACACAAGCATTGTTATTGGGTTATGACAAAAGGACCCCGCCTCAATATCGGGTGCTTCCCAGCGTTCCTCACTTTAAATTAGACTTTGCCCTCATGTGAACCTTGCTGCACGTCCACTGCGAGTGGACAACAGACGTCATACGTTGTTGACATACTAGCTATAAAACAATCCTCTGGGGCCTACCGAGTCTAATGACTTTAACATGTGCTGCAGGTTTTTTTTATTATGGCATTTTGCCGATTTCTTATTGTTTGTATAGTAGCAGTGGTGTGAAATCATTACATCCACAACGCTGCACAGGATGCAACAGGTGACCCATCATCAGATGTTTGCATTGTCAAGAGGCTGCTGTGCATTTCTTTTTCCAGATCTTGAAGGAGGAAATTCTGTACAGTGAGCGGGGGGGGGGGGGAGGCGAGGACAAAGAAATGAGAAGTCACATATGTGAAATAAACTTGTTGCATAATGCAAATAATTTTAACGCTCACTTCCTTTACTCTCTCAGGTTGCCTCTAACAGCCTGTGGACTAATCTCTATGGAAAGAAGTAGTAGAAGATCTTCAGCAGAAATCCAATCCAGTCTGACGTGTATGGTCGCTCCACAGCGCCTTGATGAAATGCCTCTGTTTTGCTCTCCTGCAGTGCCAAATGTGCAAAATACTAACTTGGAAATGTGACCCACTTATTGCTGAAAAGAAAAACCATCTCCCAGCAACACTGACCACTAATGTCGGTTCTGATAGTTTTTTGATCGCCACACACATGATCAAGGATGCAAGCCAAGGTTTGCTAGTGAGCTGTAATGTGAGGTGACTAGCACATGTCATCTAACAGAAGAAAGCCAGTTTTAAGCATATACAGCATGCTCAGCATGACATCACCCATGTTAGTGGCAATAGTGAAATCCCAATAAGAAGCCTTGAAATGAGATGAGTTACTAGCAACTTGTGAACCTTTCTGATTCAAAAAATGCTCATCATTTGCCAAATGGTCTTAATGCTCTATTCAGTATGGCTAGCAACTAGAGTGTTTGCTGATTTCAGAGAGCAAGCATTTTCAAATATTTTCAAAGGTTTCTCATGTGATGTCATGCGCACATTATTGAGATTTTTCCATGATAATGGACATGATATAGCCACTGGTTGCTAGGGAAAAAAGTAACTTCCCAGTGAATCCCAACAGTGGTTCACTGCATTCGCTGGGTGAAATCAATTGCAGAGTAGCTCCTGGACCAAAAACCTCCTTGGCTTTGAGTGATAGCAAATTTACACTCTTTCCTGTAGTTTTTCATGTTTGTCTGCTAACACTCACTAAGTAATAGCTTATTGGTAGTAAAACCGGAAATGGAGAACCAATACAGTCACAAAGAGGTTTATGCTTGTGATAGTTGGGTCACTAGGGAAAGATATGGGTCACTGACCATCTTTAGGCCAGTGCCAACAGCTGCCATCAGCTTCCAGCAACCACTTGCAACTGGCAAGGTAGTTCTTGTTTTTTCCTCATTGCATCCTGCCAAATGACCATTGACCAGCTTTGATTCTACACTGTCATTATATTTGTCATGCCCAAAATGGCTGACATGTTTATGTCAAATGGTTGGCGCTCACATGTCTGCAAAAGCTCAATATAAACAAAAGGCTTTCTGCAGCCACAGGGCTCACCCCCTGGTGGCCACTGAAAACACTGCAGGTTTAAGGGACTTTAGTGTTGGCTTCAGTTTTCAGACATGGTAGGTTTGTCCGTCGTTTATACTGTGCATGACTTTTTCCAGTAAATCATATTCGGCCAAATGGCAGAAGAAACAAGAGTTAGTATTGTCAGTGCATTCAAACAACTCTGTGACACTTTTCTTCTGGCTAATTAAAAGTAAAACTAGTTTGCCTTTTAGTTTAGACAAGTGGCTAGCGTAGAAAATTACTAGTAAATAAGGACTAAATAAAACAAATGTTATTTGTATTGAGACTGTTACAAAAAAAATCATTTTAAAGGTTCATATATCATGTAAGCTTGCTGTCTACAAGTAATACAAAGGTGGTGTTGTGAGCCAGATAGCTAAATAAATAGCCAGTTAGCTGCACAGCATGTAGGCAAGCTAATCCTGACAGTTTTGTCACCAGATTGACTTTGTTGTCATTACAGTCTACTTTCATATAGGTATTCTGATGGTTTCTTAGTTGCAGGAAAACATACCTTTTTGGAAATGCAGGTAACAAATCTGTCATTAATCCCTGATGACTTTTTTTGGTCTATATGTTGACTTTAGTTCTTGAACAGCAAACTAGACAAAATCTGTCATCTAAACTAAAAGACCACTTTATTGCTTTTGAATTACAGCATTCATCTGATTGCTCAAAATATTGACATTTTAAATGTTTGAAATTCATTATTGAGTTATTGTAGAAATATTAGCAAAATATTAGCAAAAATGACGATAATTAAAACACACAGCTGCTGAGTAAATTATCAACACTGGCAATGCTGAAAATTCCAGGAGAAGCAAGATATACAACACATCAGGACAAACAGATGTTGGCATTCAAAATTCTGGAGTACACCTTTATTCATATACAGGCTTATAATATTATAAGTAATATATTATTATTTTTATGAAGTAATGCCTCATTTATTGCTAGTTTACAACATCTCTTTTCTTTTATCACGACACTGTTTAAGTTGGGTGATATACAGAATTCAGTTTTTGGCTTCACACTAAGTAAACGCTCCAGGAAGCATCATTGTTTGCCACTTCTCATTTCGAGGATGAAAATGGTCCTTTCAGATCATCACTGTCTTTGATAATACCTCATAGTGTTCACATGGTCAGAAACTGGTCAAAACCCTCCAAAAACACGGTCACATTATCATTAAAGAACCTCTTTTCTCCTACAGCTTGACCAGCCCACTTCAAGCTGACCCTGCTCCATCTAGTAATTACAGTTAACGCAGAGAGCTTCTGAAGTGCATTACACTGACAATACAAACTGAGACAACCAGGGGTGCTTTTTAAGCGATCAATAAAAATTAAGAGTCATTGATTTTGTGGAAACCTTTACTTTTGGTCTTTTTGTTCCCCCTCTGAAGGTGTTTGGAGTAAAATCTTATATATATGTATATATATATCTATATATCTATCTATATATAGATAGATAGATAGATAGATAGATAGATAGATAGATAGATAGATAGAGATATATAGACAAAGGAATATATTTTTGACGTCGATGCTGTGAAATCTCTAGGGAACACATTACTTCAAGCACAGAAAGAAAGATAAAAAACATTTCAAACATTTAAATGTATATTTTGTTATGAACACACATAAAGAGTACAAGTACCCAAATGGTAGTTAAACATCTGTCAACAAAAGTTTCTTTCTACAGAAACTCAATTTTATATTGCCATGTATCAGGGGAGCTACCACATTTACTAATCAGCTTAGCCAATCAAACATGAATGTTTACATCATCATATTCACACAACAGCCAAGGTGTTAATCGTCCTCCATGACCTCAGGGAACACTGAAGTGAACGTGGCAGTCGTAACATGTTGCCATTTTAGCATATTTAGCAACAACATAAAACATCATATAAATGACTGCAGTTAAACAATAAAGCCTCTTAAGTATCCCTGTGGGGATGCAAGCAGAATGAGGTGTGTGATCAGTGCTGATTGTCTGTTTGTCAGTAAGATTACGCAAAAACGACCAAGCTAAATTTCATGAAACTTACAGAAGAGGTGGAGCATAGGCAAAGGAAGAAACCATAAAATGTTGGCACTGCTTCAGTTCACTTTCTTTAAAGTGGACTTGGTAGAGGATGTGCTCTGCACGTCCCTTCATTGTTCAAATGTGTAAGTAAGCATAAGAATAGGTATCTGACTACCGATGCTTTTCAATCTTTTCCACAACGATTACAGTACTGCAGAGTCCCTTAAATTCAAGTGTTTTTGTCTGTCGTTCAGTTTGATTAAATTACCTCAGAGTTGCTGAGATTCAATCAAACTTTAATATTGTCTCTAAACTACTGCCAATTGGACCAGTAACATTATATTTAATTTCCTGTGGTATTTCTCAGCCTAAAAATGTCAGTGCAGGTGGCAAACATGGCAGCAGATCAACAGAAACCATCAGTCAGGGATAATAAAAGTCAAGAAAGAGCTGCCTCTCTAGTTTTACTAAGTAGCACTGTGATGCTGGGAAACATGTCATCAGTACTAAGTTTAAGTGTTGGAAGTAAAACTGTTATTCTAAGCAATGAGGGGCTTTCTCAGCACCAAATCATGGGTTCACTGCAAGGCGCTGTAAAAATACTGTGTAGATTATTGGATCATTTTCTAAAGCATGATCAGGGAGAACAAAAGTGTCCATCAGAAGATCAAAACATAAAGCCTGTTCACTGAGTGGTGGAAAAGCAGCTGCATAACAGAGAAAAAGAGAAAAAAAAATCATAGATGAAGACCTAAAAAACCCGGCCAGCAAAAATCCTGTCAAATGAAGGCTGATCGGTGGTATCAGTGGAGGAGAAGCATCACAAAACCCCTTCTTTGGAGGAGACCAGTGCCAAATGCTTGAGGTGAACAAAGTTATATCAGCATGTTTCTTTTCTGACAGGCAATAGAAAGGTGTCCAAGAAAGAGCTGGAGAATTACTATCCTGCAGGGTATGAGTGAAACTTTGTGGTGGGACTGTTCAAGTCTGGGGGTGTTTTCTCAGTGCTTTGCTTGGACATTTTTACAAAGTCTCCTTCATCACGATCAAGTGGTCTATTCTATGATGACATCCTCCGCCTTCTGCTTTGCATTACTGCAAAACATGATTCATATTAGTGCAAATATAAGATACCCCCAAAACAGTTTTAATACAACTACTTGAAGAGTAGTTGTTAACCTCACTGAACCGTTTCTGGAGGGAATCATGTTTGTTAGAATATCCCCAAAATGTATGGCATCACTTGAATCTGTCATTAAGCAGAAGGACTTCATCTTTTCACTGAAACTTTTTAACTCACATAATAATAATACTTTTGTACCCCAACTGTATATTTTTTATGAACAGTATTCACTTATTTGCTAAAGCACTGAACATGCACTCTCTAAAAGTATGAATAGAAATCTTCTGGGTCTAATTATATGCCGTTTAAACTCTAAATAGACCTTAAATTTCTGTAGAGCAGCATTTCCTATATCCTATAGGATCACAAATAGATTTTTTTTCCCATTCTGATAATGCAAAAAAGTATAACACTTAAACCTTTTTAGAAGAATTAAGAGAATTTCTATATGACTGATTATTAGCACTGCATGCGTCATTAAACTCCTTACGTTGCAGTCAGCTCTTATACATGGAAGTGATTTCAATGAAGTGGCCTCAAAGCTGCGACCTTTATATCCAAACGAAGAAATTCAGTTAATTAGCGGGTGTTCGCTCTTTTTTTTTTCTTGAATTAATGCGCTAAATGTACATTTTCCTGTGAGAAAGGAGGTCTGCTGGTCCAGCGTGCAGCATCACATCCTGTCTGACTGAACTGGGTGTAAACTCCGAGTCGAGGCGGGGAGGAACGGCAGAACTCTGAGACTGTATGGGAGGGTCACTAGAGCCACTGGTTTGTCCTGCAGAGTGAATGAAGTTGGATTATTATTATTATTTTTGTGTTGAATGCAGAAAAACAGAAGGAAACCCTTGGGAGAACAAAAAAAACATGGTCCCCGGAATTATTTGGATATTTTACCTGTGATGTTTTGGAAAAACTTTCATCGGACGATGTTTTCTCTGCTTTTGGGAGGTTTTCTATGTATGAAGTATATGTTTTTATGTTCCCATAGGCCCTCTCGCTTCATTTTACTGCCTCCAATATTTATACCGTAGCTGGTAATTAACATAATCTTGCATTCGTGTTAATTTCGAGGAATGAAGGACAACACGGAGTCCGGATTGCCACCCAAACGCAGATTTTTTGGCAGTTTATGAATGCAGCTGTAATCACGCAGGGGAGCCTCAAGTACTTAAATGGGTCCATCATGAGAAAGAGACAATCAAGCTCCTTTATGTCTCAAGATCAGCTGCAGTTTCTGCACATTGTCTGTTATGAATAGACCGATCTCCAATTGAGCCTCTTCACTTTGAGATTTTTCGATTTTCGATTATACGGCTATTGAAATTAGGATGTGCCGCTTTTTTCTCTCTCTTAGCTTGGTGGCTTGGTTGCCTTTTTTTTGATTGACAGATGAAATTGACACTCGGGTTGCCTCTTATCAAGCGAAGCATTTCAATCTACCGCTAATTGCAGATATAGTGCCATCCATTCTTTTCACTGCGTTTGATTGCATGGGAATACAGCCTACTATCGTGCACAAGAGGAATGATCGATCATATATAGTTTTTTCCCCTCCTAATTGCATCAAAATTTCTTTTGTTGCCAGGGTTTAAATGCAGGAGAAACTGTTATTCCTTGTTTTGGACCGGATATAGTGTGGGTTGGGGCAGAGATGCGTAATGCGCAGAGCAAGCTCCATCTCTTCTCCAAATAGGCAGCCTTCAGGATCCGAAAATGGTGAGTCACAAACATCTGGACGAGTTTGGTTTTCAACCTTTTCATTTCTTTGTCTTTCATTCACTCTCCCCATTTTATTTATTTATTTTCGTAACGGGATAGAGTTAATTTGGCGGAAGCGCAGGTTTAATCGGGAGGAGATGGAGCGTAAAGACGCCAAAACTCAGTTTATCCACTTTCCTTTTGCGGTTGGAGTTCACATATTGTAACTGTTCTGGGCTGAGATACAGATTAATGTAATTTTATGAAACTTGAAATTACGAAATACCATACAACATATACGGGTAAATTATTAGTAAATATACACAGAAATAGTTAGCACTCACTGGCTACCAGATCGAGGTTTTTGTTTTTTGTTTTTTTTTTTATATCAATGTTTTTTCCTGGACTGGATCTTCATGTTGGCACCACGTCTCTGGTTAGGATTTACATATTTCACTGACGTTTTATTTTATTTTATTTTTTTTAAATCTACAAGATGCAATGAAACTGTATTTGCTATAAAAGTGATTGATTTTATGTATTTATTATTTATTTTATTTTATTTCATTTCATTTTATTTTGTTGTCTTTGCGCAGTCTAAATCGGAGGTGAAGAAGGAGTCTGGGGAGTCCAGCCCGTCGGAGGCCGCCTGCCTCTGCCCTCCTCCGGCGGCAAAGAACCAGTGCGCGAGCTGCGGCATGGAGATCCACGACCGCTACCTACTGAAGGTGCGAAATTAACCCATAAAACCTACAGTGAGAAGTAAGATTTGTTTTGTTTTTGTTTTCTTTATTTAAAGCATAAGCTTCTCTTTACATCCCTGTCTTCAGGAAATCACTGATAATGACAGAAATTATCATTTTGCAAATGTTTCGTGAGGTTGCTGTCCATTTTTCTTCATGTCTGTTTTCTTTTCGAAAAAAATCCCAGTTAGTGTAGAATTCCACAGAAGACTGTACAGAACTGTTCAAATGCTTTTAGTTTTAGTTTTAGTTTTTTTTTTTTAACGCTGTTTAATTTCTAGTTGAGCATCTCGATTAAGAGAGCTATCGGAGAGTGACATGTCAATATGTGTGTGTGTGTGTGTGTGTGTGTGTGTGTGTGTGTGTGTGTGTGTGCGTGTGTGTGTGTATGTGTGTTTGAATCTACTCAGGTCAACAACCTGAACTGGCACCTGGGCTGTCTGGAGTGTTCAGTGTGCAGAGCGTCTCTGCGCCAACACAGCAGCTGCTACGTTAAAAACAAAGAAATCTACTGCAAGCTCGATTATTTCAGGTAAGAGCTCTGATGTTTTACAACGACTGTAGTTTTCCAAAGCTGCCTGTAAGAGTCTTATAAGATTTACTTAACATTTTAATATTTTTCTTAATATTTTCTTACTATTTTTTCTTAGAGCTTTTTCGACCGTTAAAAAAAAAATAAAAACTCCGATATGTAATTTGATAACAGTCACAGCACTGAAATGTGTTTATTTTTCTATAAGGCCTGAATGGAAACGTATTAATCATCAGTTATCGTTTATATGGGATTTATATTAAATTTGGCAATTATTGAAGAATGATGTATAATAATATAATAAAATTTAGTGAAGTGTAGGTCGCTTTTTTGCCTGGTCGATGTTAATTATTAAGAAAAATAAATGCGAGGATTTAGCTTGGTGTTTTCGATGCTATTTAACTGAGAATATCCAAAAACGTGTCTTATTAATGAACAACACGGAGCAATATTTCCTCTTTACGGAAAAGAATAAACAAATTAAAAATGTGTATTTCACTAAAAGCATAATGCTGATACAGATTATTTATCTTGCCATTTTTAACAGCACCCGCCTGTCTTATCATATCAATAGAAATCTACACAGCCAGACTCGTTGGGCATCTACATATCTTCAATTATTTGGGGGGGGGGGAATACACAAAATAACCTTTTAAAATGCGGAAAGGGTGGAAAGTTTTTTTCCCTAAATTTTTTACATTTAATCCTTCATTTAATAGAGTAGAAAAACCTTGCCATAAAACATTATTGTGCTTATGTGATAAATTATTGCACCTAAATTAAATTAATTTCTAGCTGTTTTTACAGCTTATTGATCTTTGCTCTCCAAGTTGATCTTTTGGTCTCACTATGATTTGGCTTCAGAGTCATAATTGAAAAAAAAAAAAAACCCTCAGAACAAATCACCAGTAAAACAATGTTTTTAAAATAACTTCTTGTGTTTCTATCTGCTTACTCTCATAAAACCTAATGACCAAAAGCCTCCAGAGGAAAGAGCTTGATTACCAGCTGGCTGCCCTAAATGTCCCTTTCCATTTCAGTTAGTTTTGGCCTTTTGACTATTTGAAAATTTGATAGAAAACTGGTGAAATGTGCAAAATCAACAGTTTTACTGGCTAATTTTGTGGTTCTTTCTAATGGAACGGGTGGCTATTACTTTAATTTGAACTTCTTTTTATTGACTTTTTTAAAAACATACAAAATTCAATCATCTTGAGATGTAGCAGTCTGTTGCCACTGCCTGCTCTCCCACATCCTCTTACCCAGCATCTCACACAAATCACTCAAAGAGAAAGAGGACACTTATTATCTTACACTCACTTATTCTTCAGTCCAGTTACTATAAACCGTGTGACTCACAGAAATCTCTGCGTAGGACATTTAGTTTCCACTGGTGGGAGGAATGTCTCCACCTTTCACTTTTCACGGTTCCAGTTTTCCAAAATCTCACTGGCTTTTCTTTCTGCACCAGAAATGTTCATACACTCAGTGAGATCATGTTGAATCATTGTTTTTGTCCTGGGTTGTACCTTTCAGGCTACATGCAGACTGTATTTGGTGGAGAACCAATTTGTAGTGTGTGTGCAATGTTTAATTACCCCAAACAGAGATGTTGGATCATGCTAAGATAAGTCATGTTCAAAACCTAAAGCTTTATTGAGAGCAGATGATGCAAGATCATATCAGTAATACGACTCCTCTGCACAGATGTCACACAAAACAGTAAAACAGTAATTATTTCATATTTTGCTGTTCTATTTAGTCAAACTGTTTTTTTTAGTCTTTCTGTGTGTTAACAAAATTTAACAAATATAGAATAGAGTTTGGTTGGACACCAGAATATCCTTTCTTGAACTCTGTAACCTGCAGCCAGCCTTCACTTGCTCGTGCCTTTCTTCTTCACAGTAGGTTCGGCACTAAGTGTGCCCAGTGTGGCCGACAGGTGTACGCCAGTGACTGGGTGCGACGGGCTCGGGGCAGCGTGTACCACCTGGCCTGTTTCGCCTGTTTCTCCTGCAAGAGGCAGCTGTCGACCGGGGAGGAGTTCGGCCTGGTGGAGGGCAGGGTGCTCTGCCGCAGCCACTACGACATCATGCTGGACAATCTACGCAGAGCTGCAGAAAATGGTAACCCAACCAGTGAGAGTTAATCTCACAGACACTGAAGATGAATGTCTGAGGTTGGATTACCAGCTAAAAACTCTGGGGGGAAAGTACCTGCTAGTATTTAGGCACACTAGAAATGCAGGTTTTTGATGACTGATGAATGGCAAAACTTTAATCATACACGATGTCCACTTGTGCAATTCTGAGGGATTTATTTTTTGTTAATGAAACATTTTTGTGGTCTTTGACTGTTGGTCAAACACAACAACACATAAGAAGATTTTTATTCGTTCTGCACGGCTTAATGATGGACCTTTTCTGACTTTTTTTAAACTAAACAATCTGTAATTAGAGAGAAAAATCAGTCTTACTGATAGTAAGTCCTCATCAATCCGTTTGTGGAATAAGATCACACAGGTCTTTTGGAGGGTTAATTGGTCCAAACATCTTTAAGAATCGGGCTACAAGACTGGAGAACCAACATAGCTGACACGCTGGTTCAGTGGTTCAGATTTCGAACATATTTGTTATTAATTAAATAATTTGGAGTAAACCGAGGGGGCTTTTGAGGCCCCTGTGCAGTTATGACTTCACTTGTTTTGTAACCCAGCCTTGGTTTAAGCCTCAGTAACAGGAGTAGTTCAAGCTCTAAAGCTCTTCTACTTCAGTTGCTCTCAAGCTATCCAGCCCCTTTTAACAGCGATGTAATGCAAATAATCAGTTGGAAGGAATGTTTTTCTTGATATTTTTGGATTTTGGATGCACCATTTTAACCGGTGTAAAATTTCTGAACTGCTTTTGCTTTACTTTGACTATCTAAATTCCCTCCTGTTAACTTGTTGGACTGAAAATTAAATTGCAAGGGTTTGAAAACAGAGCGAGTGTAGAGGTTAAGAGAGCCTGGAAAAAAGGAAGAGTCTTTACATGAAAGACAAATAGAGGAATAATTCCTTCATTTCTCACTCTGCTGTGCTCTCAGTGATTCAAACGTATCCCATAATGGTCTAAATACTTTGGATAGTGCGGTCGCTGGCAAGAAAACATTTTAATTATGTTACTGAGTAAATCTTCCATTTTGTGACACTGTAATAAGATTTTCTTTTCCTTTAACTTGCTTTGTGTAACTTTGCACTCTGATGACTGCATTTTAATTAGTAAATGATTACTGTGTCTATCTTAAGGCACAGGACTGACTCTGGAAGGAGCGCTACCTTCTGATCAGGACTGCCAACCAAAACCAGCCAAGAGGGCACGGACATCATTCACTGCAGAGCAGCTGCAGGTTAGCACCATTCTAATACGTGTGTGTCTACAGCACAGTGTTACTTGCCATTTCATGCCCTCTGTGTGTGGCTTTGTGTGTTTGCAGGTGATGCAGACTCAGTTTGCCCAGGACAACAACCCTGATGCTCAGACGCTGCAGAAACTGGCAGAAATGACGGGACTGAGCAGGCGAGTCATACAGGTAGGCAATGGTCAAATCTGGTGATACACTATATAGTTCAAGTTCTACTTTATATCAAACTAAAAAAAAGTTTTCATGTAATATTAGCATGATAGAAAAGAACAGAAGGATGGCTTTGCTTTTTCAGGCTTCTGGAAACTGGTTAATAATCACACTTAATAATATAAATTTGTGATTGTAACTTGATCTTTTGGGATCATAAGTTAAAGAAACTGAGGAATCAGGGTATAATATTATCTGTTTAGTATCCAGAGTTTTAAAAGGGTGACCCCATTATTTTTACATTAAAACTTCACATGCTAACAGACTCATACCTCGCAATGCTTTTCTTACAATTTGCTCTGATGATGCTTTGTCTTATTATGATTTAATTTCCACCCAAAAGTTTTGGATTTTAAGGGTTTCCAAAAGAAAAAGCAGACATCTTTGAGAAAGCTTTCCCTTCTTTTCACTGTTAGTGCTTTAAAAACATGACCCCTCTGGGAATGATTCCATTTCAACTCTAAGACCAATAAAACACAATTACAATTGTTGTACTTCACAGAGAGGCCAGTTTAAACACTAACACCATTAAGTTGCAGAGTAAAACACTCACACATCAAACTGGAGTTATCACCTGGCTAAGATGAAGAAACTAATGGGGTGTGGTGAGGGGAATCTGAACCTGGGACCTGCTCGGCGTTGTTGTAGTGTTTGATCATATCCACCTGCTTTTTGCACGATCACATTATCGGTAATATTTTTTACAGGTTTGGTTTCAGAACTGCC
The DNA here is from genome assembly GCF_036321145.2 of Pelmatolapia mariae. NCBI lineage: Eukaryota > Metazoa > Chordata > Actinopteri > Cichliformes > Cichlidae > Pelmatolapia > Pelmatolapia mariae. The sequence goes on along the minus strand of NC_086237.1, from coordinate 34,093,246 downwards.
GGGCCCGACACAAAAAGCAGCCGCCTCAGAGCAGTTTCTCTCAAAGTGCTCCGCTGTCCAGGATGCCCCCGTCGCTGCCAGAAGATATCCACTATTCACCGTTCAGCAGCCCAGACCGACCACACCTGCTGGCCCTGCATGGATACCTGGACAGTGAGTGTCAAGTCTTTAAACGTCTGCTAGTGCCATTTAATGCAGGGCCCTTTTTTTACTGCTGGCAGGTGAATGTTCAGCTTTCAATGCTTAAATGTGACATTTTACCTCAATCTCTCTCTTTTATATCATAAACTATGCACAGGTGGAAGCCAATTTACTCAAGTCCAGCTCTTAAGTAGGAACTTGAAGCATGTAAGGAGGCTACTTCGTGCTTCCTTTAAGGAAGGAAAGTCATGAAAGATGTAATTATTTTACATGTGAAACAGATTGTGCATTAAAAATAGCAGTTTGCAATGCTAAACCACCAGTAGTAGTTTACCAGTGATTATCATTAAATTATGTTGCATAGAGGAAGCTGTATCACGTTATGGATCACGACTACTTTTATTTTAAAAATTAATGTCCCATTAAGTTCAGTTAACACTATTTTTAATGCAGGACTTAATTTTAAATATATATATATATATATATATATATATATATATATATATATATATACACACATATATAGATAGATAGATAGATAGATAGATAGATAGATAGATAGATATATTACTTATTGCACCACTGACATTAGTGCAGTGGATTGTTAAATGTGTCCATGTTTGATAAATAATAAGAATAAAAAGAAAAATATTTCTAGTGGTTTATGCAATCACCCAACACACAAACGATTCCTGGTCTGAGACCTGGAGGAGACACAAATCTCTTTGGGATCGTGCCAAATCAAATATGGGGAGCCATCCACTGGTGACCTCTTGTGAATAATGGCAAATTTCATGTTCGCAATATGGGTATTTACATGGGAGATAAACGGTGCTTTATTCTGGGGTGGAAGCTGAAAATTTCATCAAGTGTTGGAGCTCTAAGGGAAGCTTTAAAGTAACATGACGGAAATATTTGACAGCTAACATGGAAATTTGAAGGACTGTGAAGGAGGGATCCCCTGTCTGTTTTGTTTGTTTTTTCTCATCAGAATTTTGTTTTGATTTCTGGCAACAAAACAGAAAAATGTATTTATTAGACTTCCAGTCATTGCTGGTAAATTCCACTTGTGTTCATGGTACTTAAATGTTCGCTGGAATCGCTTTGCACACAAGTTTTAAACTAGCTGAGCAAAAAACCAAAACAAAAAACAACTTTCTGTTCAAGCACCATGAAATAATATGTGGCTTAGAATAATGTTTATTAAACATTTGTACTAGAAAACTGGGGTAGTTGTTTTTAGCATTGTAAAGTAAAGAAAGTTTTTAGCCTGCACATCTTTGTGGTCACGAGGTAATAAAACTGCAAAGATTACTACATAAAAAAGAACAAGGAGCCTAATTTCTTTTGTGTTTAACTGATTTTTAATATGTATTACTCTATTTGTGCACTGAACTTAAAGTGAATGTTAAAAAATGTTAGCTATAAATATTTGCACCCAAAATAGCTTCACATTAAAAAACAATGACAGACTTAAATGTTTGTTTTGAGTTAAAAAAAAAAATTCTTTCTGATTTTGAAATTTCTTTATATTTGCATATGTACATCAGAAAAAAAAACAGCAATAATAAAGAAATAAAGTTTAGAAATAATAACATTTAGGAATGGTGATGTAAAAACTGGATGCCAAAACTCAAGTTTAGAAACATGTTGTTTACAAAAGTGTAGGTTGGGAGAAGAAAGCTATAAATAACTAATCACTCTTGGGAGGACTTCACAGTTTAAACATCCACCCACCTCATCTCCACCCAGTCCAGGTTCTTCAGACTGACCACAGGACAAATTTGCTGGTGGGTGGAAGTTATTTGTGAACAGCTTGTGCAGAACGTTGCTGGTGACAACACCAGCAACGTTCAATGTACACTATGTAGGTATCAGCAAGTATTTCATAGGTACAGATTACATCCAGTGAAGTTACAATTTTATAAACATGCTGTAATAGTACAAGGTGTGTTTTATAGGTTTTTAACACCCTATATGGGAATATTTTGTGATTTTGAAATATTCACATTCACTCTGAGCCTTCTTCTCTGTGGTTTATCTTATTATTTTGATGCTTTAAGTATTTATGTCAGTCATTAGTAGCATTTTTCTTCAGCTTAATTATAATAACGTGGTCATGTTGCTTGCCAAGCTCATGTTGTTTCTCTTTCTTTGTGCAGCTCATCCCTTCTCTGTCCTCGCTGCTCCGGGCCACTTGACCCACCCGTCCATCTCTTTACCACAGCTTCCCATCAGCCGCTGACTTGCTGTGTCTACTTTTCCACCG